>NW_026623030.1:16477644-17092088 GCF_023065955.2 Ursus arctos
TATGTATGGAAAAAACCCTAGCTCCCAGTGGCACTCCATAAATAATAGTTGTTCTTATTGTCACATGAAACCACGTGGAATTCCCACCAGTGTGATTCTTTGGAGTGAACAGGAAAAAAAAATGCTTTATTAAATTTGGGATGTCAGATATTGTCACCAGTCCTTGATCCCCTGCCCATGACAGACATCAGTAACTCATTAGTGGAAAACATGAAATGATAAGGCTATGGTGTTTTTTGGTTGTTGTTGATTTTGTTTTGTTTTTGTTTTTTGTTTTTTGCTTTGCCTGAGAATGGTCTCTGAGTCCTACTAACAGGTGCTACAGGCAGCCTCCACTAATCATTTGGAAATGAAATAGGAGATGAAACCAAACATTTTGATTTTAGGCAATTTGTGACAAAATCCATTGCAATTCATTTTTTAAGCCACTAACTCGTGGAAACATGCCAATGGAGGTGAGAAAATGTTGCTTTAAGTTAATGCCAGAAAACAAGGGACTCGGAATAACACCACAGAAGCCTAAATGGCTAATGAAGTTTGGCAGAAGGGTTTTGTGAGCATGTGTAGGGCATCTGGGTCAACAGGCAAGCAATTCCCAAAGACAGAAGAAAAGATTAGCTTGGCTCCCCCAGCGTGTCCGAGGTAAATCTCACTTCCTTCTGGTCTTTTGGGGCAGGGGGAGGGGTTCTTGGTAAATTTTCCAGCCAGAGGAAGGCGTCGTGGTGAAATAGAAAAAGAACCGAATAAATTTGAGTGAAACCAAACACTCCAGATTTTTTGCCCAGCTTAGAGAAGTCCAAGATCTGTCACTGACTGCTGAGTCTAGGGGAGTCAAGGGGGTCAAATTTGATACTAGAGGATGTAGATAGATATTTTATTTCATACACACCTTAATTTCTAATGTGCTTCCCGTGTAGTGAGATGCAGAGTTTTGATTGGGTGCTTTGTAAGGGTTTATTTTTCACCATATTGGTTCCTGGAGAAACACCTGTTTATGTGGAATAAACCCACAGACAAAATAACCCCCAAATAAGCCCTTAATAACTGCTTTCAATTATTGATCACTTACTGTATGCTGCGGTGTGTTTTTTTCACCTAAGTTATCTTTAATCCTTACGACAAACTTGACGAAGCAGCGTTTTTACCCTTATTTTACAGGTGGAGAAACTGAGATTCAGGGTGTTAACTTCGTAGATGAGCCAGCATGTATATAAAGGTAAGTCTTTCTCACACCGACGTTCTTGCTATTTCCGTCATCGTGTGCTACATGGCTTATATTTTTTCTTTAAAAAAAATTACAAAAGTAACACAGAAAGTAGGGATGTACATAAAATTAAAAAAAAAAAGCCTCCCCCCCCCCCATTAACTAGGCCTTCCCATCCCTATTTCCCAGAGGGAACCTATAGTACCAGTTGGGTGTATGTCTTTCAAGATCTTAGATAATGCCACAAATAATACATGTTATTATAGGAAAGTCAGAAAATGCAGATAAGCAAAAAGCAAGATAAGGTGCCATAACTCAGAGATAACCAGAGAGGGCATGCTGATGTATTTCCTTCCTGTGCTGTGTGTGTGTGTACGCCGCTTTCAGAAGAAACATTCATTACCTGCCTGTCATGTGACCAGCCCTGTGGGAAAAACAGATGAGACCCCTCCCTGGCCTCTAGGTCCCACAGTCTAGTGGTAACAGAAGAGTTGCCGCCTTTTCTCTGCCATTCTAGGGACTTCTGTCTTTGTTTTCTTGTGGGGCAGGGAGGATGGGCCAGGTGACCCTTAAGAGGGGTGGAGTGTGGACACTGCGCCCATTTCCTGAGGATGAGGCCCTGTGTGAAGTCCTCACAGTTCCTCTCCGATACGGTTCCCGTTCTACAGATGAGGGGACTGAGGCTGCAGGAGGTGAAGTTGCTTGCCCAAGGTTACACCGTGGCCCAGCTGTGGTGTGGTTGCCCCTGCCTCTCAGCCCTTGTGTGCCACACCTTTCCTAGGAGTGGTCAGCCCTTGTCCACAGAGAATTGGGGTGAGTAGGTGAGGGCAGGGCTGTGGGATGGATGGTGTTACGGGGAAGGTCAGAACACAACCTCTAGAACTGGGTAGATCTGAATCTGAATCTCAACTCCGCCACTTGCAATCTATGTGTCCTTGGGCAAGTGATTGCACGTCTCTGGGCCTCAGCACGTTTGTTAAATGGGGATCATTATCCTACCTGCCTCACAGGGTCATTGTGACGGTAAAATGGGCTGGTGTCAGGGAAGTGAGCCTATAAAATGCTCAGCACAAAGCAAATTGTTCAATAAGTGTTACGGATTGTTGTTACTCTGAGTGTTTCCGGGAAGCCTTTGATTCAAGGGCAGTTAGGTCTCTATGATAGGATGACGAGACGCCCCCTCCTCCCTGCCAGGGGCTGGCGCTCTACTTTTGTTTCTGATTGCCTTCGGGCACAGGCTGCTGACACCACCGTTCCAGGTACTTGGGAAAAAACCCAAACCGGGTTCTGGCTTTGTGCTTCTCTTCCCCCAAAACCCTTCATCTGAAATCCTCTCTGTTCTCTGCTTTCCTGATACTAAGCTGTCCAGTGGCTGACATGGGACCTGACACTCAGTAAATAATTGTTGAAGATTGAATAAAAGATGGAAACATGAAAGACCTGGCAGATAGAAACAGTCAGTTGGGGAATGTTTGAGAAATTCACTTCTCTGGGCTTGATGACCATCTCTGTATAATAAGGACAATAAGACCCACCTCACTGGGTTATCGGGAGGGGGTGCGCATCTGCCATATATAAGGTGTAGGCACAGCAATTGTAGCTGCAATTGTTACTTTCTCTGACCTCTCCTTTGTCCTTCCTTGGGGACTTTCCACTCCGGAAACTTTTCTCCGTGGGGTCACTTGGTTGAGTTGCACAAGGGATAGGCAGTCTTTTCTGTTCCGATCCCTCCCTGATGCTTGGGGGAGAATATTCCGGCACTTCTCCTGGCAGCCAGTAGCTCCACCTTCAAGGTCCTGTCCTATTTCTTTTTAGTTTTGTCCCTAACCACTCCTGCCCACCCTGTGGCCTGGCCCTTCCACTCCCCTAAAGCACTCTGCCTCCTTTCCATGTTCTTTCTATACGTTAGATTTCTGTAATAGTTCAACAATGTGAAAATTAATAAAAGAAAACCTTTTTAAAGTGAAGGCGGGAGGCCAATGGGGGTTGGCTCATGCCCTACCACTTAGAGTCAATTTCAGACCCAACAGGAAGAGAGACACCTTGTAATTCATACTACTTCACTACCCTAGTGGGAGGAAGAAAAGTTACCCCTCCTCCCGCAACAGCCCAGCCAATGAGAGAGTGTCACAACTCGGCCAATGAGAAGCCTCTACACTTCAAGCTCCCAGTTTCCTCCAATGGCCTTTTTGTTTACAACAGCCCTCCCAATTTTCCCCGGTCCTCTATAAATAGAGACTTCCTCTCCTTTGTTGTGCGTACTTGTCTCTGGCTTTGGTGTAGCTTGCTTGTCCTGAATTGATTCTCTGGTATTCCTGAATAAACCCATTTTTGCGGGTAAAATAATTGACAGTTTTATTTTTAAGTTTAGCAACAGCCAAAACTAAACAGGCCCTGGCAGTCAAACCAGATGGGATATTTGTTCAGAATTCACAAAAAATGTCCTAGTTGATCAGTTTTCATGAACAGAGCAAATTGGGTCCAATTCAACCTGGACATAATGTTGGCCAACAGCCATAATGGACTAGAACCACAAATTTCTTCCACTGACGCAGCAGGGGTCTTTGGAAGCAACAGCGTGACTAACCCGAGTTCTCTGGTCACTCATCCATCCTCAAAGTAACCCTATGAGAGAGAATGGTATCACTGGTTCCATTTCACAGATGGAACAGTGGAGGCCCAGATAAATTACTAAGTAGAAAACTGACTTGGAGAACATTGGCTTGAAACAAAAGATACATCTATTCTCTTTGACATGTGGGAAGTGTGTGAAAATGTTGGGTTTGCCCCATTGGGAGCTGGGATGCTAAATTTGATTTTAGCTCTAAAGCTGAAGTGCCACGCAAGATTACTTTCCCTCAGGACCAACTGGAGGCAGAATTAGAGCATGAGGAGACTGCAGAAGGGATCTTCTTATCTGATAATGAAAAAGTATTTTCAGCTCTGACAATGTCTACGGATTTTTACCAAAAATGGGAAGCGTCTTGAGTAGATGAATGATCCAGCCATTTTTGCACTAAATTCTGTAAGAGAACCAGAATTGCCTGAACACAACTGTGAGGAAATGAGAGGATGTCCATAGAAAATAATGATGATGATGACAGCTACTGGGGAGGTAGGTATTTTTTTCTTCATGTTTCAGATGAGGAAGCTGACTCTGAGAGGTAAAGCGACCTACCTGAGGTCACACAGCTGGTCAGTGGCAGAGCTAGGATTCAAACCATAATTTGTGCGAATTTAAAGCCCACTCTCCTCCTATATCCAGCCCTGGTCTAGGTCCCTGGGATTCATGGGAAAGCAGATTCCAAAGTGAAGTAAACAATGCTGAGTCCCTCAAAATGGGGTTGGGAAGATGTGGAGGAAACAGGTCCTATGAACTCTCCTGCTTCAATTCTTGGAATACCAGGAACTCCTGACTTTTGTCAATTGCATCCTATCAATTGCACCAATCTCCACCGCCGTCTAGAACACATCTTTCTGCTTAGGACTGAAATAGAGATAATGCGGCATCTCTTAACTAAATGGCCAATTGTTAGGTAGTCAGTTTAACCCTGTCAGTACCAATCATAATTTTTTCAAAACAATTTGTGGAACCTTGCAGCTTTTGCCTTTATAAGCCTCCACTCCCCGCTCGCAAGGTCTGTCAACTCTGCCTGGGATCCGAGCTTAGGGTGAGCTGTTTGCTGTGCTCTGATGCTGCTGTAGGCAGCAGACCCTCCTGGCTCCTACCCCCGCTGTCCTCCTCAATCCATCCTGAGGTTTAGCTTCCGGAAGAATAATGAGCAAGTCTCCTATAGTTGCTGTCCAGTGGGAACAAGCAAGATGCCCTCCCAGGAGCCAGCATCATGAGCACTGCAAGCGTAGCCACGGCAGTGGTGGGGTGCGGGGGCCCCTCACGCTCTGCTTGGTAACACAGACCCTGTTCTCTGTCATTCATTTCCTCCCATGGGGCCAGGAGCTGGTACAGCCCAGGGCTGATCAGCAAGTTCTAACATGCTGGGAGTGAGCTCTGATGGTCTGAAAATTCTGGTTTAACCTTCACCTGAACAACCGGCTCATAATGACAAGAGCGGCTGTTTATTGATACATTTTAGATGCTTCCATATACAGCATCTGTTGGACGCTTTCTCTAAATAAGCTGTATATTGAAAGAGCAGGACTTATGGGGGCACAATCATCAAGCCACTTCTGTTTCTCCCCCAGTTGTGCAATCACAGGACTGAGCCTCTGTCTCTGAGTGAATGTCGGACAGACCCTGTAGCTTATCTGCTTATTTGCGGGTTATAAAAACGTCTTTGGCACTTCAGTGATTCCTATGTCCAGTCTGCTGCAAGGGTCAAACCCCTGGGTTTCAGGGGCGCCTGGGTGGCTCAGTTGTTAAGTGTCTGCCTTTGGCTCAGGGCCTGATCCCAGGGTCCTGGGATCGAGCCCCACATCAGGCTCCTCTGCTGGGAGCCTGCTTCTTCCTCTCCCACTCCCCCTGCTTGTGTTCCCTCTCTCACTTGCTGTCTCTCTCTGTGTCAAATAAATAAATAAAATCTTTAAAAAAAAAAAAACTTAAAAAAAAAACAAAAAAACCCCCTGGGTTTCATTTGCTTAGGCTTGCTGCAGGCAGAAGCTGCAGTGGGAAAGGGACCAGTCAGCTTCTTGAGTTGCTCTTAAGCGAGTGGTAGTTCTGCCCTCCAACCCCGACCTCAGCCAGTCTGCCCTGTCTCTCTGTGGGTGAGGGTGCAGTGGGGAGATAAGAGGAGGAGAAGGTCGCTGGTGACTGGACTACTACTACTGTGATCTGGGCTCTGCAAGCTACTGCTCTCCCCTGGGCTGCTTGCGTGAACTTTGAACCTCTGTCTCCATTGGCTTGGAAACACAACAAAACCTTTGTGGGAATTAGAAAAAAGATCTGCTCTGTCTTCAGATGCAGCCTTATGAATGCTCAGTTTGGCTCATGCATGCTGTCTTTTGCAAGTTAGGAAAAGCCTTCTCCTTCTCTAGGTCTTTGCAAGCCCACATTGTTGTGCATACCCCGAGAGCGGAGCATAGCTGGATTTTTGCAACACACACCCTCTTGAGACAGCCCCTTGTTCAGTGCACCGAGTGCACATCCGTCTGTGGGGAGCCTGGGTGCACATCTCTCACCTGTGGTTGTCTGGCAGTAGAAATGCTCTAACTGTCCGGTAAGGATGTTTCCTCTGGCATTGGTTGTTCGCGGTCCATCGCCATGGTCTGGGGGCTCATCATCCCTCCAGAGGGCCTTTATTGGCAAAGCATCTTTCAGATATCCCTGGGTCAGCTCTCTCTCTCCCCTTTTCCTTTCCCAAGGAAAACACTTTGGTGAGGGAGCAGCTGCTTGTCAGACTGCAGCCTTCTTCAGCCTGCCTTGCATCTCCATTTCTCAGGCACAAGGCAGACTCCAGCCCATAGGGACTCCAATCTTCAGAGGACACAGATCGCGCTGTTATGTGTTCCCCTCTAAGCTCCTTCCATTAGGCTTCAGGTGAGGGGAGCACAGCTCTTCTTGTCCCTGTGGGATTGGGGAGAGAACGATGTCACTCTATCCACTCTCTCAAAGAAATCATCCTTCCCGTTCCCTACTCTCCTCGAATTTAGTGAAAAGCTGAGGGTCACAAAATAGTTTGCCAGTCCTATTGGGGGTCTTGTACCTGTTTTTGGAACATGGGAACACTTGGCGCTTATTGCGTGGTTTCCCAGAGTCGTCCATGGGATGAGTTCTGGTGCCCACAATGGTCGCTGGCTTGATCACAGATCCTTTCTTGGCTTCTTTCTCTCCCTGCCCTCATTCTCTCGCTTCCCCTCCATCATCTCCCCAATAAACTGTTTGCACTCAAACCCTTATAATCCTTATCTCAAGGTCCCTTTCTGGTAGAACGCAAACCAAGACAAAGTCCTGTTACACATGACACCTCCAGTATCACTTAGCACAACCCTGAGCTTCTCCAAGCCTTGCATGATAGATGTCTTCCTTTCTCTGTTGAGGAGGCAGAAGATCCTAGGGGTGACGTGGTTTAACTGTCAAACATGGTAGGACTGGTATAGAATCTCAAATCCATATTTCTCCAAAAATCTGCTCTTTCTCCCATACCGCTTTGCTCCCCAGCAGCTGTCAGCCATTTCCTCTAGCTGGGAAAACATGGTTCTTTAAGTGGCCACCCCTAGCCTCAAAGCACATTCAATCTAGCATGCTTTTAATGTTCACAACCTTGGTTCTGAACCATATGCCCAAGTGCCACTCTTCACTCCCGACTTCATCCTGCTCTTAATCCTCTCAACTTCTAGTCTTAACTTGCAGTGCTGGATGCTGTCTTCCTGGCCGTTGTCTGTGATGCACCATCCAGCCCCATTGCTTAGACTCATCTTGGGCAATACTCTTCCCAGTTGGACTGAGTCCCGAGACTCCCAGCCGTGGCACTGTCCATTATGGATGCTGTGCTGGACGGTTCATATCATGGCTGTCCCTGCACGTCTTCTTTCCTCTATGCCCTACCAGTCTGTAGCCTTAGCTGAGCAAAATGAGTCGTCATCCATTGCTCAAAATTAGAAAGCACATCCAGAACGTCGGGCATGCACACTAGCTGAGCAAACCTGAGTGCTTTTCAAGAGAAGTTGGGTACCACTGCTGGGAATCGCCTAAGTGGGAAGATTTTAATTGTTCCCAGGCTCGTCACATCCACCTAATTTCCTCTAACGAGCACACACAAAGCAACGAGGAGAGGTGCGGGATTGGATGGCAATTCAGTGCCTCATAATGCCGGATGAATTGCGGTGCCCGCTCCACAGTATTGCATTTGCCGATGTCTGGGAGACAGTCTCCATGGATGCTAATTCAATTATGCTGAAACATAGAAGGAAATTGTCAGCTAAATTGCTGCCACACTGCCAAGCTGCACCTAGCCCCTGTCCCCAGTGCTGTTTTCCTGCTGATTCAGCAGCAGACGGCTCTTTAAGTCTGAGAATGACCGGAGGCTGTGTCCTACTTGCAATGGCTAGTTGGTTCTTCAGGCAAACATCCCATCCTAGTCCTCCAAATAGAGGGGAAAAAAATTGTGTTTGTTGTTGTTGTTGGTCTTTCCCTTGCTTCTTTTCTCTCATGAAACACCTCTTGTTATTTATTCATCCATTCATTTAACAACAATGAAAATATGTGACTTTAAAAGAAAATATATTACCCAACCAGTCAGTCTTGACTAAGCACCGACTATGTGATAAGCCCTATCCCCAAACACCGAGAGCACAGCAGGTAACAAAATGGGCAAAAATCCATGTCTTCGGCAGTTTATTATTCTCTCTCACCTTCTAAGGAGGTAGGATTATTTCCACTCTCAAGGTCTTCTTTGCTTTCAGGAACCAGAGGAGCAATGGGTGAATGGGTCAAAAGAGACAGAGGGGCCAAGTTAAGTATAGGAGAAAAGGCTGCATCGAAAGAGAAGACTAGAGAGCACGAGCTGCTGGCTCGGTTAGGTTTGGAGAGTTTAGGAAGTTGACAAAATCGAAGAGAGGAATTTGGTGGAGTGAACTGTGGAAACAGCAATGGGGAGAAGAAAGTAAATTTCAAGTTTAGCCTTGTTTTGGGGAGACAATGCATCTGGACTCTGTGGTATTTTTCAAGAGACTTCAGGAAATGTAGTTTTCAAATTGTGGGGGTTTTTCTTTTAAATAAAAAGACGGGTGCCTGGCTGGCCCAGTCAGGGGAGAGTGAGACTTTCGATCTCGGGGTTGTGAGTTTGAGCCCCATGTTGGGTGTGGAGATTACTTAAGTAAATAATACCTAAAAAAAATAAAATGAAACAATCAATCAACGAATACTTATTGAGCTCCTCGTTCTGACGAGCACGTGATGGATACACCAGAGGGGGTGGCACTTCATTTGGAAAGACAGATAAGGCTTCATCGAGCAAATGCGATTTATGCTGAACCCTGAAGGAACTGGAGTTTGTCAGGCAAAGAGAGGGGGTGGGGTATATGGATGATTTCAGACCCAAGTAACCGCTTCCGAGAAAGCTTCTTGGGATGGGAGAATACCACGCCCTTGACCACAGCTGCCCCATCAAAAGAAACAATGCTGGGAACTCCTCCACCAGATTCTTCCCAACACCCAGCTTCCAGAAAGCAAAGAAAAGGGAATGTTCTCGGGTAAATTTCTGCAGTGGGGGCATGAATCTGTCTTGTTGCCCCCTCTGTGACTCCCTTCATGAGCTGCCCCCACGGTCAAGGAGATAAAGCTGATGGGGCTGGGGCAGGGGAGTTAAATTGCTCCTCAGACCGGCTATCTGGCTGTCAGAACGGGGGTTTCTTTGCATGGGGTTCTGTGTTACGGTGACTTCAGGGCTGAGGCAGGCCAGCCAGGTTTTATATGGACTACATTTATTAGGCACCAACGGTATACCCAGTTCTGTACTGAGTACTAGGAAGCAAAAGTGAGAAGCAGGTATGGTCTGGTTCCTGCCAACGTCAGGTAGAAAAGCTTTCACGAAGAAGAGATATGGTCAAATTACAAGGCATTCACAGTATCTTCCTGTCTTAGGAGCTGTGGCAGTATGAGAGTCTGCTCCCAGAGTCCCCTGGGGAGGCTGGACAGACTCGAGTTGGGACACCAGCTGTCTCAAGTAAGAGCAGTGTGACTTGAGAAGCAAGGTCATTCTCCTGCATCTACATTTTCTCACGTGTGAACGTGAGGGTTAGATCATCCAGGTTGAAGGACTTCAGTGGACATTTGAGATAACCTGTGTGTCACCACCCCGATGAATAAGCGGCATTCAGTAGGGTACCAAAAAGGAGGCAGCCTTCTTTTCCACCCTGTCCCTGGACAAGGCCAAGGTGAGCTAGGCTTTCCCAGCCACTGGGTAAAATCTTGAGCAACCTCCATCACTTCACTGGTTCTTCCTGCATAATAAAACGCCTTGCAGTCATTTCCACTCACAGAATAGTTCCATCTCGGTAATTAAAATGCCCACTCTTAAGTCGTGGTTAAGAAATCTTAACCATGAAATCTTAACCATGAAAAGTTGAAGCTTTTCCCCACACAAACCAACTGTAAAAAAGACACTTCTGACATTAGAAAAAATTGGAGAAATTTGAACACTGAATTTGTGGATGAGATGAGATTAGGGGATTGTAGATGAGATTAGGGGATTCTTGTTAATGGTGTAATGGTCAATGTGGTATGTGGAGTTTGGTGTTCAGTTCCTAAGGGTGAAATAAGGTGATGTCTGAGATTTGCTTTTTTTTTTTTTTTTTTAAGATTTTATTTATTTATTTGTCAGAGAGAGAGAGAGGGAGAGAGAGCACAAGCAGGGGGAGCAGCAGGCAGAGGGAGAAGCAGGCTCCCCGCTGAGCAAGGAGCCTCATGTGGGGCTCGATCCCAGGACCCTGGGATCATGACCCGAGCCGAGGGCAGATGCTTAACTGACTGAGCCACCCAGGTGCCCCAGAGATTTGCTTTTCAACAACTGGGGGCACTGGGGCAATGGGTTGGGGTGTAAGGGAAACAAGAATGACCACTTTTATTTTATTATCTTTTATTTCCCTTACTTTTGTAAATGATTGAAAGCTTCCACAAAAAAATGTTTTAAAAATGTTAAAGCATCTCCACAAAGCAACCACATATGGTTGGCAGGTTGTATAGCACATGAGACTAGTGGCTGTTGTTCATATCATAATGTACATCTGTGTATTTATTATGACAGACTTTTGGCCAATAGCAGTGGTGTGTAGCTCTAATAAAATCAGTATATGTGGTAGCCGACTTCTACAATGACCCCCGATGATCTCCGCCTAGGTATTTACACCCTGTGTGATCTCCTACTTTGGGGCTGGACCTAGCAACCTGCTTCTAACTAATAGAATACAATCAAAGTCATGGGATGTCACTTCTGAGATTAGATGATAAAAGACCGACTTCTGGGGTGCCTTGGTGGCTCAGTAGATTAAGCCCCTGTCTTCGGCTCAGGTCATGATCTCAGTATCCTGGGGTTGAGCCCCACATGCTCCCTGCTCAGCCAGGAGTCTTCTTCTCCCTCTTCCTCTCTCTTTGCCCCTAATCCTACTTGTGCATGCTCTCTCTCTCTCTCTCTCTCTCAAATAAATAAATAAAATCTTAAAAAAAAAAAAAAAAGAAGACTGACTTCCAGCTGGCACTCTCCTCTTTGCTTTTTTTCCTGCTTATTGTGATGAAGCAAGCTTCCATGTTGAATTATTCTATGGAGAGGCCCACACAGCAAGGAATGAAGAGTGCCTTTGGCCAACAGCTCTCCAACAACCGTGCAAGTGAGCTTGGAAGTAGATCCTTCCCTAGTCAAGCCTTCAGATGAGATCATAGCCCAGCTGATACCTTGACAGCAACCTGGTGAGAGATCCGGAGCCAGAGGACCCAGCTGAGCTGTGCCTAGACTCCTGATCCATAGAGACCATGAAGTCATAAATGTTGTTTTAAACCACCATGTTTTGGGGAAATTTGTTATACAGTCATAGGTAGCTATTACAGTATATTAGGACAAATTTCAGGCAGATGGAAGTAAATCTAGTAGGGGATGCCTTTTTCCAATTCAAAGGCATAGTATTAGTGTGGGTAGTAGTTCTGCTTTGCTCCTTTCTCAGCTCAGGCACTGGAGGAGAAGATTGGATTCCCTATGTCCCTACCTCCTCCTTGCTTGCTGGCCAAGGGCCTGAGGGAGCAGAGGGGCAATTGGTGAGGACAGGAAAAGGCTTCTGTGGCTAGTACTGTCTGTCACAGTTTGGTGTTGGTACAATCTACTTGGCAGGTATTTAAAGTTCCTCTGGGTTTGTTCAAAACTGAATCTATTCTTCCAGGTGCATTGTGAATTTGGGGGCCTCCTCTAGTGCCTTCTGCATGGCACAGTCCCCTGACATGGTGACGATTTTTAGTTTCCTCCCCTCCTTGCCAGCTCCCATCCCAGGCAGGAGACACCAGTGCCTCTCTCTGCTTCTTTTGGGGAGGATACTTTTAAGATGACTTGATCGCAGCAGATACCTTTATCCACTTGACTCATGGGAAACGTATGCATCCTTGGCACCTGCTTCCACTGCTACTCCCTCTCTTCTTGCCTCTCTCCTTCTCAAGTGGGACTGAGACTTACTTCACACTGGACTACTCCCTCCAAAAATTCTCTTCCCAGTTTTCAACTCAACCTTTTTATGCCCTGGACCAAGGGTTACAAAACTATTTTCACCTGGAATCTTTGCAAGGCCAGTGTCTTGCTCTGAAATGTCAGGTGTTTGAACATCTCATTTTACTCTTGGCTTCAGCTGAAGCCAAAACCCAAAGCATCCCATTTTAATATCCTTTTATACACAGAAAACAGGCCCAGAGATTCTGTTCAATGATGGTGGTTGTTATTTTGTATTTTGTTGTGGGAGATTGGCTGTACCAATGGACCCAATCAGTGTTCTTCCTGTATGTACACTCTGCCCTGTGACTTTGTAGTCCTTCCTGTCAAGGGATGGACTCTATTTCCCAAACCTTGAATTTCATTTAAGCTTGTTTTCCCTTTGCCCGACAGAACACAGCAGAAATGACATTGTACCTTTCTATGCCTGGGATCAAGAGATCCTGCGTAATGTTGGCTTTTCTCTTGGAACCCTCCTGCTGCCCTGTCAGCAAACCTGTGGGTAGGATAAGAGATCATGTGGAGAAATACTGAGCTAGCCCAGTTGTCCCCGACAGGTGAGACAGCCCAACCAAGATCAGCAAAGCCACCTAACCGACTGCAGGGACATGCGTGAACTCCACTGTACTCAGCTCAGATAATTGGAAATGCCCAGCTGACCCACTGACATGTGATTAAAAATTGTTATGCTATGCCACTGAGGTTTTATGGTTGTTTGTTATGTGGCATTATGGTGGCAGTAGAGAGCTGATACAATTGTACAGGGAGAGCTAATGAGGAACTTGTA
Organism: Ursus arctos; assembly: GCF_023065955.2. Classification (NCBI taxonomy): domain Eukaryota; kingdom Metazoa; phylum Chordata; class Mammalia; order Carnivora; family Ursidae; genus Ursus; species Ursus arctos. Next base: position 16,490,777 of record NW_026623030.1, read on the forward strand.
TTTGAGAAGGGCCCTCTCTAGTACCAGGTGACAAAGCTGACTGCCAGCTGGGCCTCATCATCTGTATACCTCTCTCCCAGAGGAAGAGTGTTTTCCTTCCTTAGACATACTCAGCTTCGGCCCAGATAGATTCCTCCTGGGCTTGTCAAAACTTTCCAGAACACAGTACTGCAAACAGGGCTTCCTTTGGCAGCTTGTTAGGATAATTGAAATGTGGGTGGAAGCTCGTTAAGGTCCCTTTCGTCAACATTCTTCCTTCCAGGCCCGGGGAAGCTGCGAGTTCTGTCACATCCCATTAGCACCGTGTCTGGGTGGTTTCTACACCTTTCCAGGCAAATCAAACACACGGGGTCCACATTCAAGGGAAAATGCATGTATTCCCACAGAGAGGAGTATGTTTATGGAAATTTAAAGATGGATACATCTGGCTGGGCTCGATGATGAGAAAGAGAGTGAGAATACCTAAAAAAAATGTCTGGGAGGGATAAGGAATGCACTTTGCTATTGTACATATTGAAAAGCTAGCATCTGAAGTCTTCTCTGGACATCCGTCAGTCCCCTTCTAGTCTCATCTCCTGCTGGCCCCCTACAGAACTCTATCTTATGGAAAGGGTTTTAGAACCAAAAATACGTTTGTTCACATCCTGACTGGGCTCCGACACTAATAGTAATAGTGGTGTTAACTTTTACTGAGCACGTTTTCTTTGCCAGACTCTGTGCTAAGAGTTTTATACAAATAATCTCATTTAATCTTGGACAGGAAGCTCCCTGAGGTCAGAGATGATGCCCATTTTGTTCCCTCCAGTATATATCAAGCATGTAACACAATTCTTGACATTAGATGTCCAATACACGTTTAGCAAACAAATGAATGAAGGACAGTCTTGTGGGCTAGCAGTAATTACTCCCATCTGACCCAAGCTCCCGTAGCCAGTAAGTGGTGGGAGGGGCCTAAGGCAGGAAGGCTATATTTTCAAGGGTTGCTCTCGTGACAATGACACGAAGCAGAGACGATAAACACATCAGAAGTTACCTGGTACACAATAGGAGCACAAAGGCTAGGTTTCTGATGTTGTTTGTTTTGTTTTTGTGTCTTTGTTTTCTGTGAAAGCGGATACAAAGAGAGAAGTGGTAGAGACCCAGAGGGGGCCTCGCGGCCCACAGAACCAACACAGCCTGGGTTCAAATCTTGACCCCCACCGTGTAATGGCCGCATCATTTGGTTGAAGCCATGTAAAATTCAGGTGGTCCTATGTTCTGCATGGTGTTCCTGAAGCCGTGGCGAGGACTTCCAGGAATGTGGGGGCAGAAACTCAACACACTCATCATTAAATGCTTTCTACCAACAAACACCATATGCTTGCGCAAATCAATCAACAATTAGTCTTTTAAAAAATGTAACAACATGAAACCTGCCTTATACAATTGTTTTCAAGATGCAATTAAGATAATGCTCAACGATGCCTAGCACTTGGTAAGTGCTTAATAATAATAACTAATAATAAGTAATGCTTACTGAGCACATACCATATCCCACGGCTTTAAACGCATCATCTCATTTAATGTTCTTATCAAATCGATGAGGTAGATACTGTTAATTGTCCCATTTTACAGTTGAGCAAACGGAGGGACAAAGAAGTCAAATAACTTGTCCAAGGTTGAACATCTAGTGGGATGGCTAGTTTGTCTTTGGACTGGACATATTCTCTGGAGGAGGGGTGGAAGGGCAGATCCCAGAGCCCTCAGAGCTGGCACCAAACACCAGTCTTTCGTAAGCCTGAGCTTGGGGGGGCTTCTGGCTTGAGGAGTCTCTGCCGTTCCCTGCATTTGTAAGAAACTACTGTTGTGGTCCATTGGTTATGAGGTCTGAACCCCCTTGAAAGGGGTACGATGATGAACTTCAGTGCGGAAGAAATGTTACTTCATCAGCATTATCTTTAAAGGGGCATTGTGTTTTAGCAACCGCACGAAGAAAATCCTCCAAGGAGGATTATTTAAAATAACTGTGCTCTGATCAGTTAAATTTGTGATTGGCTAGGTTAATCACACTAGTCAACCCTGTTCCGTTGGCTGTAACTGGCTAGAAGTCCTTATTTGAGAAAGATTTTGGCAAAGATCAATGTGTTTGATTAGTAATGTCTGTCTGGGCAAGGGCATGAGGATATAGGTATGTATGCCATATGTTACTGACTCTGCATCTTTTATATACCTTGAAGGGGTGCCCTAGGAGGGGAATCATGCTTCCCTTTGTCAAAGTTTGGGGGGTTGTACGTCCTGGGGGCAATTACATATTTACACAAAGAAGTGCCACTGTATCATCTGAACATTTACCTTGTGAGTCTTATTCAGAGTTGTCATTGAACCTGCACCACATGACCAAGTCTTTCTCTAGATCTTTTCTTTTTATTCTCATATTGGGTAGAAATTATTTCCAGTACCTAGAAAAGGAAACAAAGTTTCGGACAGGTGAATGAGCTTGCTCAAAGCAGCACAGCACCAAGGGCAGGTTTTTGTTTTTGTTTTTGTTTAAGATTTTATTTATTTATTTGTCAGAGAGAGAGAGCATAAGCAGGGGGAGCAGCAGGCAGAGGGAGAAGCAGGCTCCCTGCTGAGCAGAAGCCCAATGGGGGACTCGATCCCAGGACCCTGGGGATCATGACCTGAGCCGAAGAACGCTTAACTGACCGAGCCACCCAGGCGTCCCACCAGGAGCAGTTTTGACACCCAAGCAGGCAACTGATAAGTTGTAAGTTGATTGATCAGCTAGTTAAGTGGCAAAGCCATTTAGGCTGTAGGTTTTAGGCTTTGAGACTAATGCTTCTGCTTTGGCACAAAAGATACCTCTGATGGGGGCCTAGGGCTGTGCTCAGATGCCATGGTAAACACAGAAATAAGCAGCAAACTCAATGCTCAAGGCACCTGCACCATCTTATAATCTCTCTCTCCTCCCTTCCAACCCTCAGAGACAATTCCAAATCTTCTGGAAAGAGAAAGAAAGGGTCACTGCATTTTATTTGGCTACAAAGCACTAAACGGTAAATTGCCTTTCCATTTTAAATTGCTGGCACCATCAGATTGACTATGAATACGGGTGCATCTTCTGGGGGTAATAGCCATTTTTATGCTGCTAATCTAGAAGAAGGAAATACGGCTCAGAGAGCAGGCTGATGATAAGTTGGGTTGCAGTCCCGAAGCTGATGTGGTCTGGAGAAAACCACGAGTCTCTCTGGGCCTGTTTTCTCCGTCAGAAATTATATTCCATCTGTGTCTTGGTAACCACAGCAGGGGAGAGTTAAGAAAACCTAATAAGGAGTCTCCCGGCAAACTTAGTTTCTGTGCTAAAACACAATAATGAGAACTCTGCACGAGAAAGTCCCTTTGTGTTAGCAATACGCCCATCAAATTGTTCAATCCCCAAAGCTCTTTCAAAGACCTGCTTCTCACGTGATCGTCCCAGTGAATCTGCAGGTTGGTGAGATGGTGGGCGGGGGCGGGGGCTCAGGGAAGGGAAAAGATTTGCCCAGGGTCACGCAAGCCAAAAGGGGGACAGAGCCAAGTCTCCAGCGCACAGCAAGCTGGGGCTCGGTGACATTATTGAGAAGGAAAGCGTGGCTTAGCTGCCCCTCCCAACAAAGTGAATATTTGTTGAATGAAAGCAAGTGCTTGAGTAAGGTGGTGGGTGAATGAGCCCTCAGAAGCCTTCCTGGGGGCAATTTTGCTGAGCATTTGTGATGCCTTAGAAATATAAGAGTTTGGTAGGGCCTGTTTCTCACTAAGTCCAGTCTTGCTGTACAGTGAAGAAGAGGAGGAGTCTGGTATGAGATCTTAGTATCCTCATGCCGAGCCCAGCTTCTGTCCCCTGGGACAGGGGTACGTTGGCAGCTCTCCAGCCCTGTCTTTGACTTTGGAAATGGAGCTGTGGCAGTCATGCCAACTTTGCATAACTGTGCAAATGACCTCACGTTGTGTCCCCTTGGAGGAATCACTTTACCTCTTGAAGCCTCCGTTTCTTTACCTGTAAAGTGGAGTCATAATGCTCGTCTTTATAGGGGTTTTCACGAGTTCAGAAATATTTGCAAAATACCTGGCACAGAGTAGTCAACATGATTTACATTTTTTTACACTCATTCTAAAACTATAGGGGTGATAACATGCTGGGAATATATACCTTTATGAAACTAGCGACATAGGCTAGGCCGATATGCATATATTTTGGAGCCTCAAGGAGAAGCACTTCAAATCTTTGCCAAATTAAAGTCAGTTCCACCTTAAAATTTCCCTCTGCGAACGCTTGCAAAGATGGTATTTAATTGATCATAACATCCTCAGACTCTCAGGCTGGCTCTTTCCTCCTCTTGCTCATCACTGCTGATTACTCGAGATATTTTATGTAAACAGAAAATGGTTCCTGCATAATTAGACCCATCCACCCTCCTACTTCTCCCATTTGCTCTGCTTCTAGCTTCCTGGAGCTGCCCAGCCATCTCTGAGGCTAATCAGTTGAAGGTCTGTAGGGGCTGCCGAGCTCCGAGGATCCCGAGAGACCCTCACTGGAGGGGCTGTCACCTGGGGCCACAGAAGCTGCTAATAAAGAGGCAAAACTCTGCACCCTCTGTTTCTCCCTCTTGGTTCCGTCCAGAGCAGCCACTGTGCCATTGCTTCCTGGGCTCATATGCCACCTGTTGCACCCATCGGGAGAGACTCTCTTTTCAAACATAGCTGTCCTGTGTCCCTCTCCCCTGACTTTCTGTGAGGTAACCGCAAAGGAGAAAGGGTTCATCCGAAAATGAGTGAATCTCTGTTTGTGGATTCCATGTAGGTGATGCGTTCTTCTCATAGTAGCTTCCTTGGGCACACACAATATTAGAATTCCTTGTTTCCATCTTGGTCTCCCTGCCCCCACCACTCTGCTAGACTTGCTCCATAGACCTCATAATGTCATTGAGGACAGGGAGTGGGCTATACTGTCTCCTTGATCTCCAGGGCTTGGTCCAATTCTGGGGATTACTAGGTGCTCTGTTTGGGGATTTGCAGAAGTTCAGTTGTGAAGGTGTGGTCCACAGAGGTAAGCGAGATGGGATTGTTGAAAGGTTTGAGCTTCATCTTAAAGCCCCTGGGGAGTTTTTGGGGTTTTGTTTTGTTTTTTTTGTTTTTAGAGAGGGAGGCGAAGGGGAAGGGGCAGAGAGAGGGAATCTTAAGCAGGCTTCATGCCCAGCCCAGTGCAGAGCCGGACACGGGCTTGGACACTTAACCGACTGGGCCACCAAGGCACCCCTTAAAGCCCCTGAGGAGTTTTAAGGGGGAGGGGCAGATACCCAAACTTGTGTTTTAGGAAGATCGCGCTGGCTGCTGGGTGGAGAGTGGACAAATGGAGACATGAGGACAAGGAGGTTGTTACAATGATCCCAGAGACTGTGCCTGGATGGGGCGGTGGTTCAGGTGCAAGCGCCTTCTCCAAGCCTGGCAGCCTTCTGTGCTTCTTCGAGGCAGATGTTGTTGGTATCCACCTATGTCCCCTAGGCCTACCCCTTAGACTGTGCAGTTTCTGTGTGCTCTGACGACTTCCTGGGTCTCTCAGCCTCAGGGTGTCCTCTGGCTACAGCAGTGTGCTGGGTATCCCTCAGGGGAGGCAGGAAAAGCCAGAGGTGAGACATCTCAGGAGTGTCCCTCAACCAGTGAGGAACAGGAAGAGATGGACGAATACCCCAGCTTCCATGCCCCTCGGTGGGACAGTTGGCAGCATGTTCTGCCTTGCCTCCTAGAAGTCCCCAGTGGGACTGAGCCTCAGCAGCCCACTGTAGGAACCAGCTCATGAATGCACCCTGTATTGGCTGTCTTCCCTTCCCTGTCTCCTGTCCCCACCCCCTTTCTCATTGCACCTCCTGGGATCACTCCCAAATCAACTCCTTCTATCCATATTCTTGTCTCAGGGTCTCTTACTAGAGGAACCCGAAATTAGACAATGATGTTTTATAATGAATGGGTAAATATCCATATGCATGCATGCATTCGGTCATTCAGTCAGTCACACTTTACCGTGGTACCTATATTGTAACATCTATGATTCCTCTAAGAAGAGTACAAAGCTCTCTGGGACCCTAAGACCTTCTCGAACTTTCTCAGGTACAGCATTTCATCATTAACACCATTGCCATGAACAGACCCCAAATGCCAGGATGAGGCTTGGAAATACCCCTGGTTTTAAATTTGAAAGTCAAGATGCACAGGGTTTGGAGAAATAACCCACTCCAGGAGGCCCCATGGAGAAGCCGGGGGAGAGCAGGAACGAGGAGCTGCTGAAGGTGCCACCGAGTATGCTTCCTTCTCTTGGGAGGATGCAGATGAATGGTCTAAAGGAAGTGAACTTTATGGGGAGTTGATATTACTTCCCTTTCTTTCTTAGAAAATATCCTAACCTTTAAAAAAAAATGACTTCAGTTGCCCCAATGTTAGTGGCAAAGGGATGCTCTGTAGTTTAAGTTTATTGGGAAAATTTGTAGGGCTGGGATAAGAACATGTCAGCCAGCCAGGGTAACCTGTGGTTCGAGGAGGAAAGATTTTGCTCCCAGGGGACATTTGGCAATGTCTGGAGACATTTTGGGGGTCACAACCAGATGGAGGTGCTGCTGGCATCTAGCGCGCGGAGGCCAGGGACATCGCTAACCATCCTGCAATGCATAGGACAGGCTCCATAACAAAGGATTATCCAGTCCAAATGTCAATAGTGAGAGACCCCACTTTAGAGGAACCTCTGCATCTCAGCTTCTAGTTTCCATACAGGCTTGGGGAGGGAAGGACTGAAATCATGGGGCATTTCTGGGGCCAGCAAGGGGCAGTAGAGGATGGTGAAAAATCCTGTGTCTGCTCACCTCCGGGAGTGATGGGGATGGTGAGGGTGGGGTGGACACAGAGTTGGCAGCCTTGTTAAGGGCCTTGTTTCAAGTTGGCCTCAACTGTGGGAAGCTTTCACAGCGACCAAAGCTTATTATAAAGGGAAATGTGATATCATGACAATAAAAAAACAGAGCCACTTGTCATGATTACAAGGTAATCACAATATGAATCCAACGAAAGTCATCAAATATTGAATATTGGGGAGCCGAGCAGGTTGGGAATCAGAGAGCCTTGGGAGAGTCCTGTTGCCATTCTGGGCTTCTGTTTGCTCAGCTGTGAAATGGGATTTGGCCAGAATAGTGTTTCCTGAAGAGTGGTAAGGAGAAAACATTTTATGCAGAGGAGGGAATTTGTGGATACACATAGGCAGTGTTAAATAACAATGAAATGCTTGAAATTAATCCCCCTTTTTCAATTTCCTTTCAATCCGTCTAAACACAACAAGGAAAAAAAATCTCAGCTTCGGTGCTCATGTGTCTTTAGCATCTTTTAAACACTTGCTAATTTCTCCTTTCATGAAAGACAGAGGAGGAGGACGTTGGTCAAGTTACAATACTCAGAATTTATTAACATTCTATAATTTCATTATATTTATTTTATGCTTACCTTCTATTCATGTAAAGTGGTGCTGGTTTTCCCTTTATAGAGGATTATAGAAGTTTCTTCTTCAAATACGTTTATTTAAGTTCTGTGAGTGAATCGATTTAAAAATATTAAAATAAAAATGAATAGATGGTATGCAAAAATGGGAAAGATTATAAAATTAGCAGATTTTGTCGTACAAGGAAGTCAGGCCATCCTTCTAAGGATAACCTTAAGATTGCTCTATTTTTTAATTTCTACGTTAATAATTTGCAAATAAAATGCAAACACCTGTGCTTTAAATAGTATCTTAAAATTGCATAGGACTCTTGAAGTGAGCCAGATGCTATCAGTGAAAGCTTCTACCTATATTAGCCACCCATCCCTCACCTGACTTATTTATTCTTTTTGTGGGGAGTATTTTTTTCTAGAGCTAACACTGTATTTGGCATACAGTAGATGTTTAATAGGTGCCTGTTAGGAAAATTGCATGCAACTCAGGAATTGAAAAGGAACCTTTCGGTTACCAAGGACAGAAAATCCACCTCGATCTGGTTTAACAAAAAAAAGGGGAAGTGTTCAGAAGTAAAGTGGGCTGTGGCATGTTTGGGTCCAGAGGTTCAGGGTGTGATCTGGCCTGTGACTTCATTTCTCTCTAATTTTCTCAGATCTGCCATCCTTTTGTGTTCTGTCCTCAGCAAGGCTTGCCTCATTACAGTAAAATTAGCTGCTACAGAACCAGATCTCATACCCACACACCACAAATCCAGAGGAAGAGAGCATCTTTCCCCCAGTATTCCAAGGAAATATTTTGAGGTTCATTCCAATTGGCCAGTTGAAACATTTCAGGTCACATATCAACCCTGGAATCCATCTCTGAGGCCAGAGGGATGGAATTCACTGATTGGCTTTTTTTAGGTCCTATGTCCCATGCCTATAGCCAGGAACAGTGTCATCCTCCCCGGAGAAACCTGAGTCCCCAAACGGAAGTTAAGAGCTGTTGGAAAGAAGTGGGAGGAAGAGACAGATGCTGGGACAGCCTGGCCACATGATGGATGCCCACTCCATCCCTGAATGGCAGAGCACACTGATAGAGAGTACACTGTTCATGAACTGTTTGTTATTTTTCACGACAAGATAAACACAGAAATCAAGGGTAAGCATTTAGAAACTTATAGAGCAATTAACATTTTTTACAACATCCAAGTGTGATAAGTAGACTCATCTTATTGAACAGAGTATAGACCACAAGTCTCAGCTTATGAAGGATTAGGAAAACTAACTAATTTTTCATGATAACCTTAGAAGCATTGGTTTAGAAACTGTGCCTTGTGGGTTGACCACTCTGTTAGCAGGTTGGAAAGTCTGAGCTGAAACTCCTAAGACTCATGTAATACTAATGGGTGTAGGACACTGGGAAATTTGGGTTTGAATGAGCCTGATGCCGAGATGTTGTGAGCATCCTGACTCATTTGGAGCTGTTTCCAGACACCAGTAGGTAGGTGTTGTGGGTCACAAGATGCCAAAGACTTATAGGAAGAAAGCATCAAGGAATTGAGAATGATCGGAAATGAAGTCTGGATTTTCAGGCTAGCTCCTTTTGTCTCTTCTGACAATGCCCGGACTACTTATGGGTTGCTACAGTGACAGGAGAGGTAAAGGGGATTCTGCAAGGTGGCATTGCAGATTAAGCTTCACAGAACTTGGTTTAACTTTCTTTGTGGGAGTTTAGATTTAAACATCTTGTTGCCTGCTGCCATGATACCGTAGGCTTTCCTGAGGACAATAAAGCTTCCGAAAGTTCTGCTAGCAGGGTTTCCTTTGTCCTCATTCCTCAAAGAGCAAGACCTGGTAAGGACAGGTCTTGGTTCTGCTAAAACGAATTCTTATTTCCTTGGTGCTAACGTTCCAAAGAATGTTCCTTGGGTTGAGCCCAAAGCCACTGATGCGGTTGGCCCAGCATTATAGAGGGGGACAAAGAGCTACTTCTGAAACCTGGGGTAACTGGAGAATGACAATCCCCAGAATCTTGAGTTCCAACCAGAGAGATTCTTCCCATGTGCAAAGGCAGCGTGTCAAAAAGGGCTTCCTATTTCGAGATGAAGTGATCTGATGTCCGATATCTCCTTGAAAATCCTCTGGAGGGTGGAACATAGATGAAACAAACTTGGCCAAATATGATGGGTACATGAGATTTGTGGTAGTCTTTTTTATGTGTCTTTGAAATTTCCATAATAAAAAGTTAGAAAAAAGGCTTTAAAATTCCAACTTTTCACTAATATAAACAAGACAGGAATTAATATTAGTCACTCAACAAGTAATTGTTGAGAATCAACTATGCACCAGTCCCTTTGGTGCTGATTGGGTGACACCCCCACGCTTCCAACACACACACTGAGAAGATGGGACCAATTCCTACCTGGTCAACTTTTATAAAGTCCACTGGTTGAAAAATCCTGTGAACAAGAAAAAATTCCAGTTGGCTTTCTAGTTTTTTTAAACTGATAAACATGTTACATGACACTACATGTCAGGACATATAATGATTGGCCAACATTTAAGAAAAATTTCTAACATGAATCATACAAAGTCAGCACACAGAAATCAGAAACTGGATGAAAACAGAGATGACAGAGGAACAGAAAACTAAAGTAAAACAAAAAGAAAAGAAATACATAATATCCTTTTTGAGTTCAGAGAAGCTATTATATCCACAAGACAAGAAAGGGATACTATCGAAAGGCACAGTAAGAATTAAGAATGTGTTATTAAAATAATTTAAAAGAACATGGATATTTTATGATAAATCACTGAGGGTACATCTTTGTTTTATGCACTTTTCAATATGTATATCATATTTTACAACTTAAAAAGACTAAAAATAGAATGAAATAAATGATATTGCTTTCAAAAATCAATACAGAGGGTGTGGGGAAAAGTTGAGAAAAATCTACCATAAGGTGGGCCAAAAGACTGAGAGCTGGAAATTAGGCAGGAAACAGTAAGGACATTAGAGATTTGGTGTAAGAGGTTCAAAATGTGAATAGAAGGAGTTCTAGAAAGAGAATGGTTAAAAAACGGAGGAAGTAAGATCATTAAGTAAATAGTACAAGAAAATGCCCAAGAACCACAGGATGTGAGATTTCAGATTAAGAGGGTCTTTTGAGTGATCTATGTCAAGAAAGGGAAAATATATCCACTCTAAAGCATACCACAGTGCTGTTTTAAAACAGAAGGAATAAAAGGAATGTCATAAAAGCATCCAGAGGGGGGAAAAATTAAAGTACAGGTTACGTGCAAGAACCTGAATGGCATCAGTCAGCTAAGAGTAATATTGGATGATGGAAATAAAGGCAGCAGTGCCTTAAAATATTATAGAATATAAATATTATGTATATGAATATTATATATAGAGAGAGAGATGTGGGGGGTGTTGTCATGACATAAGAGAATTAAATTCTCATTGCTCATAATAGAAATATAATAGATAGTGCTTACAATTGATAACCCAATAAATAGCAGTATCGGTATGTTACTTTAACTATGGAGATAAGTACCAGAAAAGACAGCCCAGAGTGTTGAAGGTTATTGCCTTGGTGAATCAGGATGCAGGGGTGATGGTGTAGAAGGAAGTAGAAGGGACTTCTGAAAGTATGTCCTTGATTTTATAATAAAACTGGACTTTATGTACATGCATTATTTTCATTAAAAATCAGTTTAAGTTTTAAATATCTCACCTAGCTGCTGTGGGGACTGTGGGTTGCGTGGAGGGAAATAGAGTCAGGGCAACCAACCATCGTCCAACCATCACTTTGAGTCTTTCGCTTTGCCAGTAAAAACATACCATCTCTTACCTTTAGTTGTTATTGTTGTTGTTGCTGTTGTTGTAGTACTTTGTGGCTTTGTCACTCAACCAGGAGGTGGAAATTATTCATCTGCTTTATGAACAGTCTTGGTCCTTTGCTGCCTTGGTCAAATCTGGGATCCTGCCATTACTGAGTTTTCTTCTTTGTTGCTCTTCCCTCGCATTCAGCAAAGATCCCTGCAATGTGAACAGAAGGAATTGAAATTCCAGTCGTGTCTCTCCTCAGTTCGGTCTGATTTTCAGAAATTGCAGTAAATCAGTGGCACTGAAAATTGGCCTATTTTTTTTTTTTCTGGGGGTGTTGGTTTGGCTTGATGAGAAAGCAAAAACAAATGGAGTTTATAAATGTAACTAATCAGGAAGTTAAAGAGAGGTTAAACCTAATGGATTAATCAAGTTTTTCTGGGAAGAGGGAAGGAAAGGTGGGAGGGCGGGAGGAAGAGAGTGATGGGGCAGGGTTTTGTCCAGACTGATTAAATAAGCCCTTCACTGGAATCAGCTCTTTGAGTGTCTTGGGTTTCTCTCTCTCTGTCTGTCTCTCTCTCTCTGTCTATCCTTTCTTATTGGAGAACGGAGAGGCACCCAATGGTAGCGGTCTGGTGTGCTGAGTGCAGAGAACAGGGTACCACCTGCTAGGAGACTCAGCTCTGATTTCCGATTCTGCTGCTTACCAGTTGTGTGACCTTAGAGATATCCCGTCGCTCTTTGAGCTGGTATTACGCTTACTGTAAAATGGGGTGAGTAGTCTCATTTTCCAACATTGTCTGGCTTGTAAAGGTCAACAGAGGTAATTCAGTAGAATGTGAGAGCTGGAGATGGAGGAGGGGGGCCAGCCAACACTCACAAGGGCCTTGGGCAGACACAAGCATGTCCCGGGTCTTGAGAGCAAAGGGGCAAGCGGTATGAGAGGGAACCAGCGGTTGGGGCTGGAAAATGACAAATCGGTGTAGATGACATGAAGGATTTCACCTTTGAGAGCTGGGAGAAGACCATGAACTACTACAAGGATGGCAAGGAAGTTTGAGACCATCAGGTTTGTTTTGAGATGATTCATTCCATGTGTCCTTTCTATCCTAGTGGCTCTCAAATCTTTAGCTCTGGGTCAAGCCTTTTCTCTCAGTTTCATGCTTGTGTATCCAGCTATCATACAACTCTCATGGTTATTCCCCAGGCACTGAAACTCAGAATGTCCCAAACCAAACTCTATTCTCCTCACCAAATCTGACTCTCCTCCATACCCCTCCACCTCCCGATATCTCTTTCTGTCAGTGGAACCTGTGGCAGAAACTGCTCGTTGCCTCCCAATACCCATTCTCCCATATTCCTTAATAACAGAATCTTGAGCACTATGCCTAGCAGCTCACTACTTACTACATTTCTCCACCTCCCCACAGGTAGGTGTGGTCACATGACTGTTCTAGTTGGTGAGGTACAAGTAGAAACTTTGCTTCCAGGAAAGCTCTTTAAGGGGGCTCCATTTTGCACTTCCTCTTGTTCCTCTTCATATACTCTGAAACACAGGTGTGATGGCTGGAATTCCTGCAGTCATTTTGGACCCTGAGGATAGAACTAATGTGATAGGGTGATGGAACAGGTAGAAAGAACCAAGTTCTCTAAATATTGAAGAGCTGCCAAAAAGCCTTGGACTGTCTATCCCCAGTTGTCTTTCACCTGAGAAAGAAAGATTCTTCTTTCTTAGTTAAGCCACTATAATTTTGGGTTTCCTGTGATTTGCAGCTGAACTTGATCCTAAGTGATAGCCAGAACCCTGGGATTTCTTCCCTACATTTAATCTTATACCAAGTCCTGACTTTTGGCTCTCTCTCCAATCTATCCCCTTTCCTTATTCTTGTCTGAGCCACATCGTCTCTTACCAGGATGACTGCAACAGCTTCTTCACTGATTCCCTGTTTTAACCTCTCCTCACCAACACCCATGCCCAGAGAATCTCCATTTGTTTTTAAGTAATCTTTCTAAAACCCAAATATGACTGTTACTTCTTGGGAATCATGGAATTATGGAGGCTTAATATAGAGAGCTTAAAGGGCCCTTAGAGGTCATTTAATCTAGATTTCTTACTTGTTGGTTTGGCTTGATGAAAAAGGAAGAGCAAATAAAGTTTTCCATGGGCTTTCTGAAATAAAATATATACTATTCCATATATAAAAAGTAGAAGTGCATTCCTCTGGAGAAGAGCCAGAATTTTCAGCAGCTCCTCACAGGTGTTCACCAAAAGTTAAAAAGGCTTACATATCTAGTAAGCCAAACTGCCTTATTTTGTAGATGGGGAAACTGAGGCCTACAGAGGTTAAGTGACATGTCCGAGGTCACATAGAGATTCAGTGGCAGAGCTGGAACATAGCCTCTTGCTCGCTTCTTCAGACAAGGCTGCCAATTGGCAGTCAAGGCAGATGGGGAGTCTTCATATTTCTCTCCTCGAGGATTGGGTATCTGTTTTCACACAGACTGCTCAGATTGGACTATGAATAGAAGAAGTCTTAAAGAGTTATTAATTACATACATTTCTGTTTCCAGGACAATAATACTGTTAGCCCCATTAAGCACCATTATCAATGTGTGATCTAATAATTTCAACATAATGAAACTGTATTTCAGAGGAATGGAAGGAAATATTCCACAACTGCTGTAAATTGGATTATTCTGGGCGAGGAAGTCCTTGAGGCAGTGACAATAATTGTTCTGATTTTCATCACATTTAATTGGTACAGTGCTTTACAGTTTACAGATCATCTTCACATACCTTATTATCTTATTCTGTTCTTCCAGAAATTTGGGGAGGGAGTAAGGCAAAGAAAGCAGTGCTCTAGTCGGGAATATTGTGGTTGCAAGCAACAGAAAATTCAACCTGTACTAGCTTAGGGAAGAAAGAAGTTGGGGAGGGGGCTGGGAAGACTGCTGGCTCACGTAACTGAATTGCCCTGGGGTATTCTGATTCAAGAATGGTCTGATCTAGAGCTTCATGCTGTCATTAAGGCTCTAGCTTTGTTTCTGGATGATTCTCTCTGCTGCCTCGTTGGCTTCTTTCTCAGGTTGATTCATTGCGGCTTCCAATTCTTATATCCTCACATGGCAATGCCCAAAAGGGACACAGATGAAGTCTACTGATGAGTCTCACGTAGGGCAGAGCACTTGGCTATCTCCAAAACCTCAGAAAACCTGCCCTCCTGTCTTATTGGTCAGAAACCTATCCTTCAACCAATCACAGTAGATGACAGATAATATGCATTCATTGGCTTAAGCCAATCAGAGTCTACCACAGGGCGAGGGTGGGATCAATCCCATTGACAACCACGGAGCTGAAGGTGATGGCGGTGGAGTGACTCACACACACACACACACACACACACACACACACACACACACACACACATGTGAATGTTGGGTGGAAAAGGGGGACGTGATCTGGAGAAACAACCCAAAGTATCCGTTACACAATAGCTCAGAGAAGTTAAGAGACATATCCAAAGTCACAGAGGCTCCGACTTTGGGAATAAGCTATAAAGTCAGGGTTTCTCTCTCAAATCTAACGCTGTAAACCCCAGGCTTCTCTAAAAACCTTGAGAATTATCCAACAACCCTTCATACTTATCAGCCAGCTCTGTTCTTAAAAAACCCCCAGAAAACTCCTGCCCATCATTCTGAGCCAGGAACTTCCTGTCCATGCGCATTCAATACAGACAGCCCAAACTCCAAATAATAAAGGAAGCTGTAGTGTACTTGGCATCGTCATAAGTGCGTAGGAATTCCAGTGTTGTCAAAAGGAAATAGCTGTATGGAAGCAAGTTTCAAGTACTTTGTTCAAGGCCCTGCACACGCCCTTCTAAGTCAAGCTGACTCAGGTTTAAGGTGCGCAAGTGAATTCTTAGGTCACAAATCAAATCGCTGTGACTATCTCTTCCTGATTCTGGCCATACCGCTTTTTCCATAATTCCAGTTGATTTCCATAAAAATCGTTTATGCTTACAGCGCCTGAAACTGGCTAACAATACATCTAGCTGCCTATGAGGTAGGTAATATTAGCATTTCTGTTTTATAAACAAGGGCACTTTGACCCAGAGAGCTAAAGTAGCCCCCTCAAAGTCACTGCATTAAGCAAGACCCAGTTTTTCCCTCCTGTGTGTTTCCTTTACTATTCACACAGAACTCACACTTGACCTCAGACGCTTTTGGTCACCAAGCGTTTGGAGGATTTTCCCCACACCAAGCAATTCTCCACAACACCGGCTGGGCAACCTGTGATTTAACTCACTTTTTTTTTTTTTTTTTTAAAGATTTTATTTATTTATTCGACAGAGAGAGACAGCCAGAGAGAGAGGGAACACAAGCAGGGGGAGTGGGAGAGGAAGAAGCAGGCTCATAGCGGAGGAGCCTGATGTGGGGCTCGATCCCGTAACGCCGGGATCACGCCCTGAGCCAAAGGCAGACGCCCAACTGCTGTGCCACCCAGGCACCCCAATGTGATTTAACTCACTTCTGATACGATCTACCTGGAGATAGTGTCAGATCCCACAAGTTAAGGGCTCAGTCCCCAAGACTGTCCCCCACCCCTCTTCAGAGGCCAACCACAAATAATAGGTCCCCAGGTTATCCACAACTTCTGTCAGACGTGGCTACAAATCGAAGGTTCCCATGATCTCCTCCTCAGGTTCTACTGATTTGCTAGAATGGCTCACAGAACTTGGGGAAACACTTATGTTTACAGCTTGTTAGAGGATATGATAAAGGATACAGATGAACAGATACACAGGGCGAGGTCTGGGAGGATCCTAAACACAGAAGCTTTGTTCCTGCGGAGTTGAGGTACATGACCCCAGTCAGTATGCAGTGTGTTTGCCAACCTGGAAGCTCCCCCAACCCCATGCTGTTGGGATTTTTATGGAGGCTTTCTCACATAGGTGTGATTCACCATTGACTCCATTTCCAGATCCTCTCCCTTTGCTAGACAATGGGGTGTTGGGGCTGAAAATTCTAAGCCTCTAATCATGGCTTGGTCTTTCTGGGGACCAGGCCCATTCCAGAAGCCCATCCAGACTCACCTTATCAGAGCAAAAGATGTTCTTTTTGCTCTTAGCACTTAAAAAATTACAAGGGTTTTAGGACCCTTATGTCAGGAACCAGGGGCAAAGGCCAACATACATATTTTCTATGATCTCATAGCCACTCAACTACTGAATGTTGAAGGTGGGATTTAAGTTCACGTGCATGGCTCTCACATACCTGCTTCTCACCAGGCACCCAGTGCAGGGATGTATCTTGGTCTCATTTGGAAGCACACAGAGACGGTCGATTGCACAATTCTGTCCTGCCTGGATTTGACATCAGAACTCCCTTTCCTGTTGCCCATCCCTCATATCCAGGAATAAAAACTGATTGAAAGGCTTGTGCAACAATGCAGCCTTAACAGGCCACCTGCTCAGGACACAGAAAGTACAGACAGGAAACATCTGCCCTGGAAATACTGGAGCGTCTGTTGATTGAAACGTTCAAACGGAAAAGCTGTCCTTGAGTCCAGGGAAATTCTGAGCTGAGATTGTATTATCAGCCATATCCTGCAAAGCTGGAAGTGGGAGAACCAGGGTGGTGAGACGCATCTCCCAGGCCAACTGGGACCCTCTTGGTCATAATAACAGTCAATCACTGACAAATATTGTTCCATGAAGGAGTTTGGAGGAGCCCTGGGGTGTTTTCCCAAATGGGTAATTGAATTCCCATTGAACGGGGAGCAGCGATGGTTTGGCTCACCCCACTTTGAGCCAAGGATGGTGGTCTGTGGTTAAACCGTGCTGAAAAGTCAAACCTGCAAGGCATTTTTACCTGTGTGTGTGTGTGTGTGTGTGTGTGTGTGGTTGTATGTGTGCACTGAATCATATCATGGAAAGACTACTCATTTCATGTAAGAATTTCTCACAAAAGGGGCACCTGGGTGGCGCAGCTGTTAAGCGTCTGCCTTCGGCTCAGGGCGTGATCCTGGCGTTATGGGATCGAGCCCCACATCAGGCTCCTCCGCTATGAGCCTGCTTCTTCCTCTCCCACTCCCCCTGCTTGTGTTCCCTCTCTCACTGGCTGTCTCTATCTCTGTCAAATAAATAAATAAAATCTTTAAAAAAAAAAAAAAAAGAATTTCTCACAAGATTCTCCAAAACCTTGACTTTCCCCTGGGGTTCTTCGAATAGAATTTGGGTTACAAAATCAATTTGGGTTGAGTCATCTACAGACTGTCAATAGTATGCATACTGGGTGGACTTCCCCCTTCTGTCCTTCCTTCCTCTCCCTGTCTCACTTCCTCCCTTCCTTTTATTTAACAAACTTGAGTTGAGCACCAGTTATGGGCGAGATACTATGCTGGGTGTTAGGTAGTCAGAGATGAAGAAGACAGTCCAGGGGTGGGGATGGGTGGGCATTATAACCATGGTTTTCAAGCAAGACTGATCCCCTAATGCCCACACTGGGAAAAGTCCAGAGGCCTCTTTGGCCATCACAACTGGGGAGAGGGTGCTACTGACCTCTAACGGGTGGAGGCCAGGGATGCTGCTCCCCACACATGAAGAATTTTCTGGCCTCAAATGTCAGTGGTGCTGAGGTTGAGAAATTGGATCTGCATCCAGAAGAAAGAATTGGACTCCATTGCATTCAGTCCTGGCTCTGACTATTGCTGGCAGAAGGCCTCAAACGAGTCCCTTGACTTCTTTGAGTCTGTTTCCCATCTGTCAAAGGGGATGAAAATGGAATGACCGAAGGGAGTTTGGGTATGAATCATGCCCTTTGTTACCTAGTGCCCAAGAAACAATAGCCACTTGGCTTCTCTAAGCCCAGGCCTTCATGGACTAAAAGCTACCAGTGGGCCCTGGTGAAAGTGAACTCTCCAGATATCATTTATTCCAAGAGGATGCCCAAGGGACTGCCATGCTGTTTTCCCTTCCTGGCCTCATTGCAACCTGTAGCTATACACGGATTTATACACCTCGTGGTTTAATGCCCCTGCCTTCCAGTAGACCATAAACTCCAGGAGAGCAGGGACTGTGTCTTCTGCTCTTCATTCCTGTATCCCCAGCACCCAGCAGGGTCTGGCCATAGGGTACGTGTTCCATAATGGAGCCAGACTGCCTCAGCTGAAATTCTGGCTTCTTCATTCTTAGCTGTGTGACCTTGGGTGAGTTACTGAACCTTTCTGTGCCTTAGTTTCCTCCTCTATAAAGTGGGACTAGTATCTCCCACCAAGGGTTGTGGAGAGGGTTAAATAAGCAACTGTTAACCAGTCGAGGGGCTGACACCTGGTTAGTGCTTCTGAGGGTTCATGATTACCATCATTACTTTGTGATTTTCTTAAATGTAATTAATAATGCTGCTCTGTTACGGGATGCCGGCACAGCACACAGGCGTGGGCCTGCCTCTGCCTTTGGGGAGCATTTGTTTCTGTGAATCATTTGGAGAAAGATCCGAGTTTGCAGAGAGGCCGGCAGCTCACCTAAGCAGAAAAGTAGAAGCCAAAGTGATTTCTTGCTGGAGGCTCACAGGGGCCCCCTGGGTCACCAAACAGCCTTTCTCTCTTGCCTGGAAGAAATGAAAATTGATTTGAAGCTTGTCCCATCTGAAAAGGTCTGTCGGTAGCCGGCACCGGTGCATGTTGTCAAGGATGCTTTGGGTTTCTGGCCCAGGGAGGAAGTGATTCACGACGATTTGCTTTCCCAGGGAGTGAGGCAGACCCAGTGGAGACACAGAATGAGGTCCCAGGGGCCTGCTGGGCTGGCCTGCTTCCCTGAGTAGCAGCAAGAGAGGAAAATTGAAGGGCTGCTAGGAACTGATAAACGAGGAGAGGAGACCCATCGAAAACAAGTTCAGGGGATCAGGGGGCTGGGAATATTGTGCAGAGAGGACAGGATCAGAGAGGGCGCAGGACAGTGGGACAACAACAATGACAGTGATAATAATACTTTCCACCAGCTGAGTGCCTGCTGTTCGCCCACATTCATGCCCCTTAGCCCAGCTGATGTGCCTGATGACCCTATGAGGCCGCCTAGCCTGCGTGTGTCAGGCCTCATCACCCTGTGGATGATAAAAAAAAAGTGTCACACTTTCTGTGTTCATTCATTCCTTTATTCATTCAACAAATGTGTATTGGGCATCCAACATCTGGCAGGCACTGTTCTAGGTACTGGGGACTCAGCTGAAGAGCAGACAGACCAGAAGACCATGCCCGCTGCCCTCACAGAGCTGGCATTCTTGAAGGCTGTGGGTCCACCGATGCTAACAAATAAGTTAGACGAGGAGTGCTGGGAGAAAGAGGAAGCCTGGGATGAGGGTGGCCAGGGTGGGGGTAGGGTAAGCTTGCAATGTTAAGAAGTGTGGCCAGGAAAAGCCTCTCTTGAAAAGGTGACATTTGAGCAAAGACCCGAAAAAGGCCTTATTTGTGTTTCTGTGGCAATTCCAATGTGAGTGGTTGGCGGCTTCCCCACACCACCAAGCGATTCTCAGACACCAGGAGGTATCCAAGAATTCAACTTAATTCTGACACTATCTACCAGGGGGTAGCATCAGATCCCACAGGTTAGAGGTTCAGTCCTATGAGACTGCCCCACTGCCCACGTCGTTGGACTCCAGGTGCAAGCCCAGGTTGTTACCTGTACTTCTGGTGGGCTGGCTATAGACTGGACGTTCTCAAGACTTGCTCCTTAGGTTTGATTAAGGTACTAGAGCGGCTCACAGAACTCAGAGACATTTTACTTACGAGATCACTGGTTTGTTATGAAAAGATATAACTTGGGAATAGCCAACAGGAAGAGATGCATAAAGCAAGGTATGGGGAGAGGGTGTGGAGTTTCCATGCTGTTTCCAGGCATGCCACTCTCCCCAAATCTCTATGTGCTCCCCAACGCAGGAGTTCTCTGAACCCCTCTCCTTTTGGATTTTTTGGAGGCCTCACTAAATAGGCACAATTGATTGTCATGTTGGTTATTGGCAATTGATTCGAACTCCAGCCCCTCTCCCCTTCCGGGAGGTCATGGGTGGGACTGGATTTTCTAGCTCTCTAATCACATGGTTGGTTCTCCTGGCAACAAGGCCCCATTCTTAGATGGGGGGGAGGTGTCCAAAAGCCACCTCATTAACATAATAAAGGTACCTGTATCACTCTCATTACTTAGGAAATTCCAAGAGTTTTAGATCTCTGTGCCAGAAATGATGAATACCAAATATGTATTTCTTATTATAAATTACAATGTCACAGGCAAAAAGTGAGCCATGTACAAATTTTGGAGAGGAGTATAACAAGAAGAGAAGAACAGCAGGTGGAAAGGCCCTGTGGTATGTTTGGAGACTAGAAAGAAGCCATTGTTCAGGAGTGTAGTGAATGAGGGGGAGAGTCGTGGTAGATGGGAGCAGAAAAGGCACAGGTGTTAGATCATGTGGGCCTCATGGCCATTGTAAGGACTCTCATTTTTATTGTGAATGAAATGATGATCCATTGCAGAATCGGAGCTGAGAAGTCATTCTATCTGACTTAGAACAGTTCTTCTGGCTGCTGTGTTGACAACAGTTTGTGGGAGGCAAAAGAGGAGGCAGGTAGTCAGGAGGCTCCTGCAAGGATCTGGATGACAGACAATGGTGGCTGAGACCAGGGGGCAACCGTGGGGCTGATGAGAAGTGGTGGGATTCCATATCCGTCCTGGGTTGGTATAAGTCTCAGCCCGCTCACACAGAATAGAAGGCCCCTGGCCCATGTTTTCCAGCTCTCACCTGTGCCCAGAAGCCCGAAAGGCAGGTGCACCCAGCACATGCCATGGGACCATCCTAGTTCCACATGTCCTCAGTCACTAAAGCCACTCGGAGTGGTGACACGGCCCCACTGTGCTCATTACAAGAACACCAATGTCCATGCCAGGGAGGCATCTCAAAACTTGTGATCTTGGGGATGCCAGGATGGTACCATGTGCCCCGCAGTGGTGAAGCAAAAGGCCTCTGCTGATCTGCTTGTGCCCATGGGGCACAAAGACTTCTGTCAATGTTTCCGTCAGCTTTTGGCTGGCCCTCACTCCCTCTCTTGATATAAGAGACAATTCCAGGCCTCAGGTTCCATTTGCTCCCTCTTCCTTCCCAGTTAACCTCATCCTGCTTCCCTGGGGGCCATCAAAACAGATTCTAGAGGATGGCAGAGCGAGGGGTGGTGGGGGGAGAAAGGAAGAGGGGAAAGATGTATGTGTCATAGCTGGGAGCTGAAGAAAACATTGTATGCCAGCTCAGCGTTGAGCTCAACTATCATCCCAGTTCACAGGTGAACAGACAGAAGCTCAGAAAGGTTAAGTGATATGCCCCAGGCCATGTCTTGTGCATTCAAGCCCACTAGGATTCCCTTTTCTTCTGCAGCATAAAGCCCCCAGCCCCACAGTGCCCATTTCCCCCTCCCCCAAATCCAAAATGGCAAAATATGATTTGCAAATTGAACAGAATATTCAAAATTGAGCATTTGCATTTCACGCCTGGGACACACTGTCGCTGTATCTGTAGGAGCCGTTCGTTAAAGTAAGCAAGCCTTGACTCACCTAGAAAAGGATCATCTTTTTCCAAAAGAAAGAATTGAGATTCATGCAGTTCATGGGGGTAGGGTAGGGGCAGGCATGTGTTGATGATAAAACAAAGACTCTGTTTCTAGAAGCTGGGGGAGGGATGTTTGATCGCCAACCTCCCATCCACTCACCAGACCGGAGCTGCCTGGAAATTTGGGGATTCTGGTCCATCATCTCAATAGACCATAAACTCCTTGAGGTTGTAAATGATGCCTTCAGAAACTCCTTTTCCCTTCAGGACCTTGAAAATAGTTAGATGCTTTGTACAGAGAGAGGCAAATTCCTGTTAATACTAACAGCCAAAATGTTTGCTGAGCACTTGCCATATCCCGGGAACTGCGCTAAGTGCTTTAGTAATCATTACCTCAGTAAATCCTCAAAAACAAAATGAAATACAAAGCCCAGATGGTAAGTGCTATTATTATTTTCTATTATTATTATTACCATTTAATAGAAGATGAAATTGGGGCCCAGAAAAGTTGAGTAAATAAAGCCCAAAGTCACAGAGGTCCTAAAGAGGGGATCTGAACCCAGGTTTCCGGGCCCTCCCTTCTGTTATTCTGACAAAATGCTGACCCTGGAGTCAACTAGGTTCGGGTCAGAGCTCCAGCCCTTCTTTTAGTCTCTGTGACCTTCAGCAAGTCACTTCCCCTTTCTGAGCCGTATTTCCCTCATCTGTGGAATAAGAGTAATAAGACATCTCATTGACTTGGGTGAGAGACGGAAAAAGAAAATATGGAAGGTGGCTGGCAATGTGTCTGTCAAAGGTGGCCACTCCAAAATACTAGATCCTTCGCAACACTTAACAAAAATTGATTGAGAGAAGGAAGATTCCCCCTTCCCAGCGTGCAGAGGGTTAACTTAGAACCTTAGGCTGTTAGCATTTCTCTAATCTTGGCACTAATTATGTACAGAAATCATTTTGTTTCTGCCATGTAAAATGAAAACGATTGTACAGAAATGGAATTTATCATGCTATGTGTTATGAGAGGTTTTTTTTTTTTTAAATACTACCTCCATTTCCCCCACTTTTCTTCATTTCCCCCTCTCCTTGCCAGATAATCAAATACAAAAGTTATATTAACCTCCCAACCACTTCAATTAAAATGCTCATCCAAAATTTGAAAACAATTAAAAAACCCATTATCTCAGATTTAACGTTCTCTGATTCCGTGTCTATTTTCTGCCACAGCATAAACGGCAGGTAACATTATCACAGTAGGTGCCTTCTAGAAAGCAATGTCTCGTTCTCTGCCAGTTGGTCCCGCGGCTGCTCTCCCGGCACAGGCCTTATTAAAAACCCACATGCCCCAGTGTACTTTGTCATGTCCAAATGCATCAAAATAACTGATTGTTTTAGTGAGCCCTCCATCTGTCTTATTTTCTTCTGTCTTTCTCTACCCGGTAGTGCGTTTCAGAGAGAAGAAAGGAGAGGTTCCACTCTTGGGAGAACATAGACTCAAAGATGGGAGGGTCTCTGACTTGGATCTGCCCCCCAGGGGTTCTGCATTCTCTGATGCAATTAGAAATGGTTTTCCCAGAGAAGACCTTGCCTGGAAGCGTGTTAGGGACTGTGTGGTGGCCTCAAAGAATACAAGAGCCATCATTGACCGAGCTTGAAGGAAACAAGACTCTTCAGTCACTCCTTGTGGTTTAAGTTTGGGTCAGCAAACATGGATTGAGTGCCTGCTGTATACGAAGACACCATGCCAGACAGTGGAGACATGGTCTCCAACATCTGTTAGAATCAATCAAAATACTCCTTGGATCAGACACATTCATACAGTACTGGCGGGAATATAAATTTTTGCAACCTTCCTGGAGTGCAACGTAACAATATCTATCAAAAGGTTTAAGAGATGTGCGTGCCCGTTCACCCAGCAATTAGCCTTCTAATCATTTATTATAAAAGGATAATCACTTACGTGGTTGAAGATTTAGCTACAGCTGTGTTCTTTGCAACATTATTTGTAAAAGTGAAGGGGGGAAAAAAAAACCTTGAAAAACCTAATCGTCAATGACAAGGAATTACATAAATTAATGACAGCATATCCTTCAAATAACATCATTTAAAAGCATATTTGAGAAGAATATGTATTGAATGGCAAAAAGTCTATGATATGTTGTTAAGTGAAAGAAACCAAATATGATAGCAGATAGTATGATCTCAGTTTTATGGGGGAAAAAATATATATATATAGCACCACTCTGAGGAGATGAGAATGAGGGTTATTTTTACATTCTTTTCTGAGCTTTTTCTGTTCCCATGTGGGTTTTTTTTTTTTCCTGTTCAGAAAAGAAAAAGTTATTTCCAAAAGGGGTATGTGTGAATTGCAGCCAGAAAAGCATTGGGAACATTTGGGAATTAAAGCCACTTTAGGAACTAGTTGGGTTCTCTTCAGGCACGGGTTCTTTTCTCTGGGCTCTTCCCTACTCACCGTGCCTTCTGCTTACTCCCTGTTCTGCTTCCTCAAAGCCCCTTCCTGCGCCTGGTCCATCAAAGCCTCTCTGGACAGAGATCCATCCTGCTGTTTCAATGCCAATATCTGACTTTTTCAGTCTCTGGATATACCTTAGTGCACCCTTCTGGGAGAGTGAGTAGCCTGGCTCATCTCTTTCTCACCAGGCTGTGGCCTGTGTCATCAGCCCTTCTGTGGGATGGGGTGGAGTGGGTCTAATCAGGTGTGGTTCAGTCAGCAGTGGGCCAAGATCAGGGTTGCCTGGGGCCATCTCTTAATCAGGGCATGGGGAAGAGGCATTTCCCTTTATGAGGCTCTGTGGCTGGCAGTCACGATGATAGACATCCTCGGCACAAGAGTACAATCGAAGAATTTGAATAATTCAGAGCCCACGTAAACACACGGGACCAGATCCTATGTTTCTGTACTCTGCTTTGATCAAATAAATTAAATCATTGTTGATCCTGATGATCTTTGGAATGACATCATAGCTCACCGTTTGGGGGAGAGGGGGTATCATGCAAGACAAAGAAATAAAAGGCACTCAGATCGGAAAGGAAGAAGGAAGCAATCTTCATTGGTAGACAACAGGATCATCTATGTAGAAAATCCTATGGAATCTGCAAAAAAGCTACTATACCTAATAAGTGAGTTTAGCAATGAATTATTAATAACAACAAAGAATTATCTGGTGCAACATATCAATAGTGTGAAGGTAGAGAAACTCTATTCTAGAAGAATACATAAAAGGAAACTTCTGTGACCTTGGTTTAAGCAAAACATTCTTAGCTATGAAATCAAAAGCACAATGTATTAAAAAAACAAACGAACAAATTAGACTTCATCAAAATTAAAATCTTCTGCTCTTTGTCTGATGGGGCTGCTATAAGGAAATACTACAGACTGGGCTGGGTGGCTTTTAAACAGCAGAAATTTATTTCTCACAGTTTTGGAGGCTGGAAGTCCAAGATCAAGTGCCAACAGATTCAATGTCTGGTGAGGACCCACTTCCTGGTTCATAGACTGTGCTTTCTCATTGTGTCCTCCCACTGTGAGAGGGGAGAGGGAGCTCTCCAGGCTCTCTTATATAAGAGCACTAATCCCATTCAGCAGGGCTCTTGTTTTCCAACTTCTTCACCTCCCAGAGGCCTCACCCTCTAATACCATCACCTTGGTGCTTAGGATTTTAACAGATGAATTTTAAGGGGACATGAACAGTTCAGTTCATTGCATGCTCTCCAGAGGCCCTGATGAGAGAATGAAAGGACAAGCCATAGACTGGAGGACAGTATTTGCGAATCGTGTATCTGATAAAGGCATTGTACCCAGAATATATAAAGAACTCTCAAAACTCAGTAGTAAGGAAACAAATAATTCAATTTAAAAACTGACAAACTATTTGGAAGAGACAACTCACCATGGAAGCTACGGGGATGGCAAAGAAACAGCAAAATATGCTCGACTTTGTTCATCATCAGGAAAAAGCAAACTAAAAAAACACGAGATACCATTACACAACTATTAGAATGACTAAAATTCCAAAGACCGACCCTACCAAGCCTGACGAGGAGTGAAGGAATTTTAACTCTTTTATGCTGCCTTTGGCAATGGAATATTGCACAACTATTTTGGAAATCAGTTGGGCCATCTTAAAAAAATGAATTATACCTGTCGTACGAGTCAGCTATTGTACTCCTGGCTACCTACCTGAGAGAAACGAAAGCATGCGTCCATATAAAGACTTGCACACAGGGGCGCCTGGGTGGCATAGCGGTTGGGCGTCTGCCTTTGGCCCAGGGCGTGATCCCAGTGTTATGGGATCGAGCCCCACATCGGGCTCCTCCGCTATGAGCCTGCTTCTTCCTCTCCCACTCCCCCTGCTTGTGTTCCCTCTCTCGCTGGCTGTCCCTATCTCTGTCAAATAAATAAATAAAATCTTTAAAAAAAATAAAATAAAAAAAAGACTTGCACACAATGCTTGTAGCAACCTTATTTGTAAGAGCCCTAAACCAGAACCAACCCAAGAGCCCATCAACAGGTGAATGGCTAAACATACTGGGATACCAATATGATGGTGTGCTATTTAACAGTAGAAAGGAACGAAGTGTTGATACACACAACTCAGGTGAATCTCAAAATAATTGTGCTGAGGGGGAGAAGTGAGACCAAGAAAAAAAAAGGTATATACTGTGTGATTCTTTATATAAAATTCAGGAAATGTAAAGCTTATCTTTATTGACAGAAAGCAGATCAGTGATTGCCCAAGGCAAGAGGTGTGTGTGGAGGGGGAGGGATTAGGAGAGGTGGAAAGAAATTGGGGGGATGATGGATAATGCTCTTATCTTGATTGTGGTAATGATTTCACTGGTGTATACATACATTAAAATCTCAAACCGTTTTAGTCTGTGCTGGTTATTGCATATTATACCTCAGTAGAGCCCTTAAATTAAACAAAGAAAAGTGTGAATACACAGATTTGAAAAAATTGAACAGTTAAGGGAGTAATTCTTTTTTTTTTTTTTTAAAGATTTTACTTATTTATTTGACAGAGATAGAGACAGCCAGCGAGAGAGGGAACACAAGCAGGGGGAGTGGGAGAGGAAGAAGCAGGCTCCCAGCAGAGGAGCCCGATGTGGGACTCGATCCCATAACGCTGGGATCACGCCCTGAGCCGAAGGCAGACGCTTAACCGCTGTGCCACCCAGGCGCCCCTAAGGGAGTAATTCTGACCCCAATAGTGTCTGGGAAAAAACAAAAAAAAAAAGCTCACACGGTATCTTTGTGTAATTTCCCTTTCTCTGGTTGCATGGCCGTTCCCAGAGGGGCCCCTCCTCATGTGGCCAATGGAGCTGCCACGACTCCTGGACTTCATCCTTCTACATTCAGATCCAGAGAAAAGAAATTGGCATGTTTTCCCCAGCGGTCTTCCTGAAACTCCGAAACTCACTTTAATTGGACCATCTTAGGTCGCATGCCCATGAATACACCAACAATGCAGTCAGGGGACTGCAATGCTCAGAATGTCTCAGATCTGAGTCCTGTGGAGTGAGAACAGAAAGGGGATGGATTTCTAAAGCAGTTCAGGACCGTGGTCACAGGAAGGGCAATGCAGACTGTGGTGATCAGACCTCTGGCTGGAGGAAGCATGATGGATCGAGACCTCAGCAGCTGTGCTCTGAAACCTACCGCCTTGTTGGTGTGGAGGTCGTGTTTCCCTGGGCTGCTCCCAGCCAGTGGCTGAGTGCAGAAGGAATACTAAGGCAGGCCCGTTCCCCGGAGACACAGGCCTCCCCTCACAGGTGCCTTCAGTTCAAGGAGTCCCCGGGGACCTCGCTGAACGGCTTTGCATTGCAGTGTGAGATCTTCCCGCACACCCTTCATTCTTTCCTCCTCTCTACCCTTCACTTGGCATCTGACCTGCATCAGGGTGATGGCTCTCCCAGCCTCTCCTGGCCTCTCTGGGTTCCCCCTCCATTTCCCCTAATAAATCTCTTGCATGTTTAATCCCATTTTAGCATCTGCTTTTTTGGAGGCAACTAACAAATCTCTACCTTTATTTTTTAATTATTTTTTAATTTTTAAGATTTTTATTTATTTATTTGACAGAGAGAGAGAGCACAAGCAGGGGGAGCAGCAGGCAGAGAGAGAAGGAGAAGCAGACTGCCCGCCAAGCAGGGAGCCCAATGCGGGGCTCGATCCGAGGACCCTGGGATCATGACCTGAGCCAAAGGCAGATGCTTAACCAACTGAGCCACCCAGGCACCCAACATATCTCTACCTTTAATCAAAATTCTAGGGTTTGCTTGGTAATTTCTTCCCGCATATCTTATTTGACTTGTGGCTTTGGTTACAGAAACTGCTGGGGACACAAAAGCCTTGAAGTTGATGTCACAATATTGACTTATTGGCTGATAACCCTGCCTCCTATTTGCCAAGCACTCAATGATTTACAAGGCCCTTTATGGTACATAGCTTCGTCTGAGCTTTACAAAAATGCAGTGAGGCAGGTGGGATTATTTGATGTTAGAGGAGACTGATACTCTGAGAGGTCAGAATGAATTGTTTAAAGTCCCATAGATTTATGTCACTGCTGTGCCTAAAAAATTTTCAGTCGCTCCTTGTTGCCTTCAAAACAAACACCAAGCTATTAATGTGATGCAAAACTGCCCTGTGCTTTGGCACTAGACATACTGAGCTATGTTCAGTGTCCCAGGAAGGCCACCTGGCTTTGCACATGCTGTTCCGTCTTCCTGAAATTCCTTTCCATACCCTCTTCTGGTATCAACTAACTCCCTTTCTATAAGGAGATATTCTTTAAGACTGGATCATGTGTTCCTTTGGGTTCCCCAGCAACCTGTACTTATCCACTTCATAGCACTCAGCAAAACATATTGTAAAATATACTGTAACATATACTGTAATTGCCACTAAGTAGGACTGATTATCATCATTTGCCAGAGGAAGAAACAGAATTGGGGAAGTGGAGTGTATTAGTTAGGGTTCTCCAGAAAAACAACCAGAAGGAGATAGGCAGATAGATAACATAAGCAATTGGCTTGCACAATTATGGAGGCTGAGAAGTCCCAGGATCTGCAGTTGGCAAGCTGGGGACCTAGGGGAGCATATGTGTCGTTCCAGTCTGAGTCCGAAGGCCAGAGAACCAGGAGAGCCAATGATCCATTTCTATCCTGAAAGCCGCTAGGCTTGAGATCCAAGAAAAGCTGCTGTTTCCATCCAAGTTTGAAGGCTGGAAAAAGACTAATATCCCAGCTCAAGCAGTCAGGCAGGGAGAAGTTCCCTCTAACACACAGACTTTTCTTCTATTCAGGTCTTCAGTTGACAGAATGAGGCCTACCCACACTGGGGAGGGCAATCTACTTAACTGAGTCTCCTGATTCAAATGTTCATCTCATCCAGAAACACCCGCACAGACACACCTGGAATAATGTCTGGTGAAAAGTCTGTGCACCCAGTGGCCCAGTCAAGTAGACACATAAAAGGAAACATCACACGGAGTAATTACGCAAGGTTGCATGACAATCAGTGACAGGGCTGGAGCACAAAGGCTGTCTCCAAGGCTGGTTTCATGCAGACATGTTACTGTCCTTTTGGACAAGACAGCCACGGGCTGGTGACACGTACATGATCCATCTGGAGTTCCTGGATTTCCTAAGGACGCACTAGGTGCCAGGCTGTATGCTTGGCATTTTACTTACATCCCTATGACCTTGGACTGTCATTGTCTCCAGATGCATGGATATTTGTTGAGTGAACACATCCCATTTGCCACTTATTAGGGGATTCAAACCCAGGACCATCTGACTCCACAACCAGTCCTTCTCGAAAAGGAGGGCTTGTTGTCCCAGTTCCTGAGTTCTTACCTCCCAGACACATGTCCTCCTGGGACATGACTTTGTCTCTCCAGCGGGCTGCAGGTGGGGCAGGGCCTGGGAGCAGATTCAGGAACTTAAAATCACAGCTGCCCTGGGGCATGCCACTCAAGGAAGGCATCATCCCCTTGCCGGAGCAGATTTCCCCAGAGCTCCATGGTGCCGCTGAACAGCCAGGTGAGCAGACCCTGGTGCAGGAGCCTGGCTGCACACCTTGCAGGTCAGCTGGCATGTGCTCTGGCCCCTTCCACCCCAGGTTCCCAAGATGCGCAGGGGGATACTGGGTCTGCCATGCCAGGTGATAGCTCTGTTGAGGGGATTTGTATTTTTTCTCTTCCCTTCTTCTTTTAAATTTTAACAGCAGCTGCTCCTCCGTCCATGGCGGGTTCTGAGTGTCTCAGAGAGGCATCAATATTGACAGAAGGGGCCCCACCACCCAGCAGGGGATGCAGTTTTAGCAGAGGAGCTGAGCAAGCTCATTAGGATGGTGTCTGGGCACCCTTTGGCAGCCCCAATTACCTGGCTTTGAGCAACATGAGTATGGATCAGTGAGAGGAATGGGTCATGTGGATTAGGGTGTTGTTGTTGTTTTTCTTTTTTTAAACACAGAGACAGTATATGGTAGGATTTTAAGGTGAGTACTTTTGCAGTCAGAGAGACCTGGCTTCCAATTCCATCCCTGCCCTTTGCTACCTGTGTGACCTTGGGAAAGGGCATTTGCCACTTTGAGCCTCAGTTTCCTTATCTGTAAAATGATCCTCATGATAATACATACTGCAAACGCGTGTTGTTAGGATCACATGACTTGATGCATTTAGCACAGGGCCTGGCACACTCAGTGTTCAATAAATGTAGCAGTTCCTAGTGTTTATTCTGGAAGTGGTCACATCCAGAGCAGCTGGTTTCTTTCCTACACGTAAGGAAACCTTTTCCAAGAGTCTCCCTGCAGATTTTCCCTATGGTTCATTGGCCAGAATTGGGTTGTATGCTTATTCCTGGGCCTGTCACTTGCTACAGGAATAGAACTTCTATTAATGGCCTCGACCAGTGCTTGTTAGACAAAATTAGGTCACATGACCACTCCTGATTGGCATCCAGTTGAAGGTTACCAAGCATGGCAAGAAGCAGGAAAATGCAGCTTATAATGAGGAGAAAAGTCAGTCAATTGAAACAGACGCAGAACAGACACATTTGTTAGAATTAGCTAACAAGGACCTTAAAACCGGCATTCTAACTGTATTCCATGAATCTCAGATGTTAGGTAGAAATACAGAAGACATAAAAAAAAAAAAAGGCTCAAACTGACCTTTTAGGGATGAAAACTCCCATGTGTGAGATGAAAAACACACCAAACGCAATTAACCGCAGATTAGATGTTGCAGAAGAAAAGATTGGCGAAGTTGAAGACTCCGCAATAGAAATTATCCAACGTGTAACCCACAGAGGGAAAAGAATTTTTAAAAACTGAACAGAGCATCAGCGAGCTGTTGGACAACTTCAGACAGCCTAACATATGTTTAACTGGAGTCCTTGAGGGAATGAAGAGAAGTATGGGATGAAAGATGTGAAGAAAGAATGGCCGAACATTTGCTATATTAGATGGAAAGCTTCGGCATCAAGTATATCCTGGTTCAAAGCCCAAGGGATGCCAGTCAGCACCCGTGTCAGCCTGGGCACGTCAGTCACCAGCTCTGAGCTTTGTGGTGAGTCCAGCTTCTCTGAGTAACCTCCCTCATAGGGCCACCGTGAGGCCCACAGGAAATGTGGTTCATGGAGCACTTGCCACAGAGCCTGAAATGTGGTGAGCCCCTGGTAGTGCTCTGCTATGGCTTCTATTACAGCCTTTTCCAGCTCTGGCCTTCTGTGGTTTGCACATTCCAGTGTTGACCCTTTGATTGATTGATTGATTTGATTTTTTTTTTTTTATAGAGAGCATGCATGTGTGTGAGGGAACAGGGGTGGGGGGGAAGGAGAGGGAGAGAGAGAATCCCAAGCAGGCTGCACACCCTGCAGGGAGCCCAACATGGGGCTTGATCCCACGACCCCGAGATCGTGACCTGAGCTGAAATCAAGGGTTGGCCACTTAACCGACTGAGCCACGCAGGTGCCCTGACCCTTTGGTTCATTTAATAATAACTGACATTTATTGGGTGCTTATGATAGCCCAGGTTCTGTGCTAATTGCTTTATTTGTATTAACTTATTAAGTACTTACACCAACCTCTGAGAAATGTATATTTTTACTCCCAGCTCCATTTTATGGATGAGAAAATGGAGGCCCACAGGGTTAGGCAGCTTGCCTGAGGCCACAGCTGGTGAAGACAGTCAGCTCTCTTAACTGCTCAGAGGCTCTGATCATATCTTGCCCAAACTCCTTATTTTATAGTTCATGAACCTGAGGCCCAGAGAGGCTGAGGGGTCTTGCCAGAGGTTGCACAGCAAGTCAGTGGGAGAGCCAGGGCTAGAATCCAATGCCTAGCCCAGAGCTGGTTTCATTCCCCTCCAGGACCTCTCTAATAGGCTATGATTCCCAAGGCTTTTTAGTCAGTGTATTTGTCAATATCTGGAACCAATTTCCTAGATTCAGGCTGCAGCCTGGCGCAAAACCTCCTTCCTTTCCTTCACTCTTCATCTTCCAGGGCAGGTGAGCAGCTCATGTAAGTCCTGTCCTTTCCAGCCAGCTTCCAGGAGCCTTGATGGGATAATTCATGCAAACATCTTTCTTTCAGGACCATTTGCACTCAAAAGCACTGCTGGGAGGGAACAATGCTTAACCTAAAGTAATGAGTTTCCGGTGGCAGGATTGGAGGCGTCTGCGCTGGGCACGTTTTGTGATGGGCGTGGAATCTCACCAGCACCCCTAAATCACACTGATCATTTATTCTCTCTTCCTTTATTCATCCAATTTTTTTGGTTATCTTTCTGGGCACTTCCAAAGGCTGCGGGTTTTGCTTGGTATAGGCAAAACAGGAGTAAGAATGGGGAAGGCAGAGAAAGGAACAGATGACTACAATTGCGATGATCGGTGTTATGACTATAGGGTGGAATGCCTGTCTCACTACCTGGGCCCATCAGGGCAGGCTTACCTGGAGGAAGGGACCTGAATTGAGCTTTGGAGGATTAATACAACGTCACCTCTTCCCACTAGAAGCTCCGTGAGAGTCAAGGCTAGCAGGCAGAACAGTGCCCGACATTGCAGGTGCTCAATAAATATTTGTTGAATGAATGCCTAGAAAAATAAAGATCCAGGAAGGGATTCCAGGTGGAAGGAACAGCATGTGCAAAGGCATGAGAATGCAAAAGGACACAACACATTTGGGAATGGCAGGAAACTCACAGTGGCTTTAGCACAGGGTACATGGCCGGGAATGGATGAGTCAAGGCTGTGGATCAGAATAGGAAGGTCCTTGAACCAGAGGCTGAGTTTGGACCTGAGTCTAGACTTGGCCACAAAGGCAATGGGGAGATATAGTTGGGTTTGAAGCAGGGCAGTAACATGACCAGCTTTGTGCTACAGAAGAAACATCCTGTTTATTGTGTGAACAAGAAAATGAGGAGAAGGGAGAGATGGGAGTGTGGGGCTGGAGGCCCAGAGCAGCATCTGTTCAACGAGTTTGCACAAGGACCACCTAGCGAGAAAGCCAAGCTTGACTGAGGGGGCACAGGATGGGGTGGCTATTGAGGCTTGAGGGAGACCTCGTCCCAGCTACACCTTCCCCGGCGTCCTGCTGGAAGGCATGTGGCCATGCGGAAAGCCCATTACCATCCCACCAGGAGAAGCTTCCCCTTGTTAAAATTCTGGACCACGGTGTCTTGTATTAAAGCTGATATTAAGCCATAAAATGTAATATGTTATGACGCCATAAAATGCAGTGTAATTGCTATAAAACCATAAAATGTAATGTAACAGGCACAGTGTCCATTACACTGCCTCACGGTCTAAAACAGTTAGCTTCCACTCTGCTTTTAGACAAACAAACAATTCCTATTCATGACTACCTCTGGAGAAAGGTACAGGAAAATCAACCCAGATGAGCATGAATTGTAACACGCACGTCAAGGGAGGAGGCAGTGTGGTGTGGAGCAAAATCCCCAGGCTTTTAGTTAGACAGAGCCTAGCCTCCAACTCCGTCCAGTGATGTCTAGCTCAGGATCCCCAAAAGCAGAGCAAAAGTTGGGAATTCATACTAGATTTCTCTTGCAATCACATTTGCCTAGCACCTTCCTCTGCCCTGATCAGCTTCTTCCGCTCTCCTTCTCCTGTAAAGTAATTGGTGGGCCCTCATCCCCCATATCACTCAGGCAGTGGTCTCAGA
The DNA here is from genome assembly GCF_023065955.2 of Ursus arctos. Lineage (NCBI taxonomy): Eukaryota > Metazoa > Chordata > Mammalia > Carnivora > Ursidae > Ursus > Ursus arctos. The sequence continues at coordinate 16,524,862 of NW_026623030.1, forward strand.
ATCTCCCCTGCAAAAGGGACACAAGCTTCCAGGCATCTCTGAGTAAGGCATGCAGGTGGCTACCATTGGTAGTGGTTGGTGATGGGTGCTCTGGTAACGGGGTGGGGTGATGGGGGTGTGGGCAGGAGGGTGGCACCAACAGCACAAACAAGCTTACAATTTGTTACGCTGTCCCTTTGGCTGAAAGACTTCCCCTCTAAGCCTGCATTTTTTCTGTATAAAATGAGGCTAGTACTATCTTATTGTAAGGCGCTGTGCAAATCGGATGATATCCTAAGGAGTCCTGTCTAGTTGCAGGCCTATACAGAGCACCTTCATATGCAGGTGTCCTCTCATAAATATATCCACATACGCGTAGCGTCACACACATTTACTCAGGATCACATAACGCACATACTGTGGGAGACACCAACCTATAGTGTTTATAGAAGGAAGTATGCAAATAGAAATGAATACATATTTAAATATGCATATAGAAACAATATCAGGTACATAATAAAGCTGTCCTAACAAAAGGGGTGTCTTTTAAAAAATTTATTTATTTATTTATTTGACAGAGAGAGCACAAGCAGGGGGAGGGGCAGAGGCAGAGGAAGAGGGACAAGCAGGCTCCCTGCTCAGTGGGGAGCTGGACGTGGGGCTCCATCCCAGGACCCTGAGATCATGACCTGAGCCGAAGTCAGACATTTAACCGACTGAGCCACCCAGGGGTGGCTCCCATAAAGGGGGTGTCTTGATAAAATAACTCAAGGCAGAGGAAGAGACAGGGACTCCTCTGGATTGCTGTGCTAACTAAGAGGGATTCAGTGTAGCTACACTAGGGCTCATTTACGTTGTATCTGCTCCATCCTGAATCGAAGCTGCAGAGAAGAAGGCATCTTCGTGGTGAGTCATTGGTATTTGCGATAGATGGTAGGCGCCTGTGCTGGTGTGTGATGAGGGGATGGCAGGCTACTAGCACCGTCTGCTACAGGCATGAGAGAGATAGGTCTCCAAAGAGGGGATGGGGAGCTCCAAGAGTCTGCAGTGACGATCCCATGGCCATTCTGGAGTGGGGGAATGATTTAAATAGAGGTGAATAGCCACCCCATCTCCCCACCCTTAGGGGACTTGGTTCAGGTGCAAACGCTTGACTGAAGCACAAAGAAAAGGACTGTTCAGTGTGTTTGTTTGGATGCAGGATATATGCGTGATTAGCTCATGGGAAGGCGTTCAGTCATGTAGTATATATCCCTCCCCGTCCACTCTTAATAATGCAATATGCTGGTGCCTGTTGTATCATTTAGGATTTCCATTCAGTGGTGAGAAACAGGGACACAAAAATATTGGCTAGTACAAGCTGAAAGATTAGCCCCTTTCACAAAAAAAAAAAAGAAGCCCGGAGGGAGAACAGTCCAAACCTGAAGTTCTCCAGGGGCCAGAAAGTAACGTAAACATCAAAACAAGGTGGTTACCCAGCTTTACCCAGTTGCTGCCAGGAGGCACCACGTGGCCTCAATGTTGCCTGATCTTTTGATCTTTTACGAGCGGCTTAAATCCTGGATTGAATATGTGTCATCTGACTCCTAAATGTTAACAACAAATTAAAAATTTTGAAAGCACTGAGGACCTAGTAACACCCAGAAGTGTGACATATTTAATCCAGGGCTGCCAGTCTGTGACGGCTGATTTAGTCAGAACGATATAGAAATTCTTGTGTGTGCATACATCACTATGTGAGTACATCAATATTGTGAGTGAGTCCGGGCCTTTCTTACTGAGCTGTTCTAAAGCGGAGGGTGCGCTCTAAGCCCTGGGGATTCAGCAATGAACGATTGCATTCACCTCGAAGTCGAGAGCTGGAGTCTTGTCCCCAAAGAGGTTCCAGGTTCTGCAGCAGGTTGGCAAAGCAGAACCATTATGAGTGATCGAAGGGCTTTATTATAGAGCTAGACCTTCGGTGGGGCTGCCCGTGTAAGACCATTACCCCTGCATCAGATGCTGAGCCTGAAGTCTGCAGGGCTGCCAGTCAGAACATATGGGTATGAAATGGGAGACAGCAAGAACAAAGTAGAACCTGTGAAGATGGGCTGGAACCCTCATCTGGCTTTCTCTGGGACCCACCACGTATGGCATGCCCCCAGACTTCAGTGATGCTGTGACCTATAGGAGGACCATGGAGCTGCACCCAAATCTGGCCTGGGATTTGGAGAAGGTAGAAGAGAAGATCTGGCAGGAGATGGAAGGGCCACAGGCCTGTCTGCCGTCCCCAAGCCCCCCACAAGATGGGCCACCTGATCCATGATCTAGGTGGACATTGCGATAGCACTTGAACTTACATTGACCCTCCTAGCATGAAGGCAGACAGCTTTTGCTTCATGTTGTCAAGGTTCATTAAAAAAAAAAAAAAAGTAAAACCAATCAATTACATAGTAATTACTAAAAGCTTACTGTGCAGTCACCGAAAAGACAGTTTACAAACCCGGAGCACTCAAACCAAAATATGGAATGAGGTTCAGAGATACATTGTTACAATGCGGCTTATAAGCGTGCGGGCCGTGAGTGTGCATTCTACAAGGTGACTGGTAACAATATTCGAATGTTCTAAAATGAAAGGGAGTTAGTGGTGACCTCATATCAATTTGGGGGAACTATTTAAGTTTTGCTTCTGATTTTCAGAGGCAAAGCAAGAAGTGACCCAGGTCAATCTAACCCTACTTGTTTTGCAAAATAAACTGAATTAAGCTATACTATTGTGACTAACTGCTTTTGTCTGCTCAGGGAATTCTCAAGTGTGGTCTCTGCATGTGTTTGACTCTAACAATGTCCACCTTTCAAAGCTCACCCAAATTTCTCTTGTGGCCAACTCAAATGCAGAACCCTACAGGGGAGGTGATTTGGGGAAAAGGTTTGCATTTAACTAAGAAGACACCATAAAAAACCACTGCAGACAGGGAAGACAGAGTAACAATCGGAGTGGCAATATTGTTGATGAGAGTTCTGGAAGGGGAAGGGAGGGGGCCTGGGGGTGCTCACCGACAGAGAGCTGAGGAGTGAGGGGGAGGTAGGAGTTAGCCAGGGGAGATGGGTGTGGTGGAAGCAATTAGTGTGTGGAGGAGGAAGGGAGAGGGAGGAAGAGGGAGGGGGAGGGAGGGAGAGGGAGGGGGAGGGAGGGAGGGAGGAAGAGGGAAGGAGGAGGAGATGCAGGGTAAGAGAAAAACGGAGAAAGAGAAGAACAGAAATAGTGAAAGAAAGTGTAGAGAGAGGGAGAGAGATTGGAGAGAATCAAGGAATTTATGAAGTGCATGTATTTAGAACATAGAATGGAAGAAGAATGGTATGAAATGGGCTGGAGAAATAAGGCCAGACCAATAACATAGAAATATACACACAGAGAAATCAACACGTGTCTATGTAAAAATACAGGATATGTGCAACTCAGCCTGTTAACACATAGTATGCATCCACATCTGTCCATACAGAGACACAAAGAGATACATGTAATTCCCCACTGATTCCCCTCCATTCCCCTCACACCCCAGGAGCAGCAGGGGTTAATTCTGGTCAGATCCTGGCAGTGTTTCTGCCATTGACTCTGCCGATGGAGGGGTGGTGTGGACACACAGCAGACCACAGCCCTGCCCCAAGTAGGTAGCCCTGTTAGACATCTTATTTGTTCTGGGGGTAAAGATGGCCCCTCTGACATGATAGCAAAGTCTGACTGTCAAACTCAGGCTTGGCTTCCAGAGGCCTCAAGATGAGGCCTTGTTTCTGATTCATTTTACAACTCACTTTACAGTGTTATTAATGAATACAACACACCATAAAAGCAGGGAGGAAATGAGAGAACAGCATGTCCCTGCTGTGAATTTTGGTGAGACACTTAAAAGAACTGGGGAATGGGAAGGACACAGAGCCATCAGCCAGGGCAGTGTTGTTGGGAGCTGGGGTTTGAAAGCAGAAAGGAACAGAACCCAGCGTCTTCCCTCACGACTTGGCGACTTGGCGGCCTGTGTGCCCATGAGTGCCTGAGTGTGCGTACATGAGAAAGAACCATGTGGATGCCTCTCTACAGGGACCCGTTGTATGCATATTTGTATCTGAGTATCTGGGAGATGGAATCTAAAACCCCAGGAGCGGGGCGTCTGGGTGGCGCAGCGGTTAAGCGTCTGCCTTCGGCTCAGGGCGTGATCCCGGCGTTATGGGATCGAGCCCCACATCAGGCTCCTCTGCTATGAGCCTGCTTCTTCCTCTCCCACTCCCCCTGCTTGTGTTCCCTCTCTCGCTGGCTGTCTCTCTCTCTGTCAAATAAATAAATAAAATCTTTAAAAAAAAATAAAAATAAAAAAAATAAAACCCCAGGAGCAAACTCAAAGGTTTCTAAGAAAATATATTTTCTTCTGCACCGCCAGCTCCCCTCCCTTCTGCTTACAGAGGGAAGGGAAAACACGATTTCAAAATTTCTGCTAATGCTTAGTGTCAAGATGGAGACCTGGGTTAGGTGCATCTTTCTTTTATGAGGATGCACCACCAAGAATTTTGAATAATGCCACGGAAGTTGCTGGAGCTGTCGGTGGTAGAGATCGGGAAAAATATTCATTTGCTTCGCAAAATAGAATAAAATTTTGCTGATGTCCCCTGGCACGGGGAAGTTGGAGAAGAATGCAGATCCCGGAAGTGAGAAGGCATAAACAGAGAAGGTATCAGGCAGGGACCTAGGGGGCAGGACAGTCTGTGAGACTTCAAGGAGCTTTAAGAATGGAGATGTTGAGTGTTAACATTTTAGGTTGTTTCCTGTTTCACGCTGCGCTGTAATTCACTCCTGATACCACTAAACCTTCCATAAAAGTCTGTGTATTAGTTGAGGTAAAGGTTAAGCTGCTGTAACAAAGAACCCCCAAATGCTGTGGATTAAAGAAGACAGAAGTTCATTTCTTACTGGTGAAGCTGTCCTGAGGTGAGTAGTAACTGGAATGTCAGGCTTTGCTCCACACCCTCGCTCAGGCAACCAGCTTCCTTCCCTAGCCTTGTCTTTATCTGCCTGGTTCAGCTGTATCCAAGCACATCCCTAGGCCTTTGTATAAAGAGGAAGGAAGAAAAAGAACATGATGCACAATTTTCTTTTAAGCGAATGGGGCAGTGCTACACACATCACTTTCGCTCATGTTCCATTGGTTAAAACTTAGTCACATGGGCCCACCTTGCCCCCAGGGAAGGTTGGGAAATGTAGTCCTCAGCTCAGCAGCCATATGCTCAGCTATTACTATGGAAGAAAGGGAGAATGGAATTTGTTAGAAAACTGACAATATCTATTGCAGTCTTAGTCCTGGTCTGAGTTACCATAGCTTCTTACCTGGATTATTGTAATAGTCTCCCACCTGCAGTCTGGCTCTCTTTAGTCTAATCTGAAAGCAACAGCCACAAGTCCTGGAAAGGCTGGTTATTCTCTGCTCAAAAATCTCCAGTCCCGTTTGCTCTGAGTAAAAGCCAAAGTCCTTGGAATTGCTTACTAAGCCCTATATGATTCCCAACTCCCACCCACTTCTAACTTCATCTCCTCTATCACTCCCTCCAGCCACACCACCCTATGTCTTCTTCAGAAACGCCAGCCATGCTCCTACCTCAGGGCCTTTGCACTTGCCGAACTATCTGCCTGAAACACTCTTTCCCAGGATATCCATGTGACTCATCCCCTTACTTCCTTAAGTCTTCATTCAAACGCCACCTTCTCATCAGTCAGGCCTTCTCTGACTGACCCTACTCGATTTAAAATGACAACTCTATCCCAATTCTCTTTAACTCCCTTCCTCTGATTTTTCTACCATCGTAGCACATACATCATATATTATATATGTGTGCATGTGTTTGTGGTATGTGTATGATTTGATTGTCCTCACCATCAGAATATAAGCACCAGAGGGCAGGGATTCTGTTGGATTCACATGTTCACGCCTTCAAGTTACATTAGATGGGGGCGAAGAGCCTGGATCTTTATGCTCTGACAATGACCAGTCACTATACCAGCTGTTTTGGAAAGGGAATGAGACGTCAGGCAAGGTAGCTCTCCACCGATGCTTGGGAAAGGAGCCCGGGGTGGGGGGGGGGGGATCTGGTGCAGCATAGCGTCCCCTGTTGAAGTCATTCTGTGGCTCAGAGGAGGAAGGAGTCAGTGTGGAAGCAGAGAGACAAGCTAGAAACACCTGGTAGGGAATGACTCTCCAGGTTGGGGTGGTGGGAGTCCCTAGGGAACAAAGGTACAGAGGTGGGACCACACAGGGGATCTTCATGGATTGTGAGGAGCTACCCTTTCTCTCCAGGAACAATGAGAGAGGCTTGCAAATGAAGGCTGGGGCTTTGCTGTTAGTTGGACACTACATGCCCCACCCAGGAAGTGAATCTCCCTGTCCCCACACTTCGGGGCTGGCTCTTTAAGATCCAAAGGACGAAGCAAACCAACATCAGTGTTCTTGGCGAACCAGGTGCCCCCCAGCCAGTCCCAGTTTTCTGACAAGCTGTGTCACAGTACTGATGGAGTGATTACATTTGTTGCTGAACAGACTGAGGTCCTAAATAATGTCTCTGTAAGAGACCTGCTGTCTGAGATGCCAACTGCATCTGCCCTGTATTTCGTTAAGGCTCCCAAGGCAAAATAGAGCCAAGTAAGTGGGGAGAGGTCACGATCCGAGCACTTTGCGTTCTGCAAGAGTTCTTTGGAGCTCAGCAAAAAACTCATTGCATGCGGGCTTCCGAAACCAAACTTCGGGCAGGAACAGTGACTCACTTCCTTCTTAGGGTTCAGTCACCCCATATGCAAACCAGTGGGGAACGGGGGACATTCATTGGTCCCTAATGGCTCTTGAATATTCATAATGTTTTCCTTTTAGGGAAGGGCTTATTATGCGCTGAGCTCTTTGTAAGGGTTATCTCATTTAATCCTTACAAGAATCCTATGAGGGGCGCCTGGGTGGCACAGCGATTGGGCGTCTGCCTTCGGCTCAGGGAGTGATCCTGGCGTTATGGAATCGAGCCCCACATCGGGCTCTCCTGATGTGAGCCTGCTTCTTCCTCTCCCACTCCCCCTGCTTGTGTTCCCTCTCTCACTGGCTGTCTCTATCTCCGTCGAATAAATAAATAAAATCTTAAAAAAAAAAACAAAAAAAACAAGAATCCTATGACATCAGCATTACTGTGTGAGGAACCAGAGGCTCAGAGAGGTTAAGTAACTTGTTCAGGTAGCACAGCTACTTCATGTCGGGTCAGGATTTGAAAGCCAGCAATGGAGCTTACTGTCTGAATCCCTCTTTAGGTTTGTTAACAATAATCTTAAGGGTTCAGACTATTTAACCTTACAGTCTAGGGGAAGATGATTTATCCAAAGTCACCTATGATTAGGTCTGCAACTTCCAAACGTCAGTCTGATGCTTGGCTTGGGAGGCTTGCTCTCCTGTCCTCTGGGCTGTCTTGCCCTTGGGCTGGAATTGTGTGTAGCACTCTGTAGAATGTACTTTGATTGGTATTGTCCCAAGAGGGCCAGAGTTTGGAGCGGACGGGTTGGGGAGGTCTGGGCTTGACCTTGGCAAGACTTTTCAACAGTTATTGACAGATCTCATGCTGGCAAAAAGCCAGATCTCATCCTGCCTTGAGGTTCCCTGGACTCTGCTTCTTAAATTCTCTGAGCTGAAGCCTAAGGAGACAGCAGGTCTGTTCTTGCTTCCTCCTCGAACAGCTAGTACAGCAGGCAGGGCATCCCCCAGGACCTGCCACTTGCTGCGGGAAAGAAAACTAACCCAAGAAGCCGCATGGGCGCCTGTGAGCCTCTTTGGAGTTCTGAGTTGGCCGGGGTGCAGGGAGAAGATCTCTCATACTTTCTGGTGGAAATAGGTACCTCTCTGGAGGAAAATTTTGGCCACTTGCATCGAAACTCTTAAAAATGTGCATTCCCTTGTCGAAGATGCTCTTATTAAACATAGAAATGTATTTGCATGGAAACGAGACTGAAAGTTTAACCACGGAGCAGTGAACAGTGGTTGTTTCCAGGTGGTGGGTTTTTAAGGATATATATTTCAAAATTATTAGGCAATTTTTTGAGCAATATTAGATTTACTGAAAAATTGAGCGGGAAGTGCGGTTTCCAGTACCCCTCCCCCACAGTTTCCCCTATCACTAACACCTTGCATTGGTCTGGTGCATTTGTTACTATTGAAGAGCCAATATTGGTACATTATTAATAAGTGAAGTTCACAGTTTACTTAGGGTTCCCTCTTGATGTGCATTCTGTGGGTTGGACAAAAGTATAGTGACCTGTATCTGCTATTATGGTGTCATACAGGATAGTTTCACTGCCCTAAAAATCCCCTATTCTCCACCTGCTCATCCTTCCCTTCCTCCCTGCCACCCCCCAAGCCCCTGCAACCACTGATCTTTTTACTGTCTCCATAGTTTTGCCTTTCCCAGAATGGCATACAGCTTTAATCATGCAGTATGACGCCTTTTCAGATTGGCTTCTTTACTTTGCAATATACATTTAAGGTTCCTCCATGACTTCTCATGGCTTGATAGTTCATTTCTTTTTAGCACCGAGTAATATTCCACTGTCTGGGTGGACCACAGTTTGTCTATCCATTCACCTGTAAAAGGACATCTTGGTTGCTTCCAAGTTCGGGCAGTAGTGTAAACATGCAAGTGAAGGGGGCTTTTTTGTTTTTGTTTTTTTGTAGAGATGAGTTTTCAGCTCATTTGAGTAAATATCAAGGAGTGCAATTGCTGGGTTGTATGGTAAGGGTATGTTTAGTTTCAGAAGAAACCTCCAGGACTGTCTTCCAAAGTGCTTGTACCATTTTGCATTTTTACCAGCAATGAATAAGCATCCCTGTTGCTCCACATCCTCACCAGCATTTGGTGTTGTCCATGTTCTGGGTTTTAGCCATCCTAGTAGGTAGGTAGTGATATCTACTTACTGTTTTAACTTGCATTTCTCCAGGAAGCTATGGTGTTGAGCACCTTTTCATATACTTAGATCCCATCTGTATGTCTTCTTTGATGGGGTGTCTATTCAGATCTCTTGTCCATTTTTTTTATTTGGGTTGTTTGCTTTCATATTGTTGAGCTTTAAAAGCTCTTTGTATATTCTGGATACCAGCCCTTTACCAGATACATGCCTTGCAAAGATTTTACCCCATCTGTGGTTTATTTTCTCGTTCTCTTAACAATGTCTTTCACAGAGTAGAAATTTTTAATTTTAATGGATTCCACTTAGCAATTTACTTCTTTTGTAGATCATGCTTTTGATATTGAATCTCCAACGTCATTGCCAACCCAAGTTCATCTAGATTTTCTCCTCTTATCTTTCAGGAGTTTTATAATTCTGCATTTTAGAGTTAGGTCTATGATCCATTTCAAGTGAAGTTTTGTGAAAGGTATATTATCTATGTTTAGAATCTTGTGTGTGTTTTTTTCTTTTTTTGTATGTGGATGTCCAGTTGTTCCAGCACCATTTGCTGAAAAGACTAGCCTTTCTCCATTGAATTGCTTCTGTCCCTTTGTCAAAGATCAGTTGACTATATTTGTGTGAGTCTATTTCTGGCTCTCTATTCTGTTGCATTGATCTTTTGTCTATTCTTTCACCAATACCACACTGTCTTGATTAGAGTTGCTTTATAGTAAGTCTTTTTTTTTTTTTAAAGATTTTATTTATTTATTTGACAGAGAGAGACAGCCAGCGAGAGAGGGAACACAAGCAGGGGGAGTGGGAGAGGAAGAAGCAGGCTCCCAGCAGAGGAGCCTGATGTGGGGCTCGATCCCAGGACTCTGGGATCACGCCCTGAGCCAAAGGCAGACGCTTAATGACTGCGCCACCCAGGCGCCCCGCTTTATAGTAAGTCTTGATGTCAGGTAATGTCTGTCCTCCAACTTTGACCTTCCCTGTCAATATTGGGTTCACTATTCTGGGTCTCCTGCCTCTCCATATAAACTTTAGAATCAGTTTCTCAATAGCCACAAAATAACTTGCTGGGATTTTGATTGGGTTGCTGGGATTTTGAATGGGAATACTTATCCTTTCTTTTGCTTATTCCATATTTTCTAATATCTCTACAAAAGTATGATGATCCAGAGCATGGCCTTCAGAGCCTTCAAATCTGGGTCTAGATTCTAGTTCTGGTGTTTATTAATCTAACAGACTTTTTTTTGGTGTGTGATGTTGGCTACGCACTAGGCATTGTTTGAAGCACTTTACAAAGATGAACACATTTAATCCCTGTTACAGCTTCATGAGGTTGGCTTATGGAAGTAGGGTCTCCATTTTACAAGTCAGGAAACGGAGACATAGAAAGGTTGATTTACCAGGGAAAAGTGTAGTGAGGATGTGTGGCAGACAGCTTTAAGGTGGCCTCCTTTGGTCAATGATGCCACCTCCTGGTGTTCCGATCCTGTGTAATTCCTTCCCCTGGAGTGTGGGAAGGATCCATGACTCGCTACTAACCAATGGAACATGGCAAAGGTGATTATGTTGCATAAGATCGTAATGTCCATTCTGCTAGCGTACTCTCTCCCTTGCTGGCTTTGAAGAGGCAAATTGGCATTTGTAGAGGCTCATATGATGAGGAATAGCAAGAAACTAAGGCCGTCGGTGGGACAAGCCTTAGGGAACTAAATATTGCCAACAATCCCATGGGTTTGAAAGCAGGTCCTTTACAACACTCAGGTCAGACCCCAGCCTTGGTCAACATCTTGATTACAGCCTTATGAGAGACTCCAAAGCGGAGTCTACATAAGCCATTCTCAGACTCCTGAGCCCCTGTGATGTAATAAGTGTGTGTTGTGTTAAGCCTGCAGTTTGTGGTTATTTACTTTGCAGCAACAGAAAACTACTACAGGACAGAAAGCAGGCATCCTCGCTCCAAATCCCATTCATCCCACCCTTTCACCTTGCTGCCTCCCTCCTTCCCCGCTGCGGAGCTTTGGGTAAGTTACTCCATCTGCTAAAGTCTCAGTTTCTTTATCTAGACAATAAGAATAATAATGATTCCAAATTCATAAGGTTGCTATTGGGGATGAAGGAGAAAATCAGAGATCTTGGTAAAATGGCGGCCCTTCAATGAGAGTTATCCTGCTGTTGAACCTCACAGTATCTGGAAGGGCACACAGGTAAAAAAAAGAACACAATCGTACGCGAGGAGACTGATCTTGAACAAATGGGGAGTCCAGAGATGGAGGCAAAAATGGCTTTTCCATTCTATTCCTTTGAGTTCCTCTAGAATCCCCCTCAGCTGGGTCTTTTCTCCTTGGCTTTCGTTCATCTTCTCTCCCCTAGCTCGCATTCCCTTGAATCTTTCCATCCCTTCCTCTCCTCCTGTGTCCCAGCTCTATCCCAAATCAGCACAAAAGGTAACAATCTCAAAATTCAAAAATTTTAAATTGCCCTTAAAAATCCCTTAGGAGCTATCGTATTATAGAGCTGCATGCTGTCTCTCGCTAAATCTTCATGTCGAGCTACATTTATCTATCTATCTATCTATTCTACCTACCTACCTATCTATCTACTTTCCTACAATCTATTTATCGAAGTAGGTATATTATATGTATCTGTGTATATTTAAACTCTAGAACCACTCTCAGTGGCAAAGATGTCTTCACCCTGAGAGATAAGCGGGAAATGACACCAACTGGGAATTTGATAAATTTGCATTTCCCATCTCATGCCTATTCTGGGGCATATGCTTACTGAGTGGAATAAGGGAGCATAATTATCAGCACACTTGTGTTGATATTTCTCTCTTTTTATCTTAACTTTTGAGCCTCCCACTAGTTGTATTTCATCATTTCTAGTTCTAAGCACACTATCAGTTCTAAGTACACTTTTTCTAATTTTAACCTCTCTGAAATGGAGATGCATTTCCCAGTCTGCTGTCGGCCGGCCAGCAGGCAGGCATGGTGTGGTTCCATTCTCCGTGTCCAAGGAAACTCGGTCATAGCCGTGCATACTGTCGTCACTTCCGCCCAATTATACACACTGCCGGTCCTTCACGGGTTGATTTGAATTGCTGTTTAAAATGTCTTCAAATAGATTACACTACGCTATGGTTTGGCATTGAACTTTAGAAAGTTTCCGTGTACACGGAAAGGCCCCCAAGCAGAACAGGGGGGTGAAGGGTTCACATTAGTGAAGCAAATGCTTGCCTTTGGGGCAACGACTCCAGGTTTATATTTTTTGCAAACTAACAACCAACTTTTACTGAATGCCTAAAAAGTAAAAGACCACAGTAGGTGAGGCTGTATTGCATTTTGTCACCAAGATTTGTGCAGAAGGATTCCTTGTCACGTATGAAGCCAGGCAACAAGAGGCAGGAGAAATTGCCAAATCCCTCAGAAAAGATGAAGGGAATTTTAAACGAGGCATGGTGTGACCAATTAAGGTGTTGAAAAGGACTATAAAGGCAGCAGGTGGTAACTCAATTACAAAAGTTTAAAAAAAAAATTTCTTAATTTTACGAAAAATAATGGTATATTAAGATCAATGATGGGGGTGCCTGGCTGGCTCAGTTGGAAGAGCATGAGACTCTTGATCTCTGGTCGTTGAGTTTTGAGCCCCACATTGGGTGCAGAGATTACTTAAAAATAAAAATTAAAAATAAAAAAATAAAAAGATCAATGATGGATTTAATGAAAGACAGCTGATTTAAAGTTAGTTAAAACTGAGGACTTCAGAGGGGAGGGGGGTGGGGGAATGGGATAGACCGGTGATGGGTAGTAAGGAGGGCACGTATTGCATGGTGCACTGGGTGTTATACACAACTAATGAATCATCGAGCCTTACATCGGAAACCGGGGATGTACTGTATGGTGACTAACATAATACAATAAAAAATCATTAAAAAAAAAAAATAAAGTTAGTTAAATTTCCGTGATGCAATTCCAATTTCATGATCAATGAACTCTCGTGGTATAACACTGAAGTGTTATTGTATTTTTAAAAACCTCTGAACTATTCCCTCTGTCTTTCCGAAAATATCTCCCAACAAGAGGTAGGAAAGGGGGGAAAGAAACCCCTTTATTTTGAAATCTATATGCATGTGTTTTATGGACACGCAACAATAACCAGCAAAGCTATGTATCTCCATGAATCCAGAAATGCTGGGGTGCTTACCTCAGCTTTGTTTATAAGAATGGAAAATTAGAAATAATTTACATGTGCGTCAATAGCAGCTAACTTAAATTAGAAGACATCCATATAATGGAATTGTAGAGTAGGCAGACATTAAAAATGAAGTCAATGTTTATTGGCAGGAAAAGGTACTCATGATATATAAAAATAAAGAGGAGGATACAAACCAAGCTTGATACCATTTTTGTAAAATAATCAACATCATCATAGTCTCTAAGGTCTCATAAGGTCTCTATATTCAATGTATGAATGTTCAAGAGAAAGAAACTAATGAAATACAATGGTAGTTGCCTCCTGGAGTGCCTGGGTGGCTCAGTTGGTTAAGCGTCTGACTCGGCTCAGCTCATGATCTCTCAGGGGTCCTGGGACTGAGCCCACATTGGGTTCCCTGCTCAGTGGGGAGCCTGCTTCTCTCTCTCCCTCTCCCCCTCCCCCCAACTTGGGCTCTCTCTCTCTTTTGCTCTCTCAAATAAATAAATAAAATCATTTAAAAAATGTAGTTGCCTCCTTCTATGAAAGGGGGAATGTGAGTGATTTTTATTTTCATCTGAGTTTCTGATTCTCTTTCAAAAAATATTTTCATATAGTTAAAAATAATGAGAGGGGGGAAAAAAGGAATTGATGTAGATCCTAGGAGAGAAATGGAGACAAGCTGCCAGCGTAGGCTTCCTCTGTGATGTCTCTTTAGATGTCCACAGGCTCCTATTCCAGTAATGACTTCGTCTGCTGAAAAAAAAAAATCCTAATCATACCACTAATAAAAGCATTTCAGTGGCAAATATGTTTACTTTTGTAAACTAAGACGGCAGTGGTGGAAGCCTCCAGTGTGTGTTTTCATTTGGGTGGGACGTCAGGGCGGGCTATGCCATGTTTGTAAATACTCGCTCCTTGGGCGAATATTTCTTTCTTTTGTCTTTCCTCTCCACACCCTGTAGGAGGGAGGAAGCTTTTGTTTTGGCCACCGCAATTCCTTTCTCAGTGGGTCTGTGTAGAAGAATGCAGCAGGGAGGTGGTGATTACTGGAATTGGCTCTGATAGGGACTGGAGGTTTGTGTCCTACAATTCCCCCTGCCCCCCCCAGCATTCATATGTTGGCGCTCTCACTTCCCTCCAGGGTGGCTGTATGCGCAGATGGGGCTTGTAAGGAAGTAATTATACTTAAATTAGGTCATAAGGGTGGGGCCCTGATCTGATAGGATTGGTGTCCTCAAAACCTCACTGTGTGTGTGTGTGTGTGTGTGTGTGTGCGTGCACGTGCGTCCGTGCACGTGCGTGTGTGTGCGTGCACGTGCGTACGTGCGCATGCGTGCGTGTACATATACCGAGGAAGGGCCTCGTGAGGGCGTAGTGAGGACGCAGTGCAAGCCCAGAAGGCCGGTCTCACCAGACGCGGAATCAGCAGCACCTTGATTTTGGACTTCCTAGTCTCCAAAACCGTGAGCACCGAATTTCCTCTGTTTAACCACCTAGCCTGTGGTTTTCTAGGTAACCCTGCGTCTGTTCTGGCCGCCTCTCGCGGAGACACTGACTTCTCTCCTGGTCTGAAGGCAGAGACCATCATTCCTGATCAATACCCAACATGTTTGGGCCCTCATTCCCCCTCTTCACCTTGATTTTTAAATATTTGTTTATTTGAGAGCGAGCGAGAGATAGCATGTGCGAGCATGGGCGAGGGAGCAGAGGGGAGGAAGTAGGCTCCGGGCTCAGTGGGGAGCCCCATGTAGGGCTTTATCTCAGGACTCTGAGATCCTAACATGAGCCAAAACCAGGAGTCAGACTTAACAGACTGTGTCCCCTAGGCACCCCTTTTGTTGATTCTTTTCTTGAGTCTCCCTCATGCCAAGAGCTTTGCGGCAAACCAAACTGAGCGTTCTCACTGCTGCCTTGTTTTGCTGATGGTGGTTTCTCCACCTGGGGTGTCGTCCCCCTTCCTGCCCCCAGCCCACACAAGTCTCTCCCTGCTCTTGCCTCACGACCATCATAAGGTGTGCGAACCTGTGTCAGTCAATGAGTCCTTGAGTTGGTCTGTTCCTTACCAGGAAGTGTGTCTTGTTCCTCATTTTATCCCCAGCACCTAGAAAAGTCTGGGAGATAGGAAGCACTCATTAAATATCTGTTGTAGAATAAATGAATGAAGACCAATGAGCAACATAGGAGTGCCTGGCCCATAACAACCCCAGATTCTTGGACCTTTTGGAATAATCTAATTTAGCAGTTCCCGAAACTCTGGTTTCTGGATCCCTTGACACTCTTAAAAATTACAGAGGACCCCAAAGAGTGTGTTAGTGTGATTAGACCTATCATGTTACCATATTAGAAATTAAAGTTAACACATTTTTAAAATATTTATTTAGAAATCCATTTAAAAACAATAAGAGACCCATGCAATGCTCAGAGAGGTTATATCAGTTGCCCAAGATCACACAGCAGGCCAGTAGCAGAAACTGGGATTCAAACCCAGAGTTAGGTGTTTGAGTTTTGGCTTAGTGCATTATGCACATTCCTGGAGCATAACTAAATGCTTGTGAGTTGGGAGAAAAAAAAAATGAAGAGGATAGGCTTCTCTCAAAATGAGGGCTTCCTTCGGAGCCCAGAGAGGGTGGGAGTACCCTAGAGGGCTAAGGACAGAGCTGGAGGGTCAGGACTAGCCAAAGAAGTTTGTAAATGTTGGTGGACTTCCCTCAGAGCTCATAAGAGATGCTCCGAGGCCAATCTACCAAAAATCAAATCCATGATAATGTAGTTCTCTGAAAAATCAAGTTGCTAATGACCAATTGCTCAAATTAGTCGAATTTTCCAAACCTCACTTAAGGAAAATTCTCATCAAATATAGTTAATATACTCCTCCTGAATATAGCCAATGACTACATTCTTCTACATATGATATTTTAATATGCTCACTGGTAATACTCAATGAATTTATACTTCTTGAATACTCTTACCCCCAAATTTATTCAAGATATTTTAATTATATTCAAGACTCTAAGATATTCAAGAATATATTCTTCATTAGAAGATAGTCCTAAGAAAGCTAAACAGCTCTCATGATATTTAGCTTTAGACAAATTGAACTGGAAATGCTGCTGAGAATATATTCAAGACCAATTTATTAAGAAGACCATATTCATAGTCATTGAAAATCTTCAAGAAAGCTAGTCTTCAAGGCATATTTGGCAAATATAGCAAACTGGTGAGTTGGGAGTCAGGCTGATAGCACGTGCTGGTCCAAGGTCTCTTGCGCCCATCTGGGACCATGCATCTCTCGACTCCATGGGAGACACGAGAGGGATAAGTCTTATTACAAGGCTATGAGTTGTATCTGGGCCCTCAGAAGATATCAGAAATCATTGTGTCCTCAAACACCACCTTGACCCTTTGGTCACCTCCATGAGAGGGAAAAACACAGAACAGAAAAAAAGAGTGAGGGGCTTATGTTGGCTACAACATACTGCTAAGGACTTTGTGGGCATTATTTCTCTTAACTCAAGGTTATGAAAATTAATCCCTTTTACTAATGAGGATGTTGAGCCTGAGACATGGAAAGTGACTTGCCCAACATCATCTAGTTATTCAAGGGCAGAGTGGGGATATGAACTGAGGTGGAATGGGGGTTTGAACTCAGGTGGAGTGGGGATGTGAACTCGGTTGGAATGGGGGTTTGAACTCAGGTGGAGTGGGGATGTGAACTGAGGCAGAATGGGGATTTGAACTCGGGTGTGGACTCCAGCAGTGGAATTTCAGAACCTGAGGTCTGGGTCATTGGACTGTACATTCTCCCACAGATGAAAGGGAATCCGTGAACAGAAAAACAAATGTCTGGAGGCATGGGGCTTTGCAGTGAAGGAATCTAGGAGCCGTAAGGAGATTTGATGGCATGTCCATTTGGATGTTAGAGGAAGCAGGAGAAGGAATTAGGAGTCACATGGACAGGCCATGGAGAATGCCTGGAGAAATGAAAATGATAGGAATTCTGATGATCTATTTTTCTATTTGTCCCATAGGCATGTGTCCCATAGTCACTTAGAGCTCAGATCCAGCTATATTATGTTCCTGAAACATAAAAAAAAGCTAAGCGCAAAGAACTGTGGTTAGAGCAGTGTTAGCCACTGGCATAGAAGCTTGCACGGCTTCCAGCAGCAACTTTATAGAAGTTTTCCAAAATACTTCATTCTTTCCAGGGGAAAAAAAAAAGCCCTTTTATTTTTATTCTTTATTATCCAAATAAGACACACACTGCATGTATATTGCTGATAAACAAACAAGATACATATAAGCTAAAATAATCAAATAAAAATCACCAATAAATCTTCCCTCCCCTACTGCAAAAAATCATTGTTAATAATGGATGTATTTTTTTCCCCAGGGCTGTTGTTTTTATGCAGTTTTCAAATGGGATCATATTGCACATGTTATTTCGTAACCCGATTCCCTTAATGTATTATGCTCTTATTCATAAAAGCAGCTTCATTTTTATTAATTGCAGATTTCTGCTTGTTGATGATCTATTCCCTGTCCCCAAAGAGGTGAGCGATGGGGAAACACTTCAGGCCTAGCTGGGGTGTTGACTTGCAGGATGAGGGACCCTCAGACGGGATGTAAGAGGGCTTTAATGAGAGGGTCTTTAAGGAGGGGCTGCCTGCAGTCTCTCCCTGGCTAGTCAGGGCTCAGGAGACTGCTGATGGGGAAAATCTGGGGAGCCCTTAGAATTATACTCCGCCAGTGTCATGAGGCTGTGAGCAGGTGTGCTCACCTTCTTAGGCAACTCTGTCACATGGGGCTGTTTTGAGGATTGTATGTAATAAGCCTGTTGGGTGCCCACACAGCACCCTCTGAGCTCGTGGATTGAAACTCAAGACACTTCTGTTGACACGGGAGGGGCTTGCAGACCCTACAAGGGTCTGCAAGCCCCTCCCAAGGACAATGGAATTTAGTAGTGTTTATTCCACCAAGATGATAATGTTTGGCAGGGCACGGCAGAATTTGGCAGGGCAGCGTGACTGGGCTCCTCTGAATGGTGGGAACTTGGCTCCAAGGCCCCACTGTCCTGGGCCTCAGCATCCTTTCTCACCCCACGGGGCGCTGGCTTTCCCACCCTCAGGTCCTCCTCTTCTGCTTCCTGCCCCTTCACAATTCCCAGCTGTGTGTTTTTGCAGAGACCCACCACCGAGAGGAAAGATTTGATGTGGTGGATGCTGCTGCTGGTGATGATGGGAAGTTGGTGAAGCCCTTGGGTAATGACCTGGGGCTGGACCGCCTTTTCCTAGATGTCATTTCACGTTGGAGAATAATTGCAAAGAATAGACCTCCTCCAATAAGTCATTTTCCTATGCAAAAGAGATTCTGCAACAATAACTTCTTTCTAGCCACTTAGTGAGATAACATATACCTAGACAACTCACCCCAACACCCATAGGAAGCACTCCATATGTGCTATTACTATGCTTATGATCCATCGTAAAGGCATAGAAAAGCACGAGGATCCTGCATCTGGGCAACGGTGGGGAGTCTGAGACAAACACCGTTCCTGCAAAGACACCCTCTCCCGCCTCCCACCGCCCCCGCCCTGGAATCAGCCCGAGGCAGGGTGCATGCTGGGGAGTATTTTCGTACCCCCTCGCTGCCTGAAGACAGCCAGGGTGTCACCAGGCAGATAAATGTGCTCATCCTCTCCCACTGAAATTGGCACGTCCGGCGTGGAGCTTTGATGATTTATTTACCAGTGACAGTTCTGCTCTGGGGTGAAGTGCCCTGGTTTGCTGAGTGGTTCATTCATTTGTCTTCGGTGGCAGCGCAGGCCCGTGGGATCCCCATCTCGGCTCCCACCAATGCCTTATTCCTTCCGTATCTTGCTGCTTGCGCTGAGGGGGTGGGCACGAGGGGCGCGTGGTGTGCGTGCCTTCTCACCTGCAGAAGCACTCTGTTGGGTCTGCTTTGGGTGGGGTGGTCCCTGGGGATGATGCTGGAGGTGGAGGGAGGGCCCATGTGGCATTAGGGAAACTACATCTTAAAATCATGGACCTTTTTAAGATGCCACAGGAGTCAGATTGCTCTGGGCTCAAACGCTGTCTCCCTGTCTCTGCTGTTTATTAGTTGTGTGGCCTCAAGCGAATGGCCTGACCTCTCTGATCCTTGAATTCCTCATCTGTTACGAGAGAATAATAACACCCATTTCCCGCTCTCTTGTATGGATAGAATACGTAAAGCATCTGACACATAGTAAAGTGAGCCTGACATATGTAGGAAGCTCTTAATAAAAGGCAGCAATTATTCCTATCTTTATCCTCATTATTATTCCCCTGGGCTCAGAGCTGGTCCCTGGAGAAGAGGGAGTGTTCCCTTCGGGCTTTTGAGATACCAGAGCTGAAAAGCAACTTAGAGGAAAAGCCAGACAGCTGGGTTGAAGCTCTGGCTGCCTACACTTCCTCTGTGTGAGATCTTGAGGCCAGGTACTCTGAGCCTGTGTGTCCCCATCTGTCAGATGGAAAGTGTCTGGCTTCCAGGGCATCCTGAAGAGCAATTTTCTTCTCCCCTCGTTACTTGCAAAATGCTTTACGATGTACAAAGGGTCGTGATAGTCCTCATCTGGTGCGGCTTCTCAGCAGGGACAGTCCCTGATTCATGAACAGGGAAATGGGCTGAGGGAAGTGCGGCAACTTGTCCCAACTCGTATTCATTCACTTTACAAATATTTATGGAGTGCTTACTGCACACTGGCCACTGTTATAGCTGCTTCAGATAGACTGATGGACAAGAACAGGCAAAAAATATTCCTTTCTTCATAGAGCTTACGTTCTAGGGGTACAACACAGATAATAAACAATGGGAATAATAAACACAGAAATTATATAACATGTTAGGAAGTGACAAGTCTTTTTTTTTTTTTTAAGATTTTATTTATTTATTCAACAGAGATAGAGACAGCCAGCGAGAGAGGGAACACAAGCAGGGGGAGTGGGAGAGGAAGAAGCAGGCTCCCAGCGGAGGAGCCCGATGTGGAACTCGATCCCGAAACGCGGGGATCACGCCCTGAGCCGAAGGCAGACGCTTAACCGCTGTGCCACCCAGGCACCCCAGGAAGTGACAAGTCTTAAGGAAAAAATAGTTCACGACAAGGGGGCTTAGGAATGATGGATGAAGGGGAAGCCTGCAGTTTTAAAGAGGGTGTTCAGGATGAGCCTCACTGAGAGGGTGACAGCTGAGCAAACGCCTGAAGGAGATGAGAATGTCAGCCACGCAGGTGGGGGAAGAGCGTCCCAGGCAGAAAGTCTGGCACGTGTAAAGGCCCTGAGGTGGCCGTGCTTGAGGCGTTCACGGAACAGAGAGGGGTGGAGTAGGGAAAGTGGGAAGGGATGAGGTTGGGGAGCGCAGAGGTAATGCAGTGTGTGTGCAGAGACAATCCTTTAGGGCTTTGTAGCCATAATAAAGACTATAGCTTTTACTTTGAATGAATTAAGGGGTTACAGGAGGGTTTGAGTAAAGTCGAGCCGTGGTCTGAGTAGTATTTTCCCAGGGTCTCTCCGACTGTTGTGGATGAGTTGACTGTGGGGTATCCGTCAGCAGATGGATGTATAAAAAAAATGTGGTCTACCCATACAGTGAGACATTATCCAGCCATAAAAAGGAATGAAATTTTGACACCTGCTACGATATGGATGAACCTTGAGGACATGACGCTAAGCGAAAGAAGTCAGATACAAAAGGACAAATACTGTATGATTCCACTTTTATGAGCTGTCTAGAGTAAGCACATTCACAGAGGTGGAAAGTAGGTTAGAGATTCCCAGGGACTGGGGGAGGGAGGAAAGGGGAGGTTTTTGCTTAATGCCTATAGAGATCCGTTTGCAGCCACGGAAAGTTTTGGAAATAGATTGTAACAGTGGTTGCACAAATAGTGAATGTCATCAATGCCACCAAATTGTGCACTTGCAAAAAAAGGGTTAAATGGCAAATTCTATTATATATGTTATTTACTGTCATGAACATATTTTTTAAAAACTGACTGTGGGGACGAGGGTGGAAGTGGCCTCTGCTGTAACGTCCGTGGGCTCAGAACAAGGTGGGGACAGGAGAAGAGGTGAGAGGCGCTCAGATGCGAGCTGCACTTGGGCATTACAATTTCCTGACAAGCTGCAGCTAGAGCTAGTGGTTCCCAGCGCCATGTTGGAACCTGGGTCTCTGGAACCTTCCCGAGGACCCCAGGATTACAGAGTGAGCCTTTTGTGCTCACTGCAGGTCACACCCTTCCAGCCGCCCAAGGCTTCCTGTTCCTGGTCACCGTGCCAGGACCTGGTGTTAGATTCCTCTGGTCCTTCGGGGCACATGGCGGTAGCTACGCAGAGTGGAGGTTCTGGGCTGAAGCCCTTGTGGACGTCAGCGCCCCCCAACCACCGTCACATCCGGGGCTGGCACCACCAGTCCTGCCCTGGAGGCTCAGCTCTGAGTTGGCAGGTCCCCTCTGTTTGTTGCATCACTCTAAGGTCGTGAGCCCAGATTAGGAACTGGGTGGAGCAAGGTGGAGCCCATGAGCTCATGAGCAACACCGTTGCTGTTTGCACGGGGGACCTTAGTAACGGGCCAGACAGAGATTGGCCCAAATCTTGCTCCTCCTGAATTCAGGCACCATGGACAGGGGATCCTGGGGGACTGAGTGTGGGTTATAGGCTCGGACAGTCCTGGGTTCAAATTCTAGCTCTGCCTCCTACTTCCTGTGTCACTTGGGGCAGATTGCTTGCCTTCTGTGATTCCCCATTTCCTGCAGTTGGGATGATACTACCCACCTCCAGGACTTCTAAGGGTTAAGTGATAAGCAGATGAATGAATGTTAGAAAGTGACCACAGCTAGACAAATGACAGAGGATGTCAGACTATGGACAATGCCCAGTCACCGGCTGACAAGGAGGGGTATGTACTGGTGCCGTGTTCTAAAGTGGCGGAGAAAGGGAGGGAGCAGTTTGCAAGAAGAGATACTGGATTCTTTTTTGCACATGTGGAGCTTGAGAAGCCCAGGAGGCATTTGGAGCTCGGCAGAGCTGATCGGGGCCAGAGAGAGGGATTGGGGGTGTTAGCTTAGACAAGATGGCTGGTGGAGCTATGGGATGTGTGTGATGGTCCCAGGGAGACACACAGCGAGCTTAGGATGAGGTTCCCAGCACTACTGTGTTCATGGGATGGTTCCAGGACACAGAGGGTCAAAGGAAGAGGTGGGAGGACTTGCCTGGGGTCCCAGAAAGACTGGATGTCTTAAGTGTCACCTTACAGGTGGCAGGGGAAATGCTGCTCGACCCACCGTCTGTCCTTCTCCTCCTCTCTGTCCTTCTCCCTCTCTCGCTATAATAGCAGCTGGTCTTTGTCATTTTCAAGGGGAAGGAATAGACTTTCCCTAATGTAGGGGAAAAGGGTGTGGTATAGCTCATGTAACTGAAAGGAAAGCTAAGCACTGGACCCCAGGAAGGACAGGAGTGGGGCCGCTCCAGGGATCTAGAAAGTAAGAAAATGAACATCTCTTCCGGGTGCTGTCACTGGGATGAATCAGTTCAGCTATTTTCCATCCTGGCGTCTCTGCAAAAGTTTCAGATTCCCACGAGGGAGGCCTTTATGGCTGTAGCTTGGGACAGGGCCCTCTGATGGAAAAGAAGCCGCACATAATGGTGAGGATACCCCAAAGACATATGCAGGGGCTGAGACGAGAGGAAGGGGACCCAGATGCTGCCTGGCGGAAGCCAAAAGTATGTACCCCTGGGGCCT
Source organism: Ursus arctos (assembly GCF_023065955.2). Taxonomy (NCBI): domain Eukaryota; kingdom Metazoa; phylum Chordata; class Mammalia; order Carnivora; family Ursidae; genus Ursus; species Ursus arctos. The sequence continues at coordinate 16,547,747 of NW_026623030.1, forward strand.
GCACAGGGCTCTCGGGGGCTTCTGAGATGGGGCTCAAAGGGTGTCCCTAGAGGAGGTGAGACCTGAGCACAGATGAATGTGATTGGGCAACCTGATTCATTCATCACTACCCACTTATGCCTGGTAGGATCCCAAAGGGATGCGACAGAAGGTGGGACAGGGTAGCTTTAATAAGAGGAGGAAGAGCAAAGTAAGACCTTAGCCATTCAGACTAGTAATTAAGGACTGGGGAGGAGGGTGGGGGAAAGTGCCCACACTGCCTGGCTTTTTGTATGCCAGGCTGTAAGTATTTTACAAATCTTAACTCATTTATTCCTCACCGAAGCTCTGCAAGGCATTCCCTCCTCACCCCTATGTCGTTGCCCGAGAGCCTGAGGCACAGAGAAGTTAAGAGTTTGCCCAGGGTCACTCAGCTAGTAAATAAATGATGGAGCAGAGTTCAGACTGGGGCAGCCCTGCTCTGAAGTGAGCCTGCACATCGTTTCACTCTACAGCCCTGCAAATGCCATGTCGTGGGAGTGGAAGCGAAATCTGCGTCAGGGGATCTCGTCCATCAAAGTGTCACTTAGGGGAGTCAAATCCTAGATTTAACCACTTGGTTTACTTTTTTTTTTTTCGTCTCAAAGTCAATACATTTTCTATGCAGAATATTTGGAAAACCCAGAAATGCACAAAGGAAAAAAAAATAACTCAAACACTCACCTTCTTTAGAAAAATAACAACTTTTAGGCAAATTTATAACAGTGAAACCACTGAAATGCAGCTGCGATTTTCTGTTTCTTTTAATTGAGTGATCATACATTACTGATTATGTGAGGCCAGCTTTTCCCTTGTCCTGTTGCTGTGACAGCAGATCATCTTCAGGGGTACGATAGCTAATGGCTGCATACTTTTTCCCATTGTACGGAAGTACCATCATTTGTCCGGCTAACCCCGTATAGCTGAGCCATCTTGTCATTTCCAATTCTCCGTGAGTATAAATGCAGCAGACACGGTCCGCAGTCTGCTCAGATTTCTTCTACACCTTTAACTGTCTGTGCACACCTCTCCTGGTTTCTGGGTGGGTTTGTATCTGTGACCCTTCTTTGTAGAACCGCCCTGGGGCTACTAGAACCACTTTGCTCACAGGGTCAAAGAGCCTGAGGTCTACATCCCCCCCCCCCTCCGCCCCTGCCTTCCATCCCCAGGGCAGACCTTAGCCAATGCATGTTGGCGTGGAAGAACACGCAGTTGGAACACATTCTGATCCACTCTCCTCCATTCCTTTACGGTGCTGCTGACCCATAGCTTATAGCAGAAGTGATGTCATGCCATTTTCAAGGCTAGATCACAAAAGACACAACAGATGTGTTTCCGTCTTCTGCTGTCTCTGGGTTCCCTTGCTCCAAGGGAGGCTAGCTGCCATGTCATGAGGACATTCAGCCAGCCGCCGGAAAGGCCCATATGGTAAGGGACAGGGGTCTCCAGCCACCAGCCATGAGAGTGAGCTCAGAAGCAGACCCTCCAGCCCTGGTCAGACCTCCAGATGACCTTAACCCTGGCTGACATCTTGATGCCATGTAATGAGACACTCAGACCAGAACCACTCAGCTGAACTCAGCTAAATTACTGAAACTTCTAAACTATGCAATATTTATGGTTTTAGGTCAGTGCGTTTTAGGGCTCATTTGTTACGCAACAAGAGCTACCAGCTCTTCCTTTTGCACCTTTCACGGTGCACATTGGCAGACCGAAGAAGGATGTTTAAGCTGGTCTACCCTGGTACTTTCCAAAATTACTTGACTATAGAACCCACCCCTGCTCCCTTTGCTTCTTATGGAACTCCCTTGGGGAGCTGCCAATCTAGTGTGAAATCTTGGACATCCCCAGAGTGTCTCAGTTTCTGTCACTTCCGTAGAGACGTGATCTGTCCTCCAACAACTGTGTCTGCGCCGGCTCCGATCTGAGGGTCTTGCGGGCGCGTGAGTACGCACGAGCATGCATAGCTCTCGGCGGTGAGCTCTGTCATCCTGTCTGCTGTGGATTTTCTAAGCTGTCACTGTCAGTACCAGCACCAGCCAGCCCGTCACACAGCTCTGACGGAGCACAAACAGGCATAAGAAAAATGAGATCAGGTCACGAGGCATCGTTTCCAAGACCGCCAGCCTTTGCCTCTCCTCTGCTCCCCCCTGCTTTCCTGAGTTGCTGAGGTGGGGTCTTCTGTAGTTTCCAAACTTTTTGCTCCTCTTCCCAGCCACCTCTCTGGGGGACATTCAGGGTGGCAATGAATGAGTCCCGCTTTAGAGATGAAGAAACAGAATTAAGCGTTCTGGGTTTTTTTCCCCAAGACACGCATCTACTTGAACCCATGCGTTATTCCCTTTGCCAGAAACAGTCCTTCCCACCCCACCTGCTCCCTGGCTTAGGTAATGCAGTGGTCCGGCACCAGCCTGTCTGAGTTTTAGACTGTCTTAGCGACTCTGCCACTTCCCAGCTGTGGGACCTTGGGTACATTTCTGGATCGTTGCAGTTTGGTTACAGATTAAATGGAACAGTGGATGTGAAGAGCAGAGACAATAACATTCGATAACGCTATTAGTATTAATACTAATCCTTTGGGTTTCAACTTGGACATCATTCTTCCTGGAAGCCCCCCCCCCCGCCCACTGCCCCCTGGTCACCACTCCCCGTCTGTCTGGGCAGAGTCCAAGCCTCCTGTGGGCTCCTCCAGGGCAGCCCCTGTCCTAGTGCCCGGTCTTCTGGTGACTCGTAACACTGGCTGCAAATGAGAATCACCTGGGGAGCTTTAATTTTTTTTAATTTTTTTAGAGATTTTATTTATTTGAGAGAGACAGAGATAGTGACAGAGATAGCGAGAGAGAGAGAGAGAGAGAGCGCACACACAAGTGGGGAGGAGAGGGAGAAGCAGGCTCCCCGCTGACCTGCTGAGCAGGGAGCCTGATGTGGGGCTTGATCCCAGGGCCCTGGGATCATGACCTGAGCCGCAGGCAGGCGCTTAACCGACTGAGCCACCCAGGCAGCCCCCCACCCCGGGGAGCTTTTAAAAAATATCCTTGCCCAGGCTCCACCCCAGACCAATAACATCAGAATTTATCGAAGTATTTCTAGAGTGTGAGCTTCCCCTTCCCCTTCCCCCAGGCCAGTGAGGAGTGCTGGAGGCTGGGTGTCTGGGCTCCAGCCCAGAAGAGAATCCCACACCTCTATTTGGTGCCTGGATGGGGAAGAGCACGAACCCAGCCAAGCAGCATTGCTCACCTTCCAGGTCTTCCAGGGAGGGAAATGCTATAGTCTACCATCAGCATGTTTTCGGCCACCTCCCTCCCTCCCTCTCCCACCTTCTCTTTTTTTAAAAAAAATGAACCCTCTCCACGGTTTTGCAGGAGAACCAATAAGGACGGTCATGACAATAGCTGATATTCTGAGCACTTGCTCTGCCCTAGGGACTGTGTGGACCGCTGCGAGGCTACAACCATCCTCCTCTTCCATTAAAAATGACATAATTCAGATTTCGAAGTTGCATTGGCGGGTTTCTCCTGAGAAACAGGTTCCTTCTTGGGCAGGGGTTGGGCTTGGCCGCTAAGATTATGGAGATGTGGTGTCTTGTTACCTCTAGCCCTCTGACAATGGAAAGTGAAATCCCTTTAATGCCCCTAATTTCTGCTTTTCTTCTCAGAGACGGAGACACTAGGGACTGGGAGGCAGGTGCTGGGGAAGTGTCTGCTGCACGTGTAGACTCCAGGGTCTCCAGTGGCTCAGTAACCCACTGTGGCTCCCTGGAAGACCCTGGAAGGCCCTGGACTCAGTTTTTCAGGAGGGGCTGGATTTTCAGAAGGAACCCTCCACTCCTTACTTATTGTGATCTTACCCTGTATTACCACTGATGGGCTGAGCACTTCACACACACACACACACACACACACACACACACACACACACACATGTACGTACGTACGTATGTTAATCCTCATCTTAGCCCCACATCACCATCACCCACGTTTGTGGATAAAGAAATGAACGTTTGCAGAGGTCAAGTGACAAGGTCACATAGGTCACACGCGAGCAGCAGAGCTGGGGTCAGAACTCAGATCCCTGCTGGCCCCACTGCTTCCTGATCTCAGAGCCTGTGCTCAGTCCTGGGACTTCCTATTTTCTTTGCTTACTCACTTCTTGCCTGAGACCCCACTATACCCATGAGGGCAGATTCTCACATCTGTCTTGTGCTCCAAGGTCTAGTGCTGCTCCTGATACAGAGTAGGCAGGGCAGGACAGGGTGATACTCCAAACCTTTAACAACTGGTAGGGCCAGGGCACTGACTATTCAGAATGGCCATGGGTCCAAAGGCACCCGCTTATTCCCAGGGGGACTGGCAGGGCAGGGGAGGTATCTATGGGAATGTAGGTTTTTATTATTATTCACTGATGGCCAGACCGGAAGATCAGGACATAGGATTCCCATTGAAAAGATAGCCTGTTATACTCACAGATCCCAAGAGGAGAGGGCTGGCCACGTTGCAGGGGGCCACATGGAGAAGCAGCACCAGGGCAGTGAAGAGGCAGAGGGAGTAGGTGGAAATGTGAGCAAGAGCTTTTACTGTGGTTTCTGCGGGAAGGAACAGGTGAGGCAGGGTAGGAAGGCTTAGGATTGGCTAGTTGGGTACAGGGGCTCTCCCCTGGTGTCAGGCACCTGACCTTGGGTGATCAGGGCAGGTGCATAGCGGCTCTGAGAGTAAGAGTGTGATGAAGAATGTGATTGGAGTGTGGGCTCTGGATTGGTTGCTTTTCCTATGAAAAGCGTGCCTGCGGGTGAGTCCTTTAGGAATTAGCCAAGCTTGGGAGGGGCGGTCCCTCCAGGGTCAGCAAGCCCCCAAGTGATCAAAGCATCAGAATAAAAAGACATGCTTAATGGAGGCGAGGACAATGGGGTCACCTTGGAGGTTCAGGCAGGGTTATTTATCAAGCGATAAATACTGAAGTATTTCAATATTTGGACACCTGGCGCCACCGTACCTGGGCATACAGTTGAATTGGGGCCGAGCCTGAAGAAGGGCACACAGTAAATATACCTTGAATTGCTGAACTGGGGGGCTGGGTCTGGAGTCTCCTCCCTCCTCACAGCCTCCTCAGTTATCCTTGGAGAATGGCCACAGCCATGCTGTTGCCCCTGGCTACCCTTCCCTTTCTCTTTCCCTCAGGAGCCTCCCAGGGAGCTCATATCTGCTTGCCCCCGGGAAGCCTGGAGCTGGGGGTCAGGTGGCTCGACCCTGCTGAAGACAGGTGACTCAGCCAGCCCTCAGCAGCCAGACAGCAGCTCCCACAGCTGGCCTGGAGCCTCTCATGCCTTCTGAGAACTCCTGGGCTCAGGACAGTGGGTCGGAAGGGACCTCCCAGCAGCCCCCCACCGTGCCAGTTCCAGGTGTTGGCTCATTCAAGAGAGTATTGATTTTCACATTATGATGCACAACTCGTGAGGCACAGGGTGAGGGGTGGAGGGAGGGAGAAGCCAGCCGCTGATTCCTGGAATTTATTTGGAGACGCATTAATTTGTTTCTTCCCTTCAAGGTCAAATCAAGGCATCTCCGTATATCACCATTGGCAGCCTCTGGCTGGCAGGCAGTTGGGAGGGGGCAGAGGTGGGATGCGAATAAGACTTTCTGGGGAGCTGGGTCAAGGGAATGGGGTGGGGAAGTAGGTTCCTGGCACCCCCGTGTCCCAGCATCATCACGGAAGTGAGGGCTCAGGACAACATTCTTTCATTTGGTTGGAGATCTCCCATGAAGGGCCGAGTTATCTGTTTTGATGACAAGGCTTGTGTGTTTAAGCTGGGAGTGCTCAGAACCGAAAGGAGCCAGGTTTCTGAGGTTTGAGATCGTGCCTTTGGCCTAATTTTCCAGGGTGACCCACCACTCACCATTCCTTCGCTCAGTGCATATATATTACTTGATGCATCAAACATTGCACTTAGCATAGAAGACGGAGAGGATGGGCTCCCCACCCTCCCCACTTGGGGGCTCACCATTCATAAGCCCAGAAGTGACAAACATGGAGGTCATAGCTTTGTTTTCCTCTCTCTCTCAGCTGACCCTCTCAGTGTAAAGACACGGGATCTGACACCCAGTACGATGCGTCACACCCGGTGGGTGCCCCATAAATATTTGTTGAACAAACATCAAATGAGTAGGAATTTTCCCCCTGACTTGAATGATTCCTCCTCCCACCCTTGAAAGCAGGGCAGTCAAGGTCAGTTTTGGTTTTTAATGATTGTTGTGATTCCTTCTGCTGCACAGATACTCAAGCTGTTACATGGTGTGCTGCGTGGGGACAAGGGTAAGTGAGAGGGGGCTCTGGCCACCCTGGCGGGCGTCTGAGCTGAGACCCTAAACAATGAGCCAGTGAGGAGGGTCAGAGCGTAATCGTGGAGGGAGAGAACAGTGAATCCAAAGTTCTGGTAGCAAGAGAGGACTTGTCTGGTTGGAGGAACAGAGGGGAAGTTAGGTGGGGCTGGAGGGTGAAAGTTGGGGGTTAAGGTAGTGTGGAAAGATAGCCCGAGGACAGATCCCATAATGCCTTGCAAGTCTCAGAAAGCAGCTTGTACTTAATCCTTCCGACAGTGGGGAACCATAAAAGGATTTTAAAAGGGACATACCTTTCATCTGGTCTCCTGTGTTTTCTGCCTATGAGGCCCCTCCCAACCCTTCCCCCTACTTACTCAAGTGCTACAACGCTGTCCATCTTCAAGTCTGACCGGAGCGCCCCTACCCCCTTTCTGATAAGCCACCATCCCTGCCCCCGCCCCTCTGCAAACCCCCAACTTGAAATACCATCTCTCTTTTCTTCCCGCAAGGTGAATGGACTCACTGAAACCACCCTTACATTTTCTTTGTTGAGAGAAAGGCAGAACAAGGTCCTATTTCATAGTAAGTCTGGAGTCAGATTGCTTGGGCCCCTTGCTTACTAGGTGTGTGCTTTGGAGCAGTGCCCTTAACCCTTCTGTGCCTCCGTTTCCTTATCTGTAAAGTGGAGGTGAGAGTTGAACATACCTCAGAGAATTGCTGAGCAATGGAACTGAGAGGACATGTGAAACCCTAGCGTGGTGTCTGGTACACGGAAGGAGTTAAGTGAGGGGCAGGCCTGCTTTTATCTGCCTGTTCCTATTATGGGTCTTTGAGCTTGTATGGGCAGAAATTTTGGCTCATTGTTCGCTATATCCTTGGCTTCTAGTGCAGGACCCAGCAAGCAGGTGTTCAGGAAATATTCACTGACTTTTGCTGTCATTTGGGGGTTTAGAGATGCCCTTGATGATGCCTTTGCAGCCCAGAAGCCCCTCATGAACTCTTCCAAAAGCAAACATCCAGGTTCAAGTTCTGCTATTATCCTGTGACTCACCAAAGTCACTTAGCATCAGCTTCTTCATTATAAAATGAATGTCTACTTCTTAGGGAGTCATGGGGATTAACTGGGATTGGCTCCAGGGATAGAGTATGTAGCCCAGTTTTGGTAGGTGAGATAAAAGGGGAAGTCTTCTAAGAGCTTCTGGAAAAGATCTTGCTCACTGATAAAAGAGAAAGCCAAATAAGAAGGCTTTTTTACCCATCCCTTCTCTTCCTGTGCATTGTCATGTGAAGGTGAGATGATTGGAGCTGCTGCAGCCATCTTGCAAACATGAGGACAGATCTTGTATACTTGTCAGAGATGGCAGAGGAAAAAGATCTCTGGCTCTTGGTGGCATATAAACTGAAAAAATGACTCTCAAATCACTCATCTCTAAACTTCTTGAAAAGTTAGACAATAGATATTTATGTTATTTAAACCACTATTTGTTGCGTATCATTTGTAGCTACAAGCATTCCTAATTGGTATCGCATCTTTAAATGGTATAGCATTTAGCATTCCCCATCAAAAGAAGAACACAAGGCTAAGAACATCAGCTCTTTTATTACTATTATTATTATTATTTACTGTTATTTCTCCCTAAACAACAGCACAATTCAAATAACAATGACACACAAGTCCCACTCATATACATAATACCAATACCACTAGCCTGCCTGCCAGTCTGTCTGGCCTTTGCTTGGTTCCTGGTGGAGCTGTTTGGAGACAGCCCCCTCTGTAAAAATCCCAAATTGGACATAGGAGGCACAAGAAAGGGGGGGGACTTTAACCGGAGAATAAATGGGCTTCCAGAGTCCTCAGGGAGTGCCGACTTGGGAACATGCTATATAAATGCTTGGGTGAAGAGCAGAAGGCACTGTTTTCATGTGGGCTGTTGGCTAAATTCCATATGCGGATGTAAGACCTAGCTATCACCCTTCGTAGGCCAGGGCTGCAGGAGAGTGAGCTAATGGGCTCCATCCACCAAACCATGGGGCAGGCATGGAAAGTGGGAACCCAGAATAGGAATCTGGGTGACAGGGAGGTCCCCGGAGAGAGGCAACCCTTGCATTAGCTGCAAGGGAAGATACAGTGTGAAACGTCATGTCCCCTTCTATCCGTTTTTGCAACTACAGAACGGGCAACATTGTCATCATGAGAGAAAAGGTAAAGAAAAGGCAACTGAGCATGACCTGCCAATTGCGCCATCCTGTGGAAACACCTACCACTACCCTATCCAGAGAGTTGGTGGTCAGTCCACCCCACCCCTAACATTTTAGTCACACTAAATCTATGAATTCAGCTAAAGTCACGTACTCTGGAATCAGAGAAGCCCTGGGGTTGGGGAGGGAAAAAGACGGGCCAAGACTGGGGTCTCAGGAACAGGTGACTTCCTGGCTGTCTTGGGGAAGCTCGTTGTTGAAATTGCTCTCTCCAAATGGTGAGTAAGGGGGGACCTGGGGAGCTTCGATGATCAGCAGGCCCTCTGGAGAAAGCGAGGCGAAGACTGTCACAGGATCCACCTCTGCGGGGAGCCTAGGAGAAGCACAAGATGTTACTCCTGTATTCTGTTTCATAGAGCTTAAACAGACTTTTGTGCATTTGGAAGAAAATAGCTTTGATACGAATTTAGGCTCTGAGGGCAGATGACGCTGATTTGCAGCCCAGCTCTGCCCCTCTCTAGCTGTGCCATCCAGGGCAGGTCACTCAGTTGCTCTGAGTTTATGCCCTCATCTGCAAATGGAGATAGCAATATAAAACTTGTATAGTATTCGAAGCCAGACAGAGTCTGGACACGCTTTGCAAATGGTAATGTGGGGTTCCAAAAGATCGCTGGAAAGATCGCCGTGGCCCAGATGTTTGGTCTTTGGTTGAGGTCTCTGCCCACAGTGGACCGGCTGCTGGAAGAAACGGCCACCACTACCATCCCGTTATAGAACGCAAGTGAGGTGTTACTCCCAGCAGGTAACGCCCTTTCATTTGCCGTGTGCCTGCTGAAAGCGCTTTACTACAGAATGCATTACTGGTGAATTAATGATGCAACAGCCTGGCCACCTGGCAACATTCTCTCCAATGCTTAGAATGAGCCTCAGTTTGGGTCACACCTTAACAGGTCATAACTGCTTTGTTCCCAAAGCACATTTGTAGGAAATGACCTGGCTAGAACTTTACAAAGAGCCCAGAGTGGTTAATAGGAATTAATATGCCCATTGCACAGAACATTTAAGAGAGACTTGGGGGAAATCAAGTGGCAGGCTTCGTGAGTGAGAACCTCAGAGGGATTTCTCAATCCAACTTTGGTTCCAATTCTGAAGCTATTTTTTTTTTTATGATTTTTTGTTTGTTTTGGGTGAAAGAGACAATCTGAGACATGGTTCCTTCAACTAACTATCGGAATTGTGAGAATGTGTTCATGGCCTCATTGGGCTGCCATTATAAATAAAGATTATGAGAAGTATGACCTGAGCACTTTCTATGTGCAGGCAGTTCACCTGTGTATCATCTCCTTTAGTTAACAATAATCCCACTAGGGAAGTTTTGTTACTGTCGCCAATTACAGACAAGGAAATCGAGGCTAGAGAGGTGAAGTGACTTGCCCAAGGTCACACTGCCGGAAAGAAGCAGATGGAAATGGGAATCTTGCTCTCCAAACTCAGAGTGGCTGATCGTGATGTTCTTTTGCCTCCCCTGGCACCAGACTTTTGAAAAAAAGGGAAGCCAGGAGGGTCGATCAGCATAGATCTTTCCACTGGTCCAGGATGGCCCTGCCTGTTAGAAATGCAGAGGTTTTGATCAAAGAACCAAGCAAGGAGCAGACCCATTCCTGGCTAGGGCAGGATCCTTCCTGAAGGGGGTGGGGAGTTTTTGCAGTGAGTAGAAACATGGAATCATATGAGCAGCATCTACCCAGGAGACTCCTGCGAAATTAGAGCCACCGAGATTAATGAGGGACCCGCTGGGAAGGAGGGAAGAGAAAGAGGGAACTTGGGCAGAGGCCAAGTCAAACTTCTGAAGCACAGAGGAGGCCAAAAGTCTGGACCTCCCTCCCACTGCTGGGGATGGGCCAACTCTGTTTAACTATTTGCATGCTAACCCGTAACACACCTGGTGCGATGGGGCAGGGCCACCGTGATCCAGAGCCTGGGCTTTACAGGCAGGAAGACCTGAGTTCCAATTCTGGTTCTTCCTGACTGTGTGACCTCGGGCTAGTGAGCTAGCCTCTCTGAACCTACCTCCTTATAGGAAAAGTGGGTTAATGGTATCTACCTCTTAAGGTTGTGAGAGAATTACACGGGATGATGAAAGCAAAAGGCTTATTAGCCCAGTGCTGGCATACAGTAAGTGCTCAATAAGTGTGAGTGTCTACATCGTTACTGCAGTTACTGGCTGTTCAAGTGGGCTTGATGGCTGTATGTATTTTAGCACAAGTTGTGCTATCACCAAGCTGCAAGTGTCAGAACCCAAAAGAATCTCGGTTGTTCAGGACAGTGCTCTCATAGTACACCTGGGGAAACTGAGGCCAGAGGTAGGAATAGGCTTGTTCAGGGTCTCTCACCAGGTGACCTTATGTTGAACCCCCATGATGGGAAAATTATTCCTTTTGCATTCTTTTTCAATCCTTCCATTTGCATCCAAAGAAACATTTCAGCTAAGTGTTGACTTCAATACCTTTAGCCTCTGTCCCTCACTGTTTTCTGTTTTTAACAAAGAGAGAGGTGATCTAAGGCTTGGACCCTTAGGTAGACGATGCTACCTATTCAAGCACGTTTTTCTTCCATTGGATTTGTTTTATGATTGCCCTCTTCAGTGAACATTTTAGTAATGGGAATTTAACTTTCCCAAAAGTGACGTGATCAAAAAGAAAAGAAATCTTAAGCAGATAATAATACGGGAATGTAAGCACATAAGGCAAAATATAGTTGAAGATGGTCTGTGAATGACGGCAACCTGGTCTCCCTTAACCAGGTAGGAAGGCCATGGGCTTTGAAGGTGGGGAGATCTGTGTTCAAATCCCAGATCTGGCTCATGACTAGCTGTGTGACCTTTGTGGAATTCCAAAATCCCTCTGAACTTCAGTTTTTTCATTCACAAGATGGACTTAGTAATACCTACTTCATCGGATTCTTTTCAGAGTGAAATAATATTAAACCTAACCCCCTTTCCGCATGGCTCTTGGTACACTGCAGATGTCAGTAAATGGCAGAACGGGTACCTGGGAAGATAGGGAGCAAGGAACTAAAGTTTGCTTTGACTCTGAGCATCTTCCAGTGATGATTTCCTGCGTCCCCTGCTTCCTGTCCTCTCACCCAAGTTGGGTGTGGAAAGATCCCATCTACAAACTTGCCCTGCCCCCAACCTGATCGGCAAATTCCAAGACCTCTCCTGCTCCCCCTCATCCGGTCAAAATGGCACCTTTTACAAGGGGATGGATGTGTTGGGGAGAATTTCTTAGCTGTGGCAGAGGCAAACAGCTGAGCATCCTGCCTGGGAGGAAATCTCCAAGGATCTCAGTCTGGCTGAAGGAGCTTCCCTGTCCTCTGATGACCAGAGTTTTTCCTGGGCTAGGCAATGGAGCCTCCCGAGAATGGGCCAGGACCATCCTTGGTGTCTAGAGTCTGGGCAGAGCCAGGGGGTCCCAGGAGGTCCCAGCCGCTCTCGCGTGACTCCAGCCTTGCAGAGTTTAATATTAGTCCTCACAGACTGAACACTGAGTCTGGACCCCATGCTAAGTGCTTTACACGCCTCCTCTCATTCCCTATCACAGCTCTGTCCATGAGGGAACGTGGGGACAGAAGCTCAGGGCAGTTCAGGGGATCTGTTCCAAGTTATCCACTTTCTTTATCATGGAACCAGGACTCCCTATATCCAGAGGAACTTCAGAGTACTTAGCAACTGGCCCAGAGGGACAGTGACCAACCAGAATGGATGGACATGTGCCACAGTGATGGAGTAGGGTGCTAGGGACCCCTTGTTGTTGGAACGTGGGGAGGTGCAGAGGGTCCTGGGGACAGGGTCAGGATGGCCGGGCTGGCTAGGGCGGGCACCTGGGGTGCTCAGGACAACGGCAGTCCAGTATTGTAACAGGCAGCTCCGCTCAGTTGCTGGACCCCAGCTGCGCCTTGGGCAGCTCTAGGCATTTCTGTCTGGTCAAGTCACCCCAGCAAGCTGCTTTCCGGGAAGTCTCGGAGATGGGGACATCCGCGTTTTATAAAGATGATTAACCCCCTGACTTCTTTCCAGCTCAGTCCCTTCCACAGCATTGCCCTGCCTGTGACTCTATTCCGAGGCCTTATTTGAGTCTCTTCCAAGAAATATCGGCTCCCTCTGCACTTTTTTCCCCCCTTTCCTTTCCCCTCTCCCTCTCAGCAGCGGTTCTTCTGGCTGCTGTACCAGGGAGAGGTGTGGGCCTTGGGGATGGCAGGCGAGGCAGCTAGCGTGAAGAAACACAGTTAGCCGTTCGCCTTATCAGGAAGCGTCCTTGGGCTTCTAAGAACTCCAGAGACGCCGGGTGAGTCAGGACTGGGCACATGGCAGGAGAGACGCAACTGCAGAACCCCAGAGCTGAAAGAAGCCTCAGAATGCAGCCCGCGCACTCTCTTCCAGACCCGGGACATCTTTGCCAGGGCTAGGCATGGAGTAAAGACTCAACACCACCACCAATAATAGTAACAACAAACTGCCACGTAGGGGACTTACTGTGCCCTGGTGGCCGTGCCATGATTTCATTTCGTTTTCAGTCGGTGACTCCGGAGAATCAACACCCACCCGATCCCTTTTACGGGTGAGGAAAGGGCATCCCTTAGCTCCAGGCATGAGCACTGCGCTCAGGGTTCAAGGATCAGTTTGGGGCTGTTCTAAATTAGAATCGTAAGGACTTTGGGCAGGTCTCTTCACCTCTGGGAACTTCGTTTCCCCATCCTACAAGGAGGGTAATGTCTCTTCTGCCCACTGCGAAGATTAAATGCATTGACTGGGACAAGACTTTGGGGCCAGAAATGTACATAGCGGAGTGCTGCTGGGTAGAGCGTGTGTCTGGGAAGAGGGGTCCCCCATCAGCACCTTGCTGTAGGCTCCCTCCCTACAGCTGGCTTTGATTCACTGGCCCAGCCTGGTGGTCCTCCTGCTGCAGGCATGATTCCCCCAGGCTCAGCCCTTCGCACACCCCGCAGCAAAACTGCCCTTCATGTGTCCCAAAATCTCAGCCTCCAACGCCCCCCGGGAGGCAACAGCAAAGTCAGGACACCTTTCAGTTTCCTTCCTGCAGGTGCTCTAGGGAGGGTGGCATGCTCTTCCGGTGGCGGGGCGCTGAGAGCAAGCAACCTTCCCAAGATTCTACTGGGCATTTGGGCATCGGGGGACGGTCTCTCTTGATGGTGATGGAGAGCCTCCCCAGGCGTACCACGCGGGGCGGAGAGTGCCCCGATTTTCAGGGAATCACAGATGAGTCATTTTGTTTCTCGGACTCTCCATCTACAAAGTGGCATCGTTAATTCCCACCTCACAGGGGCACTGAGCAGGTGTGAAGGCATAATTTACGCGTCCCCCCTTCCTGGGACCCTACGGCAGGTTTGCTGTGACGCCTTCTCCCCTTTAGGGGTGAAGGTTCAATTCCCTGCTCTGGGTCTTGTCTTGAAAGAGAGATGCCCAAGAGAGAGACACTCCAGATCTCGGGTCCCAGACACTACCCACACCTCCACCCCCACCCCGGAACCCACACCGCCAGGTGACTCACTGGATTTTCTTTGTGAAGTTCTTGGAAACGATGCCACCTTCTTGCTGCTTCTCTTCATGTTTGCCTAGAAGGGAGAGGAATGCCACATGTAAGCATCTATGTCCCCTGGACTTCAGTCAGGACTCAGGCTTGTGTTCAAATCCTGCCCCAGCCCCTGCCCCACCCTTTGGCTCGGGGCTCAGTCTGGAGACACCAGTTACCTGAGCAAACTTGCCCCTTCCCCCTAGCCAGCCAGTCAAATCCAGAGGCTAGCATCCCAGGAAGGGTGGTAGGAAAGAAGTGGGGTCAGGTGCTGAGGGCTGATTTGCCACACAGAGCCTTTCCTGGCTCTGAGGTGGGCTTCCTTCCCCCTTGGTTATGGAGGCAGGAACTGAGGCCCAGTGATGGGTCCACGGTCACCCAGCAGGTACATGGCAGGCCTGGGCTCTGAACCAGCTCTCCCTGAATCCAGGCCAAGTGCTGGGGTCTCACGCCCCTCTTCCCGTTCCAGCTTGGCTTGCAATTAGCTCTTTGAGCCACATTATCTGTACCTAGAATGGACGAATAGCCTGGAAATAATGCTTCAATCTGCTAAAACAAACAAAACAAAAACACCTGGAGTCTCCAAAGGGGGGGGTCTCCTTAAGAAATGGCACATTCCACCTGCCCTGCCTTATACAGGGTAGCAGGGGAGGGCTGTTCTTCTTTCCTCAGGAAGGAAAAAGATAAGCTTACATGAAGGTTGAGCCCAGACTGGCTATCACCTTGCAATTTATATAGCAACTTCAGAGCTTCCTGGCCGCTCCTCACTCTTCTTCTTCCTCTTCTTTTTTTTTTTTTTTTTTTTTTAATGTGGAAAGCCTCTAATTTCTCTCTCTTTTTTTTTTTTTTTGAAGATTTTATTTATTTATTTGAGATAGAGTAAGCACAAGCTGGGGGCAGGGGCAGACGGAGAAGCAGACTCCCCACTGAGCAGGGAAGCCCAACATGGGGCTCCATCCTTAGACCCCAGGATCATGACCTAAGCTGAAGGCAGATGCTTAACCGACTGAGCCATCCAGGCGCCTCTGTAATTTTTCTTTATACAAACCAGATTAGTGCCCAGTGGAGCCTTCCAGCTCCTATCTTTATTTGTTCCTCATCCGTGGGGCCACATTCCCCGGCCAAGAACCCTCATGTACACAGGGACACCCTTCTGAGAAGCTTTGGAATGCAGACTGTGAATAACCTTGTGGGATGTTTTGGCAGCCCAGGTTTTTAAAAAACTGACAATTTATAGGTGGTTGCATTATTAATTGCTTTTTAAAATTATCCATAATTTCTTTATTAATGACTTTGTTCTGATTGTAAGAAAATACAAGGGTATCCTAGAAAATGTAGAATATAAAGAAATGAATGATCCAAACCACCTGACGAAACCACATTTTTGTATAAGTTCCAGACTTTTCTTTCTATGTTACTTAGGCATGCATAAATGTTATATAGTATAGACGTATATCATGTATTTTAGCAGGTGGGGTCATATTTTATGTTATGCTCAAAACTGTTATCTCTTGCTGACATGTTATAATTATTTTTCTGTGTTACACCAAATATTCTTCCACAGTGTGACTTTTTAATGGTTGCACAGTGTTCCACTGTATTGATACATAAGTTCGTTTAGCCAATCCCTGGCTTTTGGGCACTGAGATGGGTATCCGACCTTAGAAAGAAACTCCTTGCACCAAACATTCTTACAGCTGGATCTTTGCATCCAGCCTGATGACATCTTCAGGATAAATTCTAAGTTCTAGAATTTCTGAGGCTCGATCTGTATTGCTAACGTGCCCTTAGCAAAGGCTGTGTCCGTTTATTCACTCATGGGCTGGGCAGAAAGGGGTACACGGATAGGAATTCGTTTTTAAACTGGAGTGTCTGATTACCCAGAACACACTATGCTCTGAAGGTGCTGCTGCTTGGAGAGTAGATTTGGACCTGCCAAGTGCATGAGTACCAACTGTCCAGCCCTAACCCAGGCCTGTGGCCAGGGGAGCACTGTCTGTTCCCTGACACCCTCCCCAGAGCCTGGGCCTCCGGAGGTCTGCTTCCCCTGGGGACCAGCCAGTGCCTCTGACTCAGCCCTTTTGCACACTTGGTGTCCTGAGAATAATAAACCATGCTGATGATCAAAAAAATAGCAATAACAGACTCTTAAATAGTGCTTGCTTTGTGTCCGCCCCCCTCCCAGCTCCTGGCTATAGCTACTTCTTTAATTTTCACGACAACCTTAGAAAGCAGGGACTTTCGTTATTACCATTTTGTGGACGGGGAGCGGAAGTTCAGAGAGGTTAAGTGATGCGCCGAGGGTCACACAGCTTGGGAGTGCTGGAGCAAAGGGGTGTAGGTTTTGGACTTCAGTCCCTGCTCTAACACCTCCCTAGCACATCCCCACTCTTCTCTGAACCTCGGTTTATTCTTCTCTAAAATGGGGGTGGCAACACCTTCCTAATTATTGGGTTGCTGAACAAATGCAAATGAGTCACAGAATTGCTTTGTAAGTTGTAAAAATGTGTGAAGGCGAAGGTTTGTGCCTTATTTTGATGTCTGGAGAAAGGACTGCTTCTGAAAGGCTAAGCTTGCTTGTCCATGCCCTGAAAATAGGGTATTGGGGTTAGGGAGGGGAGGATCTCTGAGCAGGCATAGCTCCAAGATTTCCCATAAAGAGGAGCCTGGTTGAAAATGGATGTTGCTACCCGAGGCTCATCTTGAAGCTTAATTTGCATATAATTTGAATATCTATTTATTGGGGCAGCTTAAGGATTATGAGTGATTTTTAATTTCTTATTTTGCTTTCCTATCTGTGTTTTCTACTGTGGAAATATTTTATTTTTGTAAACAGAAAAAAAGTAATTATGATTCTTTTTTAAAAAAAGAACTCATCCGGAGGCTAGGGCAAGCCAGAGGCCCCTCACAGCTACTGTTTTTTCAACAAGCCTCAGAGAAATGTAGGTGCCAAGAAGCAAGCATGAGCACTTCAGGGAAAGCCATTGGCCCAGCTAAAGAAAGAAGGTGCTGTTTCCAGGGGAGGCAGAGGCCCTGGGATTAAAGAGAAGGGGTGGGAATAAGGCCTCTGGGTTTTCCAGTTCCTTCTTGGCCAGGACCTGGCCCAGTGGCCCATGAAGAGAACATTTCTTGGCTGGTGGCTGCAGGGTAGGAATAGGGGAGGATAAGGCATCATGGAAAGCATCTAGTCTAGCATTTTCCAAATACTTCCCTGGAACTAGACACTCAGATGTGGTCAGATAAGACAGGGCTGCCTCCAGAGATCCACAAACTATTCAAAGCTCTGATAAGCCCTGCAGGGAGGAGAACTGTTAATAATTTTGTTTCCTCTGGCACCTTTTAGAATTCTGGACCACCTATCCTGCATTTCTTGGATACCTATTGATATCCTAAAACGTACCATTTGGCAAATACTGATTTAGTTCAGCTCCTCCTAAGTAAAACTGAGGACCAAGAGGTGGCAGGATTTGCCCAAGGCTGTATAATCGGAAGAAAATCCAACCATCCTGACTCGGAACTGTCTAAGCAGGCCTGGCTTTGAATTGCAGACATGTGCCATGGAAGATGGGGGGGATCTCACGTGAGTTACTCTCTCTGAGCTTCAACGTCCTCACTTGGAAAGTGGATATCACAAACCTACCCATATTTCCTTGCGAGTCCATGTGAGGAACAAGGGAGCCAACATATGCAGGCATTTAGCCCAGTGCCCTGTACCAGGTGCTTGAGGAAGAATAGTTCTGTCGTTATGTGATGTAGGATAAAAGACTGAATCTGATTTTAAATGGAGCCCCGATACCCATCTGATTTCTTAAATCCATTTTCTGAGAGTCTCTGTATGTACTCTCAGGGGATTTGGATTCTGTCAAGCTGAGGTTGCTAAGTGCACACCTGGGAGGCATTTTTACAACCTTAAAAGGCTTTGTCTGTCTTATTTAAGCACCCAACAACCCCATTTTACAAATACGGAAACTGAGGCTCCATGACTCGCTCAAAGCCTCATGCGGAGCTCTGGATTAATAAGGTATTTAGTGGGATCTCAGCCTGGAGCTGCCACAGCCCAGTTATTAAGAAGCACCTAGAAAGGAGAATGAAGGAAATATGCTCCAGGGGTCTCCTGGAGGGGCCACAGGGCACGGGAAACCCTCCAACCCAGGGTAGAAGACTCTGGAATCCTAATTAAAACAAAGATGGGGCTGGTGGTGGTAATAATCACCTTATTTACAGAGTGCCGGGCAGACACTATTATTCGCCCCATTTTACAGACTCTGCATTTATTAGCATATATTGTCTGCATGTATTTGTAATCTTCCCTACAGACTTGCAGGGCCGATATTATTACACTCCCCATCCTGCAGATAAGGAAAGCGAGGCTCAGAGCAGTGAGAAGACTTTCTTGTCCATATTCATCTGGCAGGCTCAGGATTTGAACCCAGGTCTCCAAGGAGCATCTACCATTGGTGGTCTCCTGGGGCCTTGCTCTGTGCCCAGCATTTTAGTAACAGTAACATCACGGCCATGAGAATACTGATCCCTCATGTTCCACATGTTCCAGGCAGCAGCTCCACACTGGACGCACATCAGGTCACCTAACACAGCAGTCCTCATGCCGTGTAGCCACTGGAACCCTGATGTCCAGATAAGGACACAAAGCACAGAGAAGGGAAGCAGTTTGCACATCCCGCCGGTCTGTGGCAGACCCAGGTTCAGCACTTGGGCCTGGCTCCACAGCCAAGTCCGGAAGGCCTAGCTGAACCCCTCCATCCGCACGTGGCCCCAGCGTGTCTCATGGCCCACCCCACCCGGCCCCGATCCTCTGATGTTTATAATTCCACCCTGCAAGGCTTTGAAACTCCCCCTACACGCCGCCCTGCCAGGCTTGTCTCTGCCCAGCCTGGCTTTGCAATGGCTTTTATTGATTTTTCTGGTCGGGAGCCTACCAGGAACACACTCTTTTTAATGGAGCGTTAATTGGGAGGGAAGAGAGAGGAAGCCTGTTCCCCTGCTGCCCTGCTTAATGGGGACGGAGCCTCCTGTCTCCTCTTACTTTCTCCCAGGCTGGGAGGTGGCGCAAGCCCTGGGCCTGGGAGTCTGGGGCAGGCCCAGACTCTTCCTGCTGGCTGCTGACTCATGGCGTGACCTTGGACAAGTCCCGCTTGGGCCTCAGCCTCCTCAGCTGTAAAATGGGGGTAGACAGCCCCGCTTCTTGGGGCTGGAGTGAGTGAGGATTATCTGGTAGAAGGAATGTAAGAGTCTTAGCCCAGTTCTTGATACCCAGTAGGTGCTCAACAAACCATCAAATTGCTCCTGGCCTCCCCATTCCCAAGACAGCCTGGGTTTGAATCCAGGTGGCCATGGGCAAGTTACTGTAACCTTTCTGTGCCTCAGTTTCCCCATCTGTAAAAAGAGACAAACAGGCCACACCTCCTCTGGTTGTTTTAACTGAGATGTTGCAGGTAAAGCACAGTGTTGTGCCTAGCACAAGGTTACCAGTCAGTACCCTTCCAGTGACTATCATGCCTCAGTTTCCTTATCTGGCACAAGGGGAGGTGTTGCTCTTGAAACCTGTGCTGATCATTAGCTCTATCATGGCACACCCTTCTAGACTGTGCTGTGCCCCGGGGGTGCCGAGAGTCCTATCACTTCTCTGTCTTTGTATTTCTTCTATATCTGTTTAACTTATTCTTTATAGGAATTTTTTTCTGTCAAAACATGTGACGTCGTTCGCATTTCCCTGCCTCTCCTCTGATGGGTACAGCACCCAAAGGCCTGAGCAGCTGGGTCAGGTTGAGGTGTCTCCTGGAACCCCGGGCAGGAGTGCTTTTCCATAAAGATAACTTCTGTGGGCTCTCTGGGCTGCATTCCTGAGCCCTGAAGTCACCTGTGTCACACGCTGCTGTCACAGCTCACCCTCTAAGGGAACAGAGTTCTCTTGGCTATTCCCGGGGCTGAGGCCTACACCCCTCTCCTGGGTTCTCTCTCACTCCTGCCCCTCACTCACCGGACACCTCCACGTATCCGTCCTTGGTCTTCACCATCAGCTCCTCTGGCTTAAAGCTGTGCACGTTGACACACACTTTCCAGGGCTCCCCAGGGAAGGGTGGGGGACTCCTGCCCTCCGCAGGTACCCCAAACCTGGCTGCAGCCGTTGGCCCCCGAGGCACCATGCCTGACCTCAGGGTCCCAGGCCACCCCGGGGAGAATCGAGGCAGGGCCCAGTTGCGCCATGAGGCGGTCAGGTCGTCGGGGAAGGGGTCCATGCCAAAGTCATCATCCAGCAGGCGCGAGGGGAGGGACGAGTCTCGGAAGGGGTCCCGGCGCAGGCGGCTTGGGTAATGGCAGGAGAAGGGCATCTGACCGTCAGCCATGGCTGCTGAGCTGGAGTAGAAATGGAGGCTCAGAGAGAGGGAGCCACCTGCCCAAGGTCACACAGCAAGGTGATGTGGGGGTGCTGGCCCTCTGAGATTGTTCTTCAGTTTCAGAAAATGCTGAACCATCCACTGCCAAGGACAGAGGGGGTGTACCTGGCTGGGGTCCCAGCCCCCAAAGACACTCCAGAGGCGACCACCAGGCGGCCCAGCAGAATTCCAGAGGGCCTCTCTCCGCACTGCCTCACCGGAGACCAGCCAGTCACTGTCCTCCCAGGCTGTCCAGGCTCTCAGCCAGAGCCGCTGAGATGTCTGGAGTAGCGTCAGGAGCTTAATAAACCCAGGGACACGGGCCTAGAAACTTCTCCTTGCTTCTCCGGGGCTGAGAGCCTTCTATTTATTGCTGCTTGGGGCTGGGGGCGGGTTTTGCCGGCGCCTCCTGTCACAGGAGTATTCGGAGGTGATGAACCAGCCCCTGAGAATCCGCTGAGGGAACAGCTGGCCTCCCAGGGGGCGGGGAGGGGCCTTGGCGTCCAAGTCCAGCCAGCCTGTCCGGACACTCTCCTCCAGCGCTGGGCTCAGCTCCGCCCCCTCTCTGCTGCTCCCTCCCCCGGATCCTCCTCCCCACGCTCTGTGCAAAGGCCTGCAAGGCTATTAATAACCCTCTGCCTGCCAGGGCCCCGGTCACCCCAGTAATACCTTCCCCAGAGCCTGCTGCGTGTCCTGCCCCCCTTGGGGACCTGCAGAAGGAGAGGAGAGGGATGGGGGGCCCAGTGGATTTGAAGGCAGGTGGCCTTGGGCTGCAGTCACCCCTCACAAGCCGACCTGGGAAGCGGCTTGCCTTCAGCGTCCTCTGAGTGCAGTAACGTTATTCACCGGGTATCTGTGAGCCCGTCAGTTTTCCCACCTGTAAAATGGACATAATAGTAGCCACCTCATGGGTGTGTCATGAGGACCACATGAGGTGACCATCCTTAAACGTTTAGCAGACTGACACTTTTATAATAGTCAATTTTGAGTTCTCAGTTACGTGAGGCTTGCTGTATGCTGGCCCTGTTCTAAGTGCTTTCCAAATATTAAACTGGCTTCAGCCACAACAACAGTCCTGCGAGGAGAGTGCTGTAGGAAGTGTTAACCAGTGGTGCCCTCTATTAGTAGTCGTCGTCGTCCTGTTAATGACTGTTAATAATGCTGATTATCAGGAGGTGCATGTCTGGTCTGCACCGGAGGCCCAGAGAGGACCTACCTGCTAGACTTCCCTGTTCCTCACCATAGCTTGGACCGTGAACTTAGAAATTGTCCTTTAACTTAACGCCCCCTGAGCTTTGGGTTCCAGTCTTTGCTCTGTCCCCAACAACAGGTGGGCGATTTGGGCCTGCCGTTCTCCCTCTGTGCGCTGCAGGGTCTCAGCCGTGCCTTCTTTGCAGGGTGGGGTGGGGTGGAGTGGGGGTGTTAAGGAATTCAGTGAGTCACTGGTTGAGAAATCAGTTTGATCCTAGGCAGTGCCTGCATGAGGCCGTTTGCTAAAAATAATAGTATGGAGAACAACAGCCACCATCGTTCACAGCCTCCTCCTCTGCACCTGCCTCCGTGGGGAGCCCGGGGCTGCCACCCTCACAGTGAACCCTCGCAACAACAGCGGGGATGTTCTCCCCACCCCCGTTTTGCAGGTGAGGAAGCAGAGTGCAGAGCATTGGCTCGTGCACATGGCTACAGGGGTGGCAGGGCCTGGGGGGGGGGCACGTGTGTCCGTGCCGAGCTGACTGGTGGAGACCCCCACTCTCCCTCCCACACTAGCCGAGAGAGGGAGACTGAGGTGCCCCCCACTCCCCCATCCCGAGTGAGTGACTGGGTCCCCACTTAACTCTGGTGAGATCATCCTGCTCGAAGCTTCAGGCTGACGTCATGGTTGGGCACGGAAGCCTCAGCTTCCCTGTAATTACAGCTGGGGTGGGGCTGGCTGGGCTTGGAGCCGGAATGGGGAGAATCACTGCATGACACAGAGAAGAAAGCCGGCCCTGCCTGGGACCCGGGCTGGGGCCAGTATGAGGTTTCTGAGTGGGTGGCTTGGTCCCCAGTTCGTGTGTGGGTTTGAGTGGGTGGAGCGGTTAGTGTGTTTGTGCACGCATGGGGCTGTGTTTATTTATGGGTGAGTCTGCTGCTGGGCGTGTGCTGGAAGAACCTCCTCCTTCCTCTCTGGGCCTCTTCTCCACAACCCCTCAGAGCCTTCGTGCACTTTCTCATTTCAAGGATGCTTGAGGCATGGAAGCCAGCAGGAGAGGACGGAGGGTGTGCAGCTAGAAAGCAGAAATAGCAATCATTAGCATTTATCCAGCACTTTCCATGTGCTGGGTTCTATTCTGAGCCCTTTGAATTTATGTATATTAACTCCTGGAATCCCTCCTACAATCCTACAAGGAAGGGGCTTTTATGATCCCCATTTTACTGCTGAGAAAACTGAGGCTCAGGGAGATTATGTGACTCACCTGTGTCTACACACCCAGTTAAGTGGCCGACCTGGGATTCGAACTTAGGTAGTCTGTCTCTTGACCCCTCTGCTGCACTGCCTCTTATAATCACAGTCATGGCTCACATTTATTGAGCACTGACTGTGTACCAGGCTTTATTCATGATCTCACTGGACCCTTATGGTTCAGAGAGATGAAGCCACCTGCCAAGGGCCACACAGTGGGACTTGGGAGTCCCCCCCCCGCCCCCGTCTCGTCCAGTCATCTTCCCACATGCCTGCTGCATGCTGTCCGCCCCCTCCCTACACCCCGCCCCCAGGTTCTCAGCACATTTCTGGGTCAGGCCAGCCTTCCGTTTGGGGAAGCTGAGGAAGGAGGCAGCTGCTCATCGTGCTGGCCCAGCCACCTGGACAGGAGTCAGCAAACCCTACAGGCTGTCATTAGCCAGATGAAAACATGGGGCCAGGCCCTGGAGA
Source organism: Ursus arctos (assembly GCF_023065955.2). NCBI lineage: Eukaryota > Metazoa > Chordata > Mammalia > Carnivora > Ursidae > Ursus > Ursus arctos. Next base: position 16,571,178 of record NW_026623030.1, read on the forward strand.
AGCCAGGGAGAGGAAGGGGCCTCCAGGCTGGCTCTCTCTGGGAAGGAAAGACCCTGTGGGATGCATGTGCGTGTTGGGGCAGGGGTGGGAATCAGTAGTAGACCCCATATTCCAGAACAAGTGTTCTCTTGGCTGCTTTCCTCTTAGAGCTTTCACATGGGAAGGACCATGGTTAATCCCCGAACAGATAGCCCAGGGGGAGGGTGACATCACCCTGCATTCAGGAAACGGGGGCACAGGAGGGAGCAGCGGCAGCCTGAAGTCACCCAGGTAGTGACAAAGACACCGTTGGTTGGCTGCCCACTTCTGGGCTCTTCCTTTCCATGGCAGCAAGACCCCACATTCCCTCCTTCCCTAGGTATTTCCAGCCTCCGGCCCTGCCCAGCCTCACATCCTTAACCTGCAGGCCCAGCCCTGACCCTCTGTGGGGTGGGTCTTATAGGGACTGAAGGAAGAGCCTCTGTGAGTCCCTCGAAGGCATGGCTTTCTGGATGTCATTTTTGCTTACTGTTTTCTCTACAAGTCTAGGGGTCTGGAGCTCTTGTTCCAGGAGTGGGGGCAGATCCCGGTGGCCTCCTGCGTTCACTCAGGGTCCGGGTCCAGGAAGACCCGTCTCAGGGTCCCTTCCGTTGGATGCCCCGAAGCCCAGCACATCTTCCAGCAAACACAGGGTGCATGTGCTCCTGTTCTTTTTCCTTCCCTTTGTCAGACCCCCCAACAGACGACACTAGTGGAATTTCCAGCACATTCAGCTCCAGGAGGGCAGGACCCTGGGGTGTCAGCATCCTCTGTACCTAGCAGGGTGTGTGGTGCATTTTAGGGGCTCAGCAGATGATGTCGTGTTAGCAGCCCTGTGTCCAAATGGCCTTGTTCACATGGGACAGACCCTGGGCCCAGTAACAGCATTAGAATATCAACTAAAATTTCCAAGTACTTAGAAGGGACCAAGCGAAGTGGTTTCCAAGCGTGCTGTTTATTTATTCCTCACGACAGCCCCCCTCCCAGGAGTTCATGCTCTCATCATCCCCCATCTTACCCATGAGGAAACTGAGGTTCGACAGGAAGGAACTTGTCCGAGGGCCACCAGCTTATGGCTTCTAAACCCCGCTGTGTCTCAGCCTCAAGCCCAGTGCTCTTTCCTTCGCCAAACACCCGTGCGCAAACATGATAATAAAATAACCCACACGCTCCCTCCCTACACGAGTCAGTGCCCTCCCAGTCCCAGTCCGCTAGTGCTTACTGATTGAATTTTACCTTCCCTTTACTATTATCTCCAAAATTCTTTCCAGGGATCGCTTCCTCTAACCACCCCTATAGGTAATAATAATAATAGTAATAATAACAACAACACCAACACCTATTTAACATTTTGTAAGAGTTGTATTTTGCATAAGTCAGTTTATTTAATCCTACTCCAATTTGCTCTCAGGTATGACTGTCCCTGCTCACAGATGACAATATTGAGGCACGGAGAGGTTAAATAACTGGCTGAAGCCCACACAGCTACCCAGTAGCAGAGCTGACGCTCAAGTCCAGGCAGTCTGGCTCTAGAGCCTGTGCTCCTGCCACCTCACCACCACACGCTTCTGTGAATAACGGCCACCCAAACCACAAAACAGTAACCGTCCCCACCGTGATTTGAGACCCCTTACGTGCCAAGCTCTACTGAGTGCCCTGTGTGCCTTACCTCTCTTCATCCTCATGACAGCCCTAGGAGGCAGTATTAGTATTGTTAACCCCATTTTATGTTTTGTAAAAATATTTATTTGTATATTTATTTGACTGAGAGAGAGCACAAGCAGGGGGAGCAGGAGAGGGAGAAGCAGGCTCCCTGCTCTACAGGGAGCCCGATGCGGGGCTCAATCCCAGGACCCTGGAATCATGACCTGTGCCAAAGGCAGACGCTTGACTGACTAAGCCACCCAGGGGCCCCAACCCCATTTTATGTCGAGAAGTAAAAGCACAGAGTCAGATCTGTGCCAGGGGCTAAGCCCATACTCTTCGCTGCCCAGTGGGAAGCAGGAGCTCTCCGAACCCAAAGGGACCCAACAGACCACAGCTGACCTTCAGGTCACCAGCCCACCTCTCCTTCTCCCTCCTCGCTGGGCCTGGAAACTTTTTAGCCCTTGCAGACTTTCTCAGTAGAACAGGTGACACCAGGAACCCACCGACATTTGGGAGCCTGGAGGCTGCCTGGGATAAGCCATCGCTGTGTCAGCCAGAGGGATCCTTACACGTCACGAGCATGAAAGCTGCTCAGAGCCGGGGCAGGGCCCAGGGGTTCAGTGGACTCAGTGGGAAACAGGGAGTCTGGGGTCAGTAGGGGCTCCTCTTACCTGCATGTGTCTCTGGGAGAAGGGAGTCAGGGGTCAGCTGTGGGTGGAGAGGCTCATCCCACCCCCCTCCAGCCATCTTCAAAGAGGGACATCCCAACCAAGGGCTCTCACAGGCCCCTCTACTTACTCCTGAGCCTTTATCAGGGCTTCCAAAATCCCCTTTCTTAGCACGAATAATTATTCTTCAGCGAGGGGAAGTAATATCTCAATTAACCAGGTCTTTAAAGAAGTGACAGTGTTGGCACTTCCAACTTGAGAAAGACAGTACAGCCTGGTGGCTAAGAACTTGAACAGACCCAGCTGTGCTTCTCTGGGTCAGTGACCTAGCCTCTCTGAACCTCTGCCTTGTCATCTGTAAAAGGGGGCTGACAACAGTAATTGGCATGGAGCGTGAAGTGGGCGGCGGTTGGGGAGGTGGGCATGGGCCAAATGACGTAGGGCCTCGTGGACCCCATTGAGGAGTTAGGCTTTGTCCTGAGCACTTTGAGGACCCATTGAACAGTTTGGAGAAGGACAATAATGTGATGAGATCTATGTTCTAGGAAAATCAGCCACTGGTGGAGAGGGCACGGGGGACACAACTCCAGGGAGGCCAGCAAAGGAGACTGCTGTAGGGTCCGGGGAAGATGGCGGCTTGGGCTGGGTTGTTGGCTGAGGAGAGAGAAAGTGTGGACATATTCCACGATATATTAAAGGAACAGAAGCATTTTGACTGAGGGACTGGACTGGAGGAGAGGAGAGGGTACATCAGATGCACCGCCCAACGTTTAGACGTGGGCATCGGGTGGTTGGTGGTGCCGATCAATGAACATGTGGTGGGGGGCAGATGCAGGGAGTGAGGGGACTCCGTTATTCATTCATTATATATTTATGAAGTTCATACGTGCAAAGCACTGGCCTAGGGGCTAGAGATGAGACAAAACTCTCTGTTCTCACGTCTGTCAGACAAATAGTTGAATCAACAATTAAAACAATTTTAGAAACTGAAAAGTTTCATGAAGAACTTGAAAGCTGCTGGCTACCTCTCTGATCTGATTCCCTGCGGTCATCTGCTTGCTCACTGTGCTTGAGTCTTGTGGTCTCCTTCCTGTCCTTTGGACAGAAGAGCCACGCCTATTCCTGTCTGAGGACTTCCTTCCTGCTCTTCCCACTGCCTGTGACACTGTTCCCCCAGATTTCCTCAAGATTGGTCTCTCACTTCATTTGTTCCTCTACTTAAATTTCACCTACTCAGAGCAACTTTCTCCAACCATTTGGTCCACAGTCAGGTTCTCTTCCGTTTTTTCTTCATAGCGCCGGCTACTAACTGACGGTTGTATTTAATGCCTCAATTATTTTGTGTTACCTGTCTCTTCCATTAGAACGTAAGCTCCGTGGGGGGGCGAGGGTAGGGACTTTGTTCTCTTGTTCGAGGCTGTGTCATCGGCACCTAGGACAGTACCTGGCACATAGCCGGGATTCAGTAAAATTCAGGGCACAAGACAGGAAGCAACATACTTCCTGTGGCCGTTGTGGTTGGTCAAAGCCACGTAACTAGTGCGGCCATTGAGCTGTGAGCAGAAGTGAGGTCTGTCGCTGTCAGTTCAAAGCATGTGAGTAGCCCATGGGGGACCTCAGCTCCACAAGGGGAGGACCCTTAGGCGCTATCTCTTCCTTCTGCACAACATCACTGAGGAGTAGAGTGTCCCCGCTGGCTCACAGTGGACATGGGTGAAAAACGAACCTTTATCCTCTTCAGATTCTGACATTTTGGTTTGTTTGTTGCTCCATCGTAACGCGACGATCCTGACGGCAAGGCTTCCGAGTCCTGGCCTTTTCTGGTGGTTGGTTTTGTTTCAAAGGAACTTCCTCAATGTTAATATCATTCTAATAAACCAGTCTATCTGCTTCTCTGCCCAAGTCCCGGCTGGGAAACGGGTGCCTATTCCTCTCAGTTTGGGACATTTAGGTAGTGCCATTAGAGGCACTTATACAGAGGGGTGGCTCTGAGATCTCTGGAGGGAGGGAGAGCTGGAGAGTCTGTGATCTTGAGATCCCCCCTTGTCCAGATATCTCTGAGGTCAGAGCGGGAGCTGGTTCGAGCAGTTGGTGTCCAATGACAACTGCTTTGGAAAGTTTTTGTTTTGTTTTTTGGTCTGGGAATGACAGCTCCTAGGAGGCTTTAGCCTGAGAGGGTTCTCGTGATTTGTGCTGGGAGGGGAGGAGGTTTGGAGGAGCTGAGGAGGACGCATAGAGACGGACGAGGAGAGCTGTCAGCAAGGTGGCTCCTTCTGGGGACTTAGTTTCACACTGAATATGAGTTAGGGTTAATTTTAGTTGTGGGCAACAGAGAGTCAAAATCACAGTGACCGAAAGAAAAGGGAAATTTATTTCTTCTTAGTATTAAAGTCCAGAGACACTCTGTCTTGTTGCTGGCAGGTGCCCCAGCTCCGCGAACTCCTCAGAGACTGAGTCTCTTCTATCTTATTGCTCTGTTTGTATGGGCTCAGTTCCCAAAGCCACCTCATGGACCACGGAGCCAATTGAGTTCCAGCCATCATGTCTGCATTCCAGCCAGCAAGAAGAAAAAAGGGATGAAGAGGAAGGGGGAAAGCACATGACAAATCACTTCTATAGAAATATCTGGAAGCTACCATGGAGAATTCTGCCTATATCTCATTGGCCAAAATCAGTCCCATGGCCACACCTAGCTGCAAAGCATGCTGGGAAATGCAGTCTTTATTCTGGGTGGCAATGAACCCAGTTGAAATTATTACTATGGATGAAAAGCAGTGGTTGTTGGGGGGCAAGTAGAAACTCTTCCATATCCCGAGAGTGTATGGACGGATTTTGCTGAAGCATCCTAAAGGCTTCAAGTGGGCTCCTTTGGAAAACCAGTGGGTACTATGTCCTTCTCTGCACCAGTATGTTGGTATTTTCATACGTAAAAACCTTGCCTGGGATTTCAAAAGAGTCACAGGCTTTCTGAAGCCCAAGCATGGGAAGCCATGGATTCTTAATCTAGAAATAGGGTTCAAGGTGAGAGAGACCAAAGGAAAAAACCAAACTCTGGGTGTGTGTGTGTGTGTGTGTGTGTGTACGTACGTACGTACATACATACGTACACCTGTTCCAACACCTTTCCATTTGGCACCATGAGTCTCTATGATGTGGTTGGTGTTGTTTATTTTGGGTATAGATTTGAGAGTAGATTGTCAGAGGCACCCAGTGTTACACCTTGAGAAAGTATTTGACTAGTTTCACTGGCAATGGGCAAAAAAAAAAAAAAAAAGACAGAAAGAAAAACTGCTATGAGTCATCCCGTCATGGGGCAACCATAGCTGTAAGATGCTTTGGAGCCAGCATTCAGAGGCAGTGGAAACCCTGTGGCCGTGGGTGGAAATGCCTGAACAGTGCCCGGTGTCCTTCCCCTAGCGGACTGACGTGAGACCTGCTCTGGTTGAAAATGTTGATGAAATATCAGGGTGGAGATATGCTTGGGGAAATCGCCAAGTTCTTGGGAGACTCTAGATTCTTCTGAGTGGAGAAGATACTCATGGAGGGAGGCAGCAGGGAGTGCCTCTCTTGAGAATTTGATATCTGAGGTGATGAAAGGTGAGAGAATGTTGGACCTTTGCCGAGGTGACCTGGAACCCTCCCAGAAACTTGTCATGAGCTTACCTACGCAACTGAGCCTACCCACCCCCCTTTGGGTATCAGAAACAACGATACTAAGTCAGGTTCTGGGCTGAGTGCTTCACCTGTATCATATCTTCATGGCATTCTTATGAGATTGATACTTTTAGCATCCCGATTGGAAAGATGAGGAACCGGAGGCTCAGAGAGGTTAAGCCACTTGCACATAGACACACAGCTAGGAAGCAGCGGTCAGGCTCAAACTCAGATCTTCTGACTCCCAAGTCCTTGGCTGTCAGCCACTGCCTTTTAAAGATCGCACCCGGCTCTAATCCTAGTGCCTGTACCCCCGAGGCTGGCACAGTGCTGGATGAATAGTAGGTGCTCACATCTGTCTGCCTTGTCCCCATGCTGCCTTCTCTCACTCCCAGGGAGGGGCACAGCTCCTTGTGGGTAGAATGTGTGTCTGAGAGATCCTTAGGGTGCCTATATGGGACATACTGTTGCTTTGCTACCGTTCTCCCAACTATACTCCCCACCCTCGACCTAAAGTAAAAATGAACCAGTTCAAAAATACATGGGACTCGGAAGGAAGCAGACCTGGCAACCCCAGGCAGATTTAATCATTTGACAGATGCCAGAGCTGGACATGGCACTGCCTCTGGGCACACAGGGATGGAGGATGAATGAGGCAGACAAGGCTTCTGTCCTCTTGGAGACGGGCAATCAACAAGTAAACAAACAAACTAGTTGCGGACAGTAATAGCACTATGGGAGGAATGCACGGCGGGGGCGGGGGACCAAGAGCCTACTTTTGGCCGGTGGAAGTCACTGCTCTGGTCCTGTACACACGCAGTCGCCCCTGCCTGGTATCCCTAGTCCTCACTCCCCTTTCCTGAGCTCCCTTTCCTGGCCTGACCCACTCTGCTCATTTCCCAGAGTGGCATCAGCCAAGAGGGCAGGTTTTCTGTGATGCCTTCCTTGAACCTCCTAGGCTGCTTTAGGCGTCCCTTTGGACTCACCACATCCTGGGGTCCAGCTGGGCCACTTACTAGCTGTGTAAGTGGGGCCACCAGTCTGGGCCTCAGTTTCTGCATCTGTAAAATCAGCATAAAAATAGTACCTGCCTCATAAGGACGTTGCAAGGATGAAATAATCTGAAATAATTTATGTTAATAGACGTCAAGGGCTTGGGATCCTGCCCAGCACATAGTGGGTCTTACACGGGTGGGGAGTGTTGTTGCTGGTGCTGTCGTCACCGTTGCGGCCGCTGGGAGCACACCTACCCTGTCACACCCGAGCAGAGCAGCACACAGCAGTATGGTGCCATGAAATTCTGTGGTTCCCAGTCCTGGCTTCATATCTGTTTGACCGAGGAAGCCTTTACAAACACCGCCACCCGGCACCCCCCTCAGCAGCCCTTATTATTGGGGTTGGGTGGGACTCAGTGTGTGTGGCTTCGTGAGGTTCACATTCATTCTAATGCGTAGCCAGCGTGTTAAGAACCACTGGCCTGACCCAACAGGTTTTTTTTTTTTAGAGGTTTCTTCCCCTTATTATTTTTTTTTACCATATATGTATGTTGTATTTATTTATTTACTTTTTATTATGTTAGTCACCATACAGTACATCCCTAGTTTTTGATGTAAAGTTCCATGATTCATTACTCGCGTACAACACCCAGTGCACCATGCAATACGTGCCCTCCTTACTACCCATCACCAGCCTATCCCATTCCCCCACCCCCTCCCCTCTGAAGCCCTCAGTTTGTTTCCCAGAGTCCATAGTCTCTCATGACCCAACTTCTCTTAACAGGTGAAATAACTAGGACCCAGAGGGGCTTGATTTGGTTAGGTCACAAGGCAAACGAGGGGCGGGAGTCTCAGCCCCTGCCTCTTGGGAAGCTCAATTTTCTGGCGTCCTCCTGACTCCCGGCTTGCCTGCCTGCCTTCACCCGGAGGAGAGGCTGTGCGTGTCCCTGGGACTGCAGAATGTAAGGGTGCTGGCTGCGTGTGGCCCCGGCTCCATCCCTGGGCAGCCGCTAATCTGGCCTGAAAGAGAGCTATCTCCCCAGGCAGCTCTCCCTCTCCGGCAGACAGTGCAGAGGAGGCTGAGAGGGGGTGCCTCTTCAGACCGAGAGCCAGAAGAACACCCAGTTCCTGTCACTGGCAGCCAGAGCAGCAGGTAGGAAGGCAGAGGCCTCTTTCTGAGGGACAGCTGGCATCACAGCCTCCTGGCAGCCACATTTTCCAGAAAAAGTCATTGGGGGCCCTTGCGAAGGACTAGCTCTGAATTATGGGGCCCCCACCTCCAGAGGCAAAGAGGTGCAGCAGAAAAGGTCCTGGAGCCCACAGACCAAGATTCAAATACCCCCTTGCTATGTCGTGTTCCCTCTGTGACCCTCAACTTTCTCATCTGTCAAATGGGGCTAAACAGGGTTGTTATGAAAAGGAAGTAAGTTAAGGCATGAAAAGGGCTTGGCATGTGATCACTGATCCATAAAAGGTAATTTTTATTATTACTACTACTGTTATTTATTGATGAAGTCTCATAAGGGGACACGGCTGGCTGCCTTACGCTAGCCCGTTTAGGAAGAAAGAAATCAGTGTGTTGGTGGTGCTGGCAGTGGCAGTGGCGGCGGTCCCAGTGGATAGCAATGGACACACCCCAGGGAGGTGGTCCCGTTCAAATGATTTTTAAGGGAGATTTCCAGAGGGACAAGATGCAAGGGGAGGCGACAGTGGTAACCTATTTTGTCTGCTCTTTCTCTCCTAGTTGAGAACCTAGTCAGGTGTAGATAGGGCTGTGCTGGAGGCAAGGGGCTATGGCTGCCTGGCCCCTGGAATGAGTATGTTATCCGTGCGCGTGTTTGTATAATTTTTTTTGACTTGCATAATGTTTGAAAAAAAGAATGAGTTATGCATATCTTAAAAATCAGTAAATTTTGTCTAAAAATTCATCCTCTTGAGAAATGGGGAGATGTGGCAGCACCGAGCTAGCTGCCTGGCTGTGGTGTACTAGATTCTCCGGGGTCCCCACAGGCCTCACTCTGCCCCTTCTCTCACCTGCCTGCCCTGAGGGCGTTTTCAACCTCTGTTCCCTATAGCAGGAAGCTCTGAAGTCGGACTCGGAGGACATTTCTGGGGGCCTCCACAGGGCCTTGCAGGAACCCCGTTGTTCCCAGTTGGCCACGTACGGCTGTCTCCGTGAGCCCCGCTCCCACAGCTCAGTCTCGGGTTAGGGGATAGTAGTCACGCTCGCCACCATTCGCGGAGTGCTTCCCTCATCATGCTCTTCTAGAGCCAGGTTCCAGGTCGTTCCCACAGCAGCCCAGGGAGAGAGCTGTCGCGGATGAGCAAACCAAGCCCCCACGGGGTGCCATCCTTGCTCAGTGCCACACGGCGAGTAACAGCAGGGTCTTAGAATCTGGGTCTTTGGACTCCCACATCTGTGCCCTGCACACTGAACTTCCTCCTGCCCGCGAAGGCCTGGGAGGAACACAGCTCTACCAGAGAGAGAACTGCTTCCTGCCACGTCAGCTTAGGTGCTACAGGGCCGAGCAGGGCACAGTCTGGGGTCTGCAGTCAGCCTGCCTGGATCCTATCACTGACGCCGCGGCCGTGGGCAAGTGACTTTGCAGGGCCTCAGTTTCCTTCTTGGTAGGAAGGAGATTCTACTGCTTGCCTCCTAGAGTTGTGGTGAAGACTAAGATAATTCATGTGAAATGCCAACGGAAAGGTTTCTGGAGGCCTCCGCAGATGCTGTGAATGTCTCTGTAAAACCAAAGTGCCTACAGGCTTGCTTTGAAGACTCTAGAAAGGTGATGAGCAATGTGACAGTGTGGGCATGTAGCAGGTCGCGCCCCGGGGGTTCTCTGTGCCCATCTCCCCGCCACATCTCCCCTTTCCCTGCTTCTGGGCACCCCACGTAGACAGAGGATGCTGGGCCACGAATGAGAACACCGTACCATGGAACCTTTTATTAGAACAGAGACATGTTTCGTACAGGCTGAAAAATCGGAAACCCCGGGAAGGTTATGCTTAGCTGTGGACACCAGAAATCAAACAAGCCACGGCCGCTGTGTCACTGGGTAGAGAACAGGGTCCCAGGATGCTGGAGGACACAGGAGCTCCTCCCCCCTCTGCTGTGGACACTCCAGGCAGAGGCTGGCTGCTCAGGCTGAGCTGGGCTGGTGGTGGGTCCCCTGGCTTGGGGTTTTCCAGATGGGAATTCCAGCCCCCGATGTGGAGAAAAGGCCTTGGGGTGCACCGAGCCTGCTGGGCTGATAGGGTGGGTGCTGCTAGGTCCTTGGCCAATGACTGCTTAAGGGAGCAGCAAAGAATTGGGAGAGAAAAGACCCTGCACAAAGTCCTCACAGCAGGGGCCTGGCGAGAAAGAGCTACCCAGAGAGTGGGACGTGGAGCCAGGCGGGTCTGAGCTCAAGGGAGTCTCGGCATACCAGTTTTCCCCTTCCCGGGCCTCAGTGTTCTCATCTGAAAAATGGCAACATGACCTATGTCACTGGCTCGTTTGAAAAACTGTACAAAATGTGGTCTGACATGATGAACAGTGGTGAACTCCAGAGAACAGCAAAGCCTTCTTGGTCTCTCCTTTGCTAACTCTGGATGGCTGGGTTTGGAGAGAAGGTCACACTGATATAGAGGGCTTCTTTGACTCCGGCTATAAGAGTTCGGTCAGGTGGCAGCACCTGGAGGCCTCCCATTTTTGACTGCAGGACTCAGCTACTGCCACCTCACCCTACAAATGAGGTCCACGCCCTGGTTTTTTATTTCCTTCCTTGGGAGACATCTTCGACCTGCAGCTGGCAGAAGACACCAGGGACCGTATAGCTGACAGTTTAGAGCTTGCAGCATCAGAGTTGGAACCCCCTCCCTCTCCCCTGCCAAGAGCACTTAGCCCAAGTCCCATTTTACAGATGATAACACTGAGGCCCAAGACCCACTCCATTTCATCCAGACACACACAGGCCAGAGAATCACAAAGGAATGTTGTTCCAGTCTCTTTGGCTCAACTCGTTAGAAGATGAGGCATATCTTTTCTTGGCCAGAGAAAAGGAATTACAATTTTGTCTCTCTCTCTCTCTCTCTTTTTTCAAGGAGTTGTGACTTTTTAATAGAAGTTGGTTCGTGCTCAGGCATTTTATTCCGTAATTAATTTCCATCAAAATGAGGTTTTTCCCGGAGATAACCAGTGTTTTAGTTCCATTCGAGCTTAATTTGTATGACTGAAGACTCCGTTTCTGCCAATTCCAATTTGCTGGGTGATTCTAGCACTCATTACCTGGGCGATAATGCCCCGTGCTGTAGACAGCCGCTCCCAGAGCTGGGAGATGGACCGGTTTCCAATAGCAATTCGGGGGAAGAGGTGGTCCCTCTCCTCTCCCAATACCACTCAATAAATAGGGAATAAATTATTAAATAAGCCATGTTCTGATGAGGGGCCCCCATCATGGTATTTACAATGCAAAACCACCATCTCCCCCCCCCCAAAAAAAAAAAACCCTACAATAAAAAAAGCCCAAAACAGAAGCCACAGAGGGGAGATGCCAAGTCTATCCGTATCACTGGCCCGTTGGAGCAGAAGTGAGGAGGAAGAGGTTGCAGTAACACACTGCTAGGTGACAGGAGATCTAGCTGAGCTCCTCAGTGGGGTGCAGCTGGCTAATGGGGGAGGGAGCATTTTGAGGAATCCTGGCTTGTTTTTTAATCAAACTTTTCTATTTAGCTGGAGAGCAAAACAAGGCAAGACACATGCTTGTGAGACTATTTTGCATATTCGTGGAAAAGAATATAGCAGAAGAAATGGTGGGAGTGGGACTTAATAAAAAAGTGCTTGGGAACCTTTGGGAGCACACGAACATTGGCCCTCTTCCAGCAAAGCCTTTGGGAAAGAGGATGGTTCTGAGCTGATGCATGATGGGGGCTCTGTGACACTGAGACCCTTGTATCTTTCAAACATCTTAGTTTTGTTTGGCTTCTGAAAGATTGCCTTTCCTTCACGGAAGGGAAGAAACAGATAGGAATGCAGTTGAACGTTGATGAACTAGAATGTTCCTGGATGGGGGCTTGGAGGGAGTTAGCTTTTCTTAGTTTAACTGAAGGGAATTCACATATTGCTTTAAGTTTTACTCTCATGATTGAGAACCTCCTAAAAATATTTGAGGCGGTTTTCCTTTTCCTTCTCAATCCTGGTGAACTCACTCTGTCTTTAGACAATTTCCCAGGTCACAGGTCAACATTCTGGATTATATTTCAAAAACTCCCCCACTTCTCAAAGGGGTAATCTTTGGCCTGGAAAAATGGAGCGACCTGTCCAGATTCATTCCTCCAGGAAGGCTGCATGTTTGCTGGGCCTCCAGCCACACACCGCCCCCTCCCCCCCAAAGCTGGCTTTTAAAATAAGTGCACAGCCCGTGCAGGTTTCAGGCTATTTGTCTCATTCCCTGGAAGCAGAAGGTAATGTGGGCGAAGTAGGCAGAGGAACAGTGATGTCAGGAACTGGGGGTTCTGGTTAAGCAAAGTTACCAGCACCCCAACAAGGGTTTTATTTTTGGATGCATAAGAAAGGAGATGTAAGGGAAATTAGAGAAGCAGATCCTGCCAGAGGGGGGCGGCTGGAGACTCCTCCCTCACTTCCCACCCCAGGAGGCATTTAAGCGGCCTTCTTGCAAACTTTCCCCTGGCTGGGGGTTAGAGCTGGGTTAAGTCACATTGCCAGGGAAACCACCAGAGATGTTGGAGAAGTCTCACCAAACTCAAAGCTGGACCAGAGGAGCTGGCGATACGAAGGCAGTGAATGGTGACTTTGGAAAGGGTGGGGTCCTCTCCGGGAAGCAGCAAGAAGACCCTGCAGTTCGTCAGAGAGGCAGGACTGGTAAAGGCCTCTAGATTCTGGCTCGATGGGCCCTGAAATGACCTTCTTTTGGGGAACCTCTGGCTGTTCCTTTCATCTTGTCTCCCCTCCCGCCTTCCCTAATTTCTGAAATAGCTTTGTGCTCTCCTCTGATGGAAAGCAAGAGATCAAGTAAAAGGCTTTTGCTTTGGGTCTGTGTATCTCTCAGGTGGTGGACCCTGCTCTGGGAAGCAGTGTGTGTCCACTGCAGAAGGAATAGAGCAGTCTGGAAAAACCTCAGGGGAAGGGGAGAAATGAACAGTGGAGGCAGAAGCATGTGTAATTTACACGAAACTGACCATGCATGCTCGGAAAAGCTAGTGAGGGATCCTGCCCACCACCCGATGCCCTGGAGTAAGGGTGAGACCACAGTGCCTCTTCTCTCCCCTCAGTCAGCTCAGTTCTTGCCATACTCTCTCCTTGTCAACTCGAAGTTTAATCCCAGTGCTAAACCACCATGGCCGCCCAAACCCAAGGCAGCTACTTCAGTAAGTACGAACGAAGCCTCCTCAGTGGGCAAGAGACAGTAGACTGTCTCCCAGCAGGTGCCTCCCTACAGCGCTCAACCGAGATTTCTGACTCTGCAAGTTTTGCCTTCGTTCCGTTATGCTAACTTTAGACTCCAACCGCCACGTGAGCTGTGACTCCACTGTATCATTTCGGGGCCTTAGCTCACAAGCCTCGTGGCTGTTTTTCATCTTTCTGATACCTCAGTGAGGCCGCTGGTGGGCAGGGAGCTGGGGCACAAGCCTGAACCTCACTGACATAACCATGAACCTTGGGTCTGAAGTGCCCCCCCCCCACACCTCCCCCAGGCCAAATCCAGGATGTTTGGACTTAGAGCTCTGTGGGTCTCCCCCACAGGGACAAAGCCAACATCCCTAATCAACACCAGACCTCTCAGATTCCACCCACAAAGACATGAGGAAAAAAAGACATGCGCAAAAATAATTTAGAAGCCCCCCCCCAACACACACACACACACACACACACACACCCCTCTCCATATAAATAAATAGTTGAATACTGCTAATGGCAACTGAGAGAGAGAGAGAAGTCATCACATAAATAAATAAATAAACATAAATAAAATAAATAATAGGTTTGCTAGGAGCCCCAGGCAGAATGGTCCCCTAGAGTTGTCTGAAGGCAGTCTGATGGGAGGCTCTCGGGCCTCTCTCACTGCTGTCCCGCTAATGAGGTTCCGTGGCTCCATGGTGGGAGACTGGAGCCCAGCTTGCGTTCCTGGGCAGGGAAGAGGGTTATTTACAGTTGCTGTACATGCCCTCCCAGGGCACCTGCCCCTGTCCCAGGCACCTGCCATCCGGCCTTCTGTGGTGACAGCACTGGCATCCATCAGTCTGGGCGGGTGGGGCCCAGGGCCGGGCCAGAGGGCATCGTGGGAAGGCCAGGTCATCCAGTGTGGTCTGGGGTGCCTCGCTCTGCTCTCCTGGTGGAGGAAGGATGTGGGTGGTTGCAGGGCAGTTTCTGGCCCCACGGGGTGATGTAATGGGAAAGACTGGAGGATGGGGGAGACAGGTCACTGCTTTCAAGAAAAAGGATTTTTTTGTTCAGATGTTTTCCCTGGGGTGTGAAAGGTAAAGAGTGTTTGGTCCCTGCTTCGCCATAGCTGGCCCCAGTATCCAGAGCCGGGAACTGTCCCCTCTCTCTCTCCATGCCCTGTCCTGCTGCTGTTGCCACCACAAACTTGAAACTCACCCACAAGGGTCCGGAAAGCCAGTCAGCTGGTGAGGGGGATGCCCAAGAGTTTATTTTAAGGACCCTCCCCCTCACTCCCCTGTTCTCAGTGCCTGCTGTGGATGAAGCAACTGGTGGTGTTTGTGTGTCGGAGATCAGCTTACCCGTGCTGCCCAGCCCTGGGGCAGGGGGAAGATAGGGTGAGGGCAGAAATGAAGGTGGGGCTTGAGCTGACAGAGAAGCCTCAGAAGCCAGCAGAATCCCAGGCTATGGAGTATCCAGGTCCCTGTCCCCCCTCACACTCTCTGGATTTGGGTCTTTTCCCCCAACACCTGAGCTCCTGTGCCCCATCCTAGCAAAATTCCTGAGAGGCAAAGGGGGTGGCTGGGGCTAAGGGTGGGTGAGCTGATGCTCAGCTGCTTTGGGTGGGCTCCAGGGTGTGGCGGGTCCTGGCGGTGGGGGAGGGGGCAGGCAGGCACCAACTGGAGGGCAAGGCCAGACTGGCCGGCGCTGGGGACTGGCAGCTGGCCATGGTTCTGGGGGACGTTCAGCAGATGGTCTCGTGGAATCAAGTTGGTGCCAGCCAGTGCAGGCTGAGGCCAGTTTGGGCTGTGGGGCTGTGGACCAAGCTGTTCTGACTATCCACTGTGTCCTTTCTCAGGGAGGTTCAGGGGCCCTGTGAAGAGCCAAGACGCTGTCTAAGCCAGGTGGGGGCCTCTCCATTGCTAGAACCTACTGGACCGCTTTTCCTGACCACACCAAGATAACGGGGGGGGGGGGGGGCGGCCGAATGACCCCTGCCCTTCGCGTCTGTACTCACAGAGAACCCATTTCCTATCTCCTGACACTTCTTCCCAACTGAAACATCCATGATCCCTCATTAGATAGGTCCCCTTCTCTCCCCCCTCGGATAGCCTTCCAGCCTTTGCTCTGGTCTGTTTGGGGAGGTGAAAGGCCTGACTCCCTCTCCTGGGCCTAACTTCCCTGGGTTTCCTCTGGTCTCCTCCCACCCCATGAGGGTCCACATGCAAGGGTCAGGAGGCTGAATGAGGGGAGAGTGAGGACAAGTGTGATGCTAGCCTTCCATACGCATCCTGTGAGCAGTGGGTGAGCAGACTGTTTTCCTGGCCAGGTCCAAAACGTTTGAATCACGGACCCATTGCTTCTTACAAAACCTTGAGGTTTTTTGTGCCAGCAGAGGGTAGATCTCTCCAGACGCCCAGGCCCGAGTTGAGCCCCAGGGTGGTGCTGGTGGAGGCTCCTAGCAGCTTGACGTAGAGGCTGAAGGCCCCATACCCTCTTTTCCTCCTCCCCAGGAGAGCAGGACGGACAGGGTCGAGGAGCCCTCAAGGTCTGTCCCCAAGGAGAAGGCAGGGTGGGCAGGGAGTGGGGGAGGCTGGCAGAGTGCAAGGGGCCCCCCTGCAGGCAGCTGGCTCAGGGTAGGGCCCTTTCTTAGCGCCTCGTGCTGGAGTAGCTGTCTGCTGAGCTGTAGCTCCGGCTCCGGCTCCGGCTCCGGGAGCCCAGGCTGGGGCTGCGGGAGCTGGAGCTGCTGCTAGTGCGGGTCCTGCTCCGGCTGTGGCTGCGGCTGCGGCTGCGGGTCCTGCTCCGGCTGCGGCTGCGGGAATAGCTGTGGCTGGCCGAGCGGCTGCTGCTGCTGCTGTACCAGGAGGAGGTGCTGCTGAGGCTGCTGGATGAAGAGGGGCTGGGCCGGTAGTAGGGGATGGGGCGTTTCCGGGCACTGCAGAGACCAGACAAGCGCGCTTGAGGACCAGACCCCGCCCAGCCCCAACCCGGAGAGTGCCCACCTGCTGGACGGGGGGGGGGGGGGGGGCCGCAGCCTTCCACGTCCCAGGCCCTTGGGGAAACCCTCCTTTTACGCCCCTTGTGCTGTCCTGAGACCATAGTGCTGGTGTCTTGGGAAGTCACAGATGTCATTTTTTCTAACAAAGCAAGCCAGGGGCTCAAAGCCTCCAGCTGGCAACAGGATGTACATCTAGACTTTAATTGCAGTTTTGTTTTGCTATTTTTACTTTTACTAGAACATTCTATTTACGGTAAGAGAAGCTGTCCATTTACTATAGTATACTGTGGGGTATTCCTTTTGAATTAAATGTATGGACCTCTAAGAGCATATCTATTTAAAGAAAGTTAAGGAAACTACAGTGCACTTACTAAACAGACAAGTCAAAAGTGCTCAGATGCTGCTGGGTGACTGAAGTTTGGGAAACACTGAATGGGTTCATCAACATGGACTATTTGAGGTCAACTAAGGAAACGAGAGCCTTTTAGAGATGCCACTTTGTTTATCTCAGCCTTCCTCCAAGTCAACCCCAAGGACACCTCTGGTCAACGCAGTGGGTGTAGGACTCCCTATGTGCCAGAGTGTTCTTTTTTTTTTTTTTTAAAGATTTTATTTATTTATTCGACAGAGATAGAGACAGCCAGCGAGAAAGGGAACACAAGCAGGGGGAGTGGGAGAGGAAGAAGCAGGCTCATAGTGGAAGAGCCTGATGTGGGGCTCGACCCCATAACGCCGGGATCATGCCCTGAGCTGAAGGCAGACGCTTAACCGCTGTGCCACCCAGGCGCCCCCTATGTGCCCGAGTGTTCTGTGGGATATCCGAGAAGGTGATGCCATTACCTCCATCTTATTGTTTGGGGCACAAGTGCTTCTTCCTCCTCCAGGTCATCTCTAGGGAGGAGGCACTAGGCAGCCAGGACATCCTAGCCCCACTCCCGCGAGTCTCTGGATGGAGTGGCTGACCCTTGGAGGGCCAGGAGGAAGAGCCCAACTGATTGTCAGGAGCCAATTTTTGGGCAGCACTCAGCCATTCTTCCTGCTTTCAAGGCCTGAGAAATACGTGTCCACTCAGACCTCGGGCTTCTTTTCTAGGGCTTTTCTCATCTGAGACGTTACCTGTTACAGTAAACCTTATCCACCTAGTCTGACCATTCAATCCGTAACAAGGGCACCCTGAGCGTCCTAGTGTTCTGCATTTCAGTTTACAAAGTGGATTCCCATCTCTTTGCCCCTTTTCATCTTCATGATACTCCTGGGAGTTATTTCCTTTCATATTCATGGGTGAGAACTGAGGATCTGGGAGGTGAAGAGACTTTCCCAGCTTACCTGGAAAGTGGCACAGCCAGGATTCCAGTCCAGAGCCAGTTCTCTCCCCCTCACCCACCAGGGCTCCCTCTAAGTCCCTTTGGCACCTAAAGGACCCTTCTTGCCCTCTCCACACTTACTGCAGGATGTAATCAGGGTCTGTTAAAGCCTGGCGTGTGGGTCTGAGCGTGATCTGTCTCCACTGGCCGGCTCCACCCCCAGGCAAAGGCCCTGTCCCACCGCTATGTCCCCCGTTGCCTGGACGCGACCTCCCAGCCCCCTCAGCAGACCCTGGCCACACCCCCTCGGCCCACCAGATTCCACAGGCTGGCCCCACCCCTGTCGTAGGCACCCATCCTAGCCCCGCCCTGGAGGCCCTTGCCCCTCCCAGCAGGTCCTGCAAGGCGTGTCTGAGCTCCCACAATCCTGAAATCCAGCTCCAGGAGGCGCGGGGAGAGCCCGGAGCCCCAACGGGTGGGAGGTGTGGGAATGAGGGTGAAGGTAGGCACCCCCGGCCCTCCTGGCTTCACCTGGTTATCCTCCGCGCCTCCAAGTGGCTCGGGGAGTCTCTCCGGCGTTTTCGCATGGGCGAGTAGGACCGCCGTCTCCGACGCGCTCGCTCGCGCTCCCGCTGCTGCGAGTCCTTCTCATTGTACTTGGGGTCCCGCTCCCTGAAGGGATGTGGGGGTTACTGGGGAGCTGGGAGATCCGCGTGAGCCAGGAGCACTCACTTCTTCTCACCTGTGCCCTGCACCCCACTGGGGCAGGCGCTGGGTTCCTCCCGGGGCCCCAGGGAATGCGGGAGGGAAGAGGACAGGGCTGTGGTTCAATACTGTGGGGGGCGGCCGGGCGTGTGCCCGGGTGTTAGCCTTCGAGGGTGGGCATTACAGGGGCGCGGGTGCTGCGGGGGTGAGGATGTGAACGTCAAGAGGGCCCTGGTGCATGTGTAGGAACCGGGGGCTCTGAATATGCGGCTGAAGGGTAGTATTAGGTATGTGAAGAGGTTGAGGGCCAGGGATGTTAATTCTGGGGTGTGGCTGGCTGTACATTACGGACGGTGCGTTAGGACTCCAGCGGAGACAAAGGAAACAACAAGGATGCTGGGTCCTCTCCCATCCCTACTGCAATGCTGGGCAAAGTGGGAGCAGGAGCGGGGCTTGGCTGACGCTCCCCAGAGGTGAGCCGGAAGGGGGCCGGGAAGGCGGAGCCTGTGCTTGGGGGCGGGGCCTGTACCTGCTGGGGCTGTAACGCGAGTAGCTGGGGCTGCGGCGCGATCGGGAGCTTCTGCTGGGCGGGCTCCTCTTGCCAGACTTGGAGGAATAGCTGGAAGAGCGCGAGTAGGACCTGCGGGAGAGTAAACAGTCCTCAGAGGCCTGCTGGGCTTCGCTGGTCTCCTCCCTGATGTGTAGGGTTTTATTCAGCTGGTCCCCTGAGGGAGACCTTTTTCTTTCTGGACGCCAGGCCGAGAAATCAGGCCCTTTCCTGAGAATGAAATTCCCTTTCTTCTGGGCGATTAATCATGATGTTGACAACTTCTTCTTCTTGAGTTCTTACCATCTAAGGCCACTTAATAGTTGTGTGACCTTGAACAGGTGATTACTTTTCTGGGCCTCTGTCTTCTCATCCATAAAATGGGGGTAAATAATCGTACTTACCCTATAGAGTTGTAAATTAAATGAGTAAATTAGGGTCAATCACATACCTCACATAGGCAGCACACAGGAAATGTTAGCTAGGATTGTCATGTATTTTATTACGTGTCAGACATTGAACTAATGCTTTGTGTGCATTTTATCATTGAATCCTCATCCTAGGGCTAGGTACTATAATCAACCCCATCCCACAGATGGGGAAACCAAGGCACAGAGAGGTGAATGTTTCCACTTTGCAGATAAGGAAACTGAGGCTCAGAGAGGTTATGTGAGGCCCAGGGCCACCAGATAGGAATGGGTACAGTGGGCATTCAAACTCAAGTCTGTCTGACTCCCTTCCCCCTAGGGCCAAAGGACATCTCCAGTTACATAACTAGCTCCCTAAGGAAGAAAGCACTGCAGAATAGAGGTCAAAACTCACCTTTTTCCAGAGGAGGTGGATCGGCTTCGGGAGTATCTGGGGGAGGCCCTGGGGTTTGGGGATCGGGAGGAGTGGCTGGAAGAGCGGGTGCTGGCATAGGAGGGGCTGCGGGAGCACCCTCTCATGGGGGAGCTCCGGGCTGTGGCTGGGACCAAACTGGACTTCTTCACCTCTGCGCATTCCAGACATGGCGACTGAAATCCTCTGCAGACATGGGGAGAACGCCTGTTAGCAATGGCCTGCCTGTTGGTCTGGAGGCATCTGGAGTTGATACTCCTCTCCCTACCTTCGCCTAGGCTGTGGTACTCTCAGAAGCCCCTTTCCACCTATTTCCATCTTACTGCCTCTGGAAACTTTCTAGGCCACAGATGTCAGAGGAATAGGGACAGAGGGGGACACATTGTACAGGGGGCACTTCAGAGCATTTTAGGTCAGTGGGCATGGGCATAATGGTAAATAACACCAAATCACAGAGATATTTATTCCCTTTGAGTGTTTTCCAGTTCTTCTGATTACATTAATGAGAAACCCTAGGTTGGGTACTAGTGGGTTTTCCACCATCTCTGTAACACTGGCAATTTCCCAGACCTGGTGCATTGGGCAGGCAACTGTTGCTAACTAGAATTAAATACACTGTCTTTATGTATTTTCATATATAAATCATGTATTTTGCAGGTGCTTTCTATTTAGGACTATTAATTTTCTATGTAAGATAGTAGTATAAGTTGCCTTATATAAAAAAGTAAGTTTATTAAAGTAAGAGTGCCAGTAGTACAGGGATATGGTTAAAATCAAGAAGGGGCCATATAGGTGGTTTAAGTTTGGGAAACTTGATGTAGCCCATTTTGCAGATGGGGGAATTGAGACTCAAAGAAGAGGGAAGACTTGTTCAGAATCACCCATGGTCCTGTCTTCTGTGTTCCCACCCTGCCTTAAGCCACGTGAAGCTCCTATTGGGTTCTCAGTAAGGGCATATTCATTTGGTTTGGGCCAAGAGTCAAGTTTCAATCACATTAATATGGTTTCCACACTCATCATGATCCGGCCCCTGCTCACCCCTCTAGTCGCAGCTCTTGGCACTTTCCTCTCTTAACTCCAGCCATAATGGACTACTTGCTCCTCCTGAAATATCCCTGTTCCTTCCCTGTCTTCAGGCCTTATTACGTTCCCACTGCTTGGAACCCTCTTCCCTCCCCTCCTTACCTGACAATACCTACTCATGGTTCAGGCTTTGGTTTGACCTCACCTTTTCTGGGAGGCCTTCCTTGACATCTCCCTGAGTCTAGTTGGGTGACCCTCAATGTATTACCACGGCCCCCAGCCTCTATGCACCCCCTGTTCCTAAAAGGACTCACTTGGTCTTACAATTGTCTCTTCCTCTCCCAGTCATTGAACTTGGGGAGAGGACTTCTGTCTCTGGCTACTGTAGCCAGGACCTCTTGGACAGAGCCTGATACATCTGCCCTAGGTCATGAATAAATAATTGTGAAATAAACATTTGAGCCTCTTAATATCCTGGGTGCTTCACAAGCATCATCTTATATGGTCCTCCCAACAACCCTAGGAAAGTGGCACTATTCTCCCCGATTTACAGGGAACACTGAGAATGGTTAGTTACTTCCTCAAAGACCCCCAGGGTCTCAAACCCTGATCTGTCCAGTTTCAAAGCCCATGCCCCTGTTACCCCACCAGTCCCCTACCTTCACTGTTGAAGATTGCCTGGATTTAGAGCTGGTGATGTCTCTTCCACTCAGCCCTCTGCTCATTGCTGACATGACATAAATAGGCATGAATTTAGAGATCATTTATATTTCAAAATGAAAGGCTGGGTCTAAATGATTTAATTTGGCTGTCCATAAAGATCAAATGAAGCAGGTGACCGCTCGATGCCACTTTAGCTTCAGTGCTCTGACAGATCCGTGTTTGAATCCTGGTGCTGGCCCTTATGATCCTGAGTTTCTTAACTACTCCGACTCTCAGTTTCCCCACAAGCTAAAAAAGGTCTCTGATAATACTTTTCCCTTAAAGGTTCTATGAGGAGTTACGGAAGATCGTCCATTGCACGCACGTGGCATGGCACCTACATGTGATCAGGGCTCGACGCATATCCGCAGTCATTATTATCATCAGTTGTTAGTACTATTGCTATTCTGGTTTGTTTTTTTTTTTTCCTACCCTGGAGTATATAAGTAGATACCTGTCCTCCCTGTCTTATCTGGGAATATCACTGTCTGTTCTCGGAGACATTGACATTTGCTCTGACCCAGCCCTGGCTCCCAGGCAGGCTTGGGTGTGAACTGAGGCCGGGGATGTCCCAGGGCAGGCAAACCAGAGGCTATGTGTGGGTGCCAAGCTATTTGTCCAGAACTGAAGAGGGCTGTGCATTGGGGACAAAGGGCGCTCTGTCCTTGAAGAAGCTGTTAACTGCGTCACTGCTAAGGCTTTGCTTATCATTCTAACAGCCTGGCCACTTTGAACCAAAGCAGACTCCCACCCCCAGAAGGAAGAAGACCCCACTGTTAGCATGGCAGAATGTACCAGCAAATCTCTTCCACCCCTCCTGCATCTGCCTTATTATACGCTCCTGGAGAGCATTTTCATTTCTCCAGCACCAGGCTGAGTGGTCGGCTTCTAGGAGGTACCTGATAACCAGGAGAGGGATAAGTAGCGGAATGAATGATAGTCAGTGCTCAGCAATTTCTGCTAGCTATTATTGTGACATTATCCTCCATGATTAGCATTTTGCTGTGATTTCTTGAATGACAGGGTAAGGGGGTAATGAAGTAGAGTTCACAACTGGCTCAGAAGCCACTGCATGGAAGGTGTCCTGCAGGAAAACTGCACCTAGCAAGTGTGTGAAGATACACACACTCACACACACAAGCACGCACTTGTGCACTGCAGGTATATGGGAACCCTCTGTACTCTCCACACCCGCACCTTCCCCACCTTCCACGTCGCACATTAGAGCGATACATGTGTTACCGTCAGTGAACCTCCACAGACACATCATCACCCCAGAGCCCACGGTTTCCATTAGCGGTCACTCTTGTGAACCCAGTGGGTTTTGACAAATGTAAACTATGGTTCTGTGCTCTCCCTATTCCTCCCTCTCTACCCCCCTGCCCTCTCTGCGTCTCTCTACCCCCTGATGTGCTTACTGTCACCATAGTTTTGCCTTTTCCAGAATGTCATAGAGTTGGAATCATACCATATGTAGCCTTCAGCCTGGTTTCTTTCGCTCATTTAAATTTCCTCCATGTCTTTTCATGGCTTGATAGCTCATTTCTTTTTAGCACTGAATAATATTCCCTTGTCTGGATGTATTGCAGTTTAGTCACCTACTGAAGGATGTCTTAGTTGATTCCAAGTTTGGGCAAGTATGAATGAAGCTGCTACAAACATCCAGGAGCAGGTTTTTGTGTTGACACAAGATTTCAATGCATTTGAATGTTTTTACATGACAGTGACTTCAAATGAATTTAATGTTAGCCTTTCTCCTGAGATTACTGGTAAAACTGATACTCGTTTTTGCCTGCCCATCTCCATCTTCCTGATATCAGTACCCTGACTTTTTGTTCAGAGAACCGCACCTCCCCCAAGTTTTGTGGGAGGTCATTATTAACCCTACCATCATTAGCCCTCATGGTAGCATGTGACAAATTCTTGCCAAGAGCACAGCATCTCTTGGGCCAAAGTGATTGGTCCAAGGGTGGGCAAATGACCCAAGATGGGCAAGCAGAAACAATGAGAATCTGCCCTGGTATTTTGCTGACATTTTTGGGAAAGGGGCATTCTCCTTCCATTGACTGGCTGGCTGAATGGATAGAATGATGGTTGGCATATGTGCCCGTGCTTTGGGAGGGTCTGCTTGAGAAGGAGGCCAATAGAGAGGGGAGCAGAGATGAGAGATGTGATGGGGAAGGGAGATTCTCAATGATGTTCTTTTGAGTCCCTGGATCCAGCTGTACCTGAAGTTGATATCCTTGGGTTTTGTTTTTTTGTTTTTTGTTTTTTGTGTTTTTGTTTTTTTTTTCCAAAAATTATGCCAGTTTGAGGTTTTTCTCTCTCGCAAATCAAAGGCTCCTGGGTTAGGGGTGGAAAGTGGGTGGGTACAGGGCTAAGGTGAGAGACGGAGATGGTGGAGCTAAGGCAAAATCCCCCCCTTCCTCTGCTCCTCCACCAGCCCAGGTGCACTGACCTTGACTCTCTGCCCCTGCTGGTGGGGGAGAGATTCTCCAGAGTGGCCCCCTTGTTCTGGGGTGAGGAGGTGGTGAAGGAGTTCCCTGAATCCGAGGTGTTGCCACAGTTGAGCTCCCGGCTTTTGGTGAGGCCCCCATTGGGGCTCCCCTTCTCTTGACCCCGTGACCTGGCTGAGCTGATCTGCGTGGAGGGTGGTGAAGAGGTGTCATTGCCTGAGTCATACTCCTGGGAGCGTCCTCGGGACGTGGTGAGCGGGCTGGCTGTTTTGGTAAAGAGGTCAGCTGCAGACCCCGACCCAGTGATCTGAAAGCAAAAACACCCGTTGGACACTGCTGATCGCTGGGCCTGTGCGCTGTGTCTAAATAACCAAGAAATGTTTACCGTCATGATGCACTGTAACGAAAGGAAAGAGAGAGAGAGAAGAGGAAAGAGAGACGCCAAAAAAACAAAAGCACAAATTCCTGAAAGAACTCCACAGAAAGGAGATATTTTTTTTACCCCCTGCTAGAATAACTGGAAGATTTAGATATCATGCAGAGAAAAAGCATGCGATCCAGATTAAACCAAAGAAAAAGGAAATTATACAAAATTTAATTTCTAATGAATTAACTCAAACAAAAGAGACAACTCAATTGAAAGGGGGGTGTGTCACACCCTTAACCTAAAACAATAATAAAAATAAAGGAAGGGGGAGGGGAAAAGAAATGGGACCATGGGCATGAAAAACATATATCTTTTAACTTAAAAAAAAAGAGAGATAAAGCCAAAATTTTAAACTTCAACCAAATCCTCTATGAATTTGACTTTTTTTTTTTTTAAAGAAAAAGTTCCCTGAATAGAACCCTAAACAAATATCGCATGGGGAAAAGAAATGAAATAAAGAGAGTTTTTTTTTTTTAACTGTAAAGTCAAGGTCACAAAATGACATTTTAGTAGTTTTCAACTAAAGGGGAAAAGAAAGGGGGACAAAAAAAAATGGAAGGCAAATAGTCTGACTGAAAACAAATGAAAACAAAAGCTCTCTACAGATATTTGTGTGTGTCCTTTTCCCCCTGGAGAAGGTAGCTAAGGCTCTCGAGTGGCTTCTAATAAATTCTCTCATGTCTTTGCGGATTATATCCACTTACCAAGCAAGAGCTCCTCCTTTAGTAGGTAGGTAAGGTGTAAGAGAAAGGGAAGAGCGGGCAACGTGAGTCCATCATTAGAGTCGAAAATGACAAGAAAAAACACACACCTTTCTGCACACCCTCACACTTGGCCCTGAGCTTTGAGTTTTGGTTTTTCAGTGTTCCTAATAGGCGAGGCATCAGTTCTGTTTGGTTTTCTCAGCAAGGGGACCTCAAGCCATCAACACTAACCTTATCAGTCCCTTGGTGCCCAAGTTGGATCAAAAAACCCTTGCTGCAAATGCAGTGGGGGCTAGAGCTTGCCTCCGTCGAGATGTCAAGGTCGCGAGGGTGTGCTTGGGACAAAGGGCGTTGGGAGGGGCTTGGACATTTGGCCTTGGGGTGAGTGGGAATGGGGAGGTCTTCCCAGAGTCCCGTGTGGGTCTGATCTGGGACAGATGAAGGAGGAACGGAGGTTGAGCCAGCCCTTGGGAAGGCAGTGCTGTATTCAGAAACACAGTGGATGGTTTTCTTTAAATGTTCAGAGCAGTGTCACAGCTGTGATGACACCGGAGCCCCTGCCAACAGTACTGTGCTTATTTAGCCATGGGCAAGAGGGACTCCTGCCCTGGACCTCCTCCAGCGATAACCATTCTCATGTGGCAAGAAATCTGTGGCGCCGGGAGGACGCTACCTAGAAACCACTTTCCCTGAGACCACCTTATGGGTCTCTGAGATCCCAGAATTCTCTGTTTAAATGGCCTCTGAGCCCTCTTCCAGGGTCTCTGCAGGCTCCTCCGTGGATCTGTTCTCCTGGGGGGACACCGTGCTTCAGGTGCGCACACTCTCAGGGCCATGGGTGGCCATTTGGACAGAGCTTCATGTTCAGGCCGAGGTGTCCGTGTGCACGTGTGGGATGCCCATGTGTGGGTTGGTGCAAGCGGTAGGAGGAGAAAGGGAGGGGCCAGGGCCTTGAGGCAGGGTCTCCCCGTCCCCCACCACCACACTGCCATGTTGTGGCCTGCCACTCTGAGGGGTGTGAGATTCTAAAAATCAAACCTGACTTTCCAGATCATTTTCAAGATATGTTTGCCAAGACGGGAGAATAGATTATGTTTGCTGGCTTGATCTATAAACATTGAGACGTATAGTATAGTGGGGCTCCTTCTCTACTCTTGCCCTGGGCCCCAAGCATATTACTGAGGCCTCACCATCAAGAGCCTGCTTCCCTCCCACCCCTTATTCCTTGTACCTTGGGCCTAAAGGAGTGGGACTTTTGGGCTTTCTTAGAGAACCATTTCTGCCTTCTCAGCAATTGGTCGTGAGGGTGAGACGCAGAGGCACCAGAACTGCGAGGGTAACAGCAAACTCTGGCCACTCAGGATGACAGTTCTGGACCGGGGAGGCGGAACTTCTTTTGCAGATTCTCCCATGAGGCTTTGCACACAGACAAGGTGATGGTCCAGCTTTACCAAGTTCTACCCAGCCCAGCTCCCACTTTATCTGCCTGATGATCTGGTGAGCTTTGCTTTGGGATAAGGGACCTCAAAAGAATATTATTCAAGTGGAGTTTTGTTGAGTGAGACTTCTTTAAAAACAATGTAAAGGCTCTGTTCCCATTCAGCTCCTTCTTTTTGTCTTCCCGTCCGCAGTATGGATGTTGTATCTTTTCCCTCTCTGGGACTTCAGTGGCAACATGTGTATTTCTGCCGCCTCCGTCAGGAATTCGAGAAAGCATCATGGGGTCTGATGGGCTCTTGGACTGGGCCTTGGTCCAAAAGTGGGCACAGATAATCTTTGCCTCAGAGATGGTGAATATTTTTGGTGGCCAGTATATCACAAGTGAATCAGGCAAGCCCTTTTTGGAGGGAGCCAGGCTGGGAGATCACTCTAATGAAGGGGCCTGTGAGTAGAATGGCTTCCATTATCTATCCATTTTAACTGACTTGCTACCTGGGGGCATCCAGGTTGGCCTTCCTCTCCCCAGATACATGTTCCCAGCCCTGACTACCAGTTTCAAAGCATTTGCCCTGCTCCATCATGGTCCCCACGGGCAAGGATTTCCTGAGTGTGAGGCCCCTCCAGGCTAGTGGATACAGAAGGGAACTTTGCCCTGTTCACCTTCTCATCCTTATACCCTGAGCTCATAGACACTTTCAGCACATCTCCACCTGACCGTGACCATTATCCACATGTAACTTGTGTAATTAGAACTGAGAACTGTATCAAGCATCATGCTTTTCCATCCTCTCCAGAAAACAGAGATAAAGGTCCTCTGAAATGTTCTCATTGGGTTGACCTTGGTGCCTGAAAATACCAACATCTCCTGCTTGTTTAAAAGTCCCATTTCTTTGGATGAATATAAATTCTTTGACCTGTATGACAATATCCTTTACAACACAACCCGGAGTATTTCACGCCTCATCTCTTCCAAATACCCCCACCCTGGCCCCCACAGCCTAAGCAGATCTGTTAGAATTTTCTTGGTTCTGTCACTACATCTCACTCTCCCAACTCCAGGCCATTTGCACATACCATTTCCTCTGTCATTTCCCCTGCCACTCTTCCCCGTTAGTCCATTTCATATGGCTAAATTTATACATCCTCCAGGTTACATTATCACCTCCTCTAGAAAGCCTTCTGTAATCTCCCAGGTCAGGATGGCACAACACTCCATCGTTCGTTCGTTCATTCGTTCATTCGATCTTTCATTCATTTACTCTTTCAAAAATGAGTGGCTTCTGTGTGCCACAGCACTGGTACGCAGTGGGGTAATTGCTTGTTTTATTGCCTGTCTCTCCATCTGAGTGGGAGTTTGTTGAAGGCAGAGGCCACACATGACCAGTTCAGTATAGTACCCAAGTAACCACGAGTGTCTGGCACGGAGTAAGTGCTCACTAAATCTGGCTAAATGAACAAAGCTGCTCCATAGCCCCTTACCTGCCTGAGCTAGGAAGCCTGGGCCCATCCTAACTTAATTCTATGGTGAAGATGGCTGAGTGATCAGGCCCTGGTGAGGTCCAACTGGGTAACTGCCAACTTTGGGAATTTGATGGCTTTTAAAGGAGGGACTGACCCCCATCATATTCAAAATAGTTCTGAAAAACTAGGTGGATTCTTGGCTGAAGGCTGGTATCTCGAGACCAGCTCAGGGCTGGCTGGCTGTGTGATCAAGAGATAAGCTTTAGAACTGAGTTCTAGGTGCAGCCCTGTGGCAGAGAGAAGAAATACCCTGTGTTCTTCCTCTCCTTCCTGGCCCTCTTCAGACCCAGCATCCTTAGAGAAAGCACCCAGAGGCTCTGTCTACACATTTGCAACAGCATAAGTTCAAGGCTGAGGTGAGAAGCTCCGAATCTGAGAAGACTTACAGATGAGACAAGCTCTGCTAGGTCTCCTTACTTTGCTTCCACCCTCTACTACTCTGGGAGGTCAGCTTAAAAAATGGGCTGAGGCTGGCCACTTGCACATAGCAGGTCTGTTAGCCTATACTTAGTTTGGATTCTAAAAAGGTCCTCCTTCTGGGTTAGGAATGAGAAAAAGATGCTCCTTCTGGCTAGACAAATCTGGATAGTTTAATGGCCTCTTCGTTTCAGACTATACCTTCTCCAGAGCTCTCTATTCACCCTACGCAAAGAGGAGGAAAGATATCGAGGGGAGCCAAAGATAGAATGTGTGTGTGTGTGTGTGTTGGGGGTGTGTGACAGCCATGATAATGAAAAGGAGACCTTCACGATAGGCAGACAACAGAGACCTCTGTGTTCTTGTCTCTGCTCCTTCCTAGACAAGTACTTCCATAAGATGCCAACGACGGCATCTCGGTCTGCTCTGGCCCCTTCCGCCATACCAGCCTTGTCCTTCTTTTCCTGTCTTCACAAAAGCCTACCTGTGGGACTTGGCATAAAAACTGAGCCCCTGTAAGATCTACTTAATTACCAAGTGAAAAACAAAACAAAACATCTGTCTTAACATGGATTATCCTTAAAATCAAGATAGGAATTTGAATGCTAGTAGTTTGAGAGGACAAGGAACTTCCGTAGCAGAGTGGGGAAATGAGATGAGGGAGAAGAAGAGCCAATGAAAGATGGGTTATCAAACCAGCTACCACGGAGGGCAGTTGGAGGACACTCTGGGAGCCAGTGAGGAACTGACCCAGCCAAGGAGGGAGCTGGGGTATTTATACACCCATGCCCCACCACTCATAGGGTGAAGGCTGCACCCAGGTGTCAGTTCGGTAGTGTGTGTCCGTACTGCCATATGACCAAGCAAAGCGGTCTTTGGTGACCAGAGAGCATCTTCCAGAAGCTGGAGGTTGGCCATGGGCCCTGAAGCAGAGAGGGTGAAGGGATATAAATGAACAGAGTCTGCTTCAGCCCCCCAAATCACCATTGGAAAACTAACAGGCCAAGTTATGTTCTGTTTCAGCTACGTTTTCTTTAGCCCACTTAGTATATATGTACTTAGATACATAGCCCGCCTGACAGTAAATCTGAATTAACTGCCAACATTGTAGAATGGGGTAGTTTCACATAAACAGCTCTATTTCTAGTTTGTGGTGAAGAATAAGATCTGACAACGCTTGGGTCCACATCCTTGCTCGCTAATAACCAACTTGAGAGAACTGCGGCTGCTTGTCTTAGGCGGGGCCTGAGCTTTCCTGGCGCCCAGCCCCCTGCGACCCCAGTTGCTTCTGTTAACTGCCTGGCCCCTCAGATGTCTGAGTTTGTGACCCTCTGTTCTCAGTGCCACCACCCTGACGCTCCAAAGGCCCCGCAAACACAGTGCCTCCTCTATGCTCCATGTCTCCCTTCCAGAACTATGACAGTGCATTGCTCCATCTTTCCCAGCTTGGTCCTTTTCATCCCTCTTGGGCTTTTGCCAATGGAAGGAACCAGGAAACCAGAGCCATTAAGCCACATCCAGACCCTGGAGCTATGACAAGCTCTGGCCTTCTGGATCAGGACTGCCAGCCTCAGATTTTTTTTTCCCAAGGACAAACTGTATTTCACAAACTCATGGCCATTGGAAGAAAGCATACAAACATTTCCCCTTTACTCCCTTGGACCCCTCCAATGTGGAGCTCCGTTTTTTTTTTTTTTCTCTTGAATTCATAAGCTTGACTCATCTCCTTGTTCCTTAATATACTCAATGTTAACACTTGGGTTTTTCTAATAAGTAATTAAACCCCCCACCACAAACTCCAACTCCTGGCATTTCCCTGGGAGTCTCTCTCAGCCCTCCAGGGAAGCTGGCACTGGTATTTATTGTTTTTGTTTCAAATCATTATTTAATCAAGAACGGGGAAAAAAAGGCAACCTCTCACTTACACTTCAAAATTTAATTTCAGCTGAATTCTGAGATCAAGAGGCAGCACGGCCTAATAGGTTACAAAAATACAATCAAGAAGAGAATTCCAATTAAACTGAACAAGTCCATTTACTGAGCTTCAAATGGCCCCATGGAGAGAAATGGCTATAAATTTTTTTCCCCTCCCTGCCATATGGGGGACTGGAAATTCTCATGTGAATATAGAGCTGCATGGCAGAGCTTCTAGCTAGAGGGTTCTGGTTATTCCTTAAAGAAAAAGAAATCCTTTTGTTCCACAAAGACATTAAGTTTATTTTCCTTCCTGTTGTTCATCTTCCTTTGTACACGAATTAGGAAGACAGAAAAAAGAATGGGTTTGCTGACCTTTTGGCTGTTATAAGAAATAGATGAGGTGGCGCATGTAGAGAATTCAGCCTAGCACCTGGCACATAGTAGGTGCTCAGTTGGCATTGGTCGTTGTTACCCAGGGTCGCCCAGGGAGACAAGATCAAGAACCCCAGAGTCTACAGATCTGCCCCAAAACCCATGACTTCATCACTGCGCTCTAACTGCCTCCTCCTGTTGAGAGATTTCATGAGGCCCACTTTTATGGACCCCACGTTCTTTTGGCTCCCCTTCTTGTTCCTCCTCCTCTTCTTCTCTTTCTTATTCCTCTTCTTTCTCTTCTTCTCCCCTTCTCCTCCTCCTCCTTCCTCTTCTTGTCATTGCATCTGCAGCTTTTTGTTGGCAAAGAATACTATTGGCCCAAGTTGTGGGCAGAAGGAGAAGAAAAGGAGCCTGTGCTTCCCCTTGGTCTAGCTTCCATCGTCATCAGCCCTCTTCCAGATTCCTTCTCTAGTGAGAGCAGACTTGACAGAGAGCCCCATGCCAACAGGGAAAGGGCTTGGCCAAACCTGGGTTCCACCAACCTCTCTGTCATCCAGTCAGTCCTCTGGCTATCAGAGTAAGCTTCTGAGACACAAGCCACGATTCATACCAGCTTCCCTTCCTCCCAACTGGGCCACCTACCGAAGTCACTTCAGCTCTGTGAGCCTATTTTTCTGTCTGAAAATGGTGGTAATAATTGCATCTATCTCAAAGAACTGCTTTGTGGATCAAATGGCGGCAACAACTGTATCAAGTATGCGATAGTCTCTAATGTTACTTCAGTTTTGTTCTAGCAGAAGTGCCTGGTACAGAGAGGTATCTCCCCCTCCCTTTATTCATCAGTCATCTCAATTTGGTGAACCCATCCTTCCAAGCCCAGCTCAAATGTTCCCTTATTCGTAAAGCCCTCTCAGGCACCAAGACAGCGTTGTCTTGCCCTTTCTCTGTGGGCTTAGTCCACGTTGTACTTACTTCCATCACCACCAGGGTTGACAGTGGATATTCAGCAACTGGCGGGGTGTGGACATTGCCTCATCTGAAGGTAGCTGGCCGTGGTACTGACAGCTGTCAGATATCACTCTCTAGTTGCTGAATTGTGAGGAGGTCCCGAGGTACCAGGGGAGGGAGGGGGTGGCTTTGGTGAGTTGGAGATGGGGTGGCGACAGGGTCTATTAATCGAGTGCGCACATTTTTAAATATTCGACAACTGAGGAGGAACTGGTGCTCACGGACTCAATTGCAGCCCTAATTACAACACTTATCTCACTGTAGTGCAGCCTTCTGTTGACTATCAGACTGAGCTCCGGAGTTCAGGAAGAGCGTTTTATTCATCTCTGTCTCCCCGGTGCCTTGAACAGAGATGGTTGAGTGGAGATAAAGAACATGAATGAGGCTGTGAAGGGTCCCTAAATCATCTCCTTGGGACCCTCCATTTGGATTTGGGCTCTGACTGAGCAAGAGGGCTTCAGGTTATCTTTAGCTCACCAACTAGGATTTCAATAAGACACAACCCCGATTTGCATATTCATATATGCAAATACACCCCTTGATGTAATGTGCTGTCCTTGATTTTTTGAAGAGCCGTGCATTGAAAATACCTACAGCAGAGTGTGGCGGGAACCAGGGCGTAGAAGACCCTCCACACTCAGGCTCCTGCTTATCCCCAGAACCCCAACTCTTGCTCTGGAACTCTGCCTCCATCCCCGACTCCAGTCTTCGTTTCCTGCTTCCTTTGGCTGATTCTTGCTCACCACTAGTTTCTCAGTTGTTGCCTTCCCTGCCCTCACCTGGTGCTAACCATGGTGTCCCTTCCCTGCCTGCCGCCTTACACCCCATCAGCCTCTCTGCGTCGATTGCTGTTTGTTGTCTTTTAGAGGCGCAGACTGTTCTATATTCCCTGGGTCCTGAGAGCCATGGTGGAGCTGACCCTTGATGTTTCTGAGTGATTGGATGGATTCTTCGGGGGCAGTGACTCTGCTGTTGAGCCCACTGCTTGGCACAGGGGAAGATCCTGGGCCAGGACTCTCAGAAAACCTGGGGTCCAACCTGGCACCTTTGTCCATCTCCGCCTTTTGCAGGAGAGAAGAAGAGAAAGGGTCTAGTGTGGAGGGCACTCGGATGGCTAGACCTGGGGGTATCTGGTGCCCCCAGAAGTCAGGCAACCATGAGTGGGGTGGGGCAAGCCATTAGGGCTGCAGCCGCTATACAGGACGGCAGAAGCTGAAAGCAGAGGAAGCTGGGGCGGTGGGGGGGGGGGGGCTGGCGCTGGTCCCAAGTCACACACAGACTAGCCTCGGCCTGGAGCCGTACTATTATTACTACGACCACTCCTGCTATTACCAGTGCTGCTAACTATTGTCGCTGCCCCGTTGCTATTTCCATGGTTACTCTCACTGCTGCCACTACTCTTATTAGCAACGACCATGAAGCAGCATTTCCCCACTTGTCTGCTGCAGTCTAAAACCCTTACCTACATGAAGTCACTGAATCTCCATACCATACCTCCTGGGAGGCAGGTCTCTTGTCTTGCAGATTTAGAGAAAACTGAGGCACAGAAAGTTTATGGAACTTACTCAGGGTCCCACGGTTGGTAAGTGTAGAGCCAGCATCCGGGATGCTAAGTTGTAACATGCACAGATATTTGCTGAGTCCTTCCCCTGTACCAAGCACCGGGCTCAGCCGTTTACAATATTATTTTGCTTTTGTCCACGTTTTTAAAGAAGAGACTTATTCTCTAGATTTTTTTTTTTTTTAAAACAGATGAGGTAACAGGGACTCATAAAGGTTTAAGTAACTCTTTGCAGCTCAGAGCCAGGATTTGACGGCATCATCACAGCCCTGTGTTTTGAACAACTCGGACTTGCCATAGTCCATGGAAGTCATTTCTCTTCTCTGAGTCTCAGCTTCTCAATCTCTCTTCTTGGAATCAGGGCACTGAGACAGGTGAGCTCTTAAGGCCTGTCCCTTCTAGGTAAGGATGAGCTTTCAGCTCTTCTGACATGGGTTGGGCCCATGGGAGGCACTGAGGCTTCAAGAACCAACAGCCAGTCTGGTTCCTCACCAGCTGGTGTGGGAGGACACCACAATTTTTTTTTTTTTTTTTTTTTTTTTTTTTGGTGGGACTATCCAGCCTTTTGTAACATCTTGAGAGACGCAGCCTGTTCCGGAAACCATCCCAGGCAGGTGATTAAACAAGCCAGCTGCTCCCAATGGCACTTTTTTGTGAGAGTCAGTGGGGGCCACCTAAAAGGCCACCACAAATACCAGGACCGGAAAGACTGGGTGCTTTTGACTCACTTCTTCTACCTCTTATAGCTTTTATATTGGATTGATTTCTAACTTTGGGAGACAAATGAGGTTGTCATGCCCATTTTCCAGGTGAGGAAGTTGAGTCTGGGAGGGGTAGAAGGAATTGTCCAGCCAAGCCAAGACTCCCACCCAGGCCTCCAGACACTCTGCCATGCTGGGAAGACCTTTTACAGGAACATCAGCGGAGGGGCAAATGCAGGTGGGCGTTTTCCATCTGCAAAATATTCAGTAACCACAAGATACCTCTACAAAGAGGGGGCCTGGGAACATTGTGGATGGTTCCAGCTAGGCAGAGGATTGGGGCAAAATGAGACCTTGGTGGCACAGGGTGCCTTGACTGGTAAAGAAGAGTTTCCCAGAATGCACTGCAGGTGATAACTTGTGTCAACTAGGCCCAACTAGTGTTTATCATCGCCTTCCCTACCTTGACCTTCCTGCAAGCACCCCGGGCGTCTCCTCACTTTCACCTCACCTGAAATTTTCAGATTCACTCATAGCTAGAGGGGACAGGTCCCTTCCAGCTGCCACTGTAGGCTACGTCAATGTTGTGTCTCCTCCCGTTTGTGTATCTGTCCCTTAGCATCAACAAAAGGCCTTCACATACTTTCTTATTGGATGTCCCCACCAATCCCATGTGAAAGTGGTATTATTTCAAGTCTACCAATGAGACCACTGAGTTTCAAAGAAGGGAAGTGACTTCCCAAAGCCACACAACCAGGGAGAAGCAAAGCTAGGACTTGA
Source organism: Ursus arctos (assembly GCF_023065955.2). NCBI lineage: Eukaryota > Metazoa > Chordata > Mammalia > Carnivora > Ursidae > Ursus > Ursus arctos. The sequence goes on from NW_026623030.1 coordinate 16,605,968, forward strand.
GTTCCGCTCCAACCCTAAACCCCTTGCTCAGGAACCTTCCTGGCGTCAGACTGTCTGAAGTCACATTCCAGCTCCTTCTTGTGGACCGAAGGGAGCGTCACACGATTCCATTCAATGCTGGATTGCTAAATCGGATTTGTAACCTCTCTGAGCCTTGGTTTTTCTGTCCCATCTGTGGAAGGGACCAGGGAGAGCAGCCATGCCCTCGATGCCCTGACACCTTGTGTGGACGCATGAGAGGACACAGATCAAGCGCTACGAGCTCCTTGAAGGAGAATTCTCATATACATTCATTCAAGGCCGTGTTTATATAGGTGAATTCAGATCCTGACCGCTAATCAATGCTGCAGGCTAGCTGGCATCACAGATGCAGACTGCACTGAAAAGCTGGAATGCCTCGGCTACCTCAAAGACCCCCTCTCTTCCTTCCTCCCCAAAGAAACCTCCTACAGGGTCTCACACATGCATTCCTGCAGATGTCACTCTGGAGACCAGCGTGTACTTTTCAATGCTCCCCCGAAAGCAGGCCTGGGTACTTTAGCTTTACTTCCTCCCCCCAACTGAGTGCTGCCAAAGGCTGGCGAATGACCACTTGGTTAATCAGTAAGGAGGTCTGAACCCAGTGGGGTGTTTGCCCCAAACTGAGTTAAAATGTGCCGTACACTGCCCTGAACTCGGGCCTCCACCTCCCCCCGAGTGTCACAGCCAAGACTGGCCGAGGAAGCCGTGTGGAATACTTACTACACCCCTGGCCGACAGGAGGCTGAGCATCTGGAGGGGCTGGCTGGGTGGGGGGCTGGAGCGGGCCTCGGGGCTGGCCTTGCCGAGGGTCCTGGAGCAGCGGCGGGAGTGCCTTCGGCGGGACTTCCGCCCTTCCTCGGGGGACCTGCCGCGGTGCCTGGGGGACCGGGAGAGAGACCAGAGGGTCTTCAGAAGGGGAGTGTGGCAGAGGGGTGGCTGCAGGGCCCGTAGGATCGGAGGGCTGTAGAATGTGTCTGGGTTATGCTATATAGATGACACGCGCTTCCATCCATCCCTCCATCCGCACCCCCACCCCACCTGCTCCTTCACTCATTCGCTCCTTCTCTCATTTGTTCATTCGACAAATGTTTATACATGTACCTGACTCTGTTTGGGGGGCTGGGAATGCAGCTGGGAAGACAGAAAATGTCCCAGCCTGATTTGGTTTAATGTCCTGGGTGTGCACGACTGTCTGTCGGTATGTTTGTAAGTGACTGTATGTCTGGGTGCGTCCATCTGTGTTTGTCTATAAATATGATGGCGCCTATCTGTATGTCTTTGCATATGTGACTTCGCCAAATCTGTAAAATAGATGCATCCTAGTGACTGTCACCCAAAACTTTTGAAAAAAGAGTAGCTGACAGAAATAACAAGGAGGACTTCTGTAAGCTTGTCAGACCCTGGGCTGCCCTGCCTGCAGCGGAAAGCAAAGCAATCTCTGACTTTTCAGAAAGGGTAGATTTTAGACTCTGCTGGCCTGTTAGCTCTGGGCCACAGGAGTAACAAAGATAACACTCCATCGACATGCGATCCCCTCTTGGGGCAGTTCTCAGTCCTCTCTCCAAACTTGAAGACCCAACACAAACAAGGCAGGTATTTCCCCTTTTACAGAGGAGGATGCTGAGGCTCAGAGCTATTTGGGGACCCGCCCGAAGTCACACAGCTTGCGAATGGAAGAACCAGGACCGGGGCAGGGTTTTCTGCCCCAGGAGCGATCGATGCCTCTTGGTCATGCTGTGGAATGTCCCTCTGTGGTCTGGGGCCTCCAGATCATTTTTACTGAGTGTGTGGCCCCAAGGCCAGCTCTCAGGTTGCTTCGATGCCCCCTGGAGTATCTGTCAGCCCATCTGGTGCTGGGGAGCTCAAGCAGCAACAGCCCCAGAAGAGGTGACATAAGAAGGGGACTGAGGCTGGGCTCTGCTGTGGGAGCCATCTCCCTAAGCGGTAAGGCAGAGGGCAGGACAGGGGGCAGCAAGCTCTCTGCACCATCCTCTGACCCAGGCCAGCGGGGCTGAGCTGCTGATTCAGCCTAGGCCAGAGGTCAAGGGCTCTGTCCCAGCTCCCCCAGTCGCTGTGACCTTGCTCAGAGGCCTTTGCTCACCATGATGCAGTTTTCTCAGTTTGACGACATCAGTAGTGCAGCTGAGCTCAGTGAGCCGATACCCTCCAGACAAAGGGCGGCGGCAGCACGCCTGTGGCCGAATCAGCGTGTGTCCGGCTCCTTGCAGCGAGGTAGCGCGCGCCACAGAAGTGGGGAACGTCTCCGTAGGAGAGTGTTGGAACGAGCCGATTACGGGCGGGTGGCAGGTGACTTTAAGGAACCTGTAAGGAACTGGGGCTTTGTCTGGATTGGATACTGGCATTAAGTGGAGGTGAGACTCTCATTGGAGCCTAGGCCAAGGCCAAAGCTCCAGCTGGTAAGAAAACAGCAGCCCCTCGTGTCGGCCAGAACAGACAGACGCTGGATCACTTGTGTGTTTTGGACGAAGTTCGTGTGTCATCAGGGCTCTGACCTGACTACCGCGGGGTCTTGTTTCTGTCTTGATCACTTAGGGTCACAGAGCAACCTTGCCTGATGCCAACGCTCCTTACAGCTGTTGGTCTCCAGTGGGAACACCGAGGCCTACGGGTGATAGCAGCACGCGGCAGGGACGTTTTCCTCTTCCTCAGATGCTTCTCATGCTTGGCTCCACACTGGCATCACGGGCGAAGATTTAAAAATCTTGCCGCCCCAGCCCCGCCTCATCTGAACGACATCAGAACGCCTGGAGAGTAGCATCCAGGAATCGGTATTTTAGAAATTTTCCCAGGTGACTGCAAAGGGCAGCCCCGGGCTAGCTCATCGTGTTCTTGGGATGATCAAGAGAGAAAATGTATTTGAAACTGTAGCACCAAGTAGGACTTCAACAAATATGTCCCCTCTCCTCCTCCTTCCTCCAGACACTGGTTTAACTGGGATGCGGTGGGACCAGGACAGTGGCATTTTTAAATCTCCTTGGGCGACATGAACTCGTAGCCAGGTGTGTGGGACACACGTGAGGAAGGATAAAGCAGCCTCTGACATCTGGAAGCTGGCCTTAGTGAGTTTGCTGGACAGCAACGGTTTCAAACACCAGCACCCACGAAGTCCCACTCTTTGTTCTTGTTCTTCTTGCCCACGAGAGAGCGCTCCTCTGCCTTCTCCGACTGGCACAGCTTATGTGTCAGCCCAGAGCGGGTCCAGGTTAGGAGAAACCGGACTTGGAAGGGCCTCAGAACTCGGTACTTAGTGCTGTGTGGCCTTTCATAGGTTGCTCAGCCTCTCTGTGCTTAGAGCAATCCTTAGTGAGAGGGCCAAGTCCAGAGCCAGACTCCCCAGTTCAGTCCTAGCTCTGTCACTTAGTAACTACGCGACGAACAAGGTCCTTAACCTCCCTGTGCCTCAGTGTCCTCATCTGTACAATGGGGCAGAGCAACAGTAGCTACTTCATAGGGCGGTAGAGGGGATCGTGTCATTGATCCAGGGAGAGGGCCCGGCATGGTGGTGACGGCAGGGGTGGGCACGAGGAAGCACACGTGTACACACACCACTACTGTTGTTCCTAGACATGGAGGCGACTAGTTCCTTTTCTCTACAGGGGTTGCTGACAGAGCCAGGTAGGGGCTGCCCCCCGGGGCAGTGGCTGGGTGGGGAGACTCCCCCAGGTTGAAGGGGTTACCTGCTCTCACAGCTTGAGGAGCGGGACTCGGAGCTCTGGGATCGTGAAGGATAATGGTGATGACGGTGACGATGAGATTTTCGGGGCCGGCTTCGTGATCTTGGAGGGGGTGACGGGAAGCAAGGAAGAGGGGGAGAAGGGGATGGGGGAGAGAGAGATTTTAATCTTGTGACACACACCATCTTTTTGCATCCAAGTCACTGGCCCTCCAGAGTTAGGCATCTCCCCCTATCTGCCCCCCACCCCGCATCACCCCAGCTCTTCCCCTGGGTGTTTGGGGGCTCCAGCCTGCCGTACAGAGCACGAGTAAATGGCAAGGTTTCCTCTGGAGGAGCCGGCCTGGGTGACTCAGACTCCCACCCTGCCGAGGCAGCCCTGATGCAGAGTACACGTGGACAGGAGTGTCACCTCCACGAGTCACCTCTCTCCCCCTGAAAGCAGGAGTCTCAATCTCAGCTACCACAATGTGTGAGTCAGTCAGGCGAGAGCTAAAGAAAGAAGTGGCTGTGGGCCTCCAGAATATTGGTGTGCTGCTGGATCTTCTAATTTTTCAAGTGAATGTAGAAATACAGATTTTTTTAATGTTTTTAAAAAATTTTTTAATATTTTTCTTTTAAATGGATTTTTTTTTTTTTTTTTTGTAAAGACACTGGGGGAGAAGAAAACACATTTGCAGAGTAAATGAGGCCTTTGGGCTGCCAATTTATAACCTCAGACCTGGAAAATTAAGTCTGGATTCTTCACTTAGAGTCAAAAGCCTACTTTCAGAGTTATAAACATCACTGGCCAACAAAAATTCTAACCACAATTAAAAACAACTACCACTACCGCTAATAACAGTATTATTACAGATTACTTCAATTCCCCCTAAATGATAAATAAAGGACTCAGAAGTAGTAGCAGCAGAGGCAGTGGTCACTGAGGAGGTACAAGGAATGTCAGTGGTTTGGGTCAAGGTGGGAAGCCAGTGGGAGTTAGAGAGGGCTCTATTGGGAGGCAGCCTGCTTATCCCAACAAAGGACTCAGGGATTCTTATTGTGATCATCAGACCATACTCCTTCCCTGCTTGCAACCTTCTTCCCATTGCCCTCACATCAAATCTGCACTCTCCTCTTGAACCCCAAGCACCCCGAGGAGTCAGCCCCTGCAAAACGCTCTAGGTTCCTTGCGTGACCTCTCCTGCCCTGGCTGGGCGGACTCAAGCAAGTTTGAATGGCTCGTATTCTGGCTCGCTTATGTCCCAGTTCACGATGTCCTTGTGACGGTGATGGTGACAGGTAGCCCGTATCTAACACATACTGCCCGCCAGGCACCACAGCCTAAGTATTTTTCTTAAATGGACCCATCTCTTCCTCTCAGCAACCTATGAAGTAGGTTCTCTTATTTCCCAAATGAAGAAACTGAGGCACCGAGTTTAAACCACTTGCCTAACCTGCAGCCTGGAATGGTTACCTCCATCCCTACCCTCCGTCTAGACACTTCCGCCTGTAGGATGCCCCTGCTCGCGGCCAAGGCGCTCTGGGCTCCCCTTGGTCCCCGCTGCTCTGTGACCTGTCCCGTGTCTGCTTCTGTGTTCCGCTGGGAACTGTGAGCTCCTGGAGTCCAGAAGAATATCTGGCTCATCTCTGCCCTTGGGCCAAGCCCAGGGCCTGCCATGTGCTAGGGCCTTATGAAGGGATGTTGAATCCCAGGAGTGATCCCTGTTTTAGAAGCGGCCCTGACCCCGGGACTTGGCCAGAAGAACCATCCTTTATCCTATAGCGGTGCCTTGTTTTCCTTGCTTTTCCCTCCCCTGACTCTTGTCTTTTGGCTTGCGTACCGAGCCATTTCTGGGACTCCTCCAGCTCTTGGCACTGGGGAGGGTGGCCAGCTTGCTGCCCTCGAGTAGGCAGTCTCTGCGTCAGTGGTGATCCGCCTGCCCGCCTCCCTCCATCCTGCCCATGTTCTCCGGGTCTGAGTCGATCCCCTGGCTCTGTCTATACCGCAGCCCCACTGGATCAGTGATGCAGAGGTCTCGGCATATGAACTCTGTCTGCACTTAGCGTGAACACACACTCAATACATATGACCAATAATTGCCTTTTGACTCACTGAACAAGCTTGATGATCGGGAAGTTGTTCCCTGAACTAATTAATTCAAGCTCTACTGCTTCCTTCTGGAGCATTCCCCAGGCCCCCCGTGGGGTGGCTCAAATGTCCTCCTTTGCACTGACCTTGGATGAAGTGACCCTTTGGGCAGCAAAGCGGGTGCCCTCCCTCTGCATCCCTGCCTCCTCTTTTCCCTCCCCAACAGCCAACCGCCTTTCATCCTATTGCCTTTGATCCTCACTTTAGAAGCTTCTTGGCGGGAGATAAAATATGAGTTGATTGGAAAACACATGCACTAACATTTGCAGGGTATAAAGTAGGTGGGTTGTAACTGCATTTACTTTTAATTTGTCTGGGAACTGAACTCTGTAGGCAGCACTAGCTGATTTGAATTTCTACTACCAGCCATAAACCATGAACCAGCTGGGGCCCCGAGACCAGGGGTAGGAGCTTCACTGCCATCTCCATGACGGAAGCCCCAGCAGCCAAGGCTCAGACTCACATGCACACTCACGCCTGCGCTCGTACGTGATCATGCCCCCATCACCACTCACGGCACTCCTGTGTGCACGGGGAAAAGCCAGCCCGCACCCACCCTCCCGATGCGCAATGCCCACAGATAAGTAAGCAGCGCACACGCAGCGTGCAGAAAATTAGCACCTCCATGCACACATAAGCAGGAGCCTACAGGATGCACTCGTGTGAACACACACATACCACACCCACGACCCCTACTGCACATGGGCGTACCCACGGTCACACAGGTGTCTGCAGGATGGAAGAATGTACGGAGATCTACAAACAAGGTGCACGCTACACCTAGACATCCTTCAGGAAAATATACACACGGTGCCCGCCAAGCACACAGATGCACGATGTTCACGGTCATGCACACACACATCGCATACTCTCACATACCAGACCCACAACTGCGGTTCGTTGCACGGTTCTGCCTCTCCCTGCCTCTGCTCCTCTCGCCCACTCCCTTCTCCCTCTCCCTATTTGGCAACTCCAACACTCCAGCTGTTAAGAGGCCAGGCTCCCCACCTCCCCAAACTGAAGAGAATGTTCCAGGTGGTCTCTACTTACTGTTTTTTGTGCCTCTTCTCATCCCTCCTTTTGCTTTTTGGGCTGGAGGAGCTAAAGGAGAAATGGCCAATTAATTGAAAGATGCAAAATTCCAGTTACAGATAAAAAGAAGTCGTTAAAATGCTTAACACACAGTGGCCACCAGATCTGGGCACACTGGGAACAGACGCTAATCATTTCCAAGACCAGAGATGCTGACTTTGCACCCAGCAGGTGCAGCTACAGACGTGGACCCACACACGGACTGAGAATGGGGTGCACTGGGGGCCACGGCCAGCTTTGGCAGCTTAATAAGCACAGTGGTAAATGAAGGTGATACCTGCCACTTTCCGAGGACTTCTTAGAAGTGACCACCCTGCTAGATACTTTTTGTCAGCAAGCTTACTTTATTCTCCCTGCAACCTATGGGGAGAGGCTTGTTTAACAGGTAGTTATTTTACAGATGTGGAAACTGAGCCTCAGCTAGAATGAGCAGCTTGGCCAGGGTCACACAGGGGAGCTGGGATGTGGCCCCAGACCGTGGATCCCCAGAGTTGCTGTTGACTAATGTTCAGTCAGTTTGTAAGAGAAAAGAATGGAATATGCAGGGAGATACTCTGAGGCTTCACGAAGCTTGGCAGGTGCAGAAACGTTCTGCCCATGGATATTTAACTATCCGGTTTTTGTTTTTGTTTTTTTAAGTCAGAGGGTTGGGGCATGGGTCCAATGGACAGTGATGAGTCGGGGTCCCAGCATTACCAACGACAGGCCCCAGAGAGTGAATGCTATTTGGTAGTATTGGCTTCAGAGGGTCACCAAGAATGCATGACAGGCCTAGGTCCTGGAGGAGGGGGACCCCTCATCCACCTTGTCCAACTGCAATGGCACCTTGACGTTGGCTGTGCGGTTTCTCTGCACATTTGAGACTCCGCCTGGGCAATGGCGGAGCCCGGGACCTCATTGAGAGATCCAAGTTCACACCCCAGCTCTGCCTCTTAGCCGCTGCGTGACACGAGGCAAGTTACCTGTCCTCTGGAAGACCTGGTTTCCTTGACCGTGCAGTGGGGCCACTGCTCAGGCTGCTGGGCTGAGGGGGTAGATGCCATTGGTAAGTGCTCTCTACCTGGTAACTAGATAAACAGAAGGACTCTGCATTCTGCCAACTGCTCTGGATGTGGCTGTTACTTAAGGCGCCACAGTAGGGTGTCCCGATCCTCTGTCTGCCGGATCTGGGCTTGAATTTTGACTGCCACCTGTGTCTGTGGACACGCCTGTCACATCTCCTGCCTGAATCTCAGTTTCTTCATCTGTAAAATGGGGATAATAAACACATATCCACTGTACCAGGTTATGAGGGAGATCAGCGGAGATTCAACACACACGCACAGAGTAGGGGCTCAGCGCAGGATCCAATATAGCGAGGACCCTGTGGGCGACAGCTCTATTTGTGCTCACTTAGTGTTTCCAGAGTAGTCGGACTGGGCTTCTGTCCCCTGGCTAGTAGGATCTGGGGAGGCTTTGGCGGGATTGGGGGGGGGGGGCGGGGCTGAGGTTTCCCAACATGCCCCAATCCAGGATTTCAACGAGGGCCAAAAAGAATGGACTCTGACCAGGGTAGTGAGACTTTCCAGGGAGGGGCATTGGCGGGGGCTGGTCGAGGAGCAGCCAAAGTCAAAAGCTGGCTGGGAACTCTCAGGGAAACCAGCCCAAGGCCTTCATCTTGGAGGAACCTGAGGCCTAGGAAGATGAAGGGGGCGTGCCCAAGAGCACACCCCAGAAGCTGCCTAAAACCTTCTTACGAAAGCAGGAAAGAGAAGCAAGCAGCCAGAGGCGAAAAGATTCTTACCTGTGCCTTCTCTTCTTGGAGAACGACCTGATTAAAGGAATTAAAAGGAAGAGAGGGAGGGAGGGAAGGGAGTGAGGAGGGAGGGAGGAAGGGATGGAGGGAGAAGACAATACACATAGGTGAGCTGAGGTTTGTTTTCTTGGGACAAACCCATCGTTGCATTTGTGATCCTGCTACGTGGGGGTCGATGGGGACCCCCTCACAGATTTCAAAGACGATCAAGACCATATGGGAGACACTGGTTTGCATTTTGAATTTCCCGTCAAAATGACCAATGCTTCAGTCCTTACCCCAAATTGTCTGTGAGCCTGTCTCGGACGGGGGTGAATGTGGGGGCCATCGGGAGTACTCTGCCTCCTCCCTGACCTCCAGTCTCACCTTCACCTTTCTCTTCCTACTGGTGGATTCTTTTTTTTTTCCCCATTAGTTTACATGTATTTTTTTTTTTTTTTTTTAGTCAGCATACAGTACATCATTAGTTTTTGCTGTAGTGCTCCATGATTCATTGTTTGCGTATAACACCCAGTGCTCATTACAACACGTGCCCTCCTTAATACCCACCACCGGCCTAGCCCATCCCCCACCCCCCTTCCCTCTGAAGCCCCCTGTTTGGTTCCCAGAGTTACTGGTGGATTCTTCATCACCGTCCTCCTCCTCAGGCACAACCAGCTCCCATAGGCGGAACGCTCACTGGGCGCCAGGCTTTGTGCTAAGCCTCTCACACACAGTCTCACTCAGTCTTTACCCAAACCCTGCGCGGTTCTAACAACCACTTAAAAACACTGAGGCTCCGAGAAGTTAGTTAAGTTGCCCAAGGTCACACAGCTTTACCCATGTAACTCCTGCGGATTCTTCAGAGTTCCACTCCGATATCACCTCCTTGTAGCATTTTCTGAGCCCCTTGGGCTGGTCGGGTGCCAGCTCTCTGCTCCTGCAAGCTTCGGTGAGCTTCTGAGCTTAGCCTTATAGTACACACCTCTGCATATTATTATCCACCTCCCCGACCAGAATGTGAGCAACTCCAGGGCAAGGGCTGGATTTTGGTCACTGCTCTGTTCCCAGGGCCCACATTCCTCATTCATGACACATATTGGGTATTCAATAAATAAGATGTGAAAATGGGATTTTTTGTTGTTGTTAGCCCTGAACCCATGCTAATTGAGGGGAGAAAAAGAAAAATCTATGCACCCTCACCGCTAGCTCCTATCTCAAAAAAACTCAACTATCATTAACCCAACGTCTCAAGAGCTTGGAGAAGCTGGGCCAGAAGGATGGCGGTGCTCGGCAGGTGCTTTGGAAAGGATCAACAGCAGTATCTCCCCCTCCTAATCTCGCATTTATGGGCCTCCTTCCCTCTCTACCTCCACCTCCTGGGCTGGCTGAGGCTCGCAGAAAAAGCCTGTTTCTAACCTTCTGGAACAGTCTCTTTTTCATGAGGAGAAACCTTTGAATGAGAAGCCACTTGACTTCCAAGACCTGGTTATGGAAAAGTCCCCCAAACTGGGACAGATCGGTCAGCACAGGAAGGTGACAGGATGGCAGTCTCCGTCAGGGGAAGGCCACTGCCTCCACAGGGGAAAGGCTTCTAACACCAAATGAACAATCTCTGGCTCATCTGCTTGCCCACGTCTTGCGTGAGCACAGACTCAGCATCAGTCGAAAGGTCTGGGCAGGCGGTGGACATGGCAGGGGAAACCAAACTGAGTTGAGACCATTCTGGCAACAAGGGCTGAGACGTGACCACACCCCTGGCTGGGAAGAAGCCACTGTGGGGCAACTTTGGAGCAGGGGTGAGAGGCAGGGGGAAAACCCAAATGAGCCCTTACATTTTGTTCCACTGTGATTGTCTAATGGCACAAGTAATCCAGCACCAATGCAGGGAGATTGGAAGAGAGGGCTGAGCAAAGAGAGGACACACACCGCTCTTTCCCTGTCATCCACAGCCAAACACAGCAAGCAGCTTATGCGGGGAATTTCACACTGCCTGCCCCCAGGGGCCCAGCGGGCTTGTCAACGAGGGGGGCTGTAGCACAGCCCAGCACCCAAGCTCTGTCTACGTGCACCGCAACCCCTCAGCCTCGCTGATGGCTTCCTGTGGGAAAACTGGTCCAGTGAAGACAGCTGCTGATTTTACAGAGGAACTGGAAAACTTGATTGTTTTTTACTGCATAATCTCCCAATTATAAAATGTTGACTTGCCCCATGAACCACAGATCTGAGTCCTCTGGTGTATGTCCTTCCAGTACTTTCCCCCCATACCCACACACACGTGTGTGTAGTTAAGCACCTTTGGAATGTGCGTCCAGTTCACAATGCCCCTTAACTACTGTCCACAGGGGTGGACAATCCCAGAAGCCACGTTTACACAGTCCCAGCCTCTAGGACAAGTTGGACTGACCACAGAAGCCCTTCCTTGGGAATTTGGAATGAGGCACAAACAAGACAGCTGCAGTGTCTTCTTGAGGCTGGGCCGGCTGCACAGAGGGACGGGCACAGGGTGCAGCCGGGTCTCCCCATGTGGAACAGGGACTGTGTATCCTGCTTGGGGTGCTACCAGCTCTCCACTCCTTGGTTCTAGATCCTCACCGAGCCTGGCTGGTCCCTGAGACATTCCTGTCTCCTTATCATCAAGCAAACCCCCTTCAGGCCAGAGTTAGCTTTAGGGGGCCTCGGGTCTTTGCAACTAGAGTTTCAAGTTATACAAGGAAAAGGAGATACCAACACACAGATGAGTATCTTACATAAGTGAAATGATAAGCTTATCACCAGTGAACTTTTGGCGCCCCCCACTCTCACCCCAACCCCCAGCCCACCCAGGGTGTCCCTGTTTGCCAAGGCAGAAGGACAATACCTGTGTCGCTTATGTTTTTTGGAGCCTTTCTTCTTCTTTTTCTTGACAGGCGATGGACTATATGACGGGGACCTGTGGGGGGAGAACACACCGTCAGTGGGAGCTCCTTAAAGACCAGGGCTGGCTTCAGAGACTCTTCTCCAGCCCCCACACAGGGTCTCACACACAAGGATCATATTAATCCTGATATTATCAGTACTTGCATTTACTGATTTGCTATAATCAGACTTACATTTTTTTTTCAATATCTCCCTGTGTTTTATAGGCATTATCTCACTTCATCTTTCCACATGCTTCTTAGCCAGGCATGATGGCTACCTTCCTTTTCCCGACAAGGAAAGGGAGGTTCAGAGAGGTAAAGTGACTTGCCCAAAGACACACAGCTAGGAAGTGGATGAGCCGAGGTTCAAATTGATGACCAGGGCCTTGCTCTCAATCCCTTTATCATCCCTCCTGGTCAGGCCAAATATTTTGAGTCTGCTCTTCTCCCCACCACCCCCTCAGCTATGCCCCTCCTCTCAGATACTTTAGGTCTCTCTTCTGCCTTACCCTAGCTCCCTGGTAAGATCGAGCCCCGGAAGGGGACCTCATCAGGCCGTGGGGGTTCCCCAAGAAACAGAGTCACCCCAGGACCATGATTATGACTATGACTCAAGACTGAGATTCAAGTGACCCGAGTTCCAAACTTGACTGTACCCCTAACTCATGAAGTCACCTTGGGCATGTCACCGCCCATCTCTGGGTCTCTTATTTCCCCAGTGACAAAATACTAAGGTTGAAACAGGTGAGGATGCCAACAGAGAGCAGGCTGGGTGCGAGACAATAGGGAACGGTGGGGACCATGGCGAACCAGAGAGCAACTGCTTCTCAGATCAGCTGAAGATCTCGTGTGGGAATGCAGCCCTGGGCTTCTGGAACACCTGCCTTTTCAGTAGAAGTCCACAGAAAACACATCTTCATGTGTTTTTTAATGTTGGCCACCAATTAAAAAGACAAAAGAACACCTTGCAGGTCAAACAGAACAAATCCGGGGGGGGGGGGGAACACAGGGTTGAGAACCTGACTCTTAGGGAACACAGCACCTGTCCCCAAACACATGCTCAGTGGACCTTTATTGAATGAACAACTGAATTAGTGAAGCCTGACTTTCTTCTTTCAAATGTTCTGCCCACCTCTACAATCAGGAACCTCAAGCCGCTTGCACCAATGCATCCCCTCACCCTACAACATATGGCCTTTTTTGGGCCTCGAACCAGGCTAAAGGGGGGTGGAGGTGGCAAGAACCCAGAAAATCTGGAACTGGGGCCCAGGTCATCCAGATACTGCTCTCTGCTGCCCCCTGCAGGCTTCTTCAAACACTGCCTCCGAGGTTAGGTGTGATTTTCAACCCACCATCTGGGTCTGGGATACCGGACGTTATTTTAGTCTAGCGAGTGGCCGCTTAGAAGAAAATCTGGAAATATTTTAAATTTAAAAAGAATAAAAGGAATCGTACATAGAAGAAAATCCATGGGGTACATAAGGGTCTGTTGCTGGCAAAAAAAATATGAAGTCCGTTCGTTATCGCTGGCATTCACCTGCTAGCTGGGAGTAGCAGAATCAACCGAGGAGCCTGGGATCCCTGTAAATTCTGTCACCCCTTCTCTGTGCCCTTCTTTTCTCATCTCTGAAGTGGGAACAATAGTGTTTGGTAAATCGTGGTCAAAGGTGAAAGACATCATGGAGATCACAGTGCTTAGAGCATAGCCCTCCACAGTGCTATGTTCTCAAAAAAAAAAAATAATATCCATGGCCTTGATAATGCTGATTCACTGGTCATTTACAATGTGCCAGACATTGACAGCGCCTCCCACATCCATTTTTCTCTTATCTGATTCTCACAAAACGCCAGGAGGTAGGTATTATCACTATTTTAGTGACAAGTGGAAACAGGCACAGAGAGGTGAAGGGTCTTGCTTAAGGTCACACAGCTAGTTAAGAGGCAGAGTGGGGATTCGAACCCAGGGGGAGTCACTGTTTGACTCTGAAACCCATTTGACCCCTATTTTGTCCTTTCCCCCATCTTCAAGATCTCACCCCCCTTTAGGACGCTCACCTCCTTCTCTTCTTCCGGGTGGATTTCTTCTTTTTCTTCTTCCCCCTGGAGGAAGGTGGTGGCGTTAAGTCTTTGTCACGGGAGGCACTGTGGGGAGCGTGCACAGAGGTGGGTATTAGAGGACCCAGGATGCCCCAAGCCCCCCAACCAGGGCTGCTGCAGCCAGGGAAAAAGGACCCAGTTCCTTGGAGGATGAAGGACCCATGGCGAATACCTAATTACCACCTCATGGCTGATGTGGTCACACTTCAGATTAAGTGCCTCAAATGAGTTAATGGCGACCTAATGAGAGAGAGGCTCCACCGTTACCCAAACACCAATTGATTATTTAAAACAGTTATAGAGGTTAACTACTCCTTAATAGATTTATTATTGAATTTGCAAATGGCTCACCTTGGTAAATAAATCACTTTTTAAATAATTAATCGGCAGTTCAGCCCCCCTTCTTTCCCCAATACTTCATGTCCATAGTTCCTGCTGGAAATTTAATAGGAGGAGGAAGTTATGTTAAGTAGCAGCTGATTATTAAAAGTATGTTTGCCAAGGTCTAATGTAATGAGATACATATCTTATATCGCTTCACAGAACCTCAAAAACCTCTGCTCTTCAGGAATAATTATTTCTCATTCAATTAAATTCAAATGCTTGGGCTGCAGTTAAATGAAGTCAACTTATCTCCTTTTATAATTGGGGCAGGCTCCAGGGATTTTTTTTTAAAAAAACACTATCCCATGGCAAAAGGAGATGGGTTTGGGATGAAAGACTGCTTGGGAATTGAAGCAGGCCCACCCAGTTGAACTTGACAGGGGAAATGTAATATTAATGAGACTACCATTGTCATTATTAGTGATAACACCACTCCCGTTTATTCGCTTATTATGTGCCAAGCATTTGACATTACCTTTATACTCACAAAAACACATTGAGGGTGGTGTGATTTTTAGGGTCTCATTTTACAGGTGAAGAGCAGAAGGCACAGAATCGTGGCTTGGCTTGCCCACAGCTGCAGTTAGGAAGCAGCCGAGCCGGGATTTGAGTCGAGACCTGTGTGAGTCCCATCCCGAGGGCTTTCCTACACAATCAACTGCCTTCTCAAACTTGGGTATGCGGACATTCTTTTGGAAATCACCCAGCTCTTCCCAGACCATCATGCGATGCGGCCGTACTCATACTTCATTCTAAGAATTTGGATCATTATGGTTGGTGGAAAAAATGCCCAAGTGAATAGACTGTATGTGAAGGTCTCTGCATGGCCAGTAAATGGAAATCATCTAGCTATATGAAGAACATTTTTAAGAGAGTCAGGTTTATTTAAGCAGGTTAAAATAAAATACAGGGATAAAGGACCAGCTACTTCACTACCCTCACATGTTATGAAGCATAAAGCACGGCGCACATACCCGGGAAGCAAACAGGCTGCTGGTGTAAATACGGTAGCCCACGTCCAGATCTCTCCGGCAACAAGTGCTCCACAGAGAAAGGCCTAATAAATACTTGTTGGGTGACCAAATGAGGGATGGATGGATGAAAGAATTGAGCCTCTTGCTAAATTATCTTGTTTCATATAAATACTTCCCAGGGTAACTGTTGCCAAGAATTTGAGAGGAAAAAAAAAAACCCCAAAACATTTAAGGGAGAAATAAGAGGGAAAAAAACCCCCTTAAAACTGTGTCTTATAAAATAGACACATTGGGTTCCCAGGGAAGCAGGTTTGGGAACCACTGTCTTACACTCCTACGTGAGTGATGGAGTAAAACGGAGAAAGACCTTGAATTTGGATAGATTTGAGGTCTGCGAGAAGAGGAAAATTAACCCCTTCCGCAGATCCCCAATGCCTTTCTCGAGGTCGATCTGCATTTCTTCTACTTTTTTCTCCCTCCTGCACCTGTGTGCCTAGGTGCGCCGTCCCGGCAGGGCTGGAGGGGCCGGGATAGTGGTTACGTGAGTGGAGCCCGGTTACACAAGCAGCAGGGAAAAAGGCCACCGTTAAGTGTGCAGTGATGACCTAAAGTGGTTCGGTGCACGGTGGTCACATATGCAGAGAGTATGCAACCGTCAAGAATGCTGGTTCCAGAAGCTGCCACACCTGCGTTTACATTCCTGCTCCATTGCCTCCTAGCTCAGCGACCTGAGTATCATTTTCATCATCTGGGAGATAGGAATAAAACATGATACCTGTGTCCTAAGTTTAGTCACAAGAAACGAGGACCTCACTCATGCAACGTGCCCTGGTCTGGCACGGAGCAAGGTTAGGTAAATGTCCTTTCTATTATTATAATTATGCATAATAACACAACTACCATTTAGTCACTGATTCTATGCCAAGTGACTTTTATGATCACTTTTAACATAATCACCATTATGATGCTTTTTATCATGTCAGATAGTGGGTCTTCTTCAGAATTCAGGTTCTTAAATAGATAACCCTGTTCATGGGCCTCAGAGATCTAGGAATCCTGTAATGGTACATGGAATTTGGGGAATATTCCTGGGGCATAGACACTTTGCCTGGGGGCAGCACTTCTAGCTTCCATGTAATTCTCAAATGGGCTTAGAACCTCTGCCTTAGGAAACTAAGAACTCTAGGACGTAAGGAGAGAATCTGGCAGATCAGGGGTCCTCAGGCTAATCTTGGCCCTATCATGTATTGTCCTCAGTTTCCACATCTGTAAAATGGCTTTGACACCCTCTGATTCAACAGGAAGAGGCAGGGATTGTATCCGGGGCACACTGCCGGAAAGGACACTAAATTCATTTTCCACCTGTCACTGAGGGGGTAGGTACAAGCCCAGGGCAGCGACACAGCGGCAGGTTAGTTTGAGGAGTAGGAATAAAGCTTTCAACCAGCTGGTGAAGCCAGATTATAAAGATCGTGCTAACAAAGTTGATTCTCCAGAGGCCAGAGACAGATTAGGCTTTATATGTGCACAATGCAAAATTGAGAAGAAGTCAGGGGATAGGTTGGTTTTTTCATTAGCATCAAAGTAAAATGTGGTAGGTGTTCGTCCAGGATTTAAGATCAGAGGGATCCTAGTTCAAAACTTCACTCTGCCACTTACTGGCTGCCGTGTTTTGGGCAAGTCATGTTACCTCTCTGAGCCTCAGTAAAATGCCGTGTCTTCAGATACCAGCACAGTGCCTGTCACTAGTGGGTGCTCAAGCAATCCTGGTTGAATATCTGAATATAAGGAATGAACGCAAAGATCTGAATCTCAGGAGATAGATGTGGGCTGAAGTCATGACTTGGAAATCAGTGGCTCATAGAGTCGCTAAATAGGACAGGAACTAGCTCTATTATTTAAGGCAGGGGCAACAAATTGTGGCCCCCAGGCTGAATCTAGCCTGTCTCTTATTTTTATAAATAAAGTTTTATTGAAACACATCTATGCCCATTTGTTTACATATGGTCTGTGGCTGTTTCGGGGCTACAATGGTGGGATTGAGTAGTCGTGACACAGACCACCTGGCCCTCACACCTAAAATATTTGCTATCTGGTACTCAACAGAAAAAGGAATTTGCTAACTTTTGATTGGATTTAAGGGTCTGAAAGAGGAAACTGCAAAAGAGAAGTGGGTGGCAAGAGTGGCCAGGAAGACAAACTTCATTTCTGCATCCTCAACTTGAACTTCCTCACTGGACCAAAGAGAGGGTGGGGGCAGCATCTCACCTGCGTGCTCCGGCAGGACTGAGCTCCCGGCAGGCCTTGTCTCTCTCCCAGCTGCTGGTGCCCAAGGCCTCGGTGGCCAGATGCTGGCTCAGCTTTTCCGAGGGTCCATCCTGAGCTGGAACCAGAGTGCTGCTCTGGGGTTCTGTCCTACAGGGGAACAAATAAGGAGACAGAAACTGTTAGGATATGACAGGGTTTTTTGTTTTGTTTTGTTTTGTTTTTTTAAGGGAGAGAGAGAGTCTGCACGTGAGTGGAGGTGGGGAGGGGCAGAAGGAGAGGGAGAAAGAGAATCTTAACTCAGGGCTCAATCTCACTACCCTGAGATCGTGACCTGAGCTGAAATCAAGAGTCAGACGCTTAACCAACTGAGCCGTCCAAGTGCCCCAGGATGACAGATTCTTAGCGATCATCAATCATTCACACAGATCCTAATATTTCCCAACTTTCCTTGCAGTTAGGTTGGGACCACGAGAGATTATCTCTGGCCACGGGTCTCTGGGTGGGAGTGACATGTGTTGCTTCTGGCTTGAGGCAGTAAGGTCTGCGTGCCTTCTCCAGCTTCCTCCCTCTGCTGCAGTGACCCTGCAGGCCACACACCCTGAAAGGTGAAGCGAGCGGGTGGAGGAGAGATGCCTGAGCCGCGTCAGACTTTGCATGTCAGAAACGAGCCTTAGTCAGGTGAAGCCACCGAAACTCTGGGGTTTATCTGTTACTGCGGCATCGCCTGGCCTCTCCTGACTGAACCGCAGGGAGAGGGGAAACCAGTGTTGCACTTCCTTGCTCAAAACATAAGTGTCTATGGAACATAAGGAGTAGGAAGATCAGTAGGAGAAGAAAGGGATAAAGAAGGGGGGTAATCAGAAGGGGGAATGAAGCATGAGAGACATGGACTCTGAGAAACAAACTGAGGGCCTCAGAGGGGAGGGGGGTGGGGGAATGGGATAGACTGGTGATGGGTAGTAAGGAGGGCACGTATTGCATGGTGCCCTGGGTGTTATGCGCAAGTAATGAATCATGGAACTTTACATCAGAAACCAGGGATGTACTGCATGGTGACTAACATAATAAAAAATATTATTATATAAAAAAAAAAAACCATAAGTGGACGCCAAAGCATGATAGGATTAGTTCCAACTCCCCTTTGCCTGTTCTGTCCCATTTCCCGTCCTTATCTTTGTAGGGAATGGATATCCCTGGATTCAAACACTATGTTCACTGTTTAGTAACAGAGGACTCAGTTTCTCTGTCTTGCAGTTTCCTGACAGATTAAGATAGGGAATAACATTAGTCCTTATATTGTTGAATTGTTTATGAAGACAAAATAAGATAACATAAAGCAAACAAAAAGGCCATTCTGTTTCCCTTTACTTCCTTGTGAACCAAACCTCCACTCTGGTGTCCTAGCAGGTACAAAGCCACCTAGTTGGGACACAATCCCCATGAAGGCTTGAAGTTCCCTCCTCTGCCTCTGAGAAGAGCCCCAGGCAACTCTAGGAAATGACCTGAGCCCCACCTCCTCCTTTGAGTCCCGGAAAGGGGAGGGAAGTCGCCTAGGTACTCAGTCTTTAAAAACACCGCCACTCACACCTCCTGGCCCCCAACCAAGAGGAGTCCAGAGTTGGAGAGGCACAGGTGGATCTGGCACCATCCAGCACACTCCCCTCCCTCCCCTCCTCACCCTGCCTGCAGCGTCCAGATCAAGCACTGATCAAGGCCATTAGCATTTCTCTTGCACCAAGCACCTGCAGCCAGTGCATGGAGACTGGTTTTACGACTCAGGATGAATGCATCTGATAAGCCCCCTGCTCCTTAGGGCTGCCCAGAGAGCAGGCCAAACCCAGTCAATATTGAAGGAAGGGCAGCAAAACACATCCATCTCTGTCAGCTGCTTATCAGTGCATCTTTAGAAGCAGAGCTGATGAGGCTGCAAGCCCAGGAGGGACGGAGATTCTTGTCAGGGCTGTCCAGCCCTCCTCACTGCCAACTCTGGGTTTCCAGAACTCCAGGCTTCCCTACACCTCCCTGCCCTGCTTCTCCTACCATGAGGGTTCCATTCCCATGCCTCCAGTCTATTCATGTGGAATGCTGTCCTGGCTCTTCTCAAATGACTCCAAGCTTGCAATGTCTGCCCAGCTCCCAGCAAGGCTTGCCTCTTCCCATGCCTGACCTGATCTAACCTGTGTCTGGGCCAGTTCTAAGTGTGGGGCTGCAGCAAATAAGAGGGAGGTGTCCTCTGGGATAATGGAGTTTACATTCTAGATGGGGGAGCAGGTATAAGCACATACACAAGTAATAATATGACTTATTGGATGGTAATAAATTATGGAGAGAATAAGCCAGTGTAATGGGAAGGGGTGACTGTTCTTTTACACAGAGTATCAGGACGGCCACTCTGGGGAAGTCATCAGATGGAGGCTTAAAGGATTAGGGACTAACCTTGCAGTTTGTGGTGGTTTTAAAATGTGCTCACAGATTCTTTGACAGCCCTGCCATCAAAAGAGGAAACATAATTTCCCTCCCCTTGAATACCGGCTGGGCTTAGTGATTCACTTTTAATGACTAGAAGGTAGTAGAAGTGATAACGCATGGCTTCCAAGGAAAGGTCACAAAGGCAGCTTCTGCCTTGCTCCCTTTGGATTGATCACTCGAGGGAAGCTGTCACCATGGTGTGAGGACACAGGCAGCCCTGTGGAGAAGCCCTCGTGAAGAACAGCTGAGGCTTCCTGCCAACGGCCAGCACCCACCAGCCACGTGGCCACACCGCCTCGGCAGTGGATCCTCCAGCCCCAGTCAAGCCTCAGATGACACTGCAGCCCTGGCTGATGTCGGACCGCAGTCTCACGTGAGATGGTCAGCCAGAGTCGCCCAGCCGAATTCCCGACTTGCAGGAACTGTGAGACGTTGTTGGTTGCTGTTCTAAGCCACAAAGATTTGGACAGTAACCTGTGGCCTGGTAACATACCAATTCTACACGGGTTATCTGAGGGAAGTGGGAAATGTGTGCTAGGCAGAAGGAATGGCAGGTTCTTTATATAAAGGGTGGCAAGCAGGGCTGGAGTGAGGAGAGGAGAGACCAGAGATCGGGTCTTGTAGGTCATAAGACTCTGGCTG
This sequence comes from Ursus arctos, assembly GCF_023065955.2. Classification (NCBI taxonomy): domain Eukaryota; kingdom Metazoa; phylum Chordata; class Mammalia; order Carnivora; family Ursidae; genus Ursus; species Ursus arctos. The sequence continues at coordinate 16,626,414 of NW_026623030.1, forward strand.
AGACGGGATGCCTTTTGAACAGGGGAGTGAAGTGGTCCGGCTTACATTTTATAAAGCTCCCTCCAGTCGCCGAAGACACTGGACAGAGGGAGGAGCAACAGACACGGGGAGACTAATGGGCAACTGTCCAGGCTCTGATCAGTGGGTCAGCGATGAAGGTGAGGAGATGTGGTCAGGCTCTGAGATTTGAAAGCAGAACTCGCATCATTTGCTGCTGGTTAAACGTGGGACGGGAGAGAATAAGGGAAAGGGAGGGGTCAAGGACGACTCCAGGGCTTTGAGCCTGAGCCAACCGGCAGGACGGAGTCCCCACTGATGAGGGGGAGATGGTGATGTCGGGAGCAGACTTCTGGGGCGATGTAAGCCTGTTCTAGGAGGTGAAAGTCCCTTCGCTACTATGACTGCGAGCTCTAAGTATGCGCTATCGACGTCCAATGGTCTCTCGCACTAGACGATGAGCTCCCTGGCAGCGGGACCGCGTCTCACCTCCCCAGAGCCCGCCGCGTGGGAAACACTCAACACTTGCCCAGTGAATAAATGAGCCCATGCACTGGGTAAAGAGAACTCACATTTGTTTCAAAAAGTTAGAAAGGGCTTGTGAGATGGCCTGCGCTAATCCCTTCATGTTCTAGCTGGTGGAGGTGAACCAGCCACTGCCTTGGTCAGCTCAGCTCAGCCAATGCATTTCCTGTTCTACCCCCTATTTCTCTTAGAAAAGTGATCTGGGAACTTATCAACGTATATGTGTCTTGCCCAGGAAGTGGGCCTTGAGCTGGACGCCCACAAGAATGGAATTTCGGACTCTGGGGCATTACAGAAAACCATTACACAAATCTGTATCAGACGCAAGGCCTCGAAAGGAAAATAAGAACAAAAACCAACAAACTGACGTGAGCAATTTGGCAGTGAACGAATCCATGATGAGTGAGTGCTGGCGTTGTGTGGACAGTCTCAGCGACTTCGCTAATGGCGGGAGTGGAGGCACGGGTTATCTGCAGTGCAGGGACAGGGGGAATGCTCCTGCCAGGCAACAGGGGACAGGGCGTAGGGTGAGGACGCCGCCTCATCCATCATGGCCAGTATCAGGGGTGGGAAAGTCCCGATGACGGTTTGAAGAGGAAGGTACCCGAGTTGTGCATTTATGACCTGACCTCCCTGACACGGGCAATGGCTCTCACCTTCTGTAGCACTGGCCGCTCCTTCCTTGTGGTAAGGACCCCAGCCAGGATCTTGCAGTAAAACAAACACACACCAGACAAAGCCAGAATTAATTCTTCTACCAGGCAGACACGGAGTTGTGAGGGCAGGAAGAAAGGAATTCCCCATAACATCACAGAACTTTTAAGATCCTTTTTCAAGATGTTCTGACACGTTGCTTCTCTGCTTCCGTAAAACTGAAAGAGACTCAGGGACCATGTAGTCCCAGGTTTCCAAAACCTCGCACGCTGTCAGAGGTTACCAAGGAGCTGTAAAAATACGACTTCTCAGTCCCATCCCAGCCATAATAAATAAGAGTCTCAAAGGGGCGAAGCCAGAAATATGCATCTTAAAGAAACATCCCTGGTAATCTCGCTGGCTGCCTCCGGATTGAGAGGAAGTCCAAACCAATTACTAGAACAAAAAGGCTCTGCATGATCTGGCCTCTGCTGGCATTCTAGATCTCATCTGCTACCCTTCTTTCCTCCCTTCCTCGGCTCAAGCCACATGGCTTCCTCGCTGTCCCTCACATGGGACAGGGCCTTTGCTCAGAGCCTTTGCCCTTCTGTTCCCTCCATTTGGCATGCTGTTCCTGCAGTTCTTTGCATGGCCCCATCCTTCCTTTCATCCACATGTCACCTCCTCGGAGAGGTCCTCTCTGTCCCGCTATGTGATTTTGCCCCTCTGTTCACGGTCTCCAGCACAGCAGTCTTCTGTGCCTTCCTCCAGGACATTTGCCACTGTTTGAAATGACCATTTTTTATGTTTATTTGCTAAGCATTTTTCTCCCGGACTCGGACGTGAGCTAGAGTGGGAACTCGCCTCTTTTCCCACCACTGAATCCCCAGGGATGTAGTGCCTGGCACAGTGTGCCTTTTGGCTCAATAAACATTTGTTGAATGAATGACTGGATGGATGGATGGATACGTGATGACTGACGGATCCTGCGTGGAACCACCGATCAGAGTCAACCTCTCCTATGTATAAAGAAGTACTGGTCCAAGGAGAGGGGCCCGTCTGAGGTCACCCAGCATTTCAGCGGACTCAGACCTCAGCCATGGTGCCCCCTCCCCCCCACGATACCCCCACCCCTCTCTTCCTTCCCTGCCTCCTGCTCTGCACCCTTGCAGGGCTTTTAAGAAAAAATCCGTGTTCTCTCTTTGCCGAGGAGTCCCGGCAGCTGCCTCGTTTTTACCGCACGGCCCTTCGATGTTGCATAAAAAAAAAGCACTTAAAAGGAGGCGAGATCTTCAGGGGACAGCTAAAACAGTGAAGTCAAGGGCCGGCACACTCCACTTCACAGAGGGAGGGAGGGGGCCTTGTGTGCTGAATTCCTCAAGGCCTTCCAGCTCTGCTCCTGCTAATCAGCGACCTGGAGCTTAGATGCTGCTCTCCGTAGTCATGGCAACCAGCAGATTCCCAGCCTCTGATAAAAGTCAGGCCTGAACTTTCTACAAAACTCTCCAAGATGCCCGGCTCCCTAGCTGCTTCCCTGCTTCTCACATCAAAGCACCCCGCTCCCAGCAAAGTGCTCATCCGGCCCTGAGTTGGGTACAGATCCTCCTCGTGCCCCAAGCACCAGATTAAGTTAAACACCAATTGGGGAATCAGAGACAAACAGTGCAGGAAGGGCCCCCAGTCCTGGATGTCCTCTGACAGAGTGGGGAAACTGAGGCCCCAAGAGGGGGACTCGGCCAAGGCCTCACGATGAGTGACTCATGTCAGAGCTGTGGCTGGAACTGTGGCCTTTTGTCCCTGAGTCCAGTGCTCTTTCCATGTGACCTGATCACAGCGGCAGGCGGTGTTTATCAAGCACTGGCTCTGCACCAGACACGGGGCCCATGCACCATCTCCGTTAAGCCTCCACAGAAAGCTGGGAACAGGCGTGGGCATCCCTACTGAGACCCGGGGATAGCGAAGCGGCAACAACACTAGCTCCCCTGCCTGTTTGTAAGCATTAGCTGAAGAAAAAGGAGAGCAATCTGGAAAACGCTTTGATCATGTAAGGAGATGAGTGGGAGTATACGGTGAATCCTAGTAATTTCATTGCAAGACAGGGACTTGCTTTATGTGTTTGGAGAAGGGGCTGTATCTCGAGTTTGGCCTGAATGTTATATTCCACAAATAGGAATGGCATTTGGTCATTGGATTGGGGACACTTTTTGCCTCCGTCCCACTAACAGCTTCTCCTGGGTATAGAGCACTAATCCAGTGTCTCAACTGATGTTGACGACCCTCTGCACGGTACCCAGTTTAGTAAACTTCTCCCCGTTACGCAGAGGAAGGCACTGAGACCTGGAGAGGCAAAGGGTCTTGCTTTCCATCCAACGCTTATTACCCAGGTTCTTGTTCTGTACTTGTATTTAGGCCTGTGAATGATCTACCCTTGTCCCCGCACTTGGCTAGACACCTACCATCTACCTGTTTCAGGAGAGAGAGAGGGCCCATACCTTCGGCTCATGAGTCCACCAGAAAGCTCAACGCTTATCATGGGGCAGACCCAGCCCACAGACAAGATGGATCTGGCTGACTTGTGCCTTGGTTCCTGGGGCTTCAGTCCTGGCCTGAGGTCTTGGTACCAAGTCCTTTCCAAGGTTAATTCAGCCTGGTGAGGGGTCGTCTGCAGGAGCTGTGACTCTCTGAGCTTTGCAGTCATGGCTAGGAAGAGTATCGGAGCTTGGGGGAAGACTGGGGATTCCTGAGAGCCACTCAGGGAGACATCACGGGAGTCAGTAATGCTTATCCTCATAGGAACTGAATGAGAAATGAGAAGTCTTAAGAAGCTAGCATCTCCCTCATTATTTCATTCCTTTATGCAACAGCTGTTTGCTGAACACCTACCTAGCGTCAGATTTCAAGGACTGTAAAGTAACTAAGACTTGCTTCTCCCCTCAGCCTGGAAGGGGAAGACAGATCCCTCAACTGGGAATGACAGTTCGGTACAGTAATCTCAGAGCGCCACGGAACCCCAGAGAGAGCACCTAGTCTAGCCTTGGGCACGTGGGCAGGTGGCCATGGAAGGTGTCCTAGAAGATGGATGCAAACTGGTCAGGAGACTGGAGTGCAAAGGACATGGCAGTGAACTTCGCATAACCCCAGAGGCGGCAGATGTGAGCCAGATGAGGCAGAGGGGTGGGAGGGCGGAAAGCAGGAGTGGAGACCGGTTTATTTCACTGAGCAAAATGCCCTTAAGGCCCATCCACGTTGTCACAAATGGCAGGATTTCCTTCTTTTTCGTGGCTGAATAGTATTCCATCATGCAGACATAACACATTCTCTTCATCCCCTCACCCACTGATGGACACTGATGGTGCTTCCATGTCTTGGCTACTGTCGGTAACGCTACACTGGACATGGGGTGCAGGGAAAAAAGAAGCTGAGACTGGGGAGGAGGACAGGGCCTGGGTCCTTCAGAGTCATGTGGGGGACAGACAGGTGCTTATCACACCTTCCTGTGCACGTGAATCCCCCGGGGATCTTGTTAGGCTGGGCCCTAACTGAGCAGGTCTGGGTTAGGGCCTGAGCTTCTGCCCTTCTAACCAATGCCCAGGGGCTGCTGTGGCTCCCAGAACCACACTTTGAATAACCAGACTGTAGATTTTACCAAGGATTGATTCGGACCCGACCCTGAGGGCTGGCCGACACACACAAGGCCAGCCCTCTAGCACATTCTCTCTTCCACAAGGATAACAACGGTTTCGTTCAGCTCTCCGGGCTGAGAGCGTGTGTGTGAGCATGTGTATGTGTGTGTGGTAAACACTCTTGTATATCACAAATTGTCCAGTTCCCAAGTTCAGGTCAAAAGACAAAGGAACCATATGGAGAAAAATCAGCTCAGCATTTCTTACCCAGCTCAGCCAAGCAGGTCAGGCCCCCAACATGCCTGGGTTGCGGACTCTCATCACTGAACACATCCACCCTCTGCCCTCCCATCAACCCTAAACTCAGCCAGTCGTTTCTCCCTCCTCAGGCTGGCCTTTCGATTGCCTGTTTGCCTAGGGAAAGAGGGCAAATGGCTGAGAGGGGGAATGCGTTTGATTCTTGGGACTGCCTGGCAGGCAGGCTGCCCCCAACTTGGGAAATGGCCGAGTTCCAAAATGCTGTGGTTTTCCACTTGAACGGGTTGCAAAAAGTAATTCGGTGATGTTGAGAAAGTGCACAGGTCCTGGGGTCCTACTGACCCGGGTTCAAGCCCTGATCCCGCCCAGCTGTGTCACCACAGGCAAGAATAACATCTCTGGCTCCAGCCCAGGGCACCCTCAGGACCTTTCTACCGGCTGGAATTGCAGATAGGGTTTAGATTTCTCCAAGAAGCGGGAGTGGCTGACTATATTTTCTTGCTGGGGGGGGGGTGCTGTGCTAGGTGAGTGCCTTTGGGCATCATTACAGCCACTGCTGAAGGTACAGGGCAAGCAAGATCTGCTGGGAACAGGACAGAAGCCTCCAGCCCAGGGTAGGAGGGGCCTTGTTTTGAGAGGCAAGAGAAGTAAAGACTGGTCCCAAGAAGGCCCAAGAAGTGCCACGAGGCACTTACTTACTCTTCATTCAGTCACTGATTCAACAAGTATTTACTGAGCACCTACTATGTGTAGGCCATGTTCTAGGCACCGGAGACACAACAGAGAACAAGGCAGAAACAACCCCTGTTTGGCGGAGCTTGCGTTCTACTGGGATGGGCAGAGGGAGGAGGAGCAGAAAATACATGCAATTAAGCGGTAAATACACAGGCTATTGGAAGGTGCATAGAGAAGAGAAATGGAGGATAAGGAAAACTGGGAATGCCACTGGGAGAGGGCTGGAATTTTCAGTGGGGTGATCAGAGGAGGCCTCCTTGAGAAGGTTAACATCTGAGCAAGACTTGAGGGTGCCGAGGAAGGGAGGCTCGTGCCTGCCTGGAAGAAGAGCATGACAGGCAGAGGGCACGGCCAATGCAAAGGCCCTGAGGTGGGAACATACTAGATGCCCTGTGGCTAGAGCTGAGTGAGTAGGCGGGACAAAGTTTGGGGGGTGGGGTATCAGAGAAGTAATGAGGGACCAGATCATGGACAGGCTAGTGGACCACTGCAAGAACTTGACTTTTTGGCTGAGTGAGAGGAGAAGCCAGTGGAGGGTTCCAAGAAGAAGAAAGATGAGATCTGACTTAGGCTTTAAAGGGTCTCTCCGGAGCCTTGCTGAGTGTAGTGGGCCAGGGAGCTGGGATAAATACAGGAAGACCAGCTGGGATTGTCGCAACAACCCATCTAAGAGAAGATGGTGGCTGGGGTCAGCGTTATCACTGCTGTAGTGGGGAGAATGGTTAGATTCTGGACACAGACTGAAGTTGGAACCAACCGAGTTTGCTCAGGGACTGGGTATATGGCAGGGTGAATGAAAGGGGTCAGGGTGACTCCAGGCCTTTGCTCTGAGCAGCTGAGAAGATGGAGCTGCTGGTTACGAAGCTGGGGATGGCTGTAGGGGAAGAAGGGTGTTAGGGATGCCAGTTAGACACCCATGTGGAAATGGCAGGTGACAGCTCAGGACCCAGGGCTGGAGTTCAAAGAAGACATTAGCGCTGGGGAAGTGCATTTGAGAGATGTTGGCATTTAGACGGCATTCAAGGCCGTGAGATTGGATCTTCTTGGGGGTAAGATGCAGCACCTCGCGAGAGTGAGGTGGGAAGCTGAGGAAGGAAGGCAGCTCCATGCCAGTGAGGTTCTGGAATGACAAGATGGCTCAGTAGGAGTGTCCCCACCTGGTGGACCGGCTCTTAAGATACATAGTTGACCGTTGAGCAACACGGGGTGGGGGCGCCGATCCCCATGCAGTCGGAAATTTATGTATCACTTTTGACTCCCCTAAAAGTTAACTACTAATACCCTGCTGCTGGCCAGTTGGCCTTACCAATAACATCAACAGTCGGTTAACACATATTTTGTACATTATATGTATTCTAGACTGTATTCTTACAACAAAGTAAGCTAGAGAAAAGAAAATAAGAGCATCATAAGGGGGCACCTGAGTAGCTCAGTGAGTTAAGCACCAGGGTCATGATCTCAGGGTCCTGGGATTGAGCCCCATGTCAGGCTCCCTGCTCAGTGGGGAGTCTGCTTCTCCCTCCTCCTCTGCCCTTCTCCCGCCCCTGCTCCTCCTCTCTCTCAAATAAATAAATGAAATCTTAAAAAAAAAAAAAAAAGAACATCATAAGGAAACTACATCTACAGGACTATGCTGTATTTATGGAAAAGAATCCAGATAGAAGGGGATCCTGTGTGGCTCACAGGTCAGCTGTGCTCAGAAGGCATCTGACTCCTCCCATTCATTCATTCCTCAGCTAGTCCTTAATTCTGTTGAGCGTCATCTTACTTCTGGGGGAGGGTCATACAAGATGCTCCAGACATGCTCCTTCCCCCCACGGAGGCCCTCCTCACAGTCCAGAGGAAGACGTGGGTCAGGTTCATGAGAAACTCTCAGGAGCCGAAGTGACCCAGGAGAGGGTGGGCACAGCATGGTGATCAGATTCATCAGACAGACTCTGCCCGGCCACTCACCAGCTGTGTGACCTTGGGCCAATCTCCTCACCTCTCTGGTCAAACACAAATCGCATGCACCACAGGGGGCCGTCATGAGAATAAAATTGGCGCTTATGTGGTGCCACTTTAAATCCCAGCCACACTTTCCAGGGCAGGTCACATTGTTCTCCAGCCTCACTGCTGATTCTGATCCCCTTTCCCCAGACGGCCCAAGGCAAAGGATTCTGGGAAGGGGGAGGGCAGGGAGGTTGGCGTGCCCTTGAGTGTCTAAGGAGCTCCTCCCTACCCTGGGACCTCGCCCCCCCCCCCCCCCCCCCCCAGCTAAGTGGCTGCTTCAGAACCTAGCAATGGCCCATTCCATGCTATGTTCCCGCGTCTTTCTGTCTCAACAGCCCAGGGATGAATTTGTCTCTCCCTGTTGTCCCAGAGCCACCCACTGGACTCCTTCGTCAGCTAGAACTACAGCTGGGACTCATGGGGCTTCTGAGAGTGTGGTGCAATTAGGATCCTGTATTGTTGCACGCGCGCCTCCTTCCGCAGGCTGAGCTTTGGAAGAAAATTCCTAACAAGCAGAGAGTAAGCTGCCACTGAAATCTGCAGAGAGGACAGAACAGACAAGCCACAAATCTCGATGGCAGGCGGCGAGCAGGCAGTGAGCTCCTGAGGTCTGGGCTCGTTAGTTTTAAAATAACACAGCAGAGCAGTGAGATAAAGGGCTTCAGTGGGGGAAGCTGTCAGACACCTAGCCTCACACTGTTGGAACCACTGCAGGGGCCCCATCTCTCCTCCCCTGGGTTACAGAAGCAGACTGCCAGCTGGGGCAGTGGCTGTGCAGCCAGATCACAGAGTTGGAGCTTGTCAGAGTGAGGTCAGGCCTTGGGGAACTTTGAACCCAAGCCTGGAGAAGCTGAAGTCTGGCGGGGGTGGGGGTGGGGGTGCAAGCACTACGCTGGAAGACACTTGACAAATTAGGAGCTAAGCAAGGACCCCACTCTTGGCCAGATCCTAAGCAAATGGGAATATTGGCTGCAAATGCCTCACAGGTGCCCCTTTCCAGAAGGTTCTGTCCACCCCTGGGTGGGGTAGGAAGGCGGTCCACAGCCGATGACTAACTGACATAGAAGTACAAAAGACCTGCCCCCTTGCCTCACAGTAGGACCAACTCCAGGGTGCAGTGCACACTGCCTAGCCCCCCTGGGGTCAGGCTGAGGCTCCACTCCAGCTGAAAGCACGTTTTCCCTTCGCTTTCTGCCCCTGCCCCACCCCGCTTCCTCACTTTCTTTCTCCTGAGAGCGTACCCTCAAGAAGTCACGTGCACCCCAGGCTCTGTCTTGGGCTTGCTTTCTTGTGAATTCCGTCAAAGACGCAGACGCAGACCCAGACCCAGTTTTCCTCCATCAAACGACTAGATGCAAAAACAATGGTTACTGAAGTACTGCATTTTCCAGAGTCAGACAGACATGAGTTTGAATCTCTGTTTTGCTACTTCTGGGGTGTGTGACCCACAGGAAGTTAAATTTCTCATCAAAGGCTTAGTTTTCGCATCTGATGGGAAATGTGAAATGGGATTGTTCATATGACCTGCCTCACAGGGTGGCTGTCAAATGCTTAGCACATTTCCCAGATACGTAAGAAACGCTCAGTATGTGTTATCTGATGATAATGATGATGATGATGACAAGGATGGAGCCAGAACGGAGAGATTGGGCCACCAGAACTCCACCAATCAGCAGAAAGCTCTCAGAAGACTCCACCCCTGCAGCTTCAGCACCAATCACTAGTGAGTTCTCAAACCGCACCCTTTCCATCCACCCCCACCCCCTCGCTTGTCCCGGAGGCCCCCTCCTTTGCCAGTATGGTTCTTCTCCGACAAAGGATTCCCCGTGGGAGGGAGAGCTCTCTGGAGGGAGCAGACGTCAGGCTTTACACCGAAGTGGTCATTTCTCAATGCCAGCCCGGGCATCCAGCTGTCCCACCTGTAGGAAATGGCTCCTCCACAGTAATTCTGATTAAGGAGTTGATGGGAAAGGTCTGTTCCTCCACTGGGACTTTTATCTGCTTTTTAAAAGTCAAACCCATTACCGCAGGATTGCAGGTTTATTAGAGAGCTTTATCTTTATTAGGCAGTCAGTTTTGTGATTATTGCCCACCAACTCGGATAGGTTCCCCTCAGCTCTAGGAGGACTTGGGAGCAGCGGTGGGTTGTGGCAGGGACACAGGACATCTCAGGAAGGGTCAGGGGATCTTGGGATAGCCCCTCCCTAGCACACAGGCAGAGGTCTTTTGAAGCTCCGGGGTTTCTCTCCGAGCTCATGGACCATGGGCAGCCACTGAACAACCAGGAGCCACCCGGAGCTTTGGAATCAGGCAGCCCAGAGCTCGGAAGCTGGTTTGGCCATTTTCAAGCTGTGATCTTGGGCAAGTCACTTCATTTCTCTTCTGCAAAACAGGGTTAATGATATTGTCCCGCTCACAGAGGTGATGCACGTAAAGTGCTTAACACTATTCCCGGTGCAGAGTAAGCACTTAATCAATGTTAGCTGTCACTGTAATTGTAATTATTCATCGTAAATAGACTTTGGGACAAAGGTGCCCAACTTCTGTGTCTTTGTTCCAGCTGACCTCTCTGCCCGCAATGCCCCTTCCTTCCTGTGTGAGAAGAAACCTACCCATCCTTCCAGGTTCAGCTCAATGATCTTACCCTCCTTTTCTGACCCTCCACAGCCGGAGGGAGCACATTCTTTATTCCACCACGCCCCAGAAACTCTGTAAATCCCTTCAAGATACTATAGCATGACCTTGAGCAAGGCCTCTCCTCTATTTTAGCCTCGGTTTTCTCATTTTGAAAATGGGGTTACTACCTTATGTAATGAGCTGGTTGTGGATAATATATATTCATTAAACTAAGCACAATGTCGGATTACTGTAACTATAATTGCAATTATGATTGAAAGAGGCTTGGTAGCTCCAATATGAGAAAGAGTTTGTGCTTGGTGAGGAGACTTATAGCTTATCCTTTCCCCCACTAAGAGTCCATGGCTTCCAGTCTGCCTCGAATAGCTTGGGACCCTGAAGACCAGCCCCCATCCCCTCTGAAGAACCTGTCCAATAAATTACAAGATTTTCATAAGTCAGAGTCTTCCTTGGGTCTACATCGTTCCGGCTTCTGACCTTTTTCTGAACACATTGGGGATGGCACAGTAGGGCTCAGAAACCACCAACATGGCCCATGAGCCCCCAATTTAAGGATAAGAGTTGTCACCTACAAACCCATCTTCTGGGTGCAAAAGCTGAAGCCTGGGCATACTGACTTCTCTAACTCACTTTCACTGAGCACCTACAATGATTCCAGAACTTCATTAGACATTTAAAACTCGTAATTTCATTTAAGTCCTTGGGAATGGTATTGTAAGCGTTGGCTGTAGATGAGAAAACAGAGGATCAGAGAGGTCTAGTGACTCACCTGAGGACACACAGCAAGCAAGTGAGGGAACCCAGAGTTTTCAAGGAACTGTAGCTGGGTGTTCCTGGTCTCCAGACTGAGTATGGCCACATCATCCAGACTGTGTTTACCCAGCTTTGGGGGGGAACTATGGCCCATTCTACTGTTGACCATGTCTTCACCTCTCCCACACTGCCTGGTGCTCTGTCTTCTTCCTCTTTCCTCGCCTACGCCCAGTTCCCTGGCTGCTGTCTGCAGTCTATTGACCGAGACACTCAATCCATCAGCCAGCTTGCTCCGACAGCTAAAAAAACACCCCGTCGACCAATTTCCCCTCCAGCGCTTTTCCGCGGACCATGAAACCTCACTAATTTGGAATTTGCAATGATTTCTGACACAGAACCTGCATTTCTCATTCCGGTAAAAAACACTCTGAATGAAATGTCATCACATGAACCCCTGGGGGTTTCTGAGGAAGGTCCCAGCAGCCAAAAGGCCCCTTCGCCACTTCCTCTTTGTTCCTGTTCCCGATTTCTTCCACCAGTATCCATTTTTATGTTGGATCCTAACTGACAGCACCATTATAAACGCTACTATTACTGATAATAACAGTGGCTGTTCACGGAGCACCCGCTGCTGTGTGACGGGCGCTGTGGTAGGTGCTTTGCATTTGTTGACTCTGGCAAAACTTCACCACAATTACTTGAGGCTAGTACAGTTATCAACCCCATTTTACCAATGAAGAAACTGAGGCAAGAGGAGAACCCTCTAATAGGTGGGAGAGACGGGATTTGAATCCAGACAGTCTGCCTCCAGAATCCATGGTCTTAACCCTTACAGCATAGTGCCTTTGGGGCTGGGCACCGTGGGGGCCACTTGTGGACCCTGTGAACCTCAAAGTGCCTCCTGTTTTGGGCTTCTGAAAGCATCGTGCAATGAGACAAAAGAGCGTTGTGTCCTACAGCTGCGAGATCGATTTCTACAGCTAGGGCTTAGCAGGCGTGGAAAAGCTGCCTCCTGACTGCATCCCTGTGGGCAGGCCTGAAAGACACAGAGACTTCAAAAGAAACTGGTGGCACGGAGTTTGAGAAGGATCTTTCCTAGGTTCAGAATCCTGTTTGAGGGTGTTGGTTGCCCTTAGGGACCCACCATCGACCCAAAGCTCTGGTTTCTTCCTATAGATATTTTGCTATATGCTGGTGGAAGAGATGCGAAACACACAACCAGAAAGCTATATGCTGTCTCACTCATAACTTTCTTGTGCAAAGGCCCTGTGACATCCTTTGGCATAAGCCCAGAATGGACTTGCCTTTGTAGATTTGCAGTAGGGCATCCTCCTTTTCATGGAGGGAGACACTGGCCACTCAGATTGCTTTAGGAATATGTTTTGAGTGGGAAAGAAAGGTATACTATTAAAAATCACTGAAATGGCTTGATCCTACCAATTACCCATAGGGCTGGTGGAGAATAGCTAGAGCCTGGGTTCCCTGAACAAATCTCTCAGTCCCTGCTGGTGGGAGCTGAGGTCTGAGACAGGTGTGGGGGCCTGGCAGGGGTGAAGCACGGATCTTTAGACCAGTCCAACCCTCCTGAGCCATAATGATGCTGTCTCCCTAGGAACTGCGTACTCACGGTCCCGTTTTTACTTGCACCCAGCTGAGACTATTCCCAGGAACACGGAACATGTGTCCAGATGTGTGTGTGTATAAGGCAGGGTGGAGCCTGGACCCAGATGTTCTCAATATCAAGCTTCATCATGTGGCAGGGTCAGATCTGTCTAGAGTGACCTTGTAATTCACAGTCCAAACCGGGACCCTGGGGAGTAAAAACGGCGCTGACGGTCAGTGCCCTGGGGTATATGGTCAGCCTCGTTATCTCCTGTTTCTGACCTTGAGACTTGAAGGTTAACTGTCCCCTCCACCCCTCCTCCCGAAGGGCCTCTGGCACCTCAAACCTAACCTCTGCAAACCTCACTGCCCCCCCCCAAACTTTCCTCCAGCTCCCCCTTCTGCCTCCTCACCCAAGCGGTGACCTGGCCATCACCCTGGACCCGCTCTGTCATATCTGACCCTTCCGCTTCAGAGCATCTTGGTGCCCATCTTCTCTCCACCTCCCCTGCCACCCCCCTGCTCCGAGCCCTTTATCTCTCGCCCAGACAGCAGCGGCGGTGTCCTCCATCACCCTGGCCCTGTCCAGCCCACTCTCCATGCAGCAGGCAGGGTCACTTTCCAAACGCACATGTGGGCACGTCACTCCCTTCAGCAGAGCCCTGAGAAGCAAGTCCCAACTTCTCGATGTGGCTCTGGTGGCCTTCAAGGTCCATGGTGGTGCTCTCCTGGTCTGTCATTCTCTGAGGCTTCTCAGCCATTGTGCTCAAACCACCTGGAGTCCTTGCGGGGCCCTTGTTCTCTCTGTCAGATGCAACCTAAGGGCACAGTCTGGAGCCGGGCTGCTGGGTTCAAACCCTGGTCTCGCACCTCCGTGAGCTTGGACAGCTGACTTCACCTCTCCGGGCCTTACTTCTGCATCTATAAGATGTGGAGAGTAATAGTACCTACCTCATAGGGTTATTCCATGGATTAATAGTGGATATATGTAAAGCTCTTGGAACAGTGCCTGGCACACCCAGTAAGTGCTCTGTGTGTACTAATTAAGAAATGACATCTTTTACCTTGCCTTGACTTGAGGACCTCCTGTCCATTTTTCAGATTTCAACTTAGAATGTCACCTCCTCCGGGAAGCCTTCCCAGACTACTAAGTCTATTGTGTTGCTTCTCTATGCTCACAATTTCTTCCATTGCAATTGTCTATTTAATTCTGTCTCCCCTCCCCCACCAGACTGTGAGTCCTTTAAGGCAGAGTCTGGGCCTTTTGCTGCATTGTATCCTCAGCACCTAGGAAAGTGCCAGGCCCATTGTGTATCTTCAATAAATATTGGCTGGAGGGGAGAATTGAATGGATAAACAGCCTAATCAAGCCGGTGGCTACAGACAGCCTTCTTGGGACAGTTTCTGAGGCCTGGGATACTGAGATTTTTAACAGCTGTCTCTCCCAGAGAGGCAGGTACAGAAGGGCAGCCAGGCTTCCCCTGAGGACGCTGCACACAGAAATGGCACGTGGCTCTCCCCCTGGTTTCCTGCTGCAGATGTCTATCCGTTTCACCTTCCAGAAAACTAGCTCCTCCGCTCCAGGGTGCAGAGGACAACCTGAACCTCAGAGCTTGGTGTCCAGGATCCCCCACCCCTACTGACCTTTCTCCTCTCCTCCAGTGTCCCACTCCCCCGAGTCAGCCTTTCTGAACCCAGAGGCCTGGGTTCGAATCCCAGCTTTGCCACATACCAGTTATAGGGCCTTGGGCAAACAAATTCATCTCTCTGTGCCTTGGTTTCCCCATCTGTAACATGGAATGTGTAATTGTGCCTACGTCACAGGGCTGTGGTGAGGTCACACATTTTGTGATGTCCAGTACCTGGCCAGAGTGCAATAGTGCTTTTCAAGATTTTTTAAAAACAAGTTCTCCCCACTTCTGAAGCCCTCTCCCCATGTCCCTGCGTGGCCAAGTCCTGGGTGGATTTGCTCTGTGCATCTGGACACCCCAGCTGCTCTCATGGCCACTGTCGAAGACCCAAGGCCACAGGAGACAGCTGACAACACCCGGGCAGCTGGCTGTCAACTCGGCTCTGTCTGAACACGGTGGGTTTGTGCCCTTTTCTGAACCACCCGCTGACCAGCAAACGTCCCTGGCCATCTTGGGCGTGGGACCATTCCCTTACATCCAGCCTGAGAGAGAAGGGCTGAGGCAAGTCGTTTATTTGTGATGGAATGCCAGGAAGCTCTGGTAGGGAAGTGAGGAGGAGAGACCGGGAAGGAAGGGGCCACCAACAGGGGTGTCGTCAAGCCAGCTACTGCTGCAGGCGCCGGGAATGTAACCCTGCTGGGGAGCCCTGAAACCAGGAGACCACACAGCTCTGTTATCCTACTGGAGGCACCTTGAATCTTTGTTCTTCCACTCTTAGCAGTCATGACTGAAGGCCACTCCCAAGGGGCATGAATTCCTGCCCTGTGTCTGGGCAGAGTGGGCTTGGTGGCCAGAGAGAGCCCTCAGGTGGACACGGGTCCTGTTGGTGGGAAGTCAGGCTGGCGTGCACAGAAACTGGGCACTGAGGGCATACGGCAGGGCAATCCCAGCACCCCGGCTTCAACCGTGCCTAGCACTGAGTGGGACAATGCCCTGAAGCAGGCCAACCACCTGGCAAATACCTAACGTCTCTGGAACTTTCACAAGGGGCTCCTGAATGCTGGAAAAAGGGAGGCTTCACTCCCCTTGTCAGACCCGTCCTTCCTGCTCCCCTTTGCTTTCCACTTCCATTCTCCTTCCCCAGATATTCTCAAGCTCCTGCTCTTCTAAGCATTTTGGGGGGCAAAGACTGGACAGGATGCTAAGGTCTCCCCACCCCTTCTTCCAAAAAAGCTCAGAGAGGGGCTCTGACCTGCCCCAGTGACTGGCAGAACCCAGGTCCCCTGACATCCTGGGCTTCAGGCTACTCTGAAACCGCATGCCTGCGCATTCTGACAAAGCTTCTTCCTGCGGCCGGAGGAGGCAGGGCTGGCGCAAGGATGAGGAGGTCAGGCCGGGCTGCTGGGTGCAGGGCTGGCAGCACGCGAAGCCTTCCTCCCACCTCGGCCAGGCCTGCGTGGCTCAGCATTTCAAACACATCCTTATGTACTGGAACAGTCTCAGAAAGAAAATAGGATTTTGCCTTTTGTTGCAATTTAAAAGAAGGGGGAAAATCACAAATACATCCTTCCCTCTCGCCAGAGAACGGCCCATTTGAGAAGATCAATCAAATGTTTTCAGCCAAAGCCTGTACAGGTCCACATTTCCCCAAATTACATCAACTCAGCTGAAAGGAAGATTGGAGAGACAGAGGAAGGAGCCATGAGGCAGGGGTAAGGGGCTGGGTGGTGGAATTCTCCACAATGGTGTGGGGGAGGGGGCCACGGTCTGTGTTCACACCTAGCGGAGGACAGGAGGAGTGGGGATAGATACTGGACGCGGTGTAGGGCTCCTTCTCTTTGTGGAGAGTCTCGGCTCATGTTCCGAAGAGCTGCAGAGCCCTTCAGAGAACCCCCACTGGAGTTCAGCCCACTCTCAATCACTCCTGTGGAAAATGAAGCTGATCCTGAGACCCATGAGCCAGACCCAAGGGATGCTACCAACTCGTGGGAGAAATGTCTCCCTGCAGAACGACTCAGCGCTTGTCAAGCCCAGCGTGACATGTGGCTCCGTCACGATCAACTGTACACTCCGTCCTGGGTTTGTTACTGATGGTTATTAAGGTCGAAAATTTGGGAACAGTTTCCAATTAGGACAGATGCATAAATATACATAAATATATGACTCTTCATCCGTCTCCGTTAACGGCAGCTCCTTTCAGGGGGTAACCTTGGAGTTGTCCTTGACTTTTCTCTCCCAAGTCCCAGGTCTGACCTATCAGCAAATCTAGACGCTACCTTCAAAATACACCCAGAATCCAGTCACTTCTTTCCTGCCGGGTGGCCAACGCCTGGCCCAAGCCCCCATCACCTCTCACCTGCGTTTTTGCAAGAGCCTCATAATGGATCTCCCTGCTTCCATCCTTGTCCTTCTGCAATCTATTCCCCAGAAGGCAGCTGGAGGGATCCTGCTGAAACTCAAGCCAGACCAGGATACTCCTCCCTTCAAAACCCTCTGATGGCTTCCCTAAAGCCAATCTAATTACAAGACCCACACGGTCTGGCTCCTGTTGTCACTCTGACCTCACTTCCTACTCTTTTCTCCCGCCCCACTGGCCTCCTGGCTGTTTCTCTGACATGCCAATTATCATCCTGCCTCAGGACCTTTGCATATGCTACTCCTAGAGACATCCAACTGCCTGAAACACCCTTCCTTCAAATATCCACATCTTCTTCCCTCACCTCCTTCAAGTCTTTGCTCAGATGTCACCTTCTCAGTGACATTTCTTCCCTGACAATCCTATATAAACCCTATTTAAAATCAAACCCCTCCCCATTGTATGCTTATCTCTTCCTGCTTTATTTCCCCCTATAGTACTATATGCTTTGTACTATGACATAACCATTTACATGTTTATTTTGTTTAATGTTTGTGTCACCCCTCCCCACCCCCAGAACCTAAGTTTCATGAGGGCAGGGATTTTTTTAGTGTATTGGGTTCCTAACTGTTTCCCCAGACTCTTGGATAGTGCCTGGCACACATTCAGGGCCTTGTTAATTTGTTAAATGAATAAGTGAGGGGATTAAGATTCTTCCTGTAATAGAACCGTTTACTCTGAGTTGTGTTCTGTTATGCTTCCTTGAGCAGGAAAGAAAGGTGTGGAATTGAGTTTGTGCGCTGACCTTGTTATCATCATGTGATCTTGGGTCTATGCGGGGGTATGTGATGTGTGGGTGAATGTCATGTTATGTGTCTGGACTGCTGGAGGAAGAAAGGTTGAGAACACCACGATTCATGAGCAGATTGAGGGTATGGTATAGCCGTTAACTGCTGTGTGACTTTGAAGAAGTTGCCTGCCCTCTCTGAGAGATAGCAGAGGAACAAGGGGACCGTCATTGCACCCAGAGCACTTTGGCTTGGGTCCCAACTCTGCCACACTAGCTGAGTGACCTTGACTAAAGAGGCTCTATAAATAGAGGCTCATGTTTAACATGGGAAGAAAGAAGCCTCCGGGTAGGAGGGGCAGCATACGTGAGTGTCAGCTTTGGAACTGAGATGGTGATTTGAATCTTGGCTCAGCCACTCGCGAGCTGTGAGCTTCCGTTTCTATACCTTGAATGGGAATAACCCAATCCCACAACAATATAGAGGAGTAAATGAGTAACTGGACAATGATACAGAAATAATAACAGCTAAGTCATATTTTTAGCACTTCTATTCCAGTCATTGTTCTAAGTCTTTTATATATAACTCATTTAATCCTCATCACAAGGCTATGGGGATGACATTATTATTCCTCCTGTTTCGAAGATAAGGAAACTGAGGCACAGAGTGGTTAAATAATTCACCCAACGTCACACAGCAGAGCCAGGTTTCGAGGTCTAAAACCGACGCTTCCTCTCTTCTCCCTCGCTAGCCCTGAACTGAACCACTTGGTTCCTTAGCATCCTGACCCCTCTCACACCAGCTAACCAAGGTTGGAGCTCCTAAATCAACAGCCCCCCACTTCCTAGGCCTGGCCCTACATCTTTAAGCACCAGAGTTCTCCTGAGCATCTGAGTGGAGAGGGGGACCAGGTAGCTGAATTTGGGTTGATTAAATCAAGGAGAAAAATCAATTAAATTTAAATAAAGAAAAAAGATTGGAAATCAGGCACAATGCCTTCTTAATTATAGCACCTAATCACTGGCTGGGAAAAAAAAAAAAAAACTCCAGAACGTTTCATTTCATATGTGGCCTTGTGTATCTGAAATGAGAGGCTCCTAATGAAATGCACATTACCCCACTTGACTAGTAATTGACTAGGCAATCCTGACAGTTTCACGGGGGGAAATGATCAGGCATAAATAGCCAGGGCTTTTTGAGGAAGTGACAACACAGGACGCTTTGGGGTTTACTGAGGGGTAGCTGACCCTAAGGTCCCCTTTCCTGGCAGTACAACTCAGAGCGCTCCCGACAAAGAATGTGTCCACTGGGCAGGGCTGAGCGTGCAATGCAGCAGGCGAGCGTGATTACATGGCTTTTCTCTGCACCGTTCGGGGTTGTTGCAAACACACGGGGCCGGGGAGGATCGCCAGCAATCAGCGACCAAATGCCTCAAAGAAATTACTCTGACAAGTATCTCTGCAGTTGAGATCCTGGATTATAGCCTTCTAATTGGTCTCCCTCTCTCCCTTCTCTGCCCTTCCAATCTCTCTCCTCTGCAGCTAGGGGCATCTTTATAAAGCACATCTCATTAAGTTGCTTCCTTGATTAAAATCCATCATTGGATTCTTGTTGATGTCAGAGCAGTCCCGACTCCCTATGACGACTCAGGAGGCCAGACATGATCTGGTCCCTGACCATCATATCTCCAGTCCTTGTTCCTCTCTCCTGCATCCTTTGTTCCAAGCATACCAACCCAGCGGTTTCCCCAGACCTTTCATGTGCTCATGATTTCATGCCTTTGTATATGTAGTTCCCTTTATCTGAAACACCCTTCCCTCCCTTCCCCACCTAAGTCCTGACATCACGTCCTCCTGACCCACTTCCTCAGTGGCTGGCTGGGTTTGCAGCCCCTCTTTGATGCTGTCAGAGTGGCCCCGATGCCATCTCCTATGATGGCAAGCATTACCTGAAATGGTCATTGTCTGTGAGCTCAGGGAGGGCAGGGGCTTAGGTCTGTTCATTCATTTCATCCCCAGAACCTAGCACAGTGTCCAGCCCTGCTTAAAGATGTTGTCAAATGAGTGGGAAGAGACTTCACAACGATGGTTGTGATAACATGGGTGCTTTGCAGCCTCCTTGCAAAGCAAAGCCTCAAAACCACCATCTCGCATCCAGGATGCTTTCTTGCCTTTTTGACTATGAGTGAGTATGAGAAGGCTTAATGTTTGCTTGCTCGTTTGGCCCTGTTAGGATGTGGGCAGAAGTGACCAGAGCTCTCGGGGTCATCACTGACTGAGTTATTCAGTCATTCAGTCAGCTAGACCCCACTCACTCTACTCTGCAGTGCCCAGCATTGAACTGGGCACCTGAGCGCCAGAAGGCTGACTAAGGCGAGGCGGGTGCGCTCCAGTAGCTCACACCTCATGCACGACAGGTGTGCAAATGCTCACCACACCAGGACAGAAGGGATGGACAGATCCCTGCAGCGGCTCCTTTTACAGAGCAGGGGACCGAGGCACAGAGATGTGCGGTGGCTTTCCCAGGATCGCAGATATGATACTCGGCAGAGGCGTGAATAACATTCATCCCACCTGCCCTCCCTCGAGATCCCCGTGTCTTCTTGAGACAGGGGAGAATCTAAAGAGCCCCGAATAAGCCAGATCCCGCAGTCCTTCCTCAGATGGAGGCACTTGCACTGGGGAGCTGGTGGGATTTAGAGTGACATTAGGATTAGGATTAGGGTTGTGACAGCCACAATGACTCCAAGAAGTCAGGGTCTAGAGGCCAAGAGCCCTATGCACTGTTTGCAACAGGTGCACTGGACGGCATTGGAGAGGAGAAGGTCTCTTAAAATCACCCTTGTTGTCTGTTTGTGGAAGGCAAGTGTTGAACCACTCACTGAATTCATTCATTCATTCGTCCATCTATTCATTCATTCACCAAATAGTACGCGGTATCTACCACCAGCCAGGCAGCGTGCTAAGAGCTTTGCAGATTTTCTCATTTAATACACAACCCTTGAATTAAAGTTGATTTTAAGGTATCATTATAATTATTCCCACTTTGCATATGTGGAACCTGGAGTCAGAAAGGAAAATAACTTTCCCAGGTAGTTATAATTAACAATAATGATAACAGTTAACATTTGTGGATCATTTATGACATGCCTGGCAGTATGCTAAGCTATTATGCTGAATTTAATCCTCACAACAGAGTTATGGGGTAGGGACCATTAATATCCCATTTTACAGCCAAGGTGATTGGTATTAAAAGATGTGAAGGAACTTGCCCAGAGATAGTAGCTGCCCCATGACAAAGTCAGAATCTTATCTTAGGTCTGCTTGACGCCCCTGTCCCGTATTTCTCCATGTGGTCCCTGGGTCACCTACATCAGAATCACTGGGGACATCTGTGTAAAATGCAGAATCCTGGGCCCACAAAGACCTCCAGAATCTGAGGGCAAGGCCCGGGAACCAGCATTGTATACAAAGGTCCCAGGCGATTCCTACACTCACTAAAGCTTGAGAATTTTGTTGCCATTCTTGAGGTAGGGACCCAGTAGCTTTCAACAGAAAATATTCCATTTGACTTTCTCAGTTGATTTGGAAAAACATAACGAAAGGGGGAAAAAAAATAAGTGAAACTCTCCCTGGGTCCCAGGAGGGCTGCAAGAGATATAAAAGGAAGACGGCAAAGACACTTTGATGCCAATACTCCAGCAGATGTGTTTACGCAAGTTGGTTTGATTACAGGTGCTAAAAATACCCCCTTTTAAATTTAGGAGGCCAGAACGTTTCCCACTGCTTTACCAAAAAACAGTTTAAAAAATTTTTTTAATTCATTCCTAACCCCCACCTCCTTCAACCGGTTATTAGTATTGATGCTGGAGTCCCAGAGTTTGTTATCGAGAATTATAATGGCAAATCACGGAGACATTTCCTCTGATTACATGGATTCTCAGTGTATTTGGCTCCTACCTCCCCACCAGCCGTTCCTCTGCATCAGCAAAGTGCCAGCTGTATTCGACTTCCTTGGGGTGGCTGAACACCAGACCTCGACAACTTCCCAAAATAAATCTCCCATCCAGCAGGGCCGGCCCCCACTTCCTTCCCCCAATCGCTTTTCTTCTGTTTTTGTGCTTCACATCTTTGAATCATAAAACTGTAAGACCCAAGGAGCTCAAAGACTTAATTCGCACATGGGGAAACTGAGGCACAGAGCCAGGAGAGGAGTAACTCATCTGAATTGGCAAAGCATGTTAGTGCCAGGGCTGGTCCCAAACCCCAGCATCCTGCCCCCAAGTCCAGGGGTTTCCTGATCAGACCAGCAGGCTGCTTCTCCTGGAATTCTCGTCTGCACCCAGACTTAGCTTACAACCTACCGCAGGTTACTAAACCCCTCTGAGTTTTCTCATCTGTCAGACGGGGATAGTAAAAAGACTACCTCAAAGGGCCACTGTAAAGATTGAAAGAATTAATCCATGCAAAGTGCTAAGAACAGTGGCTGGTACATAGTGAATCCTCAGTAAATGGCAGCCTGTCACCATCATCCTCATCGTCATCAGGTGGCCCAGAACACATGCTGATGCAATGAGTGGTTATTGACATCAAAATTTTTTTGAGGGGTGCCTGGCTGGCTCAGTCGTTAAGCGTCTGCCTTCGGCTCAGGTCATGATCCCAGAGTCCTAGGATCGAGCCCCACATTGGGCTCCCTGCCCAGTGGGGAGCCTGCTTCTCCTTCTCCCTCTGTTGCTCCCCCTGCTTGTGTGCGTTCTGTCAAATAAATACATAAAATCTTGAAAAAAAAAACTTTTTATCCTACTTGTTTTTTTTAATAAGAAGAAATAATGCCTGGTAAGCAACAAAAATGTAACATAAAAATGTTCCATAAAAATCGGTGGGATGTTTTAGGAACAAATGAGAAAGATCTCAAATTACGAACCTCAAGGTCTTGACCAGCTTAACATGTATGTCAGTTGGCGATGGGGGATGATGACCACGGGTTCACGTCACACAGCTCATTGGCCCCTACAGAAGGGACGCTGGCCTCTCTGCCACTGTGCCTCCTTCAAGAAAGACTCAACGAAAATCCTCCCTCCCCCTGGGATTTTCCTCCATCCCACCTACCTCTGAGCTTCCCCCACATTGCTTTTGGTCTTGGGGAAAACATCCTCTTCCATAGAATATAATAGTTGATTACTCCCATTCCCCCCTGCCATCTGAGTTATCCTGGGGATGAGCACGGCAACTGTCCCTGCATGGGTGGGTCACACACTGGTTGGGGGGCGGAACTCACTGGCTTATTCATAGTTGCTATAGCTTGTCTAGTTCCTCACCCCTCTAGGCCTGTGACTGCACACACGAGTCACCAGGGACGCTTTCTAAAAATGCCATCATCTAGGCCCATCTCCCATCAATTTAACAGAATCTCTAGGGCTCATTCATGTTTTTTTTTAAAGGCACCCCCTTCCTCCCGGAAGTGATAACTACTGCTTTAGACCGTTTCCATAATTTATATATATGATTTTCTAGCCCGCCTGGGCTGGGTGCTCGATGGGAGCGAGTCTTACTTATCTTCGCACCTGCAGCCTTACCAGAGGAATTAACAAGCATAGTGAACATTCATGTGGACTGAATTAAGTGATCATCTTTTCTATGAAACACCATGACCCTTGCTGCTTTGTGAAGATGGTCTTTCTGATGTACGTGACCCCTGAGTCTCAGTTTCCCCATTTCTACATGCGGGGTGAAGATAACATCTATTCCTTAGCACTGTTTATGGTGAGCGGCCAATGAGAGGATGGTGGAGAATGGCCTAGATGGACCCCGGAGCATCAGAAATGCCCACAAAATGTGATTCGTTTTCTTTTCTTTTCCCTGCTGTCAGTGCCATGGAAAGCAGTCAGAGGAAAGGAAGGTGAGAAGCAGTGTTTAACCTGAGGGGCGAATGTCCCCACCACCTGACGTGGCCACACCTCCCCACCACCACCGTCACCATCAGCCACGGCATCGTTAATGAGACCCGACTCTGGGCAGGCGCTTTCGAAAAGAACAAAACAAAACAAAAAAGGTGCTTTACCTACATGGTTCCTTGAAGCCAATGACGACCCTATGAAATAGGCAGGACGACGCTGGTTTTCAGAGGAGGAAAAGGCTCCAAAAGGTGGCACAGTGAAGCGGTAACGCCCGAGCTAAACCCTCTCCCGTATTCCTCCCTGCTCTTCCTATTTCTCAGGGACAGACAATTCATTCTGCAAACTCGTCCCCGGGTTCGGTTCTTTCCTTGGACCGTCAGATCCTTTCCTTCTTTGTGTGTCCAGCCGAGGTGACACAGGCCTCTTGTCTCAGCTGTTCGCTCGCATCACCAGGCAATGGCCAAGCTGGCTGTTAGTCGGCCCTACCTCATTTGTTTACTTTCGGAGGCAATAGTGACTGTGGGCACTTCTGAATCCACCTGAGAGATTCAGAGAAGAACCTTGACTTGCTCTGTGACTTTTGGGCAAGTGTCTTAAAGCAGCTGAGCCTCAGTTACTCCTTCTGTACAATGGGACTAGGGAGAGTGGCCAGTTTGCTGGGTGGACTGTGAGGATAATGGATGCAAAGTGCTTTGAATCGAAACAGAGGCTCAAAACAAGCCAGTCAGTGGTAGTAATGGTAGTGATTGTTCCTCTGGGGAAGATGGTCTGGCTGCCCAGGGGCTGGCCACCTGCCTGTAACTGGAGCAGACTGGCTGGCTGGGACCCGGAGATGTCCGACGTCTCCGTTCAATTACCTCCATCTGTGGGTAAAACAGCCCCTGCGTAATGGACTGATTAATCTCCTTATCGCACGGAGCACACAGTGTAATTACATCAGAGAATTCAGATCCCCAAGCGCGACATCAATCAACTCAGAGAGGGCAGCTTCGCCCTCCCTTCCCCAATAGCCTGGGGGAGAAAACACGTCTTCCCTCTGCTTGCCTTGTTCATGCTTCCCTCAGATGTGAGATGGGGGACTAAGAACGCCTGGGAAGGGCTGCCTGGGGAGCAGGTAAGGAAGGAAGAGGAGAGGAGGGATCTTTCTTAAAGTCAGTTGCCTCTCCGGTTCACTCTCTCCGCCTACCCCCTTGTAAGTTCGTTTGCTCCTTGAGTTTGGAGTGAATAAGTGGGGGAGAAGGGGAGGAACCCCACTTTTTTGTAAAGGATGGCCAGACAGAACAGTAATAACACCTTCTCATAGTTGCCTTTGATTGAATTCTTACTACTGTGCCTGCAAAGACGTTACCACCTTGTCTCACAACAGCCTGATGAAGAAGGTGCTATTATTCGTCCCCATTATGCAGATGGAGCAACTGAGGTTTGGATAGTGCCCAGTCAGACCCCAGGGGGATAGTGGAAGGGTGGTCTTTGGGCCAGAAGAAAAGGACAGCCTGGATAGGAATTAAAGCAAATTCACAGTCCATCCTGCCTCTCGTGAAGCCAGGAAATGAGGCTTTTCTTGCTGGTTTGGTAACCGATTTCTGTGAGATCCCTCATCTTTCCATTTGTACACCTGATGGCCAGCTAAAATCCTCCCCCCATAAAACAGGTAACACTAGAGCTCTTCTGTTTGAAGCAGAGGTGGTAATTTGGACACCCCACCGCTTCACCTTCTCCTCAGGCTTCAAGGCAAGCCCAGGGGCTGTGCCGCGTAACGCGGTTTGGAAGCTACGGACCTAGGTGGGCTCTAAGATTGCCAGCTCTAAAATGTGACAGATCTGCAGCTCGGAGGGCTCTGGTCTGTCTCATTCATAACTGAATCCTCCATGCCTAGAACGGTGCCTGTTCCCCCCCCCCCCCCCATAAATAGATGTTGAGAACACAGGGGATTTGAAAGTCTGTTCATTTAGTTTCATTTAGTGGCCAGGTACAAAGTGGTCAGGTTTTTTTTTTTTTTTCTTTATTCTCCCTGTGTGAAGAAACTTCTGGAACGAATGAGCCCATGATATATGCTGCATAGTACTTTTCAAACACTCAAAGTTATCGCTAACATTTCCAAATCAGGCATTTCGTGTACACATTTTAGATCATGACTGGGGACAAGGGACCTACATTCCTCTCCCGAGGGAGTCACTGGCCAGATCGAGGTGGCAGTGGCCCCCCTAACTGATCTTAGTCCCTGCCTCTTAACCTCAAAGGTACGGGGAATGCACAGGGCTGGCCACACCTGGGCCCGGCCTTGCCAAACAGCCATCACTTATGTGATAGTTGGTAACCTGGGGGTGATACCAGGCACCTTCTACGAAATAAACTGGCCTCTATAAGGGCTGGCCCAGAAAACGGAGGCTCGTCCTTTTTTTTCCAGCCATGAAGCAAGAGGGTGGGTGTGTATCTCATTGGCCAAGAGTGTGCCAGGAGCTGCCCACCTAGCTCGGTGCTGCACCATCATTTCCCTTGTAGGAGATAGACCACCAGCCACCCGCTTGCTCCTTTCTCACAGGATTCTTTATCCCAGGTTCCAAAATGCACGCTCAGCCCTGATCAGGCCTGGGGAGTGCCATGAAGCTGATGCTGTGGTCTCTCGCTGCCGGGATTATATTTCAATTATCAAAATCCATGGTTGCCAAATGTGTGTCCACAGCCCGTGCTGATTGGGCTACTTCTGGATCACGGAAGGCGCTTTCTGTAAATGCACATTCCTGGGCCCCCGCCCTGGGGATTCTACCTAATAGGTCATGGTGGGGCCGGGGTGGGCTCTGGTATCTATATTTATAGAAAGCTCTCCAGGCAGGTGATCCTAGCGCCCAGCCCAGGGGTGTGAGCCATAGATAACAGGCCAAACCACTCACTTTGTTCTACCTGCTCTGCTTTCCATCTCTTTAAATGTCGACTGCACTGTGCGGGGCTCTCCTATTTCTGCCTCACCTTGAACTTGCCTCAAGGATATCTCCCTAAGCCTGATGGTTCTTGCCCTCATTTTCTCCATCAGCCAGTTGAATTACATCCTTTGGGCTTAGCTCAGACCCCCAAATGCCCAGTTCCACAGTGCTACGCAAACAGGGAAAAAAAGGACAGCCCACAACAGTATCTTTAAGGAGAGGCACTGCCTTACCCCCACCTGAAGCCTGGCATGGGGATTTCTCCCAGACTCCAGCCCGTGTTCCTTCTCATCCCTGTCCTCTCCATTTCTAAGCCTTGCCTTCTTTTTAGGATCAATTAACGGGAACAAGTGCCATTTTATCTCTGGGCTTTGGAAATCCATCAGCTGCTGCCGACACCTCCACGGGGGGTACTGGGAAGGAGTCAGTTCTGAGCAAGAATGATAGAAGCCCGGTGGCATATGGTGTGTGGATTACCGCGCCCAGGGGTCCACCAGGGGTGGGAGATAAATATCTAAAACTCCCAAAGCCACGGGAACAATGGCTCTTCAAGGTGATTTTGCGTGTACACACACACACACACACACACACACACACACACACACACACACGGAAAAGAAAGTGGAGTACAGATGAAGACCCCACCCCCGCTGCAGCAACCCTGCCTTTCTCTTTGCTGGTTGGAGGGGCCAGTTTAGTAACGGGAGGGGAGGAGAAAGAGGCAGAATAGGATCTGGCTGTGGGGTAAGCAGTTTGCACCAAGTCTGCTTTTTCTCCCCTTTCTGTTCTGCAGCTCCCGGGCTGGGTCACAATAGCGATGATGGTGCTTATGATGACGATGACAGCCAGCAGGTAATTCCGTGCTTGCCACGTGCTGGCTCAAGCCGGGCACGGTCCTACGTGCCCATTTTGCCTTGGATCCTTGCAGCTATGACCTAGGTCCTAAGTTACCATTGCTGGATTACAGCTCACAAACTGAGGCCTGGGAAGCTCTGAAACTTGCCCAGGCTCCACAGCTGGGGAGTGGAGGAGCCAGGTACTTCCCAGTCTGCATCTGGAGCCTGACGCTGAAGCGCCAGGTTATGTGGCTGTGGTCCCAGGCTCTGTCCCCACTTGGGCATCCCCAGTTGACTTGCATGTTATGAACATCTGCAAGGTAGGGCTCTGCCTCCACTATCTGAGGAACTTACAACATAGCTGGGAAGGCCTGATTTACTAAAAACATGTCGTTAGCCCTCGTCTGCCAGGCACTGAGCTAAGAGTTCGATGTGCACCACCTCATTTGATCTCTCCGACTACTCTACTATCCCCATTTTACAGGTAGGGAAACTGAGGTTCAAAGAGATTAAAGAACATGCCCCGGTCACAGAGGGTGTGGGCAGAGGAGCTAGGATTCAAATCTAGGCCTGTAGGCTTCAAGAGCCTAATCTCTGACCCAACAGATTCACAAAAATGTCACAAACCAGACTAGGGTAGTTACAACATAGGAGGCTGTGATGGAAAGTACAGGGCTCCCAGTACTGAGCACCTGCAGAGCATGGCCAGAGCCATGGTAGGAAGGTAGGCCGGAGGCCCCTGGAGGGATTCTGATGAGATGAAGGGAGGTTGAGGAAAGAGGGCATGGTTTATGTAACTTGTTCCCCAGCAAAAATTCCCTTCCCAACTCCAGGTGGTGCTGCCGGTAACAGGCAACATCAGGCAAAGGGGTGTGGATAATTTAGTATAAATGCAGCCTGAAATCCAAGGAAGCAACATCTCCGGGTCACAGCAGTGTTTCTCAAGCTAGAATGTACATCAGAAACACCTGAAGGGTTCTTTGTAGCACAGAGTGGTAGGGCCCCCATCCTGGAGTCTCTGATTTGGTAGGTCTGGGCTGGGTCCCAAGAATTTGCGTTTCTAACAAGCTCCTGGGTGATGCTGCTTCTGGTGATGTGGGACCACATTTTGAGAACCAAGAGTGTAGAGTGAAAAGCACCCACTTTGTGGCTACACTCACTTAGAATTGAATCCAATTTCTGCCCCTATTTAACTTGAGTGGACCTGGTCTTGCCTCTCCAACAATCTGTTTTTTTCGTCTGTAAGATGGGGCCAGCTATGTCAACATTGTGAGTTTGTTGTGTATTTACAGTAAATCAGGTAAAAGGCTTATTACAGTACTTGGCAGATAAAGAAGGCTCAATAAATAATAGCCATTGTTATTACCCAGGGAAAGAGCTTAAACCAGCTCCTGGCCAGTGACATACCAGGACTGGGACTACAGTATCGTATCTTCAGTGAGCACTCAAAACCTGGGGCCACGAAAGTGCAGGTAGCTAATGTTGGTGAATAGTGACAAAAATTTGGTAACACATATTCAGAGATTACTCTTTGTCAAGGAAGACTTCAAAGGCAAACAGGAAACGAAAGTTATTTCTTCATGGCTGCTAAATCAGCTTGTCTATCTATTTATCCTTCTATTAGTTGTGAAATTCATTCTTCCATCCATCCATCCATCCATACACCATTTTTCTATCCATCCATCCATCCATCCACCCATCATCCATCCATCCAACTACCTACCCATAGATTTTTCTAAACCCCTACGTTGGACAAATAAAACAAAAAAACGGAAAAAAAACAAAAACAAAAAAAAACAACCTGTCCTAGTTACTAGGAAGTTCAATGGGAAAAACCCTCAGTCAAGTGGGTCTACCATTTGTGCCCTTCTGGCATTTCATTCCAATTGGCTTATGTTTCCGTGTTTCATCCAGGAGCTCTGACTCACCCAGAGCAGAGTACAACCTGATGGAGGCAGGCAGGGAGCAACAAAGAATAGTATGTCCTCAACCAACATGAAAACCAAAAGAGAGAGGTGGCTAAGAATTGAGGTCCCAGAGACAGATCCAAGGTAGATTCCTGATTTCTTACCACTTATGAGACTCGTAGCCTTGGACATTTGTGAGCCCTAATTTTCTTCTCTAGAAAATGGGAGTGCTAATAGTACCCATCTCATGGGGGTGGCTGTGAGATAATACATAATATATATAAAGAGGTTGGCATGATTTCCTGGTGCATATTAATTAAATGCTAAACAACTCATAACTATTATTGTTAGCAGCGGAGCAGGGGACATAGGGTGGATGGGGCAATTTGGTCAGATCAAAGTCTTCATTATCAGCAGAAGCCAAACTTTGCTTGGGGTTTTCCCTGAGACCATGTGTAAACTTCCCAAAGGGACAAGCAAACAGGCTCCTCCACCCCTTTTCCACAAATTTCTGCCAGAGAAATCAGTGTCTGATTTAAGGAACAAGGAAGAGGGGCACTTATTGATAGAATTCTGATATTTATAAAGCACTTTCCATTTCCAAAGCATGTTTATATGTTGTTCTCTCGTTTTATCCTGACAAAACCCCAAGTTTTAAATAAACAAAGTTTTCTTAGTCTCATTTTGAAAAGAAGGAAACAAGCCTAGGGAGGTTAAGTGGCCTGCCTATGGTCACACAGCAAGTTAATAGCAGGGCTATGTCTAGTTTTCTTAAACATTCTTTCCACTACACCGCATAAAACCTAAGCTCAATTTCTTGGTTTTCCCCCTTTTAATAAATAGGAAACCAGAGGACTTTGGCTGACTCCTCTGCTTTTTTATACTCTAATGCCATCACTGGAAAAAATATGTATATGCGTGCATTTTTGGCTATTGTGAATTATTAATGACAATCTCTTTAGTGTGTCAATTCCATTTCTTTGTTCGAAACATTCCTTTTGGCATTGGCAACAGCACTGAAATAAATAGTTTATTTGCCAATAACATAGCTTGTTAAATTTTAATCAAATAGAGTATTGTAAGCACGTAGTTACTGGGATATACCCCTTGGGAGTGAGAGAGATCACTTTAGAAATGAATTAATAATGGAGCCTTTGGAAGCCAAAATGAAATGGCCAATGGAGCCTTGATGTGGATTATCCCTATTTGAGCTGTAAATCAATGGAGTTGGTCTCACCCTACCCCCATTAAAATTTCCTTGTTAATTATTTTTGGAAGATAATAAGAACAACCAGATGTGGGGGTATTGTTTTGCCTCTTGTTTCCTTCTGAAATGTATGAGCTCTTTTATGATGTTTTAAGCATGTAGTCTAGTATCATTGCATGTTAAATCCTAAGGATCTGATGTTGTGGCTTTAGACTAGAGATGGGAGGCCAGATCCAAGGCTTCCATTAATTTCTCTCTCTCTCCATCTTTCTCCCTTTTTCTCCCGTGTGCTCTCTCCTCTTCATGCTCAAGAGAACACGATGCCTGGGGCGCCTGGGTGGCACAGCAGTTAAGCGTCTGCCTTCGGCTCAGGGCGTGATCCCGGCGTTATGGGATTGAGCCCCACATCAGGCTCCTCCGCTATGAGCCTGCTTCTTCCTCTCCCACTCCCCCTGCTTGTGTTCCCTCTCTCGCTGGCTGTCTCTATCTCTGTCGAATAAATAAATAAAATCTTAAAAAAAAGAGAACACGATGCCATATTTTGTGTGTGGTGATGCTTCTTACTCCTTACCGGAAGGATGGAACTATTGAGTTGTTTCTGGGGAGCATTTTAGATAGACTCTTTCATTCTTGCTCACAATACCCCCCCTACAAGCCAATGACTAGCATTTGTGAAATGGTTGTGGAGTAGTTATTAGAGCTGTTAATATCTCAGTTCTTCTTTCAGGCACACAGTAGGACTGCCCTTAACCTCCCCCTTGAATTTAGGTATGATGCCATGGCTTGCTCTGATTAATGAAGTGTGAGAGGAATTGATGTGTATAAGTTCTGGATAGAAGCCTTTAAAGGCAAGTGTGCAGTTCACTATTTTCCCTTTCCCCTGCCCTAGTAACTACAGACACTTCAGATGGTAGAGGTTCATTCAGTTTGGGCTCTTGACACAGGACAACATGGGACAGAGGCTCCTGTAAACCCATGATGGACATGTAGTATGAGCATAAAAAGATACCTTTGTTGTTTTAAGCCTGACATTTGGGGGTTGGTTACTCCTGCAGGACAACCAAGCCTATCCTTACTGACACGTGCAGAATAAAGTCTCATGCTTACTTACCATCGGAGTCATGTGCATTTATGACCATGAGATCAAATCTGGGACTTCTGGTTCTTTGGGGGAAAGAGACTGTAGCTTGTTCATCTTTGAACATCCATTGCCTAGCAGAGTGCCAACTATTTAATGGATACCAGTAATGCTTTCTGAATGAATGAACTAGAAATATGACAGCATAATCTCTGGAGTTAAATGGCGGAAATGATGATGATGATGGCAACCACGTTATTGATGATACCAGCATCTACTGATGGCTTACCATGTGCCTTAGCACTCTGCTAAATAAGTTGACAACTGGTATCTCATTTGGTCCTTACGGTAATTCCGTAAGATACATATAAATGTTGTCTTCATTTTGCATATAAAAAAGCAGAATCATGGAGCACAAAAGCCAATCACCCAAGGCCATTAATAAGTGGCAGAACCAGGATTTAGATTCGATACACCTGTTCCATAGATTCTCAATAAATGTGGGAGTTTTTGCCCACAGGGGACACTGGACAATGTCTGGAGATCCTTCTAGTTGTCACAACTGGGGAAGCACAATAGGTATGTAGTGTGTACAGGTTGCAGATGATGCAAACATCCTACAATGAACAGGTACAAAGAATTATCTGGGCCAAAATGCCAATAGTGACAACAAACCTTGATATATTCCTATAATGCTCTTAGCCACTAAGTTATCCTGCCTCTGGACATATCTATCTTTTCAGAAATCAGGGAGACCAAAGCTTCAAAACGCCTATGCTATCCTCCTGGAAGATTTATTGGAAATACATAAATGTGTTTCTGAACTGATCACATTATAAAATATAGATTTACATAGAATTTTTCAGGAGCACACATTTCTCATAAAGTGAGAGACACCTGAAAGATGATGTAACGAGTAGGTTCAATAGGTAAGGATGGCTGGAGTTGCAGCCAGGTAAGTGTTTCATGGTTGGATGCACTGCAGCCTTAAATTGTTTAATCAACGACCGCTGTCCTCGGTGCTGAACCACTGTCAGGCTCTCAGGGACATGAATCAGCAAAGCCCCTGAGTGTGAGCGGTTCTGCCCACACGCCAAGTACACACACAGGGCTACACCTTTTTGCTTTTCTAGCCTCCAAGCTCAAGGACATTGTCCCTACCTTTGGAACAAGCTAATTAACATGCGGGAAACATTGCTATTTTGAGTCCATCTTGAAGAATTTTCGGTCTGGGGCTTGACAAGGTGGCAATTGTTTCCCTTCCATTATTCATTCTTTCAACCTTCAAGGACTCTTCTGGAACTGAGTACACAGCCCTGCACACATGCTGATGCGTGTGCATACACACACACACACACACACACACACACACACACACACAGTCCACATAGAGGTACAGGGAGGGAACAGGCAACTCAAATGAGACCAGGAAGTAGGGTGTCCTAAAGGAGGAGGTGGGGGAGTGAAGTGATGGAGTATAGGGCTTCATTATTAAAGTAAACTAGTCAGTGACCAGGATTTAGTTGGCAGGTGAGGATTATGTTCCTTCCTCCCATCTCAGACTACAAGCTAAGGTTGATGTTTGATAAGTACAGGAGTGAGCCAATCTCATTCCAGAAGCCTGTTTTTGGAGGTCACTATGTCCTTCAGGAAGTTGGAAGACTTGGGATTTGAGATATGGAGGATCCAGCATAGGGTCCTTCCTCCAAGGCTTAGGTGGAACGGAAAGTTGAGTGTTATGGAGCTGAAGACTCTGTCCTTATTCTTACACTCCTCTGGACCATACTTGGGAGAGATTCTTATCAAAAACATTACAAACAGTGCATGGAAGGGTCAACTAGTTCCCAATCAGCTAACTCAGACCTTATCTCCTTAGTCTCCACTGAAACTTGGTTGAACACCTTAGGGCCTGGGACATCCTGCCTTGTGTAGGCTCTAAAAAATAAAAAAATAAAATAAATGGATTCTGCTCTGTGTGTATGCATATGTGTGTGTGTGTACCAAACCCAGATATAACTGCAGAACATTTACAGAGATATGACTCCTATAAAGAAAATTTGAGGTACTCAGAGAGTTTGGGTAGATGGATGAGGGTATATATGAATGTACATACATGCACACACATGTATTCATCCATGTCATGTGTACGGGAATGCTTGCATGAACACATGAAAATGTGAAAATGTCTGTGAGTGCTTAACAGCGTGGGATAGGAGTGTCACATCAATAGCCATTTCTCCTTTGGATCCATGGTTCTTCCTAATTTTGTTTTTGCTTTGTTTTGCTGTTTTGTCCATCTGTCCACCAAAGTGGTTAAAAAAGAGGATTTTGCATCATGGACTGAGATGTGAGATATTTTCAGGCCCCAGTTGTCTCAGATATAATTTTATTCTCCCTTGATACCCATTATATGAATGCAATGTCAAAGCTGGAATGTCCTCCAATCACTTCATTTTATAAATAGAAAAACTGAGGTCCAGAAAAGTAAGTTAAATCTACACAAAGTCACATGGCAGTCATGTGACTGCCTGGTCACATGGTCACAAAGGTCAATGCCTGGACTTAGTCCACCTAAGGCTACTTCTTCTGTGCTAGTCATGTTCCTAATGGACTGCATTCGCATCAAGCAGAGAACTGACTTAAGAGCCAATCAGCTCAAACCCCCATCTGATGCCCCAACTGAAGGGACCACGCACCCTCTCTCCTTTCCCGAGAAGTGCTGAACACTTCAGTCTTGAAATCTGGACTGCTCTGGGCTACCAGGATCTGCCCTAGATCTGGATAAAGATCTCCTGGGAGAAAGATACAAAAGAGAGGTCAAGAACCAGGTCAACACTGACACGAGACACACAGAAGATGCAATTGTCTAAAACCTTCCATGGCTCCCCATTGCCTTTAAGGTAAGATCCTGCCCCTGTGATACTCAGGAGGATCCAACCCCTTCTTATACTCCCCAACGCCTTCTCTTTCAACTCTCAACTACCACCCTCTATTCTAGCCACAGTGGCATTTCCCTAGGTGGGCCAGGCCCTTTCTCACCTCAGTCTGCACATATTGGGGTCACCTTCCACTACTTCTCTCCTCTTTCCTGGCCAACCCTTGTTTACATCTCAAGTTTTGTCCTGTTTATATCCTTGTCATCCATTGTCCTATTTGTCCTAGTCATTATCTCCTTCAGAATCTGTTCCTGGTTACTGAAGCCCTTGATAAATGTCCCTCTTCTATTGCCCTGTTACCCAGGGAGAGTGAAACAGGTAAGTTCTTATCTGGTGTCTGTATCTGGTTGGTTCAGTGCTGTATCCCCAGAGTCTAGTTCAGTGCCTTTCATGATGGATGGATGGATGGATGGATGGATGGATGGATGGATGGACGGACGGACGGACGAACGAACTAACAAACATCACTCTGAGTCTCTTCAACACAGTAGGCAAGGGACTGAGTGTGAAGTAGAAGCCCTGGGGCCTGGGGAGGGGAGGGGGCACTTAATTGGCAGAATCAATGTTTCTTAGCTAAGACCCACACAGAAGTGATTTGAGGGCTGAGAGGTACATCGAAACCCTGAAATGCTGCTCTGTTGTTCACAGGCCTTCTGCTTGCTGGGCACGCAGGAGGGCCGGGCGGAGGTGTCTCCAGCTAAATAGCTGCAATCCAGGGAGAGGTAATTGCAGGATCCGAAAGCAACTTTTTTCATGTCTGGCTCTGCTCAGGGGAATACGTGATCACAGACCTCTCAACTGGAGAGTCTGCCGAGTATCAGAGACAGTGGGGTGGATGGTACTGAATTTGGCTGCCATGGGCAGGGACAACCGTAGAGAGAAGGTGAAGGGTGCTAAGGGGACAAGTCTCTGGAAGAAAGAGATAGAAGGGAGTGAGGCAGGGGCAGAGGAATGGGGCAGGAGTGCATGCTCCAGGGACGACATAGTGGCTGGCTAGTCTCCAACGGCAGGGAGTATAAGAGGTGGAGAGGGATTTTTCAAGCAGCTCATACTTCTCAAGAATGCTCATACCATTATTTCTGGAAATCTTCTGTATCACAATAGACCCTCTTCCAAAGAAGAGTTACAGGAGGGGCGAGATGACCACTGCGTTATGAGCTTGGGTGTTTGATTTATGCTGCCTGAATTCCAATTCCAGCTTTCCTACCTACCTGGGTGACCTGAGACAGTTATTTAATGTCTGTAAAATGGGCACGATGCCTGTACCAGTCTCAGGGAGTATATCTCATTGCTATGATGGTTAAAAATGAGATAGTCCACATAAGGCACTTCATACAGTGTCTGCAACACAATACAGGCTCAATAAAGATGAACTAGTATTATTAGCGTCTTGTGTTATTATTTACCTATGTATTTCTAATGCTCCCCCCCCAAATGTCTGGCATATAGATCTCAAGGAAATATGGCACAAAGAAATTAACGGATGGGATGAGTAAAAAAGAAACATCTGTTATATGCTCAGGGCTTGCTATGAGACATTTACATGCCTTGCACCTCCTGTTCCCTCTGCTTGGACCACCCTCCCCCCCTTTTTCTTTTTCAGTGAGCAACTATCCATAAATCAAGATTTAGCTCAGAGTCTATTTTCTAGGAGCGGACCTTCCTGGCATCAGTTGGGGGGAAATCATGGTTGCATCACTGTTCTAAAAGCAGCTGTGAGGGACAGCAAGAACCCTGGATCAAGAGTCTGAGGATTTGAGTTTTCATTTCTGTTCCATTCCTAGCCTTGAAAATGACCTTGGGAATTTCCTTGATACTTTGTACCTCTATCTTGTCATCTGTTGAATGGGGGGGGGGGGCGTGGAGATTCTTATCATATAACATTGTTGTCAATGTATCTCTCCTTTAGCAATATTTATGGAGCTTTTCTTATGGGTCAGGCATGGCACTGTAATCTGAAGGAAACTCAGTCAACAAGACAGGTAAGGTCTCTACCATAACGGAACTCACAACTGGGAGACAGACATTAAAGAAATAAATGGCCTGAAAAACAATTTGTAATGGGTGAGACCAGGAAAGTCCTGCTTGAAATTGGAATGGCAAGAAGGAAATGACCATTCAAAAGACAACTGGGTAAGAGCATCGCAGGCAGAGACAGCAGCATGAGCAAAGGCCCCGAGGCAGGAGAGAGTGCTTGGGGGTTTGAAGAACTGAAAAGAGGTGAGAAGGACACGAGCAAAGTGAAAAAGGGGAATAGAGGAGTAAGATCAGTTCTGGAAGGTGGGGTCACTGGAATCAGGTCTGGCCAAACCTTACAGGCCACAGCATGGAAACTGTGAGACAGGGATGTTGGCTTTCTTAATAAATGGCAAAGCCACATGGAAATGTCACATAAGACCATGGCTATGGACCTATAACTAGCCTTTTAGTTTCTCCATCAAGGCAGTGAGAGAACATCATCTGTCCAGCCACCATCCCCATCCAGGTATGATGATGGGCGTGACATCTCCTCACAAGTGAAACCAAGTGACATCTCCACCTGATGGCATGGCATACCTAGGCCTAATTGTGGCTGCATCAGGCACTGTGGCCCTGGTTATGCCAGCATTTAGACAGGGCTGAGCTATTATCAAAGGGGAGGAAGCATCCTGCAGGCTGTTTTGGAGCCATGATGTATGTGGCTATTCTGGGCCTGGTGGGAGGGAGGCTGGGAGGGGGGCTGGCCGGAAGAGCAGAGTTATTTCAGGACATTGCAGCAGGCAATTGGTAGCCTGAGTATACAGAGCAAATCTGGATAGACTGGAGGGGCCAGAGACCCTGAACTGCTGGAAGCTAAAGGACATCCCTAGATGACCCCAGAAGAGATGTGCTTCTGTTGTAAGGCAGTTTGGCATGAGTCCTGGAGGCAGACAGGGCTGGAATTGGTGCCCACTAGGTGACCGTGGGCAGATGTCCACCAGGTGTTAGGCATGTTGCCAAGCACCTGACGTTCCATAGCTTATTGTGTCCTCCCAATAACCTTTTGACATAGCTTCTGTGTTGGTCCCATTTTACAGATGAGGAAACTGAAACTCAGGCTTGCCGAGGCCCTGCTGCTATTTGAGAGGCAGATTTGAACTCATCTCTCCTGCATGATTCATAATATTTGAACCTGGTGTTACCTGAACTCAGCTCTCCTGTGTTATTCACCCTGCCTCTTATTACCCACAGCAAAATCGTTGTCAGGACAACGAAAGGAGGTGGTATTTGCAAAATACTCAGCACAGCCTTTGCCATGTTGTATCTTGGCACGTAGACACCTTGGTAAGATGTCACTCGATGTCACTTGTGCTCTTTGAAACTGCTTATTTCAAAGTGCATACCAAATGTTGTTGCCCTTTATTCTTGATAAAGGCAAGTCCTAAAATCTGGCAGGGCCTGGCTCAATGGGGATCATGAGAGGGTTACCAGCCATTTGGGGGGGAAAAAAACAACCCCCAAAACCTGGACTAAAGTGCGTTTTTTATAGAAACCATGGAGGAAGAAAAGCTGCAATGTTAATTACATTTATAAATAACACTATTGCATGTGCTCTTTAAAATAATCTTGCAAGGCATGATGACGAGAAATCACTGAACAACCGAAGACACAGACCCACTAGGGCTTATGGAGTTGTCCAAGGTCACAGAGCAAACCGGTGGAAGAAAGGTGATGGAACCCCAGTATGCTCCTTCCTGATGCAGGCCCCCCGCCCATGAATCTTCTCAGTGAAGACTGTCAGTAAGATTTTACAAGCAGCATAGTTTTCCCAGCTGAGCATCCACTTCCTGAGGTTACAGGTATAAGCAGCAGAGTCTTCTCTAAGGGACCATGCCTGCTTCTCCACTTCCAGTCCCTCTGACTCAGGCACGGGTGTCTCTATGCCAGCTCCAGGCCACGGTGATTGGCTTGTGGGTAGACACCTATCTAAACCAGGCCAATTACAGCCAGTAAGATTCCATTCTGGGACTTTTACTAAAGCCACTGGTGAAGGAGCCTCTTTTGCTAGTTGTTGTTAAAAAGGGTATGATGAAAGCTTAGAGCTACTGGCAGCCTTCTTGTCACCCCAAGAGGCGAGACTGCCTAAGAAATAAGTACAGGGACAGCAACATTTAAGCTCCTGGATCCAGCTAGACCTGAATGATCTTTTCAGTTATGAGAATCAACACATCCTTTTTCATTACTCGAACTACCTTGGTATGGTTTATGTCCCATGTAACCAAAGGACTCCTAACTAATACAATCACTCTCACCATCAACAAAAAAATTCACCATGCATCTACAAAATATAGGAGCTTCTGGTATCCACGAGGGTAATTAGGAGCATGCATGCTAGAATCAGTCTGCCTGGTTTTGAGGTCTGCCTCTGATGCCTTCTGGCTGTGTGACTTTTGGTAAGTTACTTTACCTACCTGTGCCTTATCTGTGAAGTGGGACACTAATATCCCCTAACCTTGCTGAATCACTGGGAACATTAAATAAGATAATACATATCTAAGGCTTAAGACAGGGCTTGGCACAGAGTTAGTACTCAATAAATATTACTATTACTAGGATGTTGATCAGGAAGAAGGTTGTTTTACCCCAAACCTGGGACCTTTACAGGCAGTATGTATACTAATTGATGTTAGTCACAAAATATGCATATTTTGGGGGAGTTGCCCCCTTCTGAGCCCTTACTATATACCGTATATGATTATTTCACATCAATCATATAAGATAGGTTAATTTTCAATCCCCACTTAATTGACTATAAAACTGAGACTCAAAACCTTGGTTCAAGACAACACAGTCACTATGTGATGGAGCTGGCCCATAACCCAACTTGCTTTCTCCAAAGCCACATATCCCTCAAAACATTTCCTAAACCTCAGTTGCTCACCCAGGACCAGTCATGATTGTTGTCCATTTATGCATGTGTTCCTTATACTCGTATTTGTTTAATATTAGTCTTGAAATTGACTTGCTTTTTGACTAAATATATTTAGTTACAAAAGAAACCTCACATCACATCTGGAAATGTTCAACGAGTGTCCTGTTCAGGAACAGAAGATAGCCCTAAAAATAGATATGATGAAAACAAAGGAACATTATTAAATCCTAGCTATCTACTGCTACCTGCCCCAGGCTCGGAGCCTGACACCTGCTCCCTGTTTTGTTAAGAAAGGAAGATTAGCAAGTGTCTTCGAGAGGTGTTAAAAACACAGTAGTCCCAGAGACAACTCTTTGACAATAGGAAGATAGAAAGAGGATTGAAAGGGCAATCGCTTTCTCACCTTGTTATTACATGTTATTTTAAGCTGTGTCCATGGGGCCACCTAAAATATCTCAGACAAAAAATCATGCGGGTCCAAAACTCTGGAAAACACAGCACCCCAAACTCCAATTTATGTATCCTCTAAGGACCTTTCCTTTCTATACTCCACCGTATCTTCTCTCTCTTTTTCTTTGTCATCAGTAGGGCACCCTAGAATATTTCTATGTTGGAACTTCGTTGGAATTAAGCTAAACTAAAAACGAAAGTCTTCAATACCCAACGGTCTTTCCCCAGGTGAGTCTTGCAAACACTGTGTCACGTGCTGACATATACATCCACCCAACTGCCACCTGGCAGACACACATGGTCCTGATCAGCTGAAACTCACTGCCCTAGCCCTCTCTTTGGGGGAGTCAGCACCCACTCACACCTACTGCTACATGGGAGCCATCGACATCCACACAAGAACAGCCACTGTTGCCACGGAGATGTATTTTAAACAAGGCAGGTGATGTAATTCTCCTTGGGACTGTGGCATCAGAGAGATGATTGGGACACACTGCATCTGATTCAGGCTCTGGAGCAGAAAGACTTGACACTGAATCAAACACACGCCCAAGAGTCAGAAAGAGGAAAATGATAAATAAATGCCAGCCAAGCTCTGAAATATACACTCTAGTTGTATGGCCTTGGGTAAGTCATTTAGCCCAGATCCAGACACACTAGATGACTCCCCAAACACCAAGGCCTGCCTGTGGTCACACGGACAGTAACAGAAGTATACACAGACCCAAAGACAGAGGGATTGTTTGATAATTCATTCCATGCCTTAATGAAATGCGTTGCATGGAACACTGGCTCTGCGTTAATGGTTGCTTGCTCCCCTACATGGCATGAGGATGGGACTGTCTACTTAAATGCGTTTGAGAAACACTAGGTTAAAAAGAATCAGGTTTTGTTGCTGCAGGACTTATCAGAGCCTGTCATGTGTTAACTGCAATATGAAAGCCCAGAAGGGAATGCGTTATTTTGCAGCCTTTCTCAAAAATCTGTGGCCACGGAGCCTTTGTTTTGTAGTGGGCTAATATCCCATGGACTACTTTGGGCAACACAGCACCATGGAGAAATCTCAGTCAGAATACCTTTAATGAGGGGAAACTCCTACTTGAAGAAAACTCTGATGGCTAGAAAATTCTTCCTTAGCTGAAAAAACTCAACCTCCTTTTAACTTGTACTCTTGAGTTCCATTTCTGCTCCCTTCTGAGACATAACATCTCTGAGCCTTGCTCTTTTTTCCCACAAAGTGGGAGTGATCCTAGCCCTAATTATGCCCCAGAGTTGGAAGAATTACATAGGACAACTCAACTTTGTAAACTGTCGAGTGTTGTAGATATGGGAGCTGTCATCCATACAGTAGCATCTCGATTTCATGTAGGTACAAACTGCTTCAGGTAGACACCCTGTGTCTAGCCTCACAGAGACAGATAATTTAGAACAGGGTTTCTTAACCTCAGTACCACTGTGGTAGGGGGCTGTCCTGTGGCTGTGGGGTGTTAAGCAGCATCACTGGCCTCTATCTGCTAGATACTGGTAGCAACCCCTCAGTTGTGGCAACCAGAAACATCTCCAAACGCGGCCAACTGTCCCTTAGGAGATAAAATTGCTCCCAGTTGAGAACCACTGTTCTAGATCAGCAATCTTTCTGTAATGATGGAGACACTCTGTATCTTGTATCTGTACCATCCATTATGGTAACACTAACACACATGGCTGTTAAACACTTGAAATGCAGCTAGGGTGACTGAGAAAATGGATTTTTAATTTTAACAAGAAATTTCACATTAAACAAATAATACATGTAATAATGAAACTTAATTTTATTTAATTTCTAATTTAAACATACAGAACCACAGAATATGGTGAGTGGTTACCATATTAGATAGTGCACTCCTGAGGTCCACCTACTCATTCTACAAGCATTTGTTGAGCACCTACTGTATGCCAAGCATGATGCCACATACTGGATCTGTAGTGGAAAATGACAGACATAACACCTGTTCTCACCAACTAGTAGACACCAGCAAGTAAGCTGGTGTATAATGTGTGCTTGAGGTTCCACTGGATTGCAAGGTCTCCAAATGAGGAAAATTTATTAGCACCCACTGATGTATGAGGATGGGTCTGTTTGTGTGATTAGCTACCCTGAACAAATCCCCAAGAGCTTCCCGAAAGCAGAGCCCTACCTTGCTCATCATTATCATCACCAGAGCCTGGCACAGGGTCTGGCACGCGTAAGTGATCGGCAAGTACTCCTGAAAGTATTCCTGAAAGTACTCTTGAAAGTACTCTTGGAAGGAGATCCAGGAACAGATCCAGAACAGTCTGTTAAATATGGCGAAGCTTCTCAAAACCATGTCATGTCACGAAAAACTGAACGACCTGACTGTACTTGCTTAGTGTAATATCTCAGTACCTGGCACAGAGTATTTGTTTCATAAATATTTGTTGACTAAGGAGTGTGGGGAAGGGAGTAGGGAGAGGCGCAAAGCCCCTGTCAGTCCCCGGGAGGTATTGTTCAGATTGAAGTGTGTGTGACTGGCCTCGACAAGAGAGGTCCTAAATGGGGCATCAGGATAGCAATAATAATTTACTCTTACTTTTATTATTACTACTTGTCATGAACTGATTTCACTGTGTCTCCCCTCCAGTTCATATGCTAAAGTCCTAACCCCCCAGTACCTCAGAATGCATCTGTATTTCGAGATAAGGCCTTTAAAGGGGTAATTCAGGGAAAATGAGGTCATATGGGTGGGCCTTAATCCAGTGTGACTGGTGTCCTTTTAAGAAGCAGAGATTGGAACACGGACAACTCAGGGACCGAGGGAGGACCATGTGAGAACACAGTGAAAAGGCAGCCATCTCTAAGCTAAGGAGACCTCAGAAGAAACCGAACCTGCCAACACCCTGATCTTGGCCTTCCAGGCTCCAGAACTGTGAGGAAATAAACTAGAGCTTAAACCACCCGGTCCATGGTATCTTGTTACGGTAGCCCGAGCCGACTTACGTACGACTGATCATTTAAACATATAGGGCTCTGTGTTAAGTACTCCACATGCAGTACCTCATTAAATCCTTG
This sequence comes from Ursus arctos, assembly GCF_023065955.2. Lineage (NCBI taxonomy): Eukaryota > Metazoa > Chordata > Mammalia > Carnivora > Ursidae > Ursus > Ursus arctos. The sequence goes on from NW_026623030.1 coordinate 16,669,136, forward strand.
CCCTGGTCCCCTTAAGTCTATTCTCTAACAGAAGTCAGACTGTGTCCCTCCTCTTCTCCAACCCAGGCTGCCCATCTCTCTCCAATACAGATAATACAGATCAAAGTCCTTAGAATCATCCAAGATCTTTGCGCAACCTGGCCCCCTATTGACTCTCCAATCTTAACCATTCTCCTCTTCTCTCAAGGTCCTCCAACCGTCCTGGCCAAGTATGATCCCACGTCAAGGCTTTGGCATTTGCGCATCCCCCTCGCTGGGATGCTTTTTCCCCGCAGATATCACCTGGACTGTTCCAACACTTCCTACAAATCTTCACTCAAATGTCACTTCATCCGTGAGGCCTTCCTTAACCAGGATGTAAAAGGTACCAGGACCCTTGCCCAATTCCAGGCTTTCCCTGGCTCCCTTAGCCTGATTCATCATTCCCCTTAGCACTTACCACATGCATCATGCTGTGTATTTTCTTGTACATCTGTCTACGGCCTCTTCCACTAAAATTTAGGCTCCACGAGGGCCAAGGCTTGCTTCTATTTATGGCTACACCTCTAACATCTAGAGTAGTGTCTGGCACATTGTAGGTTCTCAATAACTATTTCTTGAATGAATGAATGAATGAATGAATGAGTGGGTCCTCACAACCTCTTTATGCAAGAGCTATTGTTATCCCCATTTCACAGGTAAGGAAACTGAGGCTTAAAGAGGTCAATTCATACACCCAAGATCAAATTACAAATAAGAGCTGGTGGTAGGATGAACAGGTGAACCCAGTTCTCTTTGCCTGAAGTTCCCATGCCCTTCAACACTAGGAGGCATTTGGAGAACTCCACCATGGGAAGATAGTAAGAATAAACCCCACAACACACAATTTATGCTTATTCCTGCTGCTGTGTCTAGCTCCTTCTCCCCTCTCACATGGGTAAGCTGAGTATGTCTTGATGATTTGATTCTAGAAAGAAGAAGAAGGAAGGTAGGGGACCCTGGGAACTATCTCCTTCCATATGAGATCGTGGATCCAGCCCTGATCTGGGGCTGAGTAGAGGGACTTGGGTTCAGGCCCTGCTTGACCACACTCTCAAGCTGTGTGATCTGGAGGTGAGCTCCATTACCATTCTGAGACCCAGTTTCCCTAACTGTAAAATGGGTGTTCTACTTCTTGTGTTGGGGCGAAGGTAACATACAAGAACATTTGAAAAAGGGAAACTTGGAAAACTATAAAGTGTCATGCACACATAAGGCAGTATTAGTTCTCGAATTACTGAGTTCAAACATTTGTCTCTTGTAAGAACTGCTAGCATTTACTACATATTGTGGTAGATTGTATTATTATTCTCTGTTCTTCCTGTTTCCTTGTGTCCACAGCCTCTGTCCTGGGACTTTGGAGTTCCTCCTCCTAGTAGTGGGTTTATTTCTCTACCTCATTGGTGTTGGGTTTGTCATATGACTTGCTTTAGCCGGAGAGTGTGGGTGGAAGTAACAGCGTCAGTTCCAAATTCGGGCCTTAAGAGGCACTGTGTATTTCTGCTTGTCTCTCTTGCACTTCTACCATGAGAACGCGTCCCGGGTAGTCACGTGACCCGAGGAAATGAATGCATGTGAAGCAGATCTAAACCCAAGCCCAGCTAGACTCAACCTAAACAAGCTGACCTGCAGACGCATGAATAAGAATAAACGATTCATGTTTTAATACATCCTGGGATGATTTGTTACACAGCACTATTGTGGGAAGAGCTAACTGATAAACATATTTGCTAAATGTTACTTGATAGACATTATCTCGTGAACTATGTGATAGACTCAATGACTATCTCCATCTTAAAGATAAGGAAATGAGAACAGTTTCAGAGGTTTGCCTAAGCCATCCGGTAAGGAAATGGAATAGTCAAGCCATAGAACACTGAACTTTGCGAGTACAGAATCCTAACATTTTATATTCTGGGCTATGCTTCTTTACACCTGTGAAATAGAAGCCAAATTGTTGTGGATATTTCCAGAGAGATTGGATACTGAACAGCTCAGGCACCATGGTGAAATTAAACACAAACAAACAGAAGATAGTAACTACGGGATCAAAAGAAACCTGGGTTTTGATCCCAGTTTTGCCACAAACTGACTGTGTCCTCAGTCAAGTTCCCTCACTTCTCTGGGCCTTAACTGTACAAAGATGAGGCTGAATTCTGAATCCTTTAAGAAAATAATTATAAAATGTCCATGAAGCTCCATGATGTTTCAGAGGTTTTCTCAATCCATACAATGATCCTTCTGGGTCCTGGTGGCAATCTGAGACTCAGAGAAGTTAAGTAACTTGCTAAAGGCCACACAGCAGGAATTTAAACCCAGACCTCCAAACTTAAGACCCGGTTCAGAGTCCCTTCTAGCTCTAAGACTCCCTGGATGAGCTTCAATTTGGAAAGGAGCCAAGAGATCACCTTGCCCTGGCTAAGGGGTCACACCTGGGCTTTCCTCCCCCCCCTCCCCCAGGGGCTGTGGCTCTTTGATGAGCAGGATCTCTGCTTGCCTCTCAGGCTGTCCAGGCCAGGCTAAGAGGAGATAAAGGGGTCCTGAAAACCAGCTGTGGGATAATTAATGGTGCCCAAAGCAGACCTCTTTTCTCCTTCAATGAGTCATTGAGATTGTTGATTATATTCTTTATAAAAATAATTAGTCCCAATCAAGACAGGAGCTTTTCTGAATAGTGCATTCACTGCACATGCATTTTTCCATTCCAAAAAGTCCTATCATCCCCATTTCACAGATGAAGGTGAAAAGTACTGGTCCCTGGAATCAGCACTGGAGGCAAATCCAGCCATATTCCCAAACGATTACTATCCACCTCATTGACTTAGCTTCTGTAATTATACTTGGGGGTGGAGGTGTGTCCATGGGTGTGTCTGGGGGGCGTAAGTGTGTGTGGGGTGAGGGGTGGTGACAAAGGCCTGGGAGTTCCGGAGTCTGGGTCACAACACTCTCCGCTCTCTCCTTCTCAAAAGGAGGCATCTGCATCAAAGGTGTGGCTAAGGGTTAATTCAGAAGGAAGAAGCTACACGGTGCTGGCCATGCGGAAGTGTTGCGATGGAGGAGCCTCACCTTTGGAAAGTGCAGCAATGTGCGAAGAGTCTTGAACAGGGATTCTGGAGTCTTGGGGAGTCGTAAGCCAACGGTTAGGTCTGGGTTCAAATCCCAACTCTGAGCCAACTACATGTGACTCTGGGTACGTCCACCTTTTGGTCCTTGGTCCCCACATCCATACTGCTGACCCCCAGTGATACAAATAATGAGAGCTAATATGTATCTAATACCTACTAGGGATCGGACTCTGTTCTAGTCATTTCCTCTGTGTAACTCATTTGAGCCTGGTGAACAATCCAATGGGGTAGGAACTAGTGTCATCCCTGTTTCACAGATGAAGAAAGTGAGGCACAGCAAGGTTACTAACTTGCCCAAGGTCATTCAAGAGCAGAACTGGAATCTAAACACAGCCATTCTGGTTTATAGGATTTATATTCATAACGACAGTGCCATATAGCCCTTCTCAAGTCCTCGCTAAGGAGAATCTGCCTGACTCTGCTGGGTGTCTCAGTGTCCTCTTTTATTAATAATAAAAATAATATATCAAGTACTTTGTATGCCAGGCTTTTCCAGATACGTCTGATATATTTTTATCTCCCTTGGTGCCACAGAGCAACCTAGAGACACAGGGAGTACCTTGATCTACGTTTTGCAGAAAGCGCAGCTCAGAGAGGTAAATGGACTGGGCCGAGGCTGCACAGCTGGACCCGTTTGGGTCCCAAGCCTGTGCCCACAACCCCTGCATGACACAATCCCAACAACCTGCTGCCAGGGTTCCAGCTCCGATCTGGGAGGTGGGATGAGCAGCTTTGGAAACTTCATTTCTGACTCTATTCTCCTTTTTGGGCCCCCATCTCCCCGTCTGTGAAAGAGACTGTGTCTTTGCAGCTCTGAGATGCTACCAGTCTGTACCTCCCCAGCGGGATCTCCTTGTCTCCTGAGGTACCCACAGCACGCTGCTTATCTATGCTCTGTGACCATCCAGATGGACAGAGCACCAATGACAAAGAAGGGCTTCCTTTTCAGGAGGCTGGAAAGTAGCCTGGAGCATGGCAGACCCCTGGTGCCCCCCTCGTATCAGAAGTAAGAGAATGTCCGGCCAATGGGTCCTCAGGAGATGCCTGGGACATAGCTGTGTGTGTGTGTTTGCAACTCATCATTCCCCTCACACAGGCCTACCTCGTTGTATGGCGCCTCGCTTTATTGACCCTGGGAGAGACTATTTTCCACAAATTGAAGGTTTGTGGCAACCCTGTGTGAAGCAAGTCTATGGGCACCATTTCTTCCCAACAAGATTTGCTCGCTTTGTGTCTCTGTGTCACATTTTGGTAATTCTCACAATATTTCAAACTTTTAAATTATTATTATATTATTATATATCTGTGATCAGTGACTATGACTCACTGAAAACTCAGATGATGGTGAAAATCTCTTAACAATAAAGTATTTTTATTTTTTTTTAAAGATTTTATTTATTTTTTTGACAGAGAGAAGGAGAGAGCACAAGCAGCGGGAGTGGGAGGCAGAGGGAGAAGCAGGCTCTCTGCTGAGCAAGGAGCCTGATTCAGGACTCGATCCCAGGACGCTGGGATCATGACCTGAGCCGAAGATAGATGCTTAACCAACTAAGCCACCCAGGTGCCCCTTAACAAAAAGTATTTTTTTAAATCAAGGTATGGACATCGCTTTTTGTTTTTCTTTTTCTTTGAGACATAATGTTATTATACACGTAATAGACTATAGTATACTGTAAATAAAACTTTATATGCACTGGGAAACTGAAACATTCATTTGACTGGCTTTATCGTGGTGATCTGGAACCAAACCCGAAATATCTCCGAGGTGTGCCTGAACTTTTTTCTTCCCTCCTGGCATCTTATCTCTCTTGTTTGCCCTTTCTTTGCTTTTGCCTCTGTCTCTGAGCATCCATATACTCTGCAGACTTCTGACTCCCTTGGTCTCCCAGGCCATCCTGAATTCCTCTTTGCTCTTTTTCTTCATCTCTCTCTTCCCTCCCATGCTGCTCCTCTCTTCTCTCTTCCTCTCTTTCTCTCTCCCTATCCCCTTCCCTCACCTCCATCCATCCTCCCTTTCCCCATACCCTATGTTCCCTCTCTCTCTTTTTCCTTCCCTCTCTCTCGTCTTCCGTCACTCCCCCCCAACCTCCTCCTATCGGGTCCCTCATTTGTTGCTGTTTGTGAAGCCTGGCAGTGTCCTTGGTGGGCGGCGGATCACGCACATCAGAGGTTTGAATCAAATCAGACTGCGACTGAATTACACTAATAAACCAATTAAATGCCATTCAAAAAGTAATTTCTGTAGCATCCCTCATATTTATTGCAAATCTTGTTTCTCTAACATGGTGCTATCTCCTGTTCCCTCCCCAGCTCCCCTCTTCCCTCCCCTTTCCCTCTTGGCTCTTTCTTTCTCCTCCACCCTCAGCCTCTTTCTCATTCCCTCTCCCACCAAGCGTGCCTGCAGCTCCCCTTCGCCCACTCATCCCACGGCACAACCTGCTTCCCCAGCCTGGGATTCAAACCACATTTCAGGCTGTTGGTCAGGTGGAAAGAGCACTAACGTGGGAGTCGGGAAGCTTGATTTCTGGCTTTTGGCTCTGCCACTCACTGGCTGTACGTTCCCAAGAAAGTCCTGGGGTCTGTCTGAGGTTATCTGCCAGCTGAAGGCCTTGAGCCATATGATTTCCAAGGTCATTTCTAGCTCTTGTGGTCTACAGTTTTGTGACCAGATCGGCTCATTGGGCCCAGATAGAATCGGATTTGAATCCCAGCTGTGCACTTATTAGCTGGGTGTCTTAGGCAAATGGCTTCACCAGTCTGTGCCTCAGTTTCCTCGTTTGAATGATGGGGGTAATATGACTACCTCTCATACAGTAAGGATTACTATGAAGATCAAATAAGCTAATACAGGTAAGAAGCTTAATATGATGTCTGGATCACAATGAGCAATCAGGAAAGGGGCGCCCCTATTACTACTGTTGTTCGCATTGCCACCGATGTTGGGACAGATGCTTTTTCCTTCTCCCTTCACATTTATGCCTTGCCCCTTAGAGGAGGTGACTTCCATCCTCTCTCTCTCTCCACTCTGGGAGGGTTATAAGAATTTCTGGCCTCCTCTCTTCCCCATGTTCACTCCCCTGTGTGTGAACGTTGTCAGTCCAATCGGTCAGAGTATGGAAATAACCAGGTCATGTGTGATCTGTGTCTGGGGTCACTGCATACGAAGGCAATGCACATGCTCCGCACACTGTCTCCTCTCCCTGCATCTAGGCGGGTGAGGAAAGTTATCTTGCTCTCCAGCTGCTTCTGGAAATGTGGATGTCAACTTCTGGAATTTTGTTCAGGTATCAAAGGCAAATGTTCTAATTCTGCCTCAAACCCAGGTCACATTTTCAGTTGCAGCTTTCCCAAGTTTAGCACTGGATATCCTTGTCTCAGTATTCTGTTTTTGATTTGATTATCCATCTGCCACCCTGTTTATATATCACGTTGGTAAGATGTCCAGCCATCTTGGTTTGTCCAGGACTGAGGGGTGCTCCTAGGGGACAGGACTTTCAGTGCTAAAACTGGAGAAGTCATGAGCAAATCAGGACCAAGGGGTCACCCTGCACATTGGTCCAAACTTTGAAGTGATGAGTAGTATGCTAAGTTCCCTCAACAATAATATTAATGATACTAGTGCTAACACATGAAAATTATAGAACATGTGAGACATGCAACAAAAGAAGAAGGATAAGAAGGAGAAGGAAGAGGAGGAGGAGGCAACTGAAGTCACCCAAAAACCCATCACTTAGGGACTACTCCAGCCAGGTCCCCCAGGAGACACTCCTTTGTGCGCAAGGACATACCCTTTACACAGACTACAGCATAAACAGTGCCTTCTTGGCACCGTGCATGAGGTCAATGCCAACCACAGCATCTCTGGTCTTGTGTACCAAGGGGAGCACCAGAAAACTCGACAGCAGAACATGGCATGTCAGTGCTGGTTGGCAATAAGAATTCATTTGATTCAACTATCAGAGTGTTCTAAAAAATAAAGACTAAGATGATGCCTGTTGTGTTTGAGCCAAGTCCCATCCCTGACTTCCCTAATTTCTGTGGCTTCCTGTTCAGTGCTCTTGTATTTAGACAGTATGGAGATGAAGGACTGAGGTGGATGATCTGCTCTCAGTAAGTGGTGCCAGATATCAAGAAAACAGCTGACATCAAGAGGCCAATCCAGCTCTTTTCTTAGATTTTGTCTTCCTGGAAGGTGAGGGGCAGTGAGGGAAAATCCTAAGCTTTCCAGGAAGAGCTGATAATAACCTGGGTCTAACTGGATAGTGGGAGTACTCAATAGGAAGTTCCTGGAGACACCACACCCTTGTAGCATTCCAGGAAGACATGGAAAAGAGGATTTAAAAAAAGAGAGATGGGGGGAGCATGAATGCAGGACATTCAACATTGTCTAATAAGACGGAGATAAAAAGCAGAAATAACGAGGAAAACTTCGCCGAGCTGAAGAACAACTTCTGTTGGCAAATCAAATTCTCTTAGCAAGTTCTGAGAACAAAGAAAGAGAAAAGACAAACACTTAGAAATCTTGGTAAATGTTTCAATTTTCAAAGATAAAGAAGCAAGTCTACAAGCAGGACAGGGAAGAAAGGTTAGTTATGTGTACAGCCACTGGGCTGTGAGCATAGTGAAGACAGTTGTGTGCCCACCTTGATCACAGTTGGGTCCCCAGCACCTACCACAAGGCATAGTCCATAGTAGCTGCTCAATACATGTTTGCTGAATGAATAACTACATGGATGTAATAGAATTATTATTACCTCCTGCCCATTCCTATAGTATTTATGGTTAGTCATTCCTATAGTATTTCAGCCATAATCAAACCTCATTGACGTGCTGGACCAGGAGGGAATATTATTACCTTCATTTTACAGTTAAGGAAACTGAGATTCAGCCAAGTGATATTATTGCCCATTTATGTATTCAGCAATTGATGGAGGCTGAATGAGAACCCAGGTGTCTCAGCTGCCAGCCCTGGACTCAGGCCTTAAACTGCTCAGAGGTGGCCCAGATACATTTTCATGCCTTCTCTCTCCTTATCTTTAGCAAATGTGTTACAAAGATTTTACCACGTGCTCAAGCAACACATACATAAGCCAGCTGTCCCTGTGGTGATCACAGTCTGGGAGGCCTAATAGACACCCACAGGGTACACACATAAATAAATCAGCCATGTTGACCCATAAAGCAATTCCATGTGATAACGTGGCCCTTGGCAACAAAACCTTGATTCACACAGATCTATTTTCCTTGGTAGGCCTGGGATAATTTTTCACCCAGACTGTAATGTGATGGGGAGGCACACAGACATCTATAAAAAATTCAAGAGAAGTCCGATCCTTATTCTGAAGGGTTAGTGGTGCCCTGTCTCTCATCTGGTCTTCCAGTCTCCCCTCCAGCTCCAACCACAAGGCCTGCCTCTCTGTCTTGCATTCTGAACAGAAAAGTCTGTTTTCTAATAACGGTCCTTAACTCCTAGGGCATTTTCCTCATTGTATGGTATGGCACTTTGCAGTCTGGGTGGCATTCATTCTGAGATCTCTCTCTCTTTGCTTCCCTCCCTCCCTTTCCCCTTCTGCTTCCGTTCTCCTTCCACCCCATCTGAGCAAGAGAGGTCAAACCAGTGATCTACCCCAGAACTGGAGGAAAAGAGGTGAAGTTACCTCTTGCTTTTATCAGCAGAGGGTGTGGACATCTGCCTTACCTTCAGAATCCCTTGTGGCTCCCATCACAACCTATTTCTAAGACCTGTTGGAAATAAGACCAAAAAATTCCTCTGGGTGCCCTCTTTCCCTAGAGCAGCAAGTGGCAGAAGTGAAGAGGACTGGCAAGGAGTTCATCCAGAACAGAACCCTTAGCATCATCATTCTCCTCAAATACCACCAGAGGACCTGGGGCCATCCTAGGAACCCTGGACAGAGTTGGTTAGAGTAGTGACAGGTATCATAAGGCAAAAGTGGGCATCACAGACCACTCTGAAGGCTCATTCTCTTTTCTGTCCTGTATCTTCTTTCTTTACCCCTCTCTTCCTTGCTTTCTGCACTTAACTTCTTCTTTTCCCCTTTCTTTCTCCCGTAAACTTGGACAGTTATTCCCTTAGAAACTACTCACAACTGCTGTCGATCAAGAACTCCTCAGGGCTATTATCCATCTCACTTCCTTTGTGGTCCCCAAAATGCCATTTGAAATGACCAATAGACCATAAACATAGAGAGAAAACAGTGTTGTTCCTGTATTCAACCATGAGACACTGTTTATTCTAGAAGCTGAGGAAGGGCAACTCTCACAAGCCAGAACATTCAAGAATATCAGCAAGGTATAGGGTTGACAGGGTGAACAGAGAAGAAGGCCCAAGCTCAGCTTTAAGCCACTATGTGCTCAGAACAAAGGGCCTGGAAACAAATGGAAGAGATGCTGGCTGAACCTTATAAACACCTGGCTAGAAGCCAGGGTGGGCTATGAAGTCATCAAGGGACAGTTTTGGAACCTACCAGTATCTCTGAAAAGTGAAATGGAGCTAATAGCCACCCCAAATGGAATTCACTGTGGCACTGATTCATACTTAGAGCATGAAGAAAGTCAGGGCACTGCTGGGATTCTGCTGACCAAAACCGGGGCCACTTCTGGCTTCCCCACAAACAAGAAAAAGAAAATCTTTTGCACAGGCAAAGCTCCTTGCCAAAGATATCTTTGGCTCTGGCTACCTCTCTTATCTCTCCAAGCAGCTGAATCTATGAAAAGGAAAAGGAAAATTACAATAAATCTAAATGTTTCCTGTTTCTCTCCATATGGCCTGAAATATCCAACCAAAGATCTACCAAATCCCTCTTAGAACCCACACAGGCTTCCAATTTATGATAAGCTTGGACCTCATTCTGTAAGCATGGGCAAACAGGGAATAATGTTTGGCCATATGAAAAGACTCAAAGTTCAGAAAAAGGGAATAAAGAAGACTCAGTGGTATAGAAGCAATACAAGGAGAAAAGTCTGGAACTTTCTTGATTAAAGAGGGCATTGCATTTATATAGCTAAAATAGATAATCAGAGAGGGGTACCTATGAAATCTGGAAAATACAGGGAAATGAAAATCATGTTGGATGAATTAAAAATAAACTTACAACAGAAGCATTAAACAGTAGGTTGCATATTATGGAGCTTTAAAAGAAAAATGTATAGATAAGCTCAAGAAATCTCCCCTAATTCAGAAACATGTAAAGGAAAAAAGGAAAATAAAAGATACAGAGAATAGGTCCACAACATCTAATTGTGGAATGAGGAGAGGCAAGAACACCAAGAAATAATAAAGAAAACTTTGCTGAGCTAAATAATTACTTTTATCTGCAGATCAAACAAACTTAGCAAGTTCCAGGGGGGAAAAATGAGGAAAAGGCAAACACCTAGATATTGTGGTGAAATTTTTTCAATTTCAAAGATAATGAAGCAATTTTACCAGCAAAGCAGGGAGAAAGGTTAATATTAAGAAATAAAAAATGAGGCAGTCCTCAAACTTCTTTTCTACACCATGAAATATAATGAACAGTACAGTTTTGAGGGGAAATATCATGATTCAAGGACTATATACTTAATGAAGGTAATGTTTCAAATGAAGAGTAAAAAGTCTGCATTTTAAAAATGTGAGGATTAAGTGCTATAATTTATATACTCTGAAAAAAAATTAAAAATATAGTGCAGCCAAGAAATTAATCAAAATAATGAATTATATAGTTTCTACAGCAGAAAACAGAAAATGAAGCAAATATTAAAATATGACATAAAATAAGATGCTATATTAGTTATGACTCTAATTATAAAGGGGTTAAATTCCACTATCAAAACACCAATACTCTCAGTTGTGCATCAAAAATTAAAATCCAAAAATTAAAATTTACTATATGCTTTTTAGAAGGGACACACCATGAAAATAACACAAAATGCTTGGAAATAAAGGTATGGCCAAATATATATCAGACAAACCAAAGGAACCCAGGGCTGAAAATACCAATGAACACAGAATTCAAGCCAAAAGAAAACAATATTCAGGGGCACCTGGGTGGCTCAGTCAGTTAAGCAACTGCCTTTGGCTCAGGTTATGATCTTAAGATCCTGGGATCAAGCCCCACATTGGGCTTCCTGCCTGGTGGGGAGCCTGCTTCTCCCTCTCCCTCTGCCCCTCTTCCCTGCTTGTGCTCACTCTCTCTATTAAATGAATAAATAAAATCTTTAAAAAGAAACTTAAAAAACAACAATATTCAAAGAGGGGGTTTTACATGGGCAGGAGATTCATGCCATAATGAAGACACAATATTGTGAATATTAATGTATCAAATGGCACAACTTCAAAAGGTATAACGGGAAAATTGTAAAAAAAAAAAAAAGGGGGGGGGGTAAAAAATACAAGGAGAAATAGCCAAATCATAATCACTTTAGAATACTTTAACACTCCTCAACAAACCAAATAGATAAAAATTAGTAAGTCTGAAATATATATATATACATACATACATATATATACACATACATATGTGTGTGTATATATATATATATGTGTGTGTGTGTATACACACATGAGACATTTAGCCCTCTTAAGAATAAACACGATTCTTAAATATCGGCAGATCATTTATAAAAAATAAATTCCAAAACTTAGAAATCCTGCAGCTGCAGTGGAGGCTGGGCTGTCCTGCCCAGATCCACTTTCCTGCCCAGATCCACTTTCAGTAGTGAAGAGTGTATTCAGAGTGTACTTTTCCAGCCCCTGGGAGTCCTGTAAGCAGAGAGCACTCAGCTGTCAGACACTTCAGGGACTGCCCCTACTGCAAGAGTCCAAAGCTCTGCCCCTTCCAGAGGCAGGCTACACTCAGTGATTGATGTGGGTAATAAAGGTATCCTCTCACCCCCAACTCCAGGCAACTCTGAAGTGTTCCCCCAACTGCAGAGCCCTCTGTGGGGTTAACTGAGGCTTCCACTGAGACTCCTTTGCAGCTCAACTTGTCCCTCTGCCCAGTCCTACTTCCTTCCCTTCCCTTCCACAGATGTCACTTGACCCCAAGATCACTTGCCATAAATCCCTTGCATCTCAGAACCTGCTTCCCAGGGAAAGCAACCTGTAAAAACAGGACATACTGCAATATAACTAGAATTGCTTCTAAAATATTTAAACAAGAAAGCCAGAGGGACATATATGAACATACGTATTAATTCCACAGTTATTAGACCAAGAATCAAAATTTAACTTGTAGCTAACTTTGAAAATGTTGGTATTGAGAATATTACATATCAAATTTATTAATATGTGCTGCTAGTTCTGTACTCAAAAGCAAATTCATAGTCTTAAAATGCTTTTCTTATTATATAAGAATAAAAAATACGTGCCCTCCTTACTACCCATCACCGGCCAGGAGGGCACGTATTGCATGGTGCACTGGGTGTTATACACAACTAATGAATCATCGAGCCTTACATCGGAAACCGGGGATGTACTGTATGGTGACTAACATAATATGATAAAAAATCATTATAAAAAAAATAAAAATAAATAAAATCAAAATTCAATCAGATAAAAAAAAAGGATAAAAAAGAAACAATTAAGAAAAATCAATCCAATAAGGTGGAAAAAGAACCACAATACATATCTGAGAAAATTAGAAAAATATTTTTTAAGAGATGCATTCTGAAATATGCAGTGATAAAATGGCATGATTTCTAGGGTTTTTTTAAAAAAAAACATTTCAGCAAATAAGACAAAGAAAAAGGGAAAAAGGGAAAGAAGAAGCCAAGGTAGCAAAATCTTGATATTGTTGTACATGGTGATAGTACCTAAGGATACCTTATACTATTAATTTTGAGTGTGTTTTAACATTTTCATAATAAAATAGCAAAAAGAGAAGAAAGGAATAAAAACGATATTAATGAACTAGAAAAAACCTAAAAGCTAATAGAACTGATATATAAATATAAAAATTAATTCTTGGAAAAATCAACGATAAAATAGATGATTCATCATATCTAATCAAGGATAAAAGAGAGAACAAATGAATATATATAATTAGAATATAATTACAGATCAAAATTTAGATTTAAATGTGACAGGACTGTAATTATAACTTTTAGCTGATACGTTTAAACACCTTCAATGAATGGCCAATTTGTAAGGGAAATATAAATTACCATATTAGCACAAGAGGCAGAAAAATTGACTAGACCAGTGATGGCAGAGAATCTGAATATTTGTTACATAGTTATTCTGTTAAAAGCCTTGGACCCAGATAACTCTAAGAAAGATCTTTCAAACTTCCAAAAACCAGCAATCCCATACCTTATAAGGTAACCAAATATAAAAAAAGGAGAAAGTTCCCCAAGTATTTAATAAGATTAATATAATCCTACTGCCAAAATAGTAATGATAATAATAACCAATTGCCTCACTATAAATGTAAATACCAAAATCCTACGTCAAAATTAGTGAACAGAAACCGTAAGTTTATTGAGATAAATGTGCTACAATCCATGAGATTTATCCCAACAAGTCAAATAAGAAAAAATACGGGGTTGTTTAAATTAATGCCCCCTTTAAAACCAACACTCATTACAGATACATTTGAAATGTTCCTGAACTAGGAATAAATTTGACCAAGAATATCAATTGCAAATGAACAAAAGAACATCATGCTTCATGATGGGACACTAGGAATATTCTTGACAAAGACACCTGCTACTATCCCTTCTATTTTACAATTTCCCTCAAAGGTTCTAATCAATGCAAGAAAGCAAAAAAACTGAAATAACAGGACCAGTGTCTCCACCCTCCATCCTTCCTCTCCATTCCACTGAGAGAGACTCTAACACTTTGCTCGGGGCCCCTTGTTCCCAGGCAGAAGTCCAAACTAGAGAGGTGCAGTCACACCATCACCCAGGTGAGAAAAGATGAACCACTGGTTTGAAGAGTTAAAAATAAATAAGGCAACTATAAAATTAACTATAAAAAATAAACTTTAGGTGCTAATCTATCTGATTTGGGGGTGGATATAAAAATAAAAGAATAACAAAGCACATGATTGTCAGATTTAACCATGTAAAATATTAAATATCTTTGTAAATTTCTTAACCAAGATTTTAAAACAAATGACAAAACCTGAAAACTATCTAAAACACCCATGACAGACAAATGGTTATTGAAACCCTTATTATATTAGAACAGCCTTTAAAAAAAATATGGACAAAGACATGAATTGGCAATTTACAAAAGAAGAAATACAATGACCAGTTAATAAATGAAAAACAAAAAGTTATGGACAAAATACAAATAAAAACAGGATACCATCTTTTTCTTATTAAATTGAAGAGATTTTTTTTTTTTTTAATGAAAATAGGCAGCATGAGTGAGACTGCAGATAGTTAGGTCCTCTTGTTTACTGCTAGTGGGAAGACAAATCCATGCAACTATGGCAGGGGGCAATTCATCCATAAATCTCAAAACCCTAAAAATTATTCACATCATTTTACCTTGCAGTCATTTCTAGAATGTGATGGACAGACTCTAAGATGACCCCCCCCCCCAGAGATCTCCACCTGCTGGTGTTCACACCCTTATGTAATCCCTTCCCCTTGGGACCTGTGACTTGCTTCTAACCAAAAGAATATGGGCTGTCTTGTTTGTGGTTAGATTACATTAAGATTGTAACTTCCATCTTCCTAGGTTTCCCTTATCAGCTTTAATGAATATAGCTGCCACGTTGTGAGCTCTTCTCTGGAGAAGCCACATGGCAAGAAACTGAAGGAGGTCTCAGGTCAACAGCTAACAAGGAACTGAATCCTGCCCACAACCACCTAAATGAACTTGGAAGCAGATCCTACCCCAGATGAGTCTTCAGATGAGACCTCAGCTCTGACCTGCCCTTAGATTTCAGTCTTGCAAGATAACATGAAGCAGAAGACCCAGCTAAACCTGATCCATGGAAACTGAGCTAAAAATGTGTCTTGTTTAAGCTGCTAGTTGGCACAGAGTTAATTTGTTACACAGCAATACATAACTAGTGCATAAGGATTTACCAGAAGGAAATAATCATGAATGTGTGCAAAGATCTGGACACGTGAAGCTTACTGCAAAATTTTTATAATTGAGAACATTTGGCAATACTCTAAATGTCAATGAATATCAGGCTGGAGAAATCAACTATAATACCATGAACAATACGCAATTGTCATTTTGTAGGTTAAAAGAGGTTGAATATCACTAATTATATACATTTCAACCTGATGTATTCATACAATATAGACATTAAAATAGCATTCATGAGAAATAGTTTTCAATATGAGGGGAACCTCATGAAAATTTCATGATACGTTGTTAAGTGGGAAAAACGTTTATAAGACTATGAAAATATAATTTTGATTTTGCATATGCATAGGCAAAAGATTGCAGGGATATCAATAAAAAGTTAACAGTATTTATCTTTAAATTGTGGGATTTGGGGTGATTTTTATTTTCTTTTTTTGTTGTACTTTCCCCAGTGAACACGTCTTATTTTTTATAGTCAGGAAGCAAGCTTAATTAATACAAGTCAACAACGGCATAAATTCCTAAGCCAGAACTAAACTTCCTGCTTAGAACATGGTCCCTGGTTTCTCACAAATCATTCTGCCTGATTTCCGGGGCTTACGGATTCACTAAGAGTGCATTTATAAGTGCCCTATGATATCATCAACAGCTCTGCCGGATTAGCTTGCTGTTTTCTGGAAATCTGTCATCCCTCCCTTGTGCTTAGGTTTTTTCTCATCCCGTGGCATACCCCAGGTTCTCTGAGTTGCTCTTTACAAATCCCTTGGTTTCTGACATTTCATGATGCTGGGCAGTAGAGGGAATTCTGAGGACAACATGTGTTCTGAGAAAATGTGGAAGCTCACTGTGTATTTTTTCTCTCATGTTTCAGTTACCTCCGCCCTTCTGTCGCTGTTCAGATTCATCTGTTACCCAGCTAATGACCCTATTAGAGAGCTGAATCGCTCCCCAGCTTCGTCGTGAATGGCTGATGGATTTTCTCTCAGACCCCAGAAATGCCTTGGGACTGCTGTGTGGGTCCCTGAGGGATGGGCCATTACCTGGGAGGTCGTCCTCCTGGAGAAACACGTACCCCTATGTCGGAATGCACTCCTATCACGTTTATGTGGTGCAGCCTCCTTAATGTGTCCCTGACCATGTCACGTCTGCATTTGATCCAAGGCCCCCACTCCCTGGAGGAGAAAGGGCTATGAGTGATGTGATTTGGGGCATATTTGGCGAGTTTCATTACAATCAAAGCATGTGTTATCACTGCAGGAAGAAGCACAGGTGTAGGACAAGGGTATTTTCTCTCACTGACAAAGGACTTAAAATATTTCAAATCTACACCTAAGTTATAACAAGACTGGACTTAGACCAGCCATGAAGACAAGAATCATTTCTATGTGATTCACCAAGCTCTTAGGACCATTCTTGGCACATAATGGGCTCCTGATGGCTGGTTGGTGGATGGCTAGATGACTGGATTAATAGATGACATCAGGAATTACTAGCACATTTTTAGTTTGGAATTTCCACCTATTGGCCCAATTTCTAATCCTGATAACCACACAGAAAAAAACATCTCTGTTCTGTGTAGAGTTTTTGAAATGTTTGCTCAGTCTTGTGTCTCTGTGTCTTCATTGATTGCTTCCTTGAGGCTTCACAATTGCAGTGACTTCAGTCACAGAATATTATCACTTTTCACTCAGTGACAAAGGAGAAATCACTGTCCTTGCCCTTGGCTTTGATTGAGGAAATTAGAATGGGAATAAGGGAGCAGGTTCTGGTGGGTGCATATCCAAGCCATGTTCTTCATTCTCACTTGAGGGAATGAATGGGGGTGGTATAATGCCTACCCATCCCCTTCCAAGTTGTTCCTCACCATTGGGTATGGGGCATAGTACTTTCCTCCCGTGCCTTTTAAGTGGTTTCCTTAATCAGTCCCTGCCTGCCTCTGCTATTATCCTATCCCAGGGTATGTAATCTGCCTAGACCTCCCTTTTATGGGGCAATTCTGACTGCGTGTCCTCATCACAATGTCTCTCACTGTGTAGAAATTCAAGGCAAGAATGTTTGCATAGCTATAATGTGGCAAGACCAGTGTTTCTTTGGTCATGTCTATAGCCTGGAATGGCTAATTTAAGTTCATTTTCTTTCAAGGTCTCCTCCTCCTCCAGGAAGCCTTCCCTGAGCTGCCCACAGTCTTCTCTCCTGAATTTGTGATGCGTTTCTGTCTCAAGGTAGCATGGTGCAGTAGACAGAACATGGACTTTGGAGCCAGGCTGAGCCTTGTTCAAATCCTGGGTCTGGCACTTACTGCAAGGTAGGGGCGGGTGATTTGTTTACTATAAGCCAGTTTCCCCACTTGTAAAATGTGGGTAGTAATTCCTCCCTTACAGAGTTATTCTAAGGTGGTGGCTTTCACGGTGCATTCAGTATCACCTGGAAACTTGTTAGAAATATTAATCCTAAGACTCCCTTTCCTATCTTATATCTGCTAAATCAGAAACTGGTGATGGGGTCCAGCAACTTATGCCTTAATAAGCTTTTCAGGTGTTTCTAATGCATGCTTAAGTTTGAAAACCACTAAGGATTAGCAACAACATGTGCAAAGTACCTGCACATATGTTTAAGAATCTTAGCTATTAACCAGGGATGTACTGTATGGTGACTAACATAATAAAAAAAAAGTGAAAAAAAAAAAGAATCTTAGCTATTATCATCCTGTAATAGTAATAATAAATATTCTGCTGTCTGTTGTGAGGAATAAACTGTGATAAGATGTGTTGAATACTTATCCCATTGTCTAGCACATAATAAGTGCCCTTTAAAAATGATCTATCATTCTAGTCTCCAATTATGTTCATTTCTACTCAGTTATACCATAAACTCTTCAAAAGCAGGGCTAATAACTAGGTCATTTATGTCCTCCACAATGAGTTGCATCATGGAGTATACAACAAGGCACAATTAGTGCTTGTAGATCAGACTCTCATTGCCCTGTATTTTAATATCATACAAGACAAGAGCTCTAGCTTTATCATTATTAGTTGATTTGAGTTGACATCAAAGAGGAAAGCTGCCATTGACAAAGTTAAGTGATCTTGTAGGAAGATCTGCGATTGTGTCCCTATTCTGGCATCTATCAGCCATGTGACTTTAAGATTCCATTTCTTTATCTATAAAACAGGGATTAGACTTTGTATGACTTTAGAAACAGAACACTCTGGCTCAAATGGCTGCAAAGCATAAGGAAATATATGATCTTAATTCCAAGAAGTCCAGTGGTTGGGTGGGCTACAGGGTAGGTTTTTTGAGTGACTCAGTGATGCCACTGAGAGCCCAGGTTCCTTCCATCTTTATGCTCTCCCACCGCTGATGTGAGGGCTGCTCTGTCATGATTTCAAGTTGGCTGACAGTCCCAGACATCATACACGAGTACCAGAATGTCCAGAGAAAAAAAAAAGACCATTTCTAAATGTGACTTCTTCTTAAGAAGGAGAGATCTTTCCAAATAGACCCCCAGCAGACTTCTCTTTATGTCTTATTGGCATAAATTGGGTCACACACTCATTCCTAAAACAACTGCAGGCAAGACAATGGAATGCCCACAGTTAGATGACGCTGATCACCTGGCCTGGTATGGATGGATTGGGGTGCACCAATGCTGCTACCCAGAACCACATTTACTGCATTTCTGAGGCAATTAAATGAGATCATTGTACCACATGCTATATTTAGCACACCAACGACACATGATAGATATTCCCCTCATTCGCTGCCTTTTCCTCTTTGAGTCCTTGATCTCACCTCTCACATACAACCACCAAGTTCTAATTATTTGTCTCCTTAACAGAACTTACAATTTGTCCATCTCTGCGTATGGCTGATCCATCACCCCCCAAGTCCAGGTCAGCATCATCTTTTCCCTGAATTTCTGCAACAACTCCACCCTCACAATTGTTGTTGGTTTTTAATCCATTCTATGATTGATCTTTCCCTACCTATCCTCTCCACAGCTGCTAGAGTGATTAAAAAAAAATATAACAACATAGATTGCTTAAAACCTTCTGTGGCTTCCCATTCTCCCTAGAATAAAATCAAACACAGATGTGGCAGTCATGAGCATGTATCTTCCAGATCTCCAACCACAGGGAGCATAACTGACCCAAGACCCCCAGTGCTGAGCTCTGACCTCTGTGGAAGGGAAGATCATACTTCCCACTGGCTGCTTCTAGTCAGTGGCTGGGTGGCGAGGATACTAAGGCAGAGACACATGTGACTCCTCTATGGCCAGCTTTGGCTTGAGGGCTCCCCAAGAGCCTTGCCAAAACTTCCAGACTGCACAGCTGGTTAGGATGCTTCCACTCAAGCTTTCTTCTTTCTCCCCTTTCTCCTTTGTCCAAGCTCTGATTCTCTCCCAGCTTTCCCTATCTCCCCCATTTATCTCTCAGGCAGTTCCCCTAGTAAAATCCTCACCTGTGTAATCCTGTCTTGGCAACTGCTTCTAGGAGGACTTAGAATCACAGAGCTAACACCTCCATGATCTGAACTCTACCTGTCCAGCCTCATCTCTCACCACTTACTCCTTATATTAGATCACCACCCTGAAATACAGGCAGCTTCCCCTTACCTCCTGGGCTTTGTTCATGCTGTTCCACTGCCCCAACGCCACCCACTCCTACACTCCCTGTTTGGCAAAATCTCAGTACAAGTGTCATTGCTTCTGGAGATCTTTATCCTCTGTCTAGACAGACAGACAGACAGACAGACACACACACACACACACACACACAACCAGGGTTCCATGTCTTTGCTCTGGATACCCAGAACACTCTTCCCAGACCCCCATCAAGGCATTCCCTCTTTGTTGTACTCCAAGGCAACAAAATCCTATGTTTTTTTTTAATTTATTTATAATTTGAGAGAGAGAGAGAGTGAGTATGCGCACATGCACAAGCACTGGGGGAGGGGCAGAAGGAGAAGGAGAGAGAAACTCAAGCAGACTCTGCACTCAGTGCAGAGCCCAACACGGGGCTTGATCCCACGACCCTGAGATCACAATCTGAGTGAAACCAAGAGTTGGACGTTCAGCTGACTGCACCACCCAGGTGCCCCTATGTTGTATTTTTTTTGACTCAGGTTCCTCCCCACATACAATGCAAGCCCTGTGCGGGGCAGAATCATGTTCTCTCATTTTTCCTTTTTGCCCAGTACCCAGAACAGTACCTGACACACAGTAGGTGCTTATCAATTGATGGTCCCCTTCTCTTCTTATAGCCCCAATACAAGGCTGGGGAGACACACGGAGTCCCTGATAGAGTCCTGAAAGACATGCATGTTATATCCCCAACATTGGTGTGGTTTGGATGTAGAGGGGCCAGAAAATATCCTAAGGCCCCAAGATCCAGCTCAGAGAGGTGGCTAGCCTGTCTGTCCCTGTGCTTCCACAGGGGCAGGTCTCAGCCTCAGGGAGGCTCAGTTTAAAAGCACGTCAATCATGCTCTGGCGAATCCTGGATTAAAAGATCAAAGCTGACAAGCTGCCTGTTGGAGGAGGGGGCCAGCCAGGACATACAAGGAAATGTCTGGAGTAGAGTACACACAAAGCAGGGGCTTGTGAAGAGCAGGGCTTCTGTGTGTGTGCAATTGATGCGTTGCACAAAGGCGTCCAGCCTACGGGGCTTGTAGGGGCTGAACCCAGCCCACATTCCCTCCACCATCATGTGCGCCCTGCCGTCAGGCTGCATCAGCCAGAACTCAAGCACCCAGACAGGACACCCTTGGTAACCACACAGAGATGCACCATCATCCTCCCTGAGTAAGGAGGGCCAGACTCCAGGAAAGAACTCGGGGCTGGAAGCCAGCAGAGTTGGGTTCTGGCCTTCATCAGCCCCTAATATGCTGGATGATGCCAGACTACCCCCTTCCCAGGGCTTCAGCTACTATTTTTAAGTCCCATGATGTGCCAGGCACTGGGAATACGGGAAAGAAAGAAAAACAGTCCTCTTGAAATGCACAAATAGATGAAGAAAACAGACATTAAACAAATAACCACATAAATACATCAAAACAATTGTGATAAGCACAGTGAAGAAAAGTCTAGTGCTCTGTGAGAGAGAATTACAGTGAGGGTTTCATTTGCAAGAAAAGGAATCATTAAGGAAGCAGCATAAATGGGAGTTAACTAGAATGTGGAGGAAGGGAGGTCAGATTTTTGGCTGGAGAACAGTCATTATCCATGCAACAAATGTTTATTAAGCACCTATTATGTGTTGGGTCTGGAGCAATGAAGAAAGGAAAAAAAGTCCAGCAAAGGGAGGAGACAGAAAATGCAATTAGTTTATGTGGAAGCTGGAGGCAAAAGCCGGATCATTCTGCACCTTGGAGAGTAAGGTAAGGGTTCAGAGTTTTCTTCTGGGAATAATAAAATAGATGTTGGAAGGTCTTAAGCAGCTTCGTGACATGATCCGATGTGCATGTGAGATCCCGCTGGATGCTTTTGGGAGGCCAGAGCCTGGTGCGCAGTAAGGGCTCAGTGCCTGTGGGCTGCTGTGGGGATGATGCTGAGGACTTGTCTAGCCCGGCTCCCCCAAGACACAACAAGCAGCCCATGGCCATGTGACCTGAACCCGTGGCCTCTTTCTTTGTCATCCGGCTCTCAAGCAGGACCAGAAGAGTTGCTACGCCTTTTGGGATCTCAGCTGTCGTATTCCTCCCACCCTAAGGGAACCCTGGTCTAGAAGGAGTGAAGGAAGACTAAAGACACCCCACCACTCAAGTGGTAAGCTGTTCACAGTGCTCATCTATTTGCAAAGTTGCTCTCCGTTTTGTGATCCAGGGATGAGTCCTTGTTAACCAGAATTCTGATTCTGTTCATACATTTGGGCTGGGGGAAGACAGCATGCCTCATTAGGGGGTGCTGGGCCCTCCTACAGCACCAGAGAATGAATCCTGATTGACTGAAGCCAATCATGGATGCCCATTCTCCTCAGCAGTAAGTGGTTGAGGTACAAGCATGTGATATTAATTCCGGAAGGCCAGCGGAAAGGTTTTCTTTGTTCCTAAAAGAGGACGCGGGAAAGGATGCCCTGTCTCATTGTGTCTGCACATAATGCGTGGAGGTGCTGCAGCCCTCTTGTAGTGGTGAGGGGGGACATCTTTAATACTCTGAGAATGGCAGAACCAAACCTGAGGTCCAGTTGAGTTGCTGAACTGACCAAGCTTGCCTCAGGGCACCCCGAGGTGTATATAATAATGATTTACAAATTTCACAATCCCTCTGCCACTATTGGGGAGGCTATGGCCAGCAACTCAGCTCCATGGTACATGCAGTCTATGTCCAGTAAAGCTTCCCTCCTTCAACTGAGTTGCAGTCAGGAAGTTCTGTTAGCATCTAGCTTAAATTTTTACTGCTGCTTTAGGGGCTCCTTCCCTGTGAAGGAAACCCTGTGGAGATCATCTCTTTGCCTTAAACAACCACCTAGATTCTTGGCCCCATGGTGGGGGATCACCTTGGTGGCAGGTGGCTCCCTAGCATCAGTGCCCAGCACAGAGTGGGTATGGGACAAGGGTTTCTGAAATGAACACATAAACATCAAGTCTTCATCAGAGGGGGGAGTGGAGGTTTCTCTTTTAGGGAAAGAAAGCAAGCATTCTCCTCTTCTGACTGAGACATAAACACATCCATATCTACTAACTTCAGTTCAGGCATGGGGCCCCTACTGGGCCTGAACAAGAGCCAAAATTCTCAGCCCTACAGGAGAGCTTTCTGGCCTCAGTGGTCACTGAGGGTCACCACGTTCCCTCACGCGTCTCTGGTCCTTGGAAGTTCTGGTCCGCCCAGGCTCTTGCCTGCCCAGGGGGCCCAAGTTGTCCCAAGGGTCCCTTACTCTCTGATGAAAGCATATGCTTCGCTACCTTCAAATCAGCTGACCTCTCCTGTCATTTTCCTTCTCTCCCATAACTCTTCCGTTGTCTGCCTTGAATTCTGGGTGGTTCTTCGCCTACTGATTTCATCTCCTCTGAGAGACTATGAACACATGGTCAGTTCTTTTTCTTTGGTTAGGTAAACTTTTAAGAAAACTGTAATAGACTTGAGTCCCCAGATCATCACAGTAGAGCTCAACGAATTCCACCAGATAAAGAGACAGAATATTCCCAACATCCTGAAGCACTTCCTCCCGTGCTCGCTTCTGGTCACTCTTTCATCTCTCTTCCCTGACTTCTCTAACTTCTAGATGAGTTTTGCCTGTTTTTGCACTAAATGTAAATGGAATCACACAGTAGGTACTCTTGGCCTCTGGTTTCCTTGGTTCAACACTAAGTTGGTATCTGTTGCTGCCTGTAAGAGTCATTCACTCATTCCCATTGTACAGATGAGGAAACGAAGGCCAAGGAGCAAGTACAAGCAAGGTCAGCCAGACAACCTGCGGCTCTTCTCCACTGCCTCGGAGTCCCTCCCCTGCTGCCACTCCAGTGCCCCTCTGTGGGGTGATCTGCATCGCCTTTGCTCGTCCACCCTACAGGACCACTTTCTCTTTGGAGACCACCTTCACCCCTTTTTTTAAAAAAAAGAAAGAGCCCTTCCACATTCTTGGCTCCAGAATTAGATCCTCTTTATTTTCCCAGCTCCTTCCTTCCGGAGCTCTCAATAGAAAACCTCTCGCCGTCTCCGCAATTACCACTGAGAGAAATCTCATCTATTTTGGGCGATTCATTTGCGCCTTCACACCGGGCCTGTCTTTAACACACCTGAACAATCCTCTTCAGGACAGCACCCCCCCCCCCCCCGAGTGGCACCTTTTCAATGCCACCAGCCCCGACTCACGCCCCCTCCATCCCGACTCTTATCCTTTTCATGATTTCATTCCTTGCACTGTTGGAAATGGATCATTCAACCCAGACTGTACTGATAAGACGAATAGCTCTTCCCTGCCTGGGGCCACTGGGTTTACCAACACTTCAATGTAAGCATCTTCTACAAGGATTTAATTTAGATATTTAGACAACAGATTTTTATCTGCCACACTGGTGGCTTTGCCTCAGAGTAGAGTGAGGATAATCAATTGGCTCTTTAATCAGCAGGTAGGTGGGAGGGTCTGTGGATGTGGGCTGTTGGGGGATAAAATAAGGACTCGGAGTCAAGACTCTCAGCCTCGGTAACTGACTCAGTGTGTGACCTTGAGAATGTCACTTCCCCACCCTGAGCCTCAAGGTTCCATCATAAAAGGTGCACGAAACTGGAGAGGGAATGACCTAGCAGGGAGTCCACACGGGGCCACCACCAATTGTGCAAATGGCTACCTGCAATGGGATATCCTGTTCTGCTTGGGGAGGGGGAGGTGAGTGGAGGCTGAAGCCCACCCAGAGAAAAGGGGCTTCCTTCCCTAATTCACAAAGGTGTCTGGGGCTAAGCAGCAGCTGGTGCTGTGACAGGTGTGTGATTTTTCTGGGGGAAAAAAATGCCTTTCCAGCTTCTCAAAGCATCCTAGTCCGAAGGATTCAAAACGTTAGTTTACATAGTCTCTTGGACCCCTTGCTTCCCTGCCATTCCACGAATTTGCTCGTATTTCCTTTCCCTTTCAAACACCCTGGTCCCTATTCTGAAATGCTCAATAATCACGGAGCCCCAACTCCTTGAATAAAATGGCTGGAGATGGGATGTCTGCCTGGGGGCATATCATTTCACGGGGGGGGGCAGGTGGACTTCAGGGAGACTGAGGCAGGATGCCCATGCAGACAGAAAGGGCTTTTCTGAAGCATGGGGTAAAAAAAATGAATAATGTGTTATCTGGGGAGGTAACAGGGTGAAGAGGCAGCCACTGTCAGTGAGGGCAAGAAGCTGCTGTTGTTTGGGGTTTTGGGCTGAGAGTGAAAAAATTAAAACAAGTGTAGCTGAGGTGGGTGGTGGTGGGAAAAATACTCGGGGGAACTCAAACCCCAGGAATCTCTCCGTTTTACCCATGCGGTCTGCAGGAAAGGAGACAGCAGGCTTGGATCCGCAGGCAGCCCCCACCTGCAGAAGGTCCCTGATTTCAACCCAGGGATGGTTGATGTGTCTCGGATCAGGGCTTGGTTGTTCAAATTGCACAAAGGTTTTTGTGTTCAACTCTCTTTTGTTAAGCCTCTATTAAATATTTAAGGAGTTGGCCCCTAGAGAATTTAAATTAGGATGTGATTTATGTCAAATTGATCTGCACATCACCTTTGCCAATCAGGTCCTCTCTTTGGGGAATGTGGAACTGGGGACAAGGAGACTCAGTCTGCCAGTTGTGGGGAGTAGACCTGGAAGGTTATGGACAGCCGAGGGCTGAATCTGGAAATCTGGAGCAGTTGCGTTCTGGGGACTCTGTGATAAACCCCTTTCTACCTGAGTGTCACTGAGTGAGTCTGGGATTTTTGGAACCAGACCATCCTAAGGAAGATGCAAACTTCAGCCACCACTGGGGGTGACTGCAGGATGGATGCTCTAGAATCTTCAGTGGGGTCCTCATGACTCCTAGGGGGCTTGAGAGTGAGTATGCCCCACTTCAAGTAAATCCTGGATATAAAATTCCAGTGTACAATAAGCAAATTGGATGCAGTAATTCTTTTTTTTTTCTTTTTTACAGATGTATGTATTTATTTTGGGGGGTTGGGGAGGGACAGAGGGAGAGAGAGAGATCTTAAGCAGGCTCCACACCCAGCATGGAGCCCAATGCCAGGCTCGATCTCACAACCCTGAGATCATGACCTGAGCAGAAATCAAGAGTCATTCTTTCTGATGGCTGAGTAATATTCCATTGTATATATGGACCACATCTTCTTAATCCAGTCATCTGTTGAAGGGCATCTCGGCTCCTTCCACGATTTAGCTATTGTGGACAATGCTGCTATGAACATTGGGGTGCACTGGGTGTTATATGCAAGTAATGAATCATGGAACATTGCATCAAGAACTGGGGATGTACTGTATGGTGACTAATATAACAAAATAAATATTATTAAAAAAAAGAAATCAAGAGTCGGATGCTTAACTGACTGAGCCACCTGGGGGCCCTTATCCAGAATTTTTAATTAAACCTGTTCATTCCAGTTCTCCTTCTTCCGATGCCTAAACAAATGCACCTCCCTGTCTGTCTCTCTCTCTCTGCTTCTCTTTTCCTTCTGATAATTATAATGGCTGTCATGTTGTGAGCTCATACTATGTCCTAACACTGTGTTAAGCCTTTTGTTGACATTATTTCATCTAACACTCACAACAACCCTGCTAGGTTACCCCCCGCATGTCAGTGATGAGGAAATTGAGGTTCACATGGGTTAAGTAACTTGCCCAGCACCACACAGCCGCTAAATGGCAGAGGCAGGACTTGAACGCAGGGCAGCCTGAGTCCAGAGGATGGGACAGAGAGGGGCTGGCAGGTGGGAGCAGAGTGCTGGGAGGAGTTAGAGCTGAGCTTGTTGAGGGCAGGAAAGAGGGTGTTGAAGGAGGGTCTCTGCTAGAGTGAATATGAGATGGACCCCTCCCCAGAGGATGCTGGAAACTTTCACTCTGGACCTCTTTCATGTACCC
The DNA here is from genome assembly GCF_023065955.2 of Ursus arctos. Classification (NCBI taxonomy): domain Eukaryota; kingdom Metazoa; phylum Chordata; class Mammalia; order Carnivora; family Ursidae; genus Ursus; species Ursus arctos. Next base: position 16,695,866 of record NW_026623030.1, read on the forward strand.
TTCACCCCCTTCGATGGATGCCACTCCTTCTTGGATGCTTTTAAGAATCTCCAAGTCCCCAAGATTCCAGTTTCCCAGTGTCCTCTGCATGGTCATACTCACCCACGCAAGTCTCCCCCCCTGCTTCCCAAGACCCTTCCACTCCTGCCACCCTCACCTCCTCCTGCTTCCTTCCTGGTTCCCCCAGCAGCTGCCTGCTCACGGAGCATGTGCTGAATCTGCAGTCCAGACACCAAGGTCCATGGTCTGGAGGGGAGAACTCAGAAGAAAGTATCCAGAGACAGGGCAATGTCTCACCCAAGGAAACGGGGTGTTAGTGTGTCATTTCAGGCACAGAATCAGGGAAACTTTACAACTGGAAGAAACATAAAAGGTACATTGGTTTCAGGATGAGAAGAGTGAAGTCCAGAAGGGGAGACTGACTTATCTACTAACACGCACCTAATGGGTGGAAGAACTAGGTTTGCTTGTTTCTTTCATCCATCCACCCACCCACCCACCCATCCATGCATCCAGAATTTCTCAAGCAGCTATCATGTGCCAGTCATAGGAGCTAGAAGTACAAAGTGGAATAAAACAATCTCAAGGAGCTTATAGTTCGGGCTGCAGATGGTACAGCTCCCACCTTAGCGGATGTATTATTTCAAGAAGATATTAAAGTTGGCTATTTAACAAGCATAATAGTATGTACCATGTTCTAGACCTCGTAGTATTTACAAATATTATCTCATTCAATCCTCACCACAACCCTATAAGGTAGGTGCTATTTTATCCACATTTTGCAGATGAGAAAACTGAGATACAGAGGTGAAGGCCACCCAGCCAGTAAGTGGTGGAGCTGGGATTCAGGCTCGGGCTGCCTGGCTCTATTATGCCTCTGTGTCTTTCTCAAGCACTTTCATAGCACAATATTGTAAAAACAAATAAACAATCCCCTCAAACAAACAAAACCACCACCACAACAAAAAAAAAACCCAAACCAAAACTATCAATATGCTCTTCAAACCACAGTAAAATAGGCAAACATACAAATAAAGAATGCAAACTCAGAATTAAGAAAAATAAATGACACTCATAAATCAAGGGTAATGAAAGGAAAAAACAGAACAAGGATTTGTAAGGTATCGTCTTTCCCAGGGTCACGTGTGTTCAACCACAATTTGGGTATGAGTCTCCGGCAGACAAGGAGAAAAACTACAAAGTCTGAGTTATAGTATTTTCATAATTCTTGATTAGAAAATTAGTTCTTTTAGTCTATTTTTTTTTTTAGATCATATATTACCAACCCCTGAACTCTTGAGAGGAAAGACCACATCCTATGCATCTCTATGAAGGGTCCTCTGATACCTCTGATAGAGTGATGTGGAAGGTGTTTGGGGGCAGGGTGATTGGGGGAGGGGTGTATTAGTTTCCTAGGGCTGCCACAACACTGTGCCATGAATCGGGTGGCTTAAAACAATAGACACTTATTCTGTCACAGTTCTGGAGGCCAAAGTCCAAAATCAAGGTGGTGTCGGAATGATGCTCCCCCAAAGACTCTGGGGGATAGTCTTTCCTTGCCTCTTCCAGCTTCTAGTGCCTGGGTGTTCCTTGGCTTACGGCCACATCACTCCAACCTCTGCTTCTGTCTTCACATGGTTCTTCCCCGTGTTTGTGACTCTTCTATTCTTATAAGGACACCAGTCATACTGGTTTAAGGGTCCACCCTCCTCTAGTACGACTTCATCTTAAATCACAACTGCAATGACTCTCTTTCCAGAAAATGTGACATCCAGAGGTTCCAGGTAGACATGAATTTGGGGGGAAACATTTCTCAGCCCACTACAGATGGCCAGAGAGGGCTTCCCTGAGCAGGTGACATTTTTGTTAAAATCTAAAGAATGAGGAGGACCTAGCCATGCACAAATCTGGGGGAGGAACAGTCCAAGGTGAAGTGTGAAGGCTGTAAGTCTGAGATGAACATGGTGTGTAAGGGCCAGCAAGGAGACCCCTGTGGCTGCAGCAGCATGGGGAAGATGGAAGTGGGGAGCAGATAAGGGGAGGGAGGAAGGGTAGAAAGAGGCTGAAGCCACCGCCAGGAGCTTGGGATTTCATCATAGTATAGGAGTTCAGGTTTTCAGCAGAGGAGTGACATGAACTGGTTTGGTTTCTCAATGATCACTCTGGTGGCCGCACACAACATGGCTGGGAGGGGAAAAGCAATGGAAATAGCCACGGAGATTTGGAAGATGGTCCCTGTGAGTCCAGGTGAGAGATGATGGTAACTCTGACTAGTTCAGTAGCTGTGGGGATGGAGAAGGGTTTCAGGCTATACGTATAACGGATAGACTTGCTGATGAATCAATTCTATGTTGGGGAAGCAAAGGATGACCCTGTGGTATACATCTGTCCAGCTGCAGCTGGCAGTTTTTGCTCAACAAACACCTTGGTCCTCTTTCCATGGCCAAACTTAGATTTCAGCTCCAGTCCTTTTAACTGCTTCATTGCATTCCATAGTTTGGGTAGATCACAATTTATAATTTATAAAGTCCCCCATTGTTGGACACTTAGGTTGTTTCTAATTTCCCACAGTTACATCAATACAATAATAAGAAACATTAATCCAATCACTCATGTCTTCAACCAATTTCTTGAACAGAATCTGGATGCCGTCTGAGGGTTTCTCTAGGCTAAAAGGGGTGTAGCTGGGTTGTAGGAAACTCTCATTCTAATGGGACTTAGGTTTTTGCTGAAATATATTCCCATGGGTTCAGGGCCATTGAACTCACTGAGCAGAGAAAGCCCATCCCTTCCCTACCTTCTGAAGTTGAATAGTGCCAGGGAACCCCCCACTTCCTGTGCCTTCCTAAAATTAAAAACCACGGAGTTCCTGTAGGCCATATGCTACCTTATGTCTGGTCTTTAAAAACATGGAGTGGCATCTTGGGAATGGGGACCAGGCTGCCAACTGTAGCTTGGATCTGGGAAATAGTAGGATCCTCCTTGCAGACTGTTTTCTTTCTCCTAATACATGCCCTCATTTGAACCCAGGTCCAGCAGGAGGAGAGGAGATTAAATCCTGATACCTGTCTGGACTCATGGCTCTCCATCTGTTACAGCAAATCATTCTTGGTAGAAAGTGAGCAAGACTGGGGAGGGAGAGAAAATCCCTCTTCACTTTCTATCCTTTCTCTGAAAGCTACCTATGGTTTTTTTTTGGTCTGTTCTGAATCTCTAGCCTCAACAGAAACAAAATAAAATTGGAAGCAACACACATGACAGATAGAAGAATAATTTCCTTAATATGCAAAGAGCTCTTACAAATTAAAAAAGAAAAAAACCAACTCAATTCTATTAAATGGATGAAGGACACAAAGAGGTAAAGCAATATTAGAAAATTACAAAATGGCCAAAAAATATGCAAAGATGTGTGTCCCTATTCATTATTAAAGTAAGAAAACTTAGGCAGACACTACATCTAAGTCTCCGAAGGGCATGGAGGAAGGAGCTTGATAATCCGCTGTCTTGCAAAGGTCAAGCAAAAAGACTCATACCCTTGGGAGGCGAGGGTGCAAACTTTGGGGAGAGCAATTGGGCAATATCTCCTAGGAATTTCTAATAATTCCATTTCTACAAATTTATAGCATATCTACACACCCCAAAGTGGACAAAGATGTACCAAAATGATTATAGTATTTTTTGTTGTAGCAAAAATTCTGAAAACAACCCTGATTGTGAGTCGCAGGACACTGAAGAAATAAAAAACGGCACATCTATACAATAGAGTACAATGCGGCTACCACTGCGAAGACACAGGGAGGCTCCAAATGTAGTAATATATTTAAAACCCAAGATACAGCGGCACCTGCGTGGCTCAGTCGGCTAAGCATCTTGCTCTTGATTGCAGCTCAGGTCATGATTTTAGGGTCATGATACCGAGCCCCAACTTGGGCTCCATGCTGAGTGTGGAGCCTACTTGAGATTCTCTCTCTCCTTCTCCCTCTACCCCTCCCCGCTCATGCTCATTCTCTGTCTAAAAAACAAACAACCCGAGAAAGAAAGTTAAGGAGAAGAGACAAGTTTCCTAGTGCAATATACAGTATTCTCATGGGAAACATTTCTGAAAGACATATAAAAAAGCACAATAGTAATTGCCTCTAGCAGATGGGAGTGAAAGGCCTTTCACTTTTGTATACTCCTGTGGTGTTTTGATAAACTATTACCATGTGTTACTTTTGTGATTAAAACTCCTTTTAAAAATATTTAGCAGAAAGCTGATGATTCAGTACTGTGCTTGAAATCTGGAAATCAGTGCATTTGACTACTAACCCCAGTTCGTGTTCTTTTTACACCTGTGTTACATTGAGTTAATTGCTCAACCTCTCTGGGCCTGATTTTCTGTTCACTGTACTGGAGATGCTAGGAGTTTGTTGGTGGTTGTTGTTATGGTCGATGTTCTTCTTTATGTTGCTGGAAGGATAAATTGGTACAGAAAAGTAAACAGCTTAATTGCCTAGCTCCAAAATTTGTTTTGTTTATTACTTGTGGGCAAACATCGATCTGATGTTCTGTTCTTAGAGCTCACATCACTTAGTTAAAGAAATAATAATGATGCTTCCCCACCGTGAAGGCATATCTGGAGATGTTACAGGGTGATCCAATTTTCACCTATCCTTCTGTTAATTCCACCTGTAGCCCCAGTGCATGCTGGGAGTAAATAGCATTACCTCCCGGGTTGATGTGAAACACCTGGTGAGATTTTCCTCTCCTGCCTTCCCTAAAGTTGAGAAGGCAACTGGGTCAGACTCTGTCTTGGGTAGGAATAAACAGAGACATAAGAAATGTCGACAGAGAAAATCACTAAGCTGGGGAGATGTTATCAATAGGGACAGGAAAACTCAAGATGCTTAGGTAAGGGGTATAACTGACAAAATAATAAAGGAAATGTGCAGGGTCCTTGCAGCAAAATAGCGAAGAATCACGGTTTAAAGAGAAAAGATGGAGGCCACGTGGGGTTGAAGAAAGAAGTTGGTGGAGTCAGCCAGAGTGCAGCTGTAAAAAGAGGGAGGGCTACCATAGCAGACAAAGACCATCTTGGGGGAGCTCACTGGTTGACTTAAAAAAGGCAGTCGGGGTGGGGGGGGCAGCAACAAGTTGAAGACCAGGAAAAATAAGAGAAAACTGTATTCTTAAGACTGTTATCAATTTGCCCTACAATTCCAAAGTGGGAAAAGGAAGACAGGTGGGAAGATGGGTAGCAGAGAATGGTTCACAGAAAGCTTTGTCTCCAAGCAGTGTTGCTAAGTCAGGGGATGTCCTCCTGGGAACCTTGATTAGAAAGACACCCAGGTGAGTCCCAGCTCAGATGCCAGGTTATAATGAAGTGCTGGAGCTCCCCACGGGTGGGACTGTGTGTGGGATTCATCTCTGTCCAAAGGAAGTGAGCACATGGTAAACTCTTGCTACACAAATGAATGAATGATGCCCATTCACGTTGGGGCAGACATCTGGCCTTCAGGGAAGGAGCAAAAGAAACACTCTGACACCCCTCTCTATGGAAATACTACTGGCTTCTATCAGGACATTGGCTAATGTTCAATTTACAAACATTGCTGCCCACAGCATCGTGGCTACCATTTACTGAGCACTCAACCATATCGGGACACTGGTAAGTGCTTGAAGACACTGTTCTCATGTAATCCTCACATCCAACCTCCGAGGCGGGCATCATCATCGTCCCCCTTTCACAGATGAGGAAACAGTGAGGACGGTGAAGTGGCCTGCTCAAGCTTACCCAGTTTGGACTAGAAAGCAGGTATGTTGATTTCTGCCCAAGCCATTTGCATCAAGATGCCCAAGACCTAGAGTGGTCCACGTGGAGGAGATGCTAGTCTCCCTGTTTTATAAATGGGAAGACAGCCACCCAGGGAGCTGAAATTCAGATGGTCAGACCCCAACTGGGCTCCTTCCACTAAGCAACTGCTTCTCCCTAATGCCACAGGGAGACAGGAGACCACACAGTGTAGGGTTTTTGTTTTTAATTTCCAAAACTTTCAGACATCTCTTGATTTGTAAAAGTTGTCTTAAAGTCCTGATTGTCCAGCCATTTTGGACTTCCAGGCCTGGATCAGTGGGTGTCCACCAGCGGCAATTTGGGTGCCCAGGGGACATTTGGCGATCTCTGGAGACATTTCCGGTTGTCACGCTAGGGGCTAGGGGGGAGATTGTACTGACATCTAGTGGGTAGAGACCAGGGATCCCGTTAAACTTCCTACAGAGCACAGGACAGCCCCCCAAATGGAGAAGGGTCTGGCCTCAAATGTCAATAGTACCAACACCGAAAAACCCGATTCCGGAAACCCTAAGCTCCTTTATAGGACTTTTTTTGCTCATTTATTTTTTGCTATTTATGTGTCCTCCACCTATTCTTTTTTAAAATTAATGTTTGCGTGCATAACTAAAACAGAGAAAAATCTTGTCGTCTCTGAAAACATTCCCATCAAATGCATAAGCCGCAGAGATAGAGCTAAATATCCACCAATGCCCGGCCTCCCTTCTGCAGCAGCATCATCATCTGTGGTCTGGTGGACGTCCTTTGAGACATTTTTCTACACACATATATTTACATACAGTATACAACGTTCTTTTGTATGTTCTGCTTTTGTGGATGCATACTATATAAAATGTTACCACCATCCTGCAAATTGCTTTTTCTCTCTCACAATCTCTTAGCAGTCTGTGTCGACACACTTGGGTCTACGACATTCTTTCCAGTTGTTGGTTTGTATTCCGCATTTATGCCTCGTTTATTTTACCATTTCCCCTGTTGCAGGGTATTTGGGCTATTGGTAGTCTTTCTTCCACCATGAACCTGGCTGCAATGAACACTCTCAAACTCACTTCATTTGTCCTCTAGAAATGCTATCAAAAGCTGGGCACAGAGTTGGCAACCTTTTAAGTTTTTTCTTTGACAAATGAACTATCATGAACGTTCATACTCCCGCCATCAACATACAGGTGTACCCGTGCCCCACATCTTCACCAAAATATGCTATTATCACACATTTTACTTTATGCCAATCTGGAGGATGAAAAATATCTGGTTTTTAATTCTAAAAGAACAAAGAGAATTTTTGAAGTGGATAATCCCCTCTTGGCCTCCCATGTAAGGGCTGGTCCTTTTCACCCCCAACCTTAATATATATAGGGTGTCTGTACACATTTTCTGAGCACCTGCTATGTGCCAGGCGCTGAGTTTGAAGCTGTCTGATACAAAGAACAGAGACTCCCATTGGCAAACAGTCACGAAACACTACAGCATCCACTTAACGGCAGTGCCACACACCAGCTCAGGAACTAAGAAAGAAATGGGAAAAATTGTTCTGACTGACATGAGCGGAAAGGGAAGCATCTGGAAAAGTTGCTTGAAGCCACTGGCATTGGGGCCCTGCTTCTTTATTTTTAGTGGTTGGTTTCCTTGCTCATTGTTTGCACCTCCCCCCACCCCAATCTGTCCTAGATTCTCTCCTGTCTCTGACTCCTAGCATAGGGCCCAGTACACAGCAGGCACTCAATAAACATTTGCTCTTTGATTGAATGATCCTATCTGATTCAACAGCCCTGGGAGTAGGTATTCCTGTTTTCTCTATTTACACAGAAGAACCCCAAGGCTCAAAGAGGTGAAGTAGTTGGCTCAAGGTCACACAGCCAGCAAGGAGCAGAGGTGAATTAGAACCCAGGTGTGCAGAGTCCAAAGTCCTGCCTTTGACACCAAGCTTTGGAAGGCAGTCGTATTGCCTGAGTGAGAGGAAGTCATGTAGGGCAGAAGGACCCAGGAAAAGAGAGGAAACTTGCAACTTGTCCAAATCTTTTCTTCCACCCCCGGATCTGAGAAGGTCTGGCTCTTGTGAGACTGGGAGCCATGTGAATCTCCCCTGTCACTCCTCTCCCTTAGCTAGCGCATCCTGCCCCTTTCTTGCCCCCGATGGATTCTCTTATTCAATTGTCTTTCTCCCCCCTCCCCTCCCTCTTCCCCATTTCGTCCAGTCCCCAGGGGCTGCCAAAGATGCCATTCGGTAGGATAATTAAAGTTCCCCTCCTGTTAGCATATCGCTCCTGAGCCCTCCTAGCAGCTGTTCAGCTGGAGCAGGCCAGGGAGAGCTGCACAAAAGCTTTGCTAATAATTGTGTCTACAAGCTGCATGTGTGTGTGTGTGTGTGTGTGTGTGTGTGTGCTCGCACTCGTGTACACAGCCATCATGCGCCTGGTCTCACCCCACCCCCTTGGGCAGGGGCCACAGATTCATTACAGATTTTTCTTGGTGGCTCTGAGAAGAGGGAGGGGAAGGGGACCAGATGGCAGACAGGCGGGTGGCGATAGGCCCTGCCTCCCCCTCCTCTCACCAAGCAGATGCCCTAGGAACAAGGGCCCCCGAGGCAGAGGCAGGATTAGAGGGAATACTCCGTATCAATTAGTGTCAAAGGCCGGGAGAGCTGGTGGGGGAGGGGCGGCCCTTTGGCTGGGGCAGGTGGGGGAGGGGAGAAAAAGCACTGAGGGAGGAGGGGAGCCAAGACCAGGCCTGCAGGGGTTAACAAGCATTCTCACTGGGAGCTGGGAGTGAGAATGAAATCACCCTCAGAAATCATCAAGGGCAGCATCCTGCTTCCAGATGGGTAAACTGAGGCCAGGGGAGGCAAAGACACTTGCTGGAAGTCTTGCAGCCCCTGGACTGGGGCTAATACTACTATTAGAGTTCTAATAATATTAGATATCATACAGCATGAGATACTACTCCATATTAGAAAATGCAAGTAGATATTAGATAATATTAATAATATTATTATTCATATTCTTGTAAGTTATAATACCAAAAATTCTTGCAGCAATGGAATAGGATGAGCCTCCCTGTCAGGCATCCACTATGTGCCACATACTTGGCAGACAATTTTTTATCTACTCTAATTCCCCCAATGGCTTGATAAGCTGAATCTTAATAGCCTTGTTTCACGGATGAAGAAACTGAGGCTCAGAGAGGGGAGTGAGTATGCTCAAAGTCACACAGCCAATAAAGATGGTGCTGAGAGTCTAACCCAGAGCAGAGCAAACCGAAAAATCAATAAGCGAGGCTCGTCTGCACTCCTCCTTGGAGTGAGGCTGGGTCCATGTTGGTGTAAAGGAACAGCACTCTTTTTTTTTTTAAGTTTTTTTTTTTTTTTTTTTATGTGACAGAGAGACAGCCAGTGAGAGAGGGAACACAAGCAGGGGGAGTGGGAGAGGAAGAAGCAGGCTCCCAGCCCAGGAGCCCGATGTGGGACTCGATCCCAGAACGCCGGGATCACGCCCTGAGCCGAAGGCAGACACCCAATGACTGCGCTACCCAGGCGCCCCCAAGGAACAGCACTCTTAAATCCTCATTTCTTTCACCCTAAAAAAGAGGATTGAATTTCAAGTCCGAAGATGCAAATTCAAGTTCAAGCTCTTATTTACAAGCTGCGTAACCTTGGGCAAGTTACTGAGCCTCTCTGAATTAGTTTCCTCCTCTACCTTATGATGTGACCCAACAATGGGAGATGGGTAAAATTACTTTTTTTTTTTTTTAAAGACTTAGTCTTTTTTATTTTTTATTTTTTTTTAAAGATTTTATCTATTTATTTGACAGAGATAGAGACAGCCAGTGAGAGAGGGAACACAAGCAGGGGGAGTGGGAGAGGAAGAAGCAGGCCCATAGCAGAGGAGCCTGATGTGGGCTTGATCCCAGAACGCCGGGATCATGCCCCGAGCCGAAGGCAGACGCTTAACTGCTGTGCCACCCAGGCGCCCCGGGTAAAATTACTTTTGATAGATGTCAGTAATGGAATACTATGCAGGCACTGAAAATGACGAGGTGGATGGAGATTTACTGGCATAGGAAGATACTCAGACTATACTGTTAAATTAGAAAAATAATCGGAAGTAAAAATAAACATACCTAATATTATCACATACAGATTAAGACATAGCAAAAGAAGTAGTAAGATAAGAAAATGAGAGAGAAAGAATGAGAGTGAGTTACTGAGTCCAGAAGGCTAAACTCCAAAATACGGCGGTTATCCTGTGCAGTGGTATTGTCTTTTCTGTACCTTAATACCTACAACAATTAGTAGTCATATAAGTGACAAATATTAAAATGCTGTTCAATCATCAGTCTGGGCTAGTTCTGAGTATTGTGAAGACCCAAAGTGTCTGGCCCTGCATACCATTAAGTGCCCCATACATGCAAGGAATGGTTTGTCTCTTGGGGTGTGGGGGCGGGGAGAAGTGGTAAGAGGTGGGCCAGGATCTAGCTGAAAGCTCAGTTAGAGACCTGGCAACTTCTGTGGCTCAGGTCAAAGTCAAAAGGAACCAGTGTCTGAGGGCCGCTGGAGAGGGAAGGGTTAACGTGCAAATCCATGAAGCTGACCCTGGGGTGGCCCACTTAGGAGACCATCTGCCAGCAGGCCCGCAGCTGCCAATCCCAGGCAGGCTCTGCCCTCTCCCAGGCTCCTCCCAGCCCACACAGCTCCGAGCAGCCCAGATGCCTCTGCCTGGACCCTGCTCTCCAGCCCGGGGATCTGGCCTGGCGGAATCATCACATCTTTCTCATCCCCAGCAGTAGGACTGGCCTTGGAGGCAACAGAGGTTACAAACTTTCTCACTTGTGGTCTCATTTGACCTCAGTGGCCATAGATAATAATAATGGTTTTCCCATTGGCTAGCTAAGGAATCTGAGTCTTGGAGGAGTTCGGTGACTTGGCCAAGGTCACGAAATGAATTCTCGTTGGGAGACAGCCCCGGCTTCTGGAGGAAGCAGAAAAAACCCCCTGCTCTGATAGTCTCCCACTGACACTAACTCTGCCCAGAGAAGTCGAGGGACTAGATGAGGCCGTTGTTCCAAAGCCATCCCAAGAGCTCAGGGCGGGCCACTCTGCCTCATCTGCTCTTCCATCTAGAATGTCTCAGGGACCTTCCAACTCTTCCACTGGGTGAAATCCAAGCTCTCTGGCGACTCCTAAGCCCGGAGAGAGAATAAGATGAGCGCCTCTCCTCATGCACCATCACCACACACTCTGGAGTCAGATATTGGGCCTTGTAGACCAGAAGAGGGGAGACAAAAGAGTTAACTTGAGGGGCAGATGGAGGAGGGACAGAATCCTCCCTGGAACCTGCCCAAATGTCAGACTGAGCAGTTCAGGACTGGCGGCCAAAGGAGGCAGAGAGAGACCCAAAAGCTCCCAGAACAGATGGGCCAGCCAGGGCACGAGGGGGATGAAATGGCCGTCATAATCATAATATCTCAAATTCCTCTGGTGCATTCCCATTTCCAAATCTCATTCAAATCCATTATCTTATTGGAATCTCACAGCTCTTCTGGACAGTAGATGGCCAGGGGCTGTGAGATCCATCTGGCAAGATGAGGCAACTAAACTCAGAGAGGTTAAGAGACTTGCCCAAGGTCACACAGCTCATTTGCTGTCAGAACAAGAGAATCAGGTCTCTTGAATTCCAAGTCATCCATCAATGGACTAGCAATCTGATCCTCCATTTCCCAACGTGGGGGCTTGCAATGATGAGATATAGTTAGTAATACAATCTCAACAATAATGACAATAATAAAACCAACAAGTGTTGATCACTTACAAGATGATAGGCACTGCGTTAAGCACTTAATGTATATTCTCATTTAATTCCCACTTTGACCCTATATGGGGTAGATATATGAGCTCCAATTTACAGATGAAGGACACTTAGGTACACGAGTGAAATCACTTGCTCAAGGACACAGTTATAAAATAGTGGAGGCTAAGATTCAAATATAGATCTCTCTGGTCCTTCACAACTGCATTAGCAGTTCCCAATCATCATTGCACATTAGAATCCCCTAAAGAGCGTTTTAAAAATCCTGATGCCCAGATATCACCTCGAATCAATTAAATCAGAATGTTTGGACGTGGGGCCCAGGCATCGTATTTTTTAAAGAGCCCCAGGGGATTCCACTGGGCAGCCAGGTTTGGCAATCCCCGTACTACAGTCTCCTGGGGACTATTTTCCACTTCTCTCAGAACGGCTCCTAAGTGTCTCTGTTTCTCCATCTGTACAATGGAGCCCCCTCAGCTGGGAGAGACTAAGATCCAGCTTCTCTAGGCTCAGGCCAGGAAAGCGTTAAGCTCCCCACCACCACCCAGAGGTTTGCCTGAGAGCTCCAGACTGGTCTGCCGGCTGGTCCCAGCTGTCCCTTCCCCTTTCCACTAGAGGCAGCTAGGGTTTGGGGCTTCTGCACCCAGGACCAAGCCTGTTGTACAACTTTTACGCTGTTTCTCTCAAATCAGGCTTCTCTGCAACTGCAGACATTGGACTCAGCAACCACAGGGACGGCGATGCTGCTGAGCAATGCTCGCCATCCTCTCTGGGTAAACCAGTTGGGTGCCCCTGAAATACACTGAAATCACAATGGAGGTGGGGGGGAGCCTGGGGTGCTGCCAATGGACCAAAGGAAAATAGCTCCTCAAAGAGAGCTGTGGCTTGGTGGGAACCGGGATGTTCTTATTTTCCAGGCTCTGGAAATTGTCTCCACTTCTTCCCCAGCAGGAAGCAAAAGCCTTCTCCATGCTCCTTCTCCTTTTGGCAGAGGCTGGGGGAGCAGGGTGGGGAGGAAAGGGAGTCTCTTCCCAGGGTTCGAGTCCTGGCTGTTGGCTGACTTGCTGAGTAGGCTGCCACACTCTGGCCCATTTCCTGGCCTGTAAATAAGGCGGCTGGAGCCCCTCCTGACCCTGACCTACCTAGTTCTCTCATCAGCTCTGTCAGCCACAGGATGGAAAACAGAGAAACCTTCATGAACGTAGAAATCCAAAGAAAAGCTGGCCTCCTGTGAGAGCTCTCTGCCTCTTTGCCCCTCCTCCATCGGAAGCAGCTGCCCTTGAAACTGCAGTGCTTTGCCGAAGCCCCTGGAACTCGTCAACCTGGTCCACAAATATTTGAGGCACACAGGGGGAGCTTCTAGGATTGTGAAGTCTAGGAACCCAAGGTCCTAAAGGACACTGTGTCCTAGGAGGCAGGAATCACCCCATCAGCTCAGCTGATGACAAACCGTGGATCCCTGGAGCATAAAAACCACAGAACCCTATGGTTTGGGAAGTTTAGAACCGGGGGCATAACCAGGCATGTGGGACCTGAAGCTTATACAGTTTGGGAGCTCCTTTTTAAGAAAAAGAATATGAAATCTCAAAAAATAAAGTTAGATCCTTGACTATTTATTTGGAATAAGAGGACAACATATGACAAAAATTTACAAGTCAGGAAAACCCAACATCCCCAATCCAGACCATAACACAATTTTTTTATTAATTAACCAACATCTCCAATCCAGACCATAACATGATTTTTTTATTAATTAACATTCTGAAATACCTCTATCATACTTTATTCCTTAGACTTTTGGACTAAATATTCTGATCGCCTCTTCCTATGACGATTTTGTAATACCGTCATACATAGAATAGAAAGGTAATTCAGCATTTTCTCTAGGATGGTTTGTTTAGGAGGACTTTGGGGTATGTGGTTGACAGGTCCAAAGGTCCCATGGAGATATGGGAGGACAGGGACCTTCCTGTGTCCCTCCCATCTTTCTACTGCCCATTAAACGGACTTCCTATTGGAGCCATGCTGGGAGTGGTATCTTAGCCACATCTAGATATCCATGCACTAGAGATATCTCACTTTTAGTTGGTGACCTCCCCTTGTAACCTTTACCAGCTTGCCTGCTTAAATATCAAAATTTGGGGGAGAGCAAGTAGGGGAAATAGGAACCAAAATGTATATATAATTGCCCTCATTTTTGATACTCAGTGATCTACACAACAGCTGACTTTAATCTTCTGCAGCATGTCCCCCGAGAGCATCGGGAATCAAGGATGCCATAGAACCCTGGGGACCGGGGCTCAGGACAGCTGGAGACAAGGAGAGTACAGAGCCATGCAGTTTGGGGTCTGATTGGATGACACAGTTCTTGAGAATAAGGGGAGGCAGGGGAGTGCAGCCCCTGTGAACGGGTTCAAACCACTTACCCCTGCTCCTTGACCAGGTTGTCCCCTAAGCCTAGCAAAGCTTTCCCACACGCTTTTCCTCCCTGGGCCCCAGAGAGAACTATATGGAGATAATACAGCAATATGGTAGAGTGGTTATGAGCACAGGGCCTGGGGTTCAAATTCCCACTCCATTTCTTACAAGCTGTGTGACCTTGAATGAATGCTGTCACTTCTCTGTGCTCCAGGCTTCTCAACTGTAAAAGGAGGAGGATGAAAATGTACCCACCTTATAGGCTGTTTGTGACGATTAAGCAACCTAGTTCATATACAATGCCTAGAACAGTGCCTAGCACTGGGGTAAACATTCAGTAAATGCTGGGTGTTACTATTACTACTCCTGTCCAGCTTGGCTTTTCTCACCACCAGATCCCAATGAGAGTCCCCCCCTTGCCCTTGATCCTGGAGAAGGGCTGAGACTGGCTCTCCTAGTATCATATGCTAGCCCTGCACCCATTAGAATGTCTAGGGTAATTGAGAAATATAATTGTATCTATTGTGGCCCTGACTGGCATGGAAGTAAGGTTCTGTCACTATCAAGGAAAGGAAAAATGTTCTGGAAAGGCCTAAATAAAAAAACATGACAGGGGCGCCTGGGTGGCGCAGCTTGTTGAACATCTGACTCTTGCTTTTGGCTCAGGTCATGATCTCAGGGTCCTGGGATTGAGCCACACACCAGGCTCTGTGCTCAGCAGGGAGTCTGCTTAAGACTCTCTCTTCCTCTCCCTCTGCCCCATCCCTCCACATTGGCTCTCTCTCTCTCTCTCTAAATAAATAAATAAATAATCTTTTATTTATTTGTCAGAGAGAGAGGCGGGAGGGGAGAGAACAGGAGGAGAGAAGCAGGAGGAATGGCAGGCAGAGGGAAAAGCGGATTCCCCACTGAGCAAGGAGCCCAAAGCAGGACCCGATCCCAGGACCCTGGGATCATGACCTGAGCCGAAGGCAGATGCTTAACTGACTGAGCCACCCAGATGTCTCTCTAAATAAATCTTAAAAAAAAAAAAAAATGACAGTCCCTTATACCCGCCTTCTTACTTGGTTTGCCCCATGAATGGGAAATGTACTCTTCTAATCAACTGGGTTTCCATCCGAACCCACTGGCCAATCAGACCCCATTTTTCTGACAACCATGGTGTCCTTTCCGAGAATCTCTAAGAATCTGGGGACAATGAATCCACCACAACCTCCAGCCCTGCTCCTTGAGAGCAGAGACTATGTCTAGTTCATTGCACTTCCCAAGCACCCAGCACCAGGTCCGTCACATAAAATACACTCAATAAATAGGTTCCTGAATGTTCGCGTGAAGAGATGGAATACCAATCTGCAAAGGAAAAAACAATCAGGGGAGATGACTTCCCAAAGATCAAAGAGGAACTTTCAGGCAGCTAAGTTCTTTTCTTGTTTTCTTCTTTGTAACCAACATTAAATAAGTGTTAATGGTAGGCCATGCCCTGGCTAATTGCTTTGTCTATCATCATGTTTAATCCTCCCCGAAACACTTTGAACGGTGCACTTCACCAAGGCAGTGTGGTCTACTGGTTAAGACCAATATTCACATCCTAGCACCAGAAATTTCTAGCTGTGTGATCATAAACAATTACTTCCCCTCTCTGGGGCTCTCCTTGTCTATAAAATGGGAGCAAAAATCTATACTTGACAGAGTTAATACATTAAGCACACCAATGCGTATGAAGAGATTGGCATAGTTCCTGGACCAAAGTAAATGCTCAACGAATGGTAACTTCTTTTTTTTCCTTCCCTCTTCCTCTCCTATGGAGAAAAAAAACTTATCAGACAGTCCTCAGATGCTCACACTAGTATGTGATTCTGGGAATGATAGGCAATCCCAATACAGGGGAGAGGATGGCACCAAACTCCCACCCCTTTCTATGCAGACACTACTAGATTATACTTCCCAGTTCTCTTGCACCTAGATGGGATCTTGTGACTAGCTTCCAGCAATGGAATGTAAATAAAAGTGTGGGGTCACTTCCAGGTCAAAGCAGTTAAGAGCAAGTGGGACTTCTCTACCTTGGTTCATTCTCTTCATCTTTCACCCGGATCATGCCTTATGACCCTGAAACCATGTCATGAAGGTAGGTCCCTGTAGAGCTACATGAAGCAAAGCCCTTCTTCAACCCACAGAGGACTAAGACAGGAGCAGGACATGACTGGATCATATTAAGCCACTGAGATCCCGGGGTTTAGCTGTCATTCTTGCCTACCCTGACTACGCCTTTCTCATTTAATGACCTTGAAACATCCAAGGTGACATCGATTCTGCTTATTCTTTGAGTCCAAATGGCATCAGCCAGTAGACATTCTCTTCTGGTCAGAGAATATGTTCCTTGGAGAAAGGAGTGCTAGGAATTGACTACGGTGGTCTGAGGGATTCATAAGAAGGAAGGGGTGTGTGTGGAAGGAAGTCCCCATCTCTCCAGTGGCACTGCCTCCTAGGTTCCAATGGTCAATCCCATGACTACAGACAGTGCTAAGCTTTCGCTTAGGTTAGGCTCTGGCGAAATGCCTCCATCTCTAGCTGTTTCTTGAGAAAACTCAGAACAAGTATAATTACAGCTCAAGGATAGGGCTGTGCACAGCTAGACGACTTGTAATCACAAAATCTATGTTCCAATGGTAAATACATTTTCTGTGTTCTTTTTGCCTCTACTTTTTCAGAGATGCCTTTTGCACCTAGAAACAGTTTAACCCAATGCTGGCTAAAGCTCTGGTCTGGCTTTGCCCAAGTGGAAACCAACGCCACCACGGTCTTGAGTAGAGCACCCATCACCAGAAATGCAGGGTCCACCAGGGTTAAATAGAGTGGAGATTTCACGGCTCCTGGGTCTGAGTCCCTTTCTTTCCAATGACCAGTTGTACAGGACAGAGAAGAGGATGCTAAGAATAAACTTGGTGCGACTTCTCAGTTACAGATGACCAGGCTAACTCCAGCCAGTCACCTGGTAATTGTTCATCCCTGTCCTTAAAGAGAAGCAGCAAGGGAAGTATTTGCTCACACCTATAAAATGGTAGACTCCATGGAGAACTGGGTTCTTCTTTGATGTGCCAGGTATGTTAGGCTCTTTCAGTTTATCATCACCAATATTCACAGTAACCTTGGAAGAAAGTCATTGCCCCATTTTAGAGATGATAAAACTGAGGCTTGGGGAAGGGAAATACAGTACAGCGCAGGGCTTACTTTGCTGTACTATCTGAAGTATCATATATGTCATATGTCCTGTACAAAGCACAGAGCAGAGCAGAAGCACCTTTCCAACCCTAGGCACCATCTCTGATATGTCAGAGAATGGGAAGCAAAAAGAATATCTCCTCCACCTACCTTATAGGTGAGAGCACAGCTCAAAAGCACAAATATCCATAAAATATTTGGAAAACATAAAACACTATACGAATGAAAATTATTAAATAATAAGTGAGTTGGTCCAGAGGCGGGCAGTATAGCATGGAGGCTGAGGGCACAGGCTCTGAAATCAGATGGGACTGGATCTGATGGGACTAGGATCAGACAGGACTGGAACCAGATGGGACTGGGTCTAATGAACTTTTGACCTCTCTAAACCTCAAGTTTCCTCATCTGCAAAACAGGGACATGAATATTCCCTGTCTCATAGGGCATCATGAAGCTTCCGTGAGTTAGCACATATGAAATGCTTTAGCATAATGTCTGACTTATACTGTTGTAGTTGTGGCTGCTGTTATTATAAATAACTCGATTAGTCTTAGTTTTCTCATCTGTGAAACAGAAAAAGAAAATCATTCTACCCATCTCACAATGCTTTCGTAATTTGAAACACACCAACTCTGCAGATAAATCACCCCTAAACTTCACAGGGGCTGGACACAGCTGGGAAAAGATGTGGCGGGAGAGGACTGGGCTCCACCAGGACACCCCTCCCCACCACCTTCCCCCACCTGCATGGCAGTCGGGTGCTCCGGGCAAGAAGCAGCTGGCATTGTCCTGACTCTGAGTAAGCCCCAGCAGCAGATCTGGCTCTTGCAGCCTCCCAGCCTCCTGCCGTGGAACACAAAGCCAGAAATAGCTCCTTTGGTGCAGGACACCCGTTTCCTCCTCCTCGTCCTGCTTCAGCTCCCTGACTTGCCTGAAGAGATCATGAAATGTGTCCGCTTAGCTTGGCGTCTTGGGAATCAGCAGTGGGCAGGCTGGCCCTTGAGCCTGTCTTCCCTGTCATCAGATGCACAGCGAAATCTCTTTCTTCTCTGAACCGTCCCTCTTAGGGCATCCAGCACAGGCACTGTTCCTAGTTCCAAGTAAATATGCAATGGGTTTCGGCTGCGTCCTGCACCCTGTGCTAGTTGCCAAGTGTATGCAGATAAATAAGACAAAGCCCTCTGGCCAAATATATACATTTCCACACTAATTAACATGTTCTGGGATTGCCCATCTGTTGATATTCTATTCATCAACCTAATGGCTTATGTATTTACCAGTAGTTATCAGAGCTGGTTAGCCACTGACTAGCTTCTTTAGCCTTGGGAAACTGACTTCACCTTTCTGAGGTTCTGTGTTCTCATTTGTAAAATGGGAGAGGGAGGGTGCCCTGTGATCAACAGTAATTGGAACATAGAACGCAAAAAGCATGGCACCAACAGCATAGTAAGTGTTCAACGGTTGATACTTGACCGGCTCCTTCCCAGAGCTGTAGCATTCCCATTCTGGGAAGGATAAATATATAGCATGCATACTGCCACCTCCCTTTCCTGCGCCAATGACAGACATCACTAATCGATCAAAACACTCTTTGCTACTAATCTTAGCCACATCCCCAGAAGCCATCTCAACACAGTGCTTCAGGCTACTACCAATTGGTTGAAGCTGTTGACGCTTTCTATGGAACTTTTCAACCATCCCGTCCTTACCCACTCAGGTGCATAGGTCTATAGTTAGGCTGACACTCCAAGGAATGTCCCTTTCCTCTCTGAAACTTTATTCTAGGGTTCAGTTGAGTATATTCTCCGTAGAGACTGAAGAGCATGAGCATAGGTCAGACGCATGCAGGGGACGCCCACTAAATGTAGGTACACATTGATGCGCCTGTGATCAGCCAGCTGGGCTCCCATTCTGCTGAATGATCTTGGGGAAGTCACTCCTCATCCCTGGACAATCTTGATATATATATTTTTTTCCTCACAGGCAGTGAGTAGTGGGACATGGTGGTTAAAATCTTGACTACTGGAGCTTTACAAGCTGGACTTTGAATTCTGGATCTACTTTCTGGCTGTGTTACCTTGGAGAAGTCACATAATCCTCCTGAACTTCAGCTTCCTCACTTGTTAATTGGACATAATAATAGTACCAGCTCAAAAGCTTACGGGGTTTAAGGAGAGGTGAAATGAGATAATAGTTTGAGACACTGACCTATGTGTTTTTTCCTCCCTGCATTTTCCCTTTTTGATTTTTGTTTTTTGCTGTTTTTTTTTTTTTAATATAACATTTAAGCAGATCATGGGTTCTACCCTCTTTGCCTCAGGGCAGGCATGTGTCAGGGCTGAAAACAGGAAGAATATGGGTGTTTTCAGCTTTTTCTTTTTGGAAAAGTCAAAGCCTGCAGGGGAAGGGGATTTATAGACTTAGGAGGGAGTCTTGAAGAGACACAAAGAAAGAAAGATTTCTCCAGAGTAGAAAGAGATTGCTTCCAGGCTAGGGAGAAGGGAGACAGAGTGGAGAGGGGGGGATCCACAAGACCAGAAAGGTGGGGTGGGGCAGGAATGATGGATGTCTCCATGGTAATATGCGTGAACTGATGGCCAATGGTCCGAGCTCTGCCAAGCTGGGCAAACTTGGACAAGTAAAATAACCTCTCTGGAGAGAACCTCTGTGTTCTCACTTAATTATAAGGCTGTTTTTAATCACTCCCCAAGTTAGTGCAAAGAAGTATGAAATCCTGGTGCTTACCAAATATCTATTATCCCACCCTCTTCCTCAACACCAGTGATTCAGCCTGTGGTCCTCTGCACTGCCATCTCTGAGTTTAGCTCTGGTCAAGAAAACATATGGTTAACTACCAATATCTCTTGTCTCCTTGTCTTGAAGGGTTATCCCTCTTCATGGATGGTTCGATAATCCTCTTGCTGGGAAGAGCACTTCTAGCATGAAAGGCACTTCCTGCTGGCTGATTCTCCTTCTGAGTAATAGCCCAGTGTGGGAGGAGACCATCAATACCACAGGGCAAGCCCTCACCACGCCCTGAGCCCCGTGAGGTCAGCCTCCCTGCTGGGCAGTCCCTTCTCCCTCTGCCTGAGCCCAGTCTTGGGGTGAGCCTCCACTAGAGTGATCATCTAGAAATTTAAAAGTAGGAGAATAGCTAGGCCTCACCAGTGACATTTTGTGCTTTGTATCATGCCTGGGGAAGAAAGTGTTGGGTAAGAGAAAAGTCTGGAGCAGCACATCTAGGCTGTGATCCTAACTCTGACCCTTACAAGGTGAGAACCTTGGCTGAGTTGCTTAAAACCTTCGAGCCTCACTTCAAACACCTTCAAAATAGGGACAATGGTGTCTCCTGCATAGGGTTGGGGTGAGGATATAGTGAATAGTATCTACAAACTGCCTAGCATAGAGCTTGGTTTATGAATAGGAGGGATCTAAAATTGCATGGCATCACAACTAACTTGTATGACCTTGGGCAAGTCACTTTATCTGCTCAAACTTTTTCTTTTTTAAAGATTTTATTTATTTAGTTGACAGAGAGATGGAGAGCACAAGTAGGGGGAGCAGCAGAGGGAGAGGGAGAAGCAGACTCTCTGCTGAGCAGAGAGCTGACATGGGGCTCAATCCTAGGACCCTGGGATCATGACCTGAGCCAAAGGCAGACGTTTAACCAACTGAGCCACCAGGGCACCCTCTCTGCTCAGACTTTGATTCACTTTTTGATGATATTAACTCCTTCCTTCCCTGCTAATTGCTGGTTACAGACATGTCTCCCCTACTAAAATGTAAACAACTTGACAGTAAGAGAAAATTGTATTCATTATTATGCTTTGCCGATAGAAGTTCTGTATTGGATGAAGGTATGAATGAACAATCAGAAGGGAGATGTAAAATTCCTTTGGACAAATTAAAAAAGGGATCCTGGCAATCATGACTCTTTGTTTCTGATAAGAATGAATTTGGGTCCATGCTGGGTGCACAAGCTCTTGGGGTCAGAGATGTTGTCCCACAGTGGGAGGGGGTCAAGAGACCCGGGGTTTATTCTGGATCTTAAGACCTTAAGCCTCAGTTTCTTCATCTGCAAGATGGACATACAATGGGCACTTACTCTTGTGAGGACCAAATGAGAAAACAAAGATTAGGATGTAGCATGATTTCATGATGTGACTTTAAGTGATTTCACACCTCTGAGCCTCACTCGTTCTATTTGTAAAATGGGAAGAAATTCGTTTTTCTGCCTTCTTCCCCGAGGAACTCTGCGTGGTGTGGTATCTTAGGACTAGGTGTCAAGTGGGCCCACATTTCAGTTATCACTCTGGCATTAACCTTCTAATGCTCCATGGAGTGCCCTTTGCTCCTTCTGTGCCTCAGTCTCCCCATCTATAACGAAAGGCTGAATGTGAGTTCCTCAAAGGTCCCCTCTGACCCTCCCATCCTGACTGCAAGCTAAATGCCACAGCAAGGTGATGCTGGTTTGTAAGGGGCTGACCAATGGAAGGTGTTGTAACAATGATGGGTTCCTGCCGGAAACAACTATCCACATGGTAAACAGTGGCCCTGTGTCCATCCTGCACCACTGACCAGACACCTACCCCTATGGGAGGGGGCTGAGCCCCAGAATCACCTGCCACCTGCCTGTGGAAGGGAGGCCGCCAAACAAAAGCCTCCTTATCAGCTGGAAGCTCTGAAACATGATCCAAGAAACAGCCAGAGCTGCTCACCTGCTCTGCTAGGCACAGGCTGGATGCAGGCAGACCTCTCATTAGGATCCCCAGACCAGGCTTCGGGCAGCATAGGCCACAGGAGGTCTTTATGGGGGCAGGATGCCATATCTCCCCACAGGGGGTAGGGTGGCAAGAGAGGGCAGCATCTGGCCACCTGATCACAGCAGGGAAGTTCAAACACAAACATGACATTGGACGAACACCACTTCACCGAACCTAGGCTGACTCAGGCTATGAACATTGGGCAACCCCTCCCCCTTTGTGGGTCTCAGCCTCCCCATCTGCAAAATGGGGATCTGAACTGGAGCAGGGAGTCCTAAAGATCTTTCGAACTTATATCTAAGAAATTTTGAGAATGAAACCCCCATTTATGTGTATTTATGAATTATACATGAACACTGTGGTTCCAATACATCATTTCACGTACTGTAAAACATACCCCTCAGACCTCCCCATGTACAAAGAGATTGGATGATCTCAAAAATCCCTTTAGCTCTACAATTCTGATGCTGTACCTGTGTAAGTCTCCACGTTTCCTCATCAGTACCATGTGCATATTCCTGCATGACTTCATTATTTATTCATTCAACAAACATGTAAAGATCCCCAACCACGGTCCACTGTCCTAGGTGCTGAGATACAGCAAGGAATGAGACAGACGTGGTCCCCCCTTCCCACCCCCATGCCCCCAGCAGTTCAAATGTTTCTCTTGAAAATTAAAGGAATTAACACTGCTGTTTTTTTAATAGTGGCATTTCCATATGCTTCAGACTATTCGGTGTGCCAGCGACTTGATGAGGAGAAAGTGTTACAATTCATGCATTCAACCAACACCTGTTTGGCCCCTTGCTGTATATCAGGTGAAAGAGATACACCAAGGAGCATACAGACATAGTCCCCGTCCCCATGATGCTTTCAGTCTCTTAGGAGAGGTACACTTTAATACAGGTCTCACAAATCAATACAAAATCACAAGTGTGTTGAGAGCCAAGAGAGGTACCTGCCATGATAGAAAGTCTGTAATTCAAGGTGTGACTTAGTCTGCAGCATTGTGGAAGGAATCCCTGAGGAAATGACATTTGAGCTGAGCTCTGAGAGTGCAGTAGGTATAAATTAGGCACCAGGGGAGAGGGAGAGCTTTCCTGGCATCATGTGCAAAGGCCCGGTGGCAGAAAGGGCATGGAAAATTTGAATGACTGAAAGGAGAGGGGTGTGGCCGGACAGAGGGAGTGAGAAGCAGCATTTCAGAAACAATCTTGGGGAGGTGGCTAAACAGACACTCTGGACCGAGAGTCTTTAGGCCTTTTCAGGGGGTCAGCTCTGTATTCTGCAAACCAAAGGACAGAGATGGAGGGCTTAGATGGGTGGAGGGGGTGTGTATGGGCTGATTTGCCTTTCGAAGAGGTTCTTCTGGCTCGATGTGGAGAATGGGCAAGGAGGGGAAGGACAGAGAAAGGCAGTGTTACAGAGTATGGTGTGAGTTGGGATTATAACAATAGCCATTGCTTAAGCTGACGGGACATAAATCAAGACAAGCAAAATGAGACAAAAACACCCACAACCTTAAAAGCCAAACCACAGTGACAGGAGATATAGCAGGTAGAAGACTTGTAGTTGCCATCAGGCAGACTCGAGTTTGGATGCTAGTTTCCACCTCTTATGAACTATTTGGCCTTGGACAAGACACACCTCACCATCTCCCTGGTCTCAGTCGTTCCTTCCCTGCAAAGTGTACGAGACTTGACACATATCAGTCAAGAGCTCTGGCTTCTTATCCCAATTCTCTTACCAGCCAGGTGTCCTTGAGCAGGTCACTTCCACCCTCTGAGCCTCGGTTTCTTGTCTATAAAACAGTCTTTTAAATACCTCTCTCCCAGAGTTATTGTGGAAATGGAATTAGGCAACGGATAAAACATGCTTGCTACTAGCACAGGGCTGGGCACATAATGACAGAAGGAGCTCGGCATCCCCTTGGCACCGTGAGTGTGCACACACACCATGAAGACACACGCTTCAGGCCCAGATGGCATCTCTCTCCCCAAAGAAGTGGCAACTGTCTTATAAAATTCCAGCTCACTTGCGTAAGCTTAACTTTTAACGAAGCCAGAGAACAGTGATCCACTGCTGCTTCTGCTCAGCGAAGCTGTCAGCGGGATGTAAGCCCAGGGAATCCGGCAATGAGGGGATTCTCCTGATGAGAAACATTTGCGTCCAGAGGATCTTAATATTTGTTTTGAACAGACACATGTAGACGTGAATTACTTAATGACTGTTTTAGGGTTCAGCATTGTTCTGTATTTGGTTTGGCTTTGTCTCTATGACATCTTAATTCGTGTTTTATTTCACGGAGCTCCGCACACAGGCTGTGGCATATGGGAGCTCCCTCAACAAAATCTCCAATGAAGATGGGGGAGGGAGGGAGAGGGGGAGAGAGAGAGAGTGAGAGTGCGAGAGAGAGAGAGAGAGAGAGGCATGAAGAGTAAGCAGACTGTAGCTTCAAAGGTGCACTGTGAAGGGGGGGGCGGCTGGGTGAGAAGAATAGTCTAGATCTGCATGGATAGATATGAGAGATAGACCAAACCCTCTCCGTCATGGGAACAAGATTTGCCATTGCTATTTGGAAGTCTAAACAGTGTGTTTTTCAATTTCCTAATCTGATTGATCACAATCAGAGAGATTGTAAATTTCATGCTTGTCCATAACACATGCAGGGGCCCAGCTAAGCTTCTAACACCGCTATTCAAAATCATCCTGGCAGCATTTGAGACAGGGAGAGGAGCCAATAGAAGCAGATCAGACCTAGGACCCTGACTGAGAGGGCAGGAGCCCCCCTCTGACCCCCTCCCTGCTCCCAGACTAGGAGCCAAGGACCTGGGAAGTCCTTAACTGGCTTACTATGTTAATTGCTTGAAATATTTCCTGCCTCTACTCTATCTAGGGAGTCATCCCCTGTTAGTCGTCCCCTCACTCACTCTGCTCCAGCCACACTGACTTCCTTGCTATCTTTAAAACCACCAAGCCTGCTTCCACCTCAGGGCCTTTGCACTTGCTGTTCCCTCTGTCTCAAAAGCCCTTTCCCCTCGGTTATCCTCATGGCTTGCTCCCTCCTTTCATCCAGGTCCCTGACGACTCCATTCAACAAAGCAGCCCCCATCCTCACCCTCTATCCCTTTCCCCTGCTTTATTCTTCTTTAGAGAGCTTATTGTAACCTGACCTTCTAGGATTTCTTCATTTATTACCTTGTTTCTTCATTTATCACCTTTCTCCTGCATGAGATCAGGGGCTTGGTACTGTTCACTGCTATATCAAATAGGAGCTCAATAAAATTGTTCAATGAATGAAAGCATGATTTTATTTTTTTAGCCACATGTGGCTTCTTCCCTTTTGTGATTCATTCCCTGTGGCTTACTTTCTCTTTGACACGTGTGGGCTCGCTCCAATCCCCCCCACCATTGGTGGCTGCTCAAGGAATGCAGACAGGATTTTGTTTTAGCCAGAGCTAGACCATGAAGGATGAGAAACCTAATGGTCCACACCAGAGTCTACACCCTTGAGCCAATAACAGAGGAGTTGGAAATTTTACACAATAAGGGCAGTTCCTTTCCACAATCCCCCTTTATTAGCACTTACTCTGAGCCCCCCTGCAGATGACATTCCCTCCAGAAAGTTTAAGTTGTTTTTTCTTCTGGGGAGGAAAAAAAAAAAAGATCTCTTTTGAGACTCTACTGGCAACAAAGACCTTATTCATTCTGATCATTCTTTGCATTTGCAGGTAAAATTGATAAAATACAAGAATCATTCCCATTTCACAGATGAGACCACTAAGGATAACTGTGTGGCTATGAGCAAGGGACTCCACGCCTCATGGAGGATGCCTCCCTCCTCTGGTTTTCCACATCCCCTTTTCTTTGTTCCTCCCCATATTACAGTACTTAGGACAGTCTGCCTCATGTCGTTCCGACTCGTGCCTGTGTCCACCTTTGCCACTAAACTCTGAGGCCCTCCCAGAGAAAGAATGCATTTCATTCATCTTTTCCTCCTTGATGGGCCTGGCATGTAGTAATAATAAAAACTATAATTTATTATTAATAGTAAGAGCTAACATTGATGGAGCCCCTTCCTCTGTGCCAAACAGCACTTTCCATAAATGAGCCCATTCAGTATTCTCAACAGCTCTTGGAGGGGGCTGCTATTATTAGCCCCATTTTATGGATGAGGAAACCAAGATCGAGAAGGTCAAGTTCTTGCCAAAAGTCACGTAGCATCTGCAAATAGTAAAAGGAAACATGGGTTTTGATTAGCTTGCCATCAGGTCTGTCAGACTTTTTTGAACAGCTCTACACATCTCCAGTGGCTCTTTAGGGAATGCCAAAACCACATTCAAAAATGAACACAGAGCACTGGGGTGGTCGGGTGGCGAGGCCAAGGAACCCTGACCATCACCGCCAAGGAACCCACTCAGCCTAGGTGCGGAGGGTGTGGCACTCTCTCCCGACATCTCATTAGGTAACTCAAGTCATGGTAACAAGAGCACTGTTGATGGAGCTCTTGGTCTGTTCCAGGCACTGTGCCATGTTCTTCATATGAATTACCTCATCTATTCCTCACTACAACCCCGTGAGCTCAGTCTCCCACAAGTGGGCAAGCTGAGGCACAGAGAGGGCGAAGTGATTTGCAGAGTCCAAAAGTAGGAAAGTAGCACAGCGAGGTTTCAGCCTCAGCAGATCTGACTTCAGAGCCTAAGTTCTTCAGCATTCCACTTTCTCCCCCTCAGAAGTGTTCTCTCACACCTCAGAGAAAGTCTTAGTAATGAGCAATTTAGAAACTCTGGTTCTGTTAAGCCCCTGCAAGCCCTTCCACCTCATAGGAAGGTAAATCCAGCCACTCTGGAAGAAAGGGTAGTTTTAAAAATTATTGTGCCCCGGCAACATGCCTGAGGTGCTCACGAAAGCAGGAGGCGTGTGACCCAGGCTTCTTTTCTCATCACAGGAGTTAGGCTTTTAGGGGTGTTCCTCCCCCTCCCATTTTTTTCTGGTGGCCTGGCGGGGGGGGAGTTCACAGAGGCTCACACGAGCCTGGAAAGCACTTCCTGGTGGCACTTCATCCAACCTCCTGTACCCACACCAGCCGACATGTCTACTTGCCCAGCCAGACGGACGTCTATATCCCAAGAGCTTCGTTCTGACACTAGCGCAAGTTAAATCTATCTGCAGACTGCGTGTCTCTTAGGCGGTGTTGATCAAGAATCCCCAGCTTGTCAGGAATGGGGGTGGCCTGGGAGACAGCGAATCTGCCACTGGATTTGGACCGCGTGTACTCATTCAATTAATGCATCCAACTTTCATTCAACGTCTACTGCAGCCCGAGTCTCTAAGACAGCACAGTTGCCAAGTGAAAACAGCCGTGTCAGAAATAGTGCCCCCCCACTGACTCCTGTACACCATTCAGCAAATTTCACCTTTCAGAAGGAGAAAGGTTTGACCCAGACAATAACACTCCCTTTCCAGAGAAAAACGATCATTCATCGCCAGGGCAAGCATTCTCCATGCCCCTCAGTACCTTGGTTTTTAACCACAGGCTGTCAGGAAATCACCTCCCAGCTGCCCCTCACTCTGCTCCTGAGGACAGAGTCAGCACAAATGTGCTAACTGATCTCTTGGCACAAAGGGGAGTCTGGAATTAAATGGTTCAAAGGCATTTTTCCTGCCTTACAATTTGGCCATCTTTCCCTTTATGCAGTAAAATCTCCAATAGTTTGGAATTTATGATCCTTTGGACAGACCTGAGCTGAAGTCTGCTTCTGGACTATTCTGCATAGAGAGGATTTTCGAAGAAAATTAATAGCTTGCCAAAAGAATTGTAAAGGGAACTGCTTATTCTATTTAAGAGGGCCGCCTTTCTAGCCCTTTACAAACACTCCTGCATCCACAAACAATTGCTATGCTAATTTCAAATGGTTTTTACATGTTCATTAGGTCCTCAGCTACTATTCCGGTGACATGATTATTACAGTTGGGTCTGGACTCAGACACTTAAGTTTTCCACTTTGAGCATTAACTTTTTAGGTACAAACTTTTCTGGACCAAACAATTAAAAAAGAGAATTAACTAATGCCAGGAAAATGACTGTACTTCTCGGTGGGGACAAAAGAGGGGTCTCTTACTCTCCAACTATCTTATTGATTCGTGCTGTCTTTCAGCTCATATAGGGTGAGGCTTCACTATGGCCACCCTATATCCCGGGTGGCCCAGGATAGTCCCCGTTACATCTTCCATCCTGGAATAACTACTCACAGCAAACCTGTCACTCTTGATATGAATGATAAATTATACAGTCACTCTAGGTTTGATGGAACTAGGGATTCAAACTAATTTTCAAGGAGTTTGACTCTTCTTTAGACTGGCAGTACCTGGTCATCTCTACACAAATGAAAAGAACACTCTGTGAGGATGTTATACCAATCCATTCTGAATCTAGATAATTCTTCACCAGCCCTCCAACCCTTAACTAAAAAGGTCATATCAGAAAGCAGCTAACCTTCCCTCAGGGAAGAGAATTATGGGACCACACCCACCACACCTCCTGTGTGTTAATTCCATCTCAACGCATGGCCTGTCAGCAGCTGAAATCCCACAATGTTCACTGCCCGCATCATTTGGGGGAGAAATGGGTAGGCATGAAGAGCACAATACTGGAAGGAAATGTTGATTTCCTTTGGCCACTATAAACTGAGCTGCTTGTTTTAGAAGCGATGTCTATTAAGCAATCACTCTGGACCACACACTGTGGGAAGTGTTTTACCTGACTCAGTCCTCATAATTCAATGTCTGAGATGGCTACTATTATTATTTCTATTTCAAGCTGACAAAACAGGCTCAGCAAGGTAAAGCTTCTTGTCTAGGCACTCAGCTAAATGGTAGAGCTGGAACAAGAATCCAGGTTTGTCTGAAACTCAAATCTGAGCTCTTAACCACTATGATATACTGCCTCCCACTCTGCTATACCGTTCTGACATTTGAGTCAGACATCTGCTTGCAATTTGATACACATAAAGCTATTGCCTCATCAAGTATGCCTCATGGAGGGGAAGAGGAAGGCAGGCGGGGAGGACGAGGGGAGGTTTTGCTTGGAGTGGGATTGTATGATATATGCATAGTGCGATGAAATCAACCAATTGAATGTAAGCTTCTATCCTGGAACTAAATTATCTTCGGAGATAGACTTAAAATATCCTGGGGAAGTTCATTCAGAGGAGGGGTAGCCCTCATCTATAAACATGTATTAAGTGTATAACCAACAGAACTGGCTGGTGTTTCATCCAACCCCTCCCCATCTCCCTACAGATCTGCTGACTGTGTGCTGGTCTTGACTCATGGAACTAAATGACATTTCTGATGAGACCAAGTCCCTAGACTGCCTCTAGAGGAAGCCACTGGGGCTTAGCTGATGCTATGCCAGTGTCTCTGTGCCTTTCTTTCCTGAGAACTCAGCTTTGGAAACACGGTACTTTCACTGTTAAGTAAGCACACAACATTAGAAAGGATTCAGAAACTGACCTCACTGGATGTGGCTGGCTTGGATGAGGATGGGGATGATTTGGGTTTTACAGACTCTCTGTTGAAAGATGACTCAAAACCAGCCTTCCCTGAAGACTTGAATACAAATGCTCCCCACTCACTTCCTACTCCAAACCAGGAGTAACAGCTATAAAACTGGAATCTATTCTACAGAGAGGCCACACCTGTTACAGAAGTATCAAAGAAGATTCTTCCAACATGACATAAATTAGGGGTTTATGACTCAGACTTTCACCCCAGGAGGGGTTTCCAGGGGTAAGGAGACCCAGGACGTTAAAAGACACCTAGAGGGAAATGACACCTGGGGGAGGAAGGTTGGCTATTGTTAAGAGTCTCAGATGCATTATGTTGGGATTTGTACCATGCTACAGAAAGCATGAGGGTTAGGACTTCAGGCAATCCATATGATTGAGAATATGACCAAGAAAAGGGCATGCTAGTAACAGACAGGCAAAGGGTGAAGGTACCAAGTCAGATGGACTTAAGGCACTTTCTGTATTCAAATACCACCAGGGATCTACCCTCCTCTTCCTGCATCCCTGAAATATATGGCAGACTCTGGACCAAATGTCACACTTGTAGTTTTCAATGAAATTGTCGTTAGTTTCTTCTACAAGGGCATATTCTTTGGCCCACACGGCACCTGATCTGCCAACAGCAGGTTCACTCCAAAGGCAGAATGGATGGCTGGAACCCAGGAAGATAAAACTGCTGATGTCAAAACTCTCTACAAAGAACCTTTTTCCAAGCGGAGAAACACCAGTTTTGGATGGCATTTGGTGTTCTTATTTCCCTTCTCCAGCCTGTGTCACAAGGTGTCCCCTCCCTCCCATCTGCAAATACTGGCTGCTGCTGGCTGCTTGAAACCTACCACATCCTGCTTTGAGTAAACCCATTCCCAAAATGGGGTACCCACTTCTCTAAAGACCTGTATGAGCTAGGCTTCTATCAGACTCTGAAAAGTTCTCCAGCCTGAGTTTGATTCTTTAGATAGGATTCCCCGTCACCCACCCCACACCCACTGGAAAGTTCAGATCCTGTGGTTCCAGAACAGGCGTTCTGTCTGAATCACTTTCATAGACATGTTTTCAATCTACTCTCTAATGGAGCCTGCCAGGATTAATAAATCCTCCAAGTGGTCTCTCCTGGTCCACTTCTTTCTTTTTCTCCAACCAAGCCACTCATCCAACACAAGCAAAAGATGAGTTTTCATACTGCCTTGATTTTCCCTGACAGAGGGCACAGCCCTCTTTCTTTCATTCTCAAACTCCTCTAAATTGAATGCTTTATGAAAAGAATTGGGTTTTCTCTGTCTTGGAATGTTCTCCCCAGCCTCCTTTCCATTTCACCCCACCTCCTCTACTCCTCCTTTCTGCCTTTCTTTCTCTTCTTCCCTTATTCTTCCCCATCACACTATTTTCTCCATCTACAGGTCTGTTTTCAACCTTGAGTTCAAAGCAATCAGATCCTTTTTGAAAAACCAAATAAAACTCTTCCAAGATCATTTTCACGATCTTGGAAGGCTCCTCCCTGACTCTTGAGCTCAGAGTACTGGGTTTGGATGCTAAAGAAGAGAGAATTCAGCAGCCGTGGCAGCCAGAAAGGCGTGGAGGAGGGTGCTGTTTAGGGTATATTTGAGGGAACAGCATATGGGCTTTTGTCAAAATGTTCAGAGCTCGCTAGTTTCTGAGCTGAGTATAGAAATGTGCCGTTACCTCTGAACACTGCTTGAGCTGGTTCAACCCTCATCTTCTCTTCTAGTACAACACCGCCAACCACCCCAAATCCACCATTCCTTTGCCCCCCTGTCGTCTGAGCTCTGATACCAAGAAAAGTTTCTTAGTCAAGTCCTATCTCACCTACAGCGCCCACCCCAAGAAAGCAAAACCTCTCAAATAGCAGCTGCCAGGTCAGCAGACCACTGAGTGTTGCTCCCCCTAAAGACTCCCTGTCCCTTCTTGCCAGCTTCCACCTCACACAGGCAATTAGTTCCCATGTTCCAGCGGGAGACACTGAATAGCGACGGGAAAAGACAGGCGCCCTGGCCCAGCTGCCTGCATCCAACCCTTAGGGCTCTGGGGCACACAGGCCAGGAAAGAAGGACCATCAGGGTCTCCCTTGCTAAGAAGGAGGTCATTACCTTGGCAGCGGCTTCCGGGCCGTGATACTGGCGACAATGATGCTCTCGGGACGCGGGGTGGCCACAGCTTTAAAGGTTCCTCGCCAGAACTTCTCAAAAAGCTGCTTCTCGCCTTGCTGAACGCTCGCCATAGCCAACCCAAAGGGGCCCGGGGCGCCCGGGCGCTGTCCGAAGTGCTGAAACGTGGATTCCAAATGGGGGCACACCCGGCTCTGGGCTCAGTCCGTGTGAAACCCAGAGGGGTGGGGTGGGAGAGATCGGGGGTTCAGGGCGGGGGATGGGGAGCCTCAGCCCGGGCAGGCAGGGGAGAAAGAAGGCTGATCCACCGCCTTTCTTCGCCTTCTGTGTTGTCTCTGGGCTGAGGTCTGAGCTTGCTAAGCCTCTGCGCCCCAGGAAGGGAAGGGAGGGCTGGCTTTCTCGGCAGCGCCAGGAGAGAAGAGGCGACGGGGTCGTCTGTGTGTGCGTGCGCGTGTGAGCTCAGGCGCGCCCGGGTTTTGTCTCTCGCACAATGTGACGTTGGAAGAGGAGGCTGGTCGCGCGAGCTGCACTTTCTCCCCCCTCTCCGTCTCTCCTCCTCCCCACCAACTCCCTCCTCCTCCGGCACAGCCTCCTGCCGCCATCTGCATAACAAAAGCCCGCAGGTCTTGGGAGGAGAAAGGGCGGGGCGTGTGCCTGTCACCAGGGCCCCGCGGCGACAGAGTTGCAGCGCTGACCCCTCAAAGAAGCAATCCCGGCACCCCGAACTGAACCAGGCAGGAGATCCTTTCCCAGCCTGCTCACCGCCCCAGCCATAGCAGGCCTTCCCCCCTTCCCCCATCTCTTTTTTGTGCCCTCTGGGCCCCGCCACCTCCCTTCTTAGCCCCCTTCGCAAGTCTCCTAGAGGATTTTCTATGGGGGTGGGGAGTAAAAACAAAACAAAACAAAAAACTTAACCTACCCGCCCAAGCCAACCTGACCCCCTCACTTCTGGGAGGGACTGCCTAGGCCAGCAAAGGGGGTCCCTTGCATTCCTCTTTGCTCCTGGGTGCCACGAGCTCCCCACCACCCAGAAAGTGCCATTTGATGGACAATCCGTCACCAATTCGGCTTTTCGCCATCTGCCAAGCCAGGTCCCCGCCCGCAGAAGGGCGCACCGTTACATCTGTGCTTGCGGCGCTGTAAGGAAGATTTCTTTTGTGCCTCACAGCCAGCCAGCCCAGTGTCCTTGCTGCCAAACCCATCCAAAGGAAAGAGTGCCCCCCACCCCACCCCAGCGCATCCACTCCTGGGGAATTCAGCCACAACCACAGAAAAGTGGTTAAGAAATGAACACAGCTTGTCTCAGGAGAGGAGTCCCTTTTGGAAAAGTAAAGCGCTTAGGGAGAGGGATTTGAGGGGGAAATCAGGATTACAGGGGGATAGTTACTTTCAGGTCTCTCTCCCCATCTTCTACCCACTCCCACTTCAACCCTAATCCCAGAAAGTGAGAGTTCAGAATCACAAATAAACCCTTAGAGGCACAAGGTCTGGGCAGAATTTCTCTAGTTTCACCCCCAGGCTTTTCATTAAGAAAAAGAGACAGTAGTAGGACCCCTCCAAGCATCTATCTCTCTCTCTCTCTCTCTCTCTCTCTCTCTCTCTCTCTCGGTGCCCTTTAATCTCCAAAGAGTTACTACTCCCACTCCCCAGGTTGCAAATTCCTGGAAGGAAGCCTTGCCAACTCTTAAAGGCCTCCAAGCACCTAGCACCAGGTCTGGGCCATAGCCAGAATAAACCCACACTTCTTGCGGATGCTGATAGGGACAGGGACCAAGAGACCTGGGTAGCAATGTGAACTTCAGAAATTCTTTGAAGGGCATGGGAGATAAAGGGGAGAAGTAAGGCAAAGAGAATAAGATGGGGGAGGAGAAGGAAGACAGAACCCTAGAGAAACAGAGTATGGATGCCGAAACGTAAGTAGCTTTGAATATGTGTGTATTTGGATATTTGTGCGCCCGCTTAGGAGAGTGACTGAGAGCGCTGCTCGCTCTGCAGTGACCCCTTCTGGTCGACAACTAGAGATGCATTTGCCGGCTTCTTGAAGTGGGTTGCTGCGGCCAGGAGGTGGGGTCGGTGCTGGGAGCTTGGAGGAGGAGGAAAGTAGAGAGTAGGTTCTGCCTGTCTCCTGCCTACCCTCCAGCCCAAATCCCCCACTCTGCTATCACTCTCAGGCCCAACAGCTCACCCTGAAGGTGACTGTCATCTTAAATGCCACTGAGAGATGGCCCCTTAAGCAGCCTGGGATATTTAAAACCATCTTTAGTCATGACATTTGGGGTCTGAACTGAGTCACTTGCAGGGGAGATGTAGCTGGGATCCTACCCCCACAAGATCAATCAACATCTCTCAGCCTGTTCCCGTTCTAAGTTCCCAGAATGTTGATAAAGTGTCATTTGCATAACATTGCCTCTTTTGACCCTGGAACTGTAGCAAGAGGTAGGAGGGGTAGCTGCTCTTACTCCTTTTTAAAGGTGAGGAAGGTGAGGTGTGGGATGGTCAAGTGACTTACTCAAGGTGACTCTGTAGGGCTCAAAGAAGTCTGCGAAAAATAGTTTCTGTTTTTGCTTGGGGGATGGGGGTCCTTGGGATACCAGGCATTCTCGGGTAGAACTGTGTAAAAACTACCAGATATCAATGAACCATGTATAGAGTGATGGTGGTGAGGCTCCTAAATGGGGAGTCTTGGGTGATAAATTCTGGGCGTCAAAGCCAGGGTACTTGGGTTCAAATCCTGCTTCTGCCCTTTCCTAAATACATGATCACAGAGGAGTAACTTCATATGTCTGTGCTTGTTTCCATATCAGTAATATGAAGATTCTATAGAGAGTAAATATCGTGTGTTTAAATGTAAGGATTAAAGGACTGGATGCATGTCCGGGGCATAGAATGGTGTTTGGAACATAGTTTACTAAAAAGGAAGTTATTATGGCATTGTTAAGAGCACAGCCTCTGCAGTCGGACAGAACTAGGGTATGAAGCCCAGCTCCGCCACTTTTGAGCTGGATGGCCTAGGGCTAGTTATAAATCTCTGCCTCAGCTTTCGCATCTGCAAAATGGAGATATTAATGCACATTTCCTACGGTGGTAGTGAGGATTAGATCAAATATTCCCTGTAAAGGATTTAGCATGGTGTCTGGGTCATAGTAAATGCCCATTAAATGGTAGATATTATTGCTGCTGTGCTGCTGCTGGAATCATCAGCTGTTGGCATCTTAAGTCCTTATTTGGTTCAATAATCATTCATCGATGCCTCAACTTGGTTAGGTACAATCACGGGCATGGAGGGTTTAATGATAAACAAGGTACGGTCCCTTCCCGGAAGGAGTACACAGTCTAATTCACCTTCTGGGGCCCCACTGCCTAACATCTGTCTCCTTTCCACCTTATCAAATCTGGAATGCGACACCAACCAATCAGTAGTGGCTACCTAAAGAATGTGTTGAGAAAGATTCTGAAGTCCTGTCCCAGAAAGACTGCTATGATGGATTAGTGATACTTGCCTCCAGCATAGCACAGAGAGAGGCAGCAATTGTGCTGCATGTGACTTACGACCGTAGGTCTGGCTTCTCCAACATGACATAAGCCCCAGTTCTTCCATCAGTTGATCAAAATATAACCATCTTGTTCTCATTCCCTCAGGGAATTACTCTGTTTTCCCAGGTGCAAACAGTCCACCTCATAAATTGTGACCTATCAATATGCTGGTTAGTGAATACAAATATGTCGTGCAATTGCTGCCCGTCCTCTGTGGTCTGCTGGTGGCCGACATCCATCAGCAGTCCACTAGTCCATCACGGCACTCTTGCTGGGACAAGACCTTGGAATCCTTCTCAACACATTCTTTAAAGAGCTACCTGTAACTGGCTGAAGTTGGCATTTCAGATAAAATCAATTTGCCATCCACATCTAGAGGATGCTTCTTTGCTTGACTGGTATTGTTCTTTCATTAGAAAGAAGGGAGACCAGGGAGAAGTGATTCTAGGAGGTGCAAATCCAGGCACTCAGAGCATGAGCTAAAGAGATTCTTATGTATCCTTCCTCCTAGTGATCTGAGGAGGCAGCACCTCCAGCTCAGAGAAATAGCTCCCCTCATCCTGAAGCAGTTCAAATCCCACCCCACTGATGTTACTGTGTTACTTTGGGGAAAAGCCTTACTCTCTCTGTGCCCCATGACTTCCCTGAGTACAATGAAATTGATTATTATCCACCAGTATCAAGGGACATCAGGGTACTTGACAGTCTGTACCCATTTCCAGATGTCCAATGAACAGTGAATGATTCAAATAATTTCTGAGATAATGGGAAATATGATAATGAGATCAATTCATCTGTCCTTGTGCCTTTAAACTTTGTGCTAAACTATTCAAATTCCAAGATTCTGTATTTCTTCATATAGACTTTAGGGGAGGAAAAAATGATGCACTACTAGGGTTTACTAATCCTCACCCCTTGAAAGTCCCACATTGTGTCTAATCTGAATCCCACCTTCACTGTTAATTGTCCATTTCTCTTCTAGTACATAGATATACACTGCTTCCAATGCCCCTGGACTAACATAGATAAACCAGAAATCCTTTTTTTCACTGCTGTCCCAGATAATAATAGTTGTACTTATCATGTATATGTCACTATGCTTGATGTTATAATCACCACTTGTGCTAAACCTTTGACATACAATTTTTTTTAAGATTTTATTTATTCATTTAACAGAGAGAGAGACAGCCAGCGAGAGAGGAAACACAGGCAGGGGGAGTGGGAGAGGAAGAAGCAGGCTCCCAGCGGAGGAGCCTGATGTGGGGCTCGATCCCAGGACTCCAGGATCACGCCCTGAGCCGAAGGCAGACGCTTAACGACTGAGCCACCCAGGAGCCCCCCTTTGATATACCGTTACCTCATTTAATCCTTGCAACAACCTATGAGCAATGAACCACCATTGTCCGAATTTTGCAGATTTAAAAACTGAGTCTTAGAGTGGTGAGAAGATTCAGTATGTGCAATGACGTCACAATGAAAAAGAGTTGAGTATACTCAAGGAAGAGGCTGAAGACCAGAGAACATAGCGATGGAAGAGTGGCCTCTATGCAATTATTCTGCCCAATTTTAAAAGCCAATGATATTATACCATTATTTCTCAAAGTGGTGTTCCTTGGAACACGGGTGGTACTCCCTAGAAAAGTGTTAGGTGGTATCCAGGCAGAGAGAGCATTGAATAACATTGGAGTGTGTGGTCATATTTGGTGAGAAAGTATTCCCTTTCTCAATCAATTTTCTTCCTAGCCATTAGATTACTTCCAGAAGTAAATCTCCATACCTTGATTTTCTTAAAATGTCTTGAACACATCTCTTAGCACTTAGTTTTCAACAATGAAAAAAATGACTTCAGATTCTGAAGCTTGGACAATGAGAATAATAGCTTTGCTTTCATTGAATTTATTTATTTATTTATTTATTTATTTATTTATTTATTTTTAAGATTTTATTTATTTATTTGACAGAGATAGAGACAGCCAGCAAGAGAGGGAACACAGGCAGGGGGAGTGGGAGAGGAAGAAGCAGGCTCATAGCGGAGGAGCCTGATGTGGGGCTCGATCCCAGAACGCCGGGATCACGCCCTGAGCCGAAGGCAGACGCTTCACCGCTGTGCCACCCAGGCGCCCCTCATTGAATTTATTTTATAGTTACTTTCCACTATGGTCATGTGATACTGGTTTTTCATTTCTTAAGTGTCCTCTCCAAGTTAATTTGTTAGGTAAAGAGGTGAGTCACTTTTCAAAAACTTGTCATTATAGAAAATACTTCAAACATACACAAAAGTAAAGGAGCTAGCATAATGAGCCCCTGTATGCATTTCAAATTTCAATGATTATCAATACATAGTTGATTTTTTTATCCTACTCTGACCCACTTTCCATACTTCTAAAGCATTTTGAAGCATATCCAAGACATTGTACTATTCCAGTTGGAAATACTACAGGATGGATCTCTAAAAGATACGAATTGCCTTTTTTTTTTTTTTAGCATAACTGCAATATCATCATCACATCAGACAAAATTAACAATTCCGTAATATCTGCAAATATCCAGTCAATGTCCACTTTTCCCACAATCCTCTTTCAGTGTTTGTTTATTGGTTTGTTTGTTGGAACTGAGATTCAAATAAGGCCCATTCATTGTGGTTGGTGGATGCACCCTAAGTATCCTTTCATCTGTAAATCCACCCCCTCCTACATATGCACCTTCCGTCATTCTTTCTTCTTTATTTTTGATAAGAAACTTGGCTCTGTGTCTAGCAAACTTTCTCCTAATCTGTGTGTTCCTGATTGCGTGCCTGTAGCATTGATAACGTTTCTCTGTGCCCTCTATTTCCTGTTAAGGTGATGGTAGGACCTAGAAGTTTAATCAGATTTATGTTGAGAAGAAATTCCACCAGGTTAATACTGTGTGATTTTTTCTCTTTTCTTGTCATGCTAACCGACACTAAAGATCTTTGCCTAATTTATTAATTTATTAGAGGTTGCAAAATGGCGGTGTTCTAGCCTTTATTTTTCAGGTATTAGCTAAAATAGTTCCATACAGAAGTATCCCCTCATTAACTAGTTGAGCAACTCAGGGTACCACTGTATAGAAAAGGCAGAATAAGTACTTGATCCTTTCCCTTTCTTTACTAGCTCAAAAATACTGGGTTGGTGTACTAACATCCTTATGAGGTATTACTGAGTGATTATTTTTTTTTAATCCTTAGGATGAACTTGCAGATTACTTAGCATGTTTCATAAATATACTTAGCATGTTTCAATTAATTGCTATTAGTATCCTTAATAATGCTATAATTGTCTCAACTTTGGTCAGGCGAGTTTATTCAATTGGTTCCTGAGTCCTTTGCTATGATCCTAGAAGCCTTTGATGGCTTTGTTACTTTCTGATATATCAAGATGTTCCAAGCTAAGCTGTCCAGACCTAGAATCAGCCATTTCTCCAAACAGCACTGGGTCCTTTCCGTGGGTGCCAGGGTTACTCATCTTTACTGGGTTAGTCAGTCATTGTTCCTAGGACCTTTTAGCATAGAGACCTAGGAAACTTGATTTTTAGACAAAAAATGTATCAAGTTTCTACTGACATTTCTTTTTTTCTTTTTTTTTTTTTAAGATTTTATTTATTTATTCGACAGAGATAGAGACAGCCAGCGAGAGAGGGAACACAAGCAGGGGGAGTGGGAGAGGAAGAAGCAGTCTCATAGCAGAGGAGCCTGATGTGGGGCTCGATCCCAGAACGCCAGGATCACGCCCTGAGCTGAAGGCAGATGCTTAACCGCTGTGCCACCCAGGCGCCCCTCTACTGACATCTCTAGCTCAAATAAAAGCTGAAGGTTTTTCTTATAAATCATAAATCTTACATTTGTATTTCCTTGTTGACACGCCAAAAATCCAAGTTTAGCAACGTAATTTCTCATTTCCTTTATCCCACAATACCACACATGCCTATTTCAGAACACCCAGACTTACACTACCACCCATAATAGGATTACTGAAATCAGTTTAAGATTCTTTTAACCTCAACTTGCTGTGTATTAAAACCAATTGGAATAGAATCACATTAAGTTTTATTTATTTACTTTTACTTTTGATTTTTAAGAATTACTTCTTAACATAACTTTGTTTTTTAAAAATTATGTCAAATATTCACATGGTTCTAAAGTCAAAAGTGCCAAAAAGCTATATTTGGACAAGTCTGGACACCCCTGTCCTATCTACCCCCTTCTCCCTCTCCATATATAATTGTAAAACATTTTATGCTTTATCCTTCCACTTAAGATGATATTCCTCATTCAAAGTTATTTCATTTTTTAAAAGTGCAAATCATAAGAGCACAGGTGAGGCAAAGATGCTACAGAAATTCTAAAGTTGTATTTAAATTACTAACATTGAGGGCACATTGTATTGTTTCTCTGTGCTATGGCCTGACCCTGCCTTTTCCAGGCCAGGAAAGGGGCATGGCCAGCATCAGATTCAACAACCTTTTGTGCAGAGGTCCGTAGCATAGTCCTTTACTAACAAGCGACACGTACTAGTCACGTACGCACTGTGGGCCTCACATCTACTACACTAAGCTGCTGTAATATTTAGATTTGTATGCAGACATACAAATCCATGCTCTCCTAAACAGAAAGCTGGAAAGAGAACTTGCCTAAAAGAACCCAGTTTTGCATCTAAATCTAAAAGCATCTAAAAGCAGTCTTCCATCTGCCATGGCCCACCTTACTTAGTGTATGTGGTGTGTTATACTGCTTCTCGTACCTTCTGCTTTTAAAGATAGGCTGTAACTTCTGAATGTGGCTCACTTTTGTTTTGTCTCTTACTTCTTTTCTACTGAAAGGAATACAGAATTCTCTCTTGGAATGTATTGAAGCAGAAGACAAAGGCAACTGACCTTTGGTTTGGGGGGGGGAGAAAAAAAAAAAAGAACAAGAAAGAGAAAAGCAAGTCTGTTCATATGCTCCTGTCCATGCAGATCTGGAGGCAGAGCAGAAGCCAGGCATCTTCTGTAGCCAGGGGCTTTGGGGACCCCTCTCTGCAGGAGCACCCTCCCTCCCACTTTGCCCCTGGATTGGATGTTGCAGAAATAATTACCAAACAAATCGATAGTCAGTGTAGTGATGTGACCACGGTTCTTAATGCATCATTTTCCTCCTGGAAATTCAGTTTGCCTTACAGGCAGGCCGGGTCCTACACAAGCTCCTGCCAACCCAAAAGCCCAGAATAACTTCTGGACTGTTTAATCTTTTCTCTCTGGACAAGCACTGTATGAACATTTTCACATTTTCCTCTTGCAGTGATGCTCTGAAGCAGGCTCTGTGGAAAGTGAAGGGACTGGGCTGAGAGTACACAGGCAGAATGGCTAGCATACATTTCCCTTTTACTCTTTGTTTGGGAGGGGGGAAGGGAGCTTGACTGAATAGATGTGCCCTAGAATTTTGTTTTTAGAAAAGTGATAAATGCTATTTAAAAAAAAAAAAATTGCAGGGGCGCCTGGGTGGCATAGCGGTTAAGCGTTTGCCTTCGGCTCAGGGCGTGATCCCGGCGTTCTGGGATCGAGCCCCACATCAGGCTCCTCCGCTATGAGCCTGCTTCTTCCTCTCCCACTCCCCGTGCTTGTGTTCCCTCTCTCGCTGGCTGTCTCTGTCTCTGTCGAATAAATAAATAAAATCTTTAAAAAAAAAAAAATCGCTCCCCACTAGACTTTATGGAGAATTTCCTAGGTTTATTATTTGGTTACAGGCTTATCACTCCCAGCCCTGTCCATATCCTTCAAGGGACCTTCACATGAGGTTGGGCAAGGCACAAAGGGCTTGGAGGGCCAGGATTCCTGTCCTCTCCCAACCCGAGCATCTCTATGCCTAACTCTAGCCTCAGTTTTCCCATCTGTGAAGTTTAGGGGTTGGGCCCTTGGTGGTCTCAAACTGGCAGACCACAGAATGAACCTGGCCTACAGACGCGTTCTTTTTTTTTTTTTTTTTAAAGATTTTATTTATTTATTTGACAGAGAGAGAGACAGCCAGGGAGAGAGGGAACACAAGCAGAGGGAGTGGGAGAGGAAGAAGCAGGCTCACAGCGGAGGAGCCTGACGTGGGGCTCGATCCCAAAACGACGGGATCACGCCCTGAGCCGAAGGCAGACGCTTAACGACTGCGCCACCCAGGCGCCCCTACAGACGTGTTCTATTTGACATTCACAAGGTATGTAAAAATAGAGAACTGGAATAACAACAGGTCAAAGGCAAATGCTCTCGTTTTTGCCATAGACCCCACTGCTCCTAATTGCATCCCATCCAGGCTTCTTCATGCACACACATTTCCTACTGGAACCCTGTGGCAGCTCCCAGGCTTAAGCATCTCTCAGCACCACCCCCCCCCCAGGGGAGGAGGAGCCTTCTATAATCTCTTTATGTTTTTCTTTGCTTAGACTATCCATAACGAGAATTTTTTTCTTAAAGATTTTATTTATTTATTAGAGAAAGAGAGCACATCAGGGGGAGTGGCATGAGGAGAGGGGGAAGCAGGTTCTCTGCTGAGCAGGGAGCCTGACATAGGACCCCTGAGATCACAACCTGAGCTGAAGGCAGACGTGTAACTGACTGAACCAGTCAGGCGCCCAATAATAATTTTAATAATAGCAGAATTAGCATTTGTTGAGCAATTACTATCTGCCTTGCTGTGCATTAAGCATTAATTAATTAATCAATCAATCAACACATCATCTCATTCCCTCCTCATAGCAATCCAAGAGGGAAGCTATTCTTGTAATCCACCTTTCCCGTAGGAGGAGAGTAAGGCTCGAAAGGATACGCACCTTGCCCGAGGATACACAGGTGATAGTAAGGAGAAGGACTGGGATTGAGATCCTGGTTTTTCCAATCCGAAAGCCCATGCTCCTAACCGGGGGTGCTATTCAATATACTTTACTGGGACAGCGTGGGGCTAACCGGATGGATGTTAGGTACAGGGCAGTCTGGGTACCAAGGATATGGCTCTGGTGGCCAGGACAGTGCAAAGAGTGGGCCCTGGAGGGGGATCTGAGGAGCAGCCATTTACTGAGGTGAATAAAAGTACTTCAATATTAAATGTCTAATGTGCTTTCCGGCTGAGTGGCAGGACTCTTAGCCACTCCACTCACTAGTGTCTTGCTGAGTCAGAGGCCCTGAAGATTCTTGAGAACCCGTGTTCAAGAAACACAAAGAACACGGTGCTGACCAGACCAAAGCCAGGTGATCTGGGGGGTGGACAGGATCTCCTGAGAGATGAAGAGGGGTGGAACTCAGAAACAAAAGCCAGACTCCCTGCTTTCAGAAACTTAGAAATAAGGAAGGGAGATGGTATTGACCTGGAAAGACAGTTCTGTGGCTTTCTACATGAGCTGAAGGGAGCCAGAGTTAATATTAAATGGACCATTTAATGTGGCTCTGGCCCCAAACCACGGAGACCGTGGCTGACTCCTAGCAAAGTGATTCAAGTCACGTGACTCTTCTCATTGTTATAACACATTTATAAAGTTTATTGGGCACAGGCTACATGCCAGAGATTGTACCAAATGCTGAGATTTCAACAAGAAGAAAATCTCTGCCTTTGACAGGCTCCCCATCCAGGGTGGGGGACAGACAAGTAAACTATGACAGCTGTGACTGTGTGGTGTGGTCAGCGGTATTATGGGCTAGACTCGGAGGGCTGAGGGTGCACAGAGAAGGAGCTCTTTTCTCTGTGTTGATGCAATCTGGGAAAAACGAGACCAGAAGTTTGAGATATCCAGACCCAGGAGGCAGGGAGAGGGAAAGAACACCCCAGGGAGAGGACTCTTCTGTAGAAGACCCAGCAATCAGACAGAGCTTAGAGGACAGCAGTGGTTCTCAAAGCAAAGGGCAGACCAGCAGCACCAGCATCTCCCGGGAACTTGACAGAAATGCAAATTCTCAGGCTCCACCCAAGACTTACTAAACTGCACATTCTAAGAGGTGGGACCCAGAGAGCTCCGTTTTGACAAGCCCTCCAGGGGACTGATTCAAGTTCACGTTTGAGAAACACTGAAAACGAGATTTTGTGCAGGAGTGATCAGAGTATGGCTGGAGAGGAGGGTGGGGCCAGGTCACAAGAAGCCTTATAGGATCAAGGTTTTATCTTGAGGGTAATAAGGAGCTTTTGAGGAACCTTAAGAAGAGCAGGACAGGACTTTGACCTTTGTAAGCGTTCCTCCAAACTGAGCTGGTTACTACTTCTAAACCTTTGTTTGCTCGTCCATTTGCCTGGAACATTCTACCCCTAGGTTTTTAAAATAACTAACTCCTTATTCAGATTTCAGTTCAAATGTGAGTTTCCTCTGACCACACAATAAACAGTTCTCCTCTTATTTCCCCAATCAGCTTGTTTTATTTTCTTACAGCTCTTATCTCCACCTGCAATCATCTTGTTTATTACGTGTTTTTTTCCCTGGCTTCCTCTACTG
Organism: Ursus arctos; assembly: GCF_023065955.2. Classification (NCBI taxonomy): domain Eukaryota; kingdom Metazoa; phylum Chordata; class Mammalia; order Carnivora; family Ursidae; genus Ursus; species Ursus arctos. Next base: position 16,739,581 of record NW_026623030.1, read on the forward strand.
AAACATAGCTCCAGAAAGAAGGAAACCAGTCTGCCTTGTTCACTCCTGTGCCCTCTGCCCTGCCTCACCCCCACCTCATGCAGTGCCCAGCACATAGCAGGTGCTTTCAGTAACTAAACTCAGAGAACGAAAGACACACAAAGCCCAGAACAACCCCCACCGTGAAATTCTCTCAATGGTAATCAAAGTACACAGACACTGAGGGAGCTCAGAGGAAAGGAATGCTGGTCCAGGTGGGTTTACCTGTGACAGCTTCCAGAAAGAGGAGGGGTGTTTCATTTTCTTCAGCATCATAAGGTAAGGTAAAGAGGAGAAGTGAGGAAGTAATACAGAAAAACAAAAACAAAAACAAAAAAACCCCAAAAAAACCCAGAATAGAGTCAGATGCCAAAATAAGCCAGTTGAAAGCAAGGAGCCCAGGCGGGTTAAGTGAGCTAGGAAAAAAAAAAAAAAAAAAAAAAAAAAAGTGGAGAAGGGGAATAATGAAGAAGGTGGGTGGGAGCAGGAAGGCAGGTGTGAGGGGAGGAGGGGATCCTCATGAACTCTAAGACCACAGATGAGTATCCCTTCTCAACCACGGCTCCAGGTGCCATTGAGCCATCTGTCCCTTTGTCCATCCATCCCACCCAGACTACTGCCCTCTTCCAAGTTAGAAGTGAGTATTCCTAGATGTTGGGTTTCCGCAAACAAATATAACTTTGAAAGTATAAACAAACAAAATAAATAAATAAATAAACAAAACTGTCATTTTGGGGGGGGGGTCAGTGTAAATAAGTATGATCATTTCACAATGTCCAAAATGTAGGAGAGAGGAAAACATGATCTCAGAATAAAGAATTTACTCCTGAATTGATAAATCTCCCTTGTTGAAAAACACACAATATCGTCCACAGTGGTTTTTTTTACTCCTTTTGCCACAGACTAGTGGAAGAGACCCACATCAGACCAGGATGAAGCACCTGGAACACTGCCCTAGATGCTATACAGCCAGCCCCAAAAGGAGGTTGGAATGTGGACTCAGTGTGCATATTTAAAATAAATGGTAAAACCAGTGGCTTCTTACCCAGCCTGGAAAGTCAAAGTTCAGTTCACAGAATCAAAACCTTTACAGATCCATCTTTCCAATCCCCCTTCCCCACTTTTTAAAATTTTGTATTATGATAAAACATACATAGCCTAAAATTTACTATTTTAACCATTTTTAGGTATACAACTCAGCAGCATTAAGTACATTCCCGATGTTGTATAACCATCAGCCATCTCCAAAACGTTTGCATCATTCCAAACAGAAACTCTGTACCCATTAAACACTAACTCCCTCTCTCCCATTCTCCCAGCCCCTGATAACCTCTAATAACCTATTTTCTCCCTATGAATTGGCCTATTCTAGATACCTCATATAAGTGGGATCATCCACTATTTCTTTTTCTGCCAGGCTTATTTCATTTGGCATAATATTTTTGAAGTTCGTCCACGTGGTATAGCACATGTCAGAAATCATTTAGGACAGAATAATATTCCATTGTATGTATATACTACCTTTTGTTTATCCATTCACCTGTCCATGGATGCTTGGGTTCTTTCTACCTTTTGGCTACTGTGGATAATGCCATTATGAATGTTGGTACACACACATCTGCTTGAGCCCCTACTTGAGTCATTTTGGGTATGTGCCTAGGATCAGAGTTAGGCAGTTGCTGCGATTGCTAAAGTCTCATGGTAATTCTATGTTTAATTTTTTTAAGGACCTACCCCTCATTTTATACGGCTGGAGCTGGTTCAGGATCTGTCTCAGGCCATACAGCATTGAGGAGGTGTTAAGAGTTGAACTCTCTACCAGCCCCAGACACTGGGCATTAACCAAGGCAGGGGAAAAACCACAGAAACCATTAAGGAGAGTGACAGGGGTTGGGTGTCCCCTGGCATAAGAGTCCACCCTTTGGCAGTCTGCTTTTCTAATATTGGGCCAAAGGCACATACAGTCAAGAGTCTGCAACTGCAGGCCTAAGGGTCTGGGTAAGCAGTACATTGTGGAAGAAGGAAGGCCAGGAATGAAGAAAAATTAAAACAGTTTTCCTCAAGTACTCAGGGGTAAGCTCTTACATTTGGGGGAAAAGTTAGGAAGCGAAGAGAACTGATGGGAACATCCTGGCTTTAAAACTCTGGGCTAGTTCTATAAAAGAAAGGCTCACTCCTAAATTAAAAGCCAAATTTGGGGGGGAAAGGTCCCCACCCATGAGACAAACTCACACATTAGTACAGCAAGAAATAGAAAAGCTTCTTCATTAAGTGCAAGTTGGGGACAGAGCCTAAAGACCTGGATATAAATTCCTGGCTCTTCCACCTACCAACTCTGTGACTTCTGTAAGAGATAACCGCTCTGCGAGCCTCAGTTTACACATCTGTAAAGTGGGGCGATAATAGTACCTACCTCTTGGAAATTGATGACCCTTCTAACCCCAGTGATGTTAGACCCTGTCTACACATTAGAATCACCTAAGACACTTCTTAAAACTCCTGATGCTTGGGCCCCACTTCCAAAGAGTCTCATTCAGTTAGTCTGAGATGCTGCCCAGTCTTTTTTTTTTTTTTTAAGCTCCCCAGGTGATTCTAATCCAAAATTTAAAAACTGTGTTCCAGTACTTTTCAGAATCACCTAGAAATCTTATTAAAATTCAGATTCTGATTCACTAGTCAGACGTAGGGCCAGAGATTCTGCATTTCTAAGCAGCCCCCAGGTGATGCCATGGATGCTGGTCTACAGAACTTTGACCAGCAAGGTTTAAAAAAGTCTAGTCCAGGCCTGGTCTCACCCACGGTAAGTGCTTTGGTAAATGTCAGCTCAGAAGTAATAATGATATTTAGTGGGTTCTGGAGTCATGGGGAGTGACCCAGTGGTAGGAATAAATCTACAGTCTCCTAGAAGAAGCAGAGGTCTGTTGCTTCAGTGTGGAGTTTATTTGAAGTAACTCTTAAGAGTGGCTCCTGTTGCTCAGAGAGATGGGAGTTGGAAGGACAGAGTATAATAATTGTGAACCAGAGTCCCCTGCCTGAAAGTCAGCTGGAGTCTATGTTTATGCATGGAGGTTCGGGTCACGCAGGAATCAAAGCTACAAGGCTAGGAAGTGAACTTCTGGGGACAGGTTAAGGCACGGTAGTAATTTATCCAGGAACTACTTACTGAGCATCTACTAATGCACGGCGCTGTACTAGGCACTGGGGGGGGGGGGTGTCTAACTATAACCACAGCTCCTGCCCTCAAGGGGACACACAATCCAGTGCTCACAATCCAGTAGAAGCGGGCCAAACCATTAAACAGGAAACATCCAAAATTCAGAATGATTGACATTCCAATGGGGAAAGTTTTGAGAGGAGTCCTCAGCTCAGCCCGAGGGAGTTACAGAAAGATTCCTAGAGGAAGCAATGGCTGAGTCGTGAAAGATAAAGAAGAGTTATCCAGGAGAGGAGGTGGGAGCGGAGAGGGTCCCAGGCAGAGGGGAGAGCCTAGGCTGAAGCAGGTGGGTAGGGGAGAACAGAGCCTCTTCCCAGAAGTAGCTCGTTTTATGGGTACCGGGGCTGGGAAGCCAGAGAAGAGTCTAGAGCTGCAGAGAGGACTAGAACGCCACACTAAGGTATCTGTACTTCCTTTTGAAACCAGAAGTCTGTGGGGTCAACAAAATCCCTGAAGCTCTCTGTAAAGTTTGTGTTTATGTGTCTGTGTGCATTACCCTCGGATAAAGCTATTGGGTTTCCATCAGATTCTCCAATGGATTCCAGATCTCCAGATAAAAAAGAGCTGTCGATGGGATCCAAGCCTCCCGTTGGTTAGCGCTTGCTCTGTGCAGGCAAGGGAATGTCACAAACCCTGGGACGGAGAATTCAGTGATAGAGGAAGAGCCTACCACCCTGTCCTTTCCTTCCCCTTTAAATCTTTGCACATCAACTCTCTCTGCCTGGGACACTCTTTCTCACCCCTGCTGCCACCCACAGCTCACCTAGTTAATTCTTACTCATCCTTCAGATTTCAACTCAAAATCTCCCCTCCCTGGAGAAGACTAGCTTGACTTCCCCCATGAAGTCAGCCCCCTCCCATTATACACACTCATAACTCCTCTGAAACAGTTGCCACACATTTAATTACATAATGAATAACGTAATTCATCACTCAGAGCTGTCTGCATCCCTCCCATCTACAAGATACACACTTTTGTTGGAAGATATCACCTGTTGTGTTTGCAGCTGTAGTGTCAACACTCTCAACAGGTCTTGGCACATAGTGGGGACTCAATAAATATTACTGAATAATGGCATAAATATCTGAATGAATGAATGAATGAATGAGCGGATTAACATAACTGATCATTACTACCCGAATTCTTTCCTCTCTCAGGCCTAACCCTAACCCCCCTCCAAATCTTCATTGTGCATTTTAAGCTCTGACCCTTGAGAACCAAATCATTGCCCACTGCGTGGTGGAAAAAAATTGCAGCAGAGAATTGACCATACCAGGCAGATTTCTGAAGCCTGCCCTAGTGGCTTCATATCGATGCTTTTAATCACTTAGTGAACAGATGTAGTCTATGGGCTAGAATCCGGAGACCCTTCCAAAGTGGTCAGCAAACCCCATCATTGACCAGCACCAGCATGTCACTCATGCCTTTATCTGGAAAATCCTCATATTTGTTTCCTAATGAGCGAGCTGCCCTTATTTGGCTTATTCCTTCTGAGCTGTCAGGAAAGTGGGAAGACTATCATTTGTTCTACATTATCCCATGTGAAGAGGAGAAGAAAAATACCTACATTACAATAGCAGCTTTGGGTTTCATATTATTAGAGTAGGGGTGAGTAATCCTGAAGGCAAAGAGCAAGGAGGGTGAGTCAACAGTCTTTCAGTGGGTGTCAATTAGCAGCATGAACCTGTGTGTTCCAACTCCCACCCAATGACCATGACTCCCCAAACCTTCATCTTCCATCACCTAGCCAGAGCTTCCAGGAGCCTCAGTTTCCTTATCTGTAAAGCGGGTGGAACAGTATTTATCTGATAGGATGGTTGGGAGCATTAAATGAGGTAATTAGTAAGCAAAGTGTTTGCCTCTATATTGCCTTCTCCCCATACACGAACCCACACTTCCTAGCAATTTGAGGATTAATGTAACTACCAGATCCCAAGTTCTCCGCAGCCCTACCAAGACAGAGGGCAAAAATGTGAAGCTCTAGGTCAGAGGATTTGCAGATGAATGGCAGAACAAAAAAGAAAGAAACTCTGTAAGACAGCATTAGGTTTCATTAGCCCAAAAGGTTTGATTATGCATCTTTAACCAACAGGGAACTTTCTCTGCCTTTTCCATGCGGTAAGCATTTTCCCTTCAAACTGTCGATTTTTTTTTTTTTTTTTTTTTTAGCTGATAGAACAGGAAAGAAGAAGGGAAGGAAGCCACTCTTTTTGTCATTTCTTCAAAGGCAACCCAAATTTGATCCTTTTAGTGAATGGCTCAAGATAAAAACTCCACTCTAGTCTGCTTTCTGTGATTAAACAACCCTCTTGTTTGTCAAATAGCAGGGAGAAGAGAAGAAAGGAAAGCTCTTGTCGCTGTTAAGTGCTCTGAAAGTGTACTCCCCTCCCAGCTCCCACTGGTTAGGTGCACCAATGCCTACAAAGAGATTCTTGAGACGGGAAGCAAAAGCTGAGGTGCAGCTGCCTAGAATAGGAGAGAAAATGAGGATGGGGTGGGAGGCCCCAAAGAGCCCCCAGGGGATTGTGGAATCCAAAACTGTAAAGGTCTAGAACTCTTCTACCCCCAGATCCCTTTCTAGGGCATCACATCACTTGAAACCAGTCTGTTCCATGACACTCTTCATACAACAAATCATATCCTTGAGTGAAACCAACAGATTGCCAAGAAAGGTTTGGGGGCTGAAGGGGGCTCACCTAAATCCATCTTGCTTCACCAAAATCCAATTTCAACGTGGCAGTGGGAGAACCTGAGTTATCATGGGATGCAGGAAATTTTTACTCAAATCACTCTTAGGATCTCAAAGTTCCAGGCAGAAGAAAAACAGAAATGTGTTGGTCTGTCGATAAGGTGGACAGTGATTCAAATAAAAATACAAGACACCCTGTTGAATTTAAATTTCAAATGAACAATGAATTTCTTAAGTATAAGTATGTCCCATGTAATATTTGGGACATACTTATACTTAAAAAAAAAAGTTTTCTTGGGCGCCTGGGTGGTACAGCGGTTAAGCATCTGCCTCCGGCTCAGGGCGTGATCCCGGCGTTATGGGATCGAGCCCCACATCAGGCTCCTCCTCTGGGAGCCTGCTTCTCCCTCTCCCACTCCCCCTGCTTGTGTTTCCTCTCTCGCTGGCTGTCTCTATCTCTGTCAAATAAATAAATAAAATCTTTAAGAAAAAAAAAAGTTTCCCTATTTGCTATTCAAATTTAACAGGGCATCTTGTATTTTATTTGGCAAGCTCACCTACCGACAAGTTAACCCCAGCATGCCTTTCTTGTCTCGTTTCCTTGTGAGTAGTATCAGGAATATGGACAAGGGCAGGGAGACACTGAAGACTTCCTGAGGAAGTTTCTGGGGTGGTTATATCCATGGGTTTGGAGTCAGGCAGGGCTTGATTCAAACCCCATGCTGACTCTCCCTACGTGATCTCTAGCAAGTGACTTTCCCAACTGAGCCTCCTTTCTTTATAGCAAAATAAGAATCATAATATCCCCCTTACAAGTTGTTGTGGAGACTGAAATGAGGTGCCATTAAAGCACCTGGGCCCCTGTAGCGCCATAAACGCAGCTCTTACCATCTTGCCTTTCTACCTCTCCGCAGCTGTTCCCTTCTGCCTGGAATGCCCTTCGCCCACTCCCTCCTCCCCTGGGAAGCTTTCTCCATGCTTCTCCTTGGCACACCCATAGCATTTTCTCTAAACTTCTAGAAATGTCCCTGTCATTCTCAGATATCGTACTGAAATCAGCTTCACTGTTCCCAAATGTTTTCCTCATCAAGACTGAGTTTTCTGGCTCAGATACCAAGTTTCCTTCATCTCCACAGGTCTAGCATTTAGTACAGGGCTTAACACATAGGAGGAACTTGGTACTTCCTGAATGAACATGTTATCAAGCCATTAACATCTTAGCATGAATTGCCTATGACTTTAGTTTCCAAATGGTAGTATAGTGTGTACACACACACACACACACACACACACACAATCACTAGAGGGGAAGTTTCTCAAAAAGCTAAAATTATTCCATTTAAGAAACTGCCTTTTATTTGAGTCTATCCTTTCTCCTTTGGAGGAAAAAACCCCCACAACTTGTCATTTATGGAATAAGTTTTAAAAAGTATTTGACAAAATAGAGAGTGAACAACTTCCATGGTGAGATATGTTCATATCTCTGGATCTCTATCTAGATCTGATCTCAACAAGGAAGTTTCAATACTGAAAATGCACTAGTACTTGCAATTCAAATTCTGAGAACCACGACTTTAATGAGATAAGAGAGTAAAAAGAACTCAAAGGACTGCAACTTGTGACTGGTGAGCTTTGATGGGAAGAAGTGGAAAGGAAAGACTACAGCGGGAGATGGCCAGGGAGGTGCATTTTATCTGAATAAAAACTTAACAGAGTCTGGGGGAGGAAAAGGACAGGTGAGAAAAAGCAAACAAACTTCCCCCACTTCCCTAGGACAAAACCCCACCATCCCAGAGTTCAGGATCCTAACTGACTTTGAGTCTGAGGCCCTCCCAATCTTTCCTCCCCCAATGGCTCAGGTCAACAAACTCCTTCAAAGAGTAACAATGCAGTACAAGGAAGGATGTCCATCCCATTGAACTCCAAGGACCCTCCCGTCTTTGGGACCCAAGTCCGACCCCTCCCTCTGAATGAGACTGACTGTTGTCAGTGCCCCAGGCAAATTCTGGGAACTTGCCCTTGCCCTGGCCCCAGAGTTACATTTCTGTAAAGATAGTTCCTTAAATCTCTGTAGTGCCATTGACCATGATTCCAGGCATTGTTAGATCACTCCTCAGTCCTGCCTCCCTCCGTCCCTCCCCTTTTTGTCCCATCCTAGATGCGCACATCTGTCACTTTTAAGTCCCCATTGCTCATCTGTCATGCTCCACAACCAGGAAGAGAAGAGCGAAAAGGCCCAGAGGAATGCTCTGCCACTAAGAGGAAGACGTTGACATTTTTAATTCCTCCATTTCTCAGAGTAATCATGCCCCCCACATGCAACTCTGAGATAATAATAATAATGATACTACTACTACTACTGCTACTACTACTACTACTACTACTACTACTAGTAGTAGTAGTAGCAGCAACTATTTAACTACTTGTTAAATCTCATCATATGACAGGCATTGTGCTAGGCACTTTAGAGTGTTAGTCCATTTAAATGGAATCATGTTACAGATGAAGAAACTGAGGCTCAGAGAGCTTGAGTCACTTGCCCAAGGAGTATCTCCCAGTGTTTCCAGTTCCAGACTTCTGTACTTACCCTTACTTAATACTGCCTCCACTCACCCACCTTCAAGGACTCCTAGTGGTCCACCAAATGGGACCCAAAATGCTCCTGTGGGCTCTCAGGACCCTCCAAGACCTGGTTATCATCGGCTTCCACAACCTCATCTCCCACTAAGGCCCTCCTGGAATCCTCCAGGGCAGGTATTTTAGAGTTCCTTTTACTTAAGAAGTCTCCCACCTCTGAGCTTTCCCCCATACCATTCCTCACCCCCATAGTGTGCCATTTCCTCTTCCCAAATCCGCCATGTTGCAAACCCACCTCCAATGTCACCTTTCCCAGGACACCAGACCCAATGAGCTCACCTTCATCTCAATCCCTTAACAACTGGGGTCTGCTGCATCATGCAGCCCACCCCATAGATGATGCCAAGTTGCTATATATCCACCCCCCATGTGGGTGTTTCATCTCCCCAAATTGACAGACACCCATAGGGCGCAGCCATGTTACAGTACACATGTGCCTCTTGTGTCACTTTACTGGGAACAAGTAAACATCCAATCAGTGTTTGATTACTGATCCCCTTCTCTCCTCTTCCTTTCTCTTCTTTCTTATTTATTCTTCCCGATTTCCTACTCATTCACTCCTTTTGGCATTTCTTTCTCTTCCCTTCCCTCTGCTCCCCTCTGCATTTTTAAGTGTGGTAGGCAGCTGCTGACGTGGCTCCCAATGATCTCTGCCTCCTGACACTGACAGCCTTGTGTAATCCCCTCTCCTTGGTGTGGGCTATGCCTAGTGACTTGCTTCTAATGAACACAACACAGCAAGGGTAATGGTATGTCACTTCCATGATTAGATTACAGGGGACTGTGACTCTCTCTTGTTAGCGCTCTCTTGCTGGCACTCTTTCTTGTCCTCTCTCTTGCTCACTCTGATGAAGGCAGTTGCATGTTGTGAGATGCTCTATGGAGAGGCCCATATGGCCGAGAATCAAAGAAGGCCTCTAGCCAACAGCTCAGAAAGAAGTGAGGTCCAACAATCCGCAAGGAACTGAATCCTGCCAACAACGACATGAGCAGACTTGGAAGTGGATCCTTCCCAGTTGAGCCTTGAGATGACTGCAGCCCTGGGCCATGCCTTGATTGCAGTCCTGGGAGAGACCTGGGGCCAGAAGACCCAGCTAACCCATGCCCAGACTCCTGATCCACAGAAACTGTGAGAGAGTAAGTATGTTGTTTCAAGAGATTGAATTGTTCAGTGCAATAAATAACAAATACACTAAATATTCATTTGCTCCAACATTTCTTGGGCATTTAACATAGTGTTCTTGTTAAATGAGGGGACATTTTGATGACTCAGGCATGGTTCTCTAGTTTTAAAAATCTCCAGCCTTGTTGGGAGTTGGGGAGAGAGACAAGTCATCTGAAGAGTCATAGCTTATCATTTTTTTTTAAGATTTTATTTATTTATTCGACAGAGATAGAGATAGCCAGCGAGAGAGGGAACACAAGCAGGGGGAGTGGGAGAGGAAGAAGCAGGCTCATAGCGGAGGAGCCTGATGTGGGGCTCGATCCCATAACGCCGGGATCACACCCTGAGCCGAAGGCAGACGCTTCACTGCTGTGCCACCCAGGCGCCCCATAGCTTATCATTTTTAAGAGTTTTAATAGAGAAAGTAAGTAGAGATTTAGTAGAGATTTGTAGAGTCAGCAGCTCATTATGCTTGAATCTGAGAAGGCTCCACAAAGGTGAGTGTTGAGCCAGGTCTTGGAGCACAAGTGGGAGGTCACAAAATTGAGGGAGTCGGGTCAAGGGGAGGGAAGAGCATTCCAGGCAAAGGAACACTGTGGACAAAGATGGAGCAGCATGAGGTTTGTCATGGCGGATAAAAAGAAAAAAAAAAAAGAAAAGTTCAGTATTTCCTATTCTGATTCCTCTATAACAAAAAGAACAATGTGCCTTTATTCAGGGCTCACTCCGTTAGGTTTTAATACTCAGCATCTCATTGAATTCTTGTCACATTCTGTGAAATGGAAACTCTCCATTGACATGTGGGGAAACTGAGGCTCAGGGAGTATTAGCACCTTGCTCAAGGTCACAGAGCAAGTTAGTGGCTAAGCTGGGCTTTGAATATTGATGTGCCTGACTCTAGCTGCCCATGTCACATTTGTAACAGGTGACTTAAGAGGGAGAAACGTCCATTTCTGCTGGAAAGGACAAGTCTTTAAATGCCTGTGGACCCACACACTCTTCTCACAGCCTGGTATGCAAACAAAGAGATAAGGCTGGATCAGTCAGGTTCCTTGTCCGTCCTGGGGCAGTAATAGAGGGCAGTGAGTATGGCACAGGCTTAGGTCCAAATCCCGGCTTCCCCACCTATTAGCTGAGTGACCTTGGACAAGGTATTGAACATCCCCTGAGCCTCAGTTTTCACATCAGTAAAATGGGGAGATGAAAATGCCACCTAACTCATCAGACCAATGTGATAACCCACAGAAAGCAGAAGCAGTGAAGGAGAAAGGATGCCATGAAGTTGATGGGCCTCAGTTAAGTCTATCCATGTAAAAATCCAGTAATGAGGAACCTGAAGAGGAGAGTGGGAGAGACCAGGTGGCCCCAGACACCTTCCTCAGATTCTGATAACTCTGCAATTCTGAATATCTCATATCCTTAAAACCAATCTGCCATTTTCTTCTGACAGTGTGATATTGTTGGGGGTGGTATGTGGGGTTATGGAAGAGGGAACATTTATTCCCTACTCTTCATGTTTCCCTATAAGGGGACCTCCAGTAAAGTGACACTCCTGGCTCTTGACCCACCTGATTGGTACATCTGGAAGAAGGAACGGAACATGCTCAGCTCAGTATTCTCTTCTGGGATCTGCCTACCTATAGAAACTACATTCTGGCCTTAGCAGAGAAGGCTTTGTCCTATCAGTTTGTCTGATATTGGGGTTGGGGGTAAGTTCAATTCAAAGAGTGTTAGCAAGCTATGTCCTCCAAAAGAGTTCTTTTAATCAGTAATAAAGCTGGCACTGACTCTTCCCTGTCTTTTGCAATTAGTCTGATACCACCTTGAAAATGTTCACTCCTCTCTCTTGATGTTGCTTATCCCAACCCTTCATTAAGTTTCCTTGTCACAATTCCAGATGGCTATCCTTTCTGCAAAGATAGCTCTTCCTTTGGCTTTCTTCTCCCTGATATTCTTGTTCCCCACCCACCCAGGTCCTGAATCATGGAGCAATTTGGCAGACTCGCTTTATACCCATGCCTTCCCCTCTGCCAACCCTGCACATTGCTTCGACATATCCAAGTCTTTTCTAATTACTCCTTGGCTGATAACTATTCTAGCAATTCCTTCATGACTGGTAAATGTTTCAGTTTCTCTACTTTGTCTTTCTCATTGAATCCTTAAAAAAATAAAACAACTTGGTAACTCTGGCATTTTTGAATCATCATTAATTTCAAGCTTGTCTTCTTTTATTAGCTGTCCTACATTTGCACCGAGAACTCTTTCCTCCTTGATGCATTCGAAAGCCCCCATTTAATTTTCTTTCCCATTACTGAGCAAGGACTAGTTGGGACTAACTTGCTCCAATAAAGGCCTTGCAGAAGCAGAAGACTGCACTGGGATGGGGGAAAGGGGGTTCCCTGGGGTAGACTGCTGGCACGGTGAGCCCTCAAAACGTCTCTTTCCAGGGCTTGCTGCTCCTCTGTCTGTTCTGAAATACTTTCCAATAATTACTTTTTCTGAACCAATCAGAGGTAGGCAAAAGTTTCCAGAAGGACATTAATGATGTCCATGTTTATTGAGAGGAAGGTGAGCTGATGAAGTAGCTTTCTCTCATTAACAAGGACAAAATGATTTTCTTTTCTTCATCCAGATAGGCTCTCTTGTCACCAGCAGGGATTTCCCGAGGGGATTAGGGAACAGAACGAGGAAGGGGTCAGAGAAAAGAGGCAGGCCCAAAGTCTGACTGTCAATAGTGCTGTCCTGTAGAATGTTCTGTGATGATGAAAATATTCTATATGTGTGCTCTCGGATATAGTAGCTATCAAACTATTATAAAACTATGAAATGTGGCTCCTGTGACTAGGGAACTGAATTTTTAATTTTATCTAACTTTAGTAATTTAAATATAAACAGCCACAGGGGCGCCTGGGTAGCTCAGTCAGTTAAGCGTCTGCCTTCGGTTCAGGTCACGATCCTAGAGTCCTGGGATCGAGCCCCACGATGGGCTCCCTGCTCAGTGGAGTCTGTTTCTCCCTCTCCCTCTGCTCATCCCTCACTCGTGCTTTCTCTCTCTCTCACTCTCTCTCTCTCAAATAAATAGATAAATAAATCTTAAAAAGAATAAATATAAACAGCCACATGTGACTAGTGGCTACTATAGTGAATGATGCAGCGCTACAACATGTTATTTGGGGTTATCTGGACCTTCCCATTCATAGTAGCCAAGTTCTTTGAGTCATGGACTAATACATAAGACAAAGATCCGTCTGACTCAGCATCCAGCGTCAATGGATGGATGTCATGATGCTCTGTGCCCACAGGGGCTGCACTCTACTGTTTCAAGCAAAAGTCACAGGTTAGTGATCCACAGGCTCAATTCAACCTGGAGGTATGTTTGACTCACACAATGGAAACATAATTAGTTGCTGACATTTAACAGTCAAAAGATTTCACATCAAGATTTGCATTTCCAGCTTCTCTTGAGAAATTGGAAGACCCCACTTGACAACATTCAGATGGAGACGAGTAGCAGCAGCCTCCTCTATTTGGCACAAGGCCTCTTCAATTTGCCACACTCCCCACCACTCCCTATGGTCTAAACATCCCAGGCAGGCATTTGGGTTTGTTTGTCCTTGTGTCATGGTTCTAGGCATGGGCTTTGTATGGCATCAGACAACCTGAGTTTGAATCCCATTTCTGCCTTGGAACAAGCTGTGTGACCTTGGGCAAGTGACTTTACCTCTGAGAGCCTCAGCTTCCTCCTAAGTGGAGAAGGTAATAGAATGTAACCCAGAGTGTTGTTGCAAGGACTCTATGGAATGCTACTAGTAAGACACTTGACATAGAGCCAGGCTTATGGTAAGTGCCCAATAGATGGTAGCTGTTGGAAGGAAATGAGGGAGGATGGGGAAATGGAGAAAGAGGAGACAGAAGAGAAAGAGGAAGAGGAGAAAGAGAGGAAGGAGGAGGGGCAGGAGGGTAATAAGAGCTCCTAGTCAGTTTCCAAACATATCTAAGGCCTAACAAGGGGGGGAAAACCCTCTTTCCTTAATCCCCTACAGCTTTAGCTTCCCTCCAACATAATACCATGACCACCCACTTTGTAAATCATGGACATAGGGTGGGAGTTGAGAGGTTATGGAGGGATGTGTGAATAAAAGCAAGGAGATAAATCAGTTGGCCCCCGACCTTTGCCCTTGGATCTGCCACCTCTGCCCTGAGAACCAGTTCTCCTGCCCACTTCTTGAGAGCACTCAGGACCTGTGACAAGAAACACCAAAGGGTCTGGGCTTCATCACAGCTGTTGGGGTTCATGTCCCTCCACCACGTCCAGCAACTATAATCAGAGAAGATTTCCATGTGGCATAGTTTATACACGTCTGTCAGAAGAAAAGCAAGTCCCTTTAAGACAGATGGAGGGAAAATTAACAGCTAACTGTCTGCAAGAAATAAAGAAAGGCAGGACACTGGACTACATTCCCAAGCAGTTACGACCTCAGGTTCCCAGTGTTTAACTTTGCCCAGCTTTTCAAAGTTGATTCAAGGACCATTGTAATTCAGAATATGCTGGAAGAGGGATGTTGAAATGCTGATTCCTGGACCTCACACCCAGACAGTGGAATTCAGTTCATTTGGGGGTGGGACTGGGGAACTGTATTTTGTAGAGCTACAAGCTGATCTACCTTATATGATTCACTTAATCAAAGCATATTAATGCTGAGGAAGCACAGTCTGCAGCTGGTGAGAATAATCTAACACACCACCTCCCACCTCTGGAGAAGCATGAAGATCACTGAAAATTTGAACAGTCAGGGAAGGCTTCTCAGAGGAAGAGAGCCAGTTTTCTGCTGGATCTTAAGGTATCTACACAGGGGCCAAGGGAGGAGATTAACTCATTTATTTATTTATTTAGTCACCACATATTTCCTGAACACCTACCATGTGCCAGCTTTGTTCTAGGCGCCAAGAACAGAACGGTAAACAAGACAGAGAAAACCCTCTATCCTCATGGATCTAGTTGGGAGAGGTAGGCAATAAACAAAATGTATAAGCAAAATACTTAGCTTGTAAGATGGTGATAAGCACTGAGAAGACAATAAGGCAGAGACCTTTCGTAGAAACATGATTTAAATTTGGATATAAGATGATGTTACACAAGCACAAGTCCCTGTCTAGTGGTCAGATATCGGCAGGAGGCATCCCCTCATGGTGAAGCATCACACCTGAGCTCTGTCCATCCACCCACCCATCATCCACCCATCCACCCATTTGCCATCTACTCACACATCATCTATACATCTATCTATCTACCCATCATCCACCCACCCACTCACCCACCCATTTAGCCAACAACCTACCCATTGTCCATCCATCCATCCACCCACCCATTTAGCCACCCACTTACCCATCATCCATCCAGCCAGCCATCCCCTCATCCCACTATCCCTCCTTCCATATATTAGTCTTTTCTTCCTTCCTTCCTTTAGACAATCTACTTAGCTGAGTGCTAGACCCCCTGTGAAGTTCTGCAGATATGAAAATGAACAAAACCGACACTATTATGGAATGAATTATGTCTTCTTTCAAATTCATATGTTGAAGTTCTAACCCCCAGGGCTTCAGAATGTGACTGTATTTAGAGATAGGACCTTAAGAGAAGGGATTAGGATACAATGGGGTTGTCAGGGCAGGCCCTAATTCAATACCACCCCTGTCCTTATCAGAAGAGGAAATTAGGACACATGCAAGCACAGAGAGATGACCATGTGACCACAGCATGAGAAAGCAGTCCTCTGCAAGCCAAGGAGGGAGGTCTCAGAAGAAACCAAATTTGCTGACCTTGGTCTCAGACTTCTAGCCTCCAGAACTGGGAAAACATGTCCTGTTATGTAAGCCACCCAGTCTGTGATGTTCTGCTCCAGCAGCTCTGGCTAACTAGCACAGACGCCATCATAGAAGCAGGTGCTCACGATTCAGAGACAGAGAAGGAAAATTAAACATACAAACATACCTCTTTGCCTTGCCTAAAAGTCTACCGATAGAGATATATCCATTTGCAGTAATCTTTGCCCTCTCATTAATCCAACAAATATTTGTTGGGTGCCTATTATATTTCTGAGGTGACACTAGGCACTGGGGATAAAATGATAGATAAGGTAGCTATATCTGTTGCCTCTAGAAGTTCACAGTTCCTATCCCCTTCCAGAGAGACCTAAACACTGTTCTCTACCCAGACTCAAATAACGGAGCGCAGTGTTGTGTGGTAGATGTAATTACAGACTGTGGAGTCAGACAGACCTGGGCTTGGGTCCACGCTCTACCACTGGTGGGCTGTGTGGCCTGGGGGCACACTATTTAACTGGTCACAGCCTCAGTTTCTCTTTAAAGGGCAATAACAATTCCCAGGTGTGACTGTTGTGAGACTTAAGAGCATGGACATAAATCAGAGTAAGTACTCCATAGATGTTTGCTCCAGTTATCACTGCTGCCTCTGGAGCAGAGCCAATCAGATAATAATAAATATTATCACTAATATGGAGTGCTTTCTTGATACCAGAGAACTCTAAGTAATTTGCATATATTATAGTTGTATATCTATGAAGCATCTTCCCGACCACCCCAGCCTTTCCTAGTTTAATTTTCTGGTTTCTCTTTTGTCTACTTAGTGTTTTATCGCTCTCAGGAAAGTGCTTAAGACCCAAGAGATTCTGAGGGAGAAGCTCTTACCCTGTCAGGAAAGAACTGTGTTCCTCCCCATTCATCGTTCCCCCTGTCCCTTCAGTTGGCCTGGGCAAACCGGAAGGGGTATCTGGAGGTGAGGGTGCCACAGGCTCTCCATTATAGCTGCAGTCACTGACAACACATTTAATTACACGTCCCCATCAAGGGGGTGCCGGTGTTTCTATAGATGTCATTCCTGGCGGGTTTTTGTATTTAAATTACCTCCAGTTGGGAGGTAAGATCCGCCTTCCCTTCTGAGGAACTGGAGACAGGAGCCAGCAAGGAGTTGTTATCATGGAAACCACGTCTTCCCCGGCCCCCAAGGGGCACTTCTGGAAATGGTTCGGAATCTGATCACAGTCTTCAAGCATAAGAACTGTGTTTAAAAGCTGTTATTTCCTCGCTTCTGATAAATGGTTGTTGAGAAGCTGCCAGTTCTGGTTTCGCTGGGGGAGACTGGACTCGGGGAGGACGTGGGTCAGGAGAATGGGAAGAGATGACAGGATCGGGGTCCTGGAGCCTCAGACCTGCACGGCACCCCAAATTGAGATGACGGTTTGGAGACAGTCCTGCCTGACTCCTTGTCAAGAGTGAGATGGTCAAAGGGACACTGCAATTAGACAGCGTGAGTCATAAGTGGCTCACCCTCTCAGGCTGGAAGGAGGTTGGGTGTCCTGGACTGAAACACCTGGATAAAAATCATCAACTCTAAAGGTCTGGAAAAAGAATTCCAGATACAGGAGTTGCCAACTCAAACACCTGCAGGTACCAAGAGGAAAACACCATTAAGTAAGCCGAAATGAGTTTGGTGAGGTGTTACGGGGACAGAAGAGCATGCTCCCCACCTAAGGGCAGTGGTGGCCAGGAGCTCCAGCTACCAGCTGCCATGTGGGTCTCCAGCCCCAGCTGATGATCCTCGTCCCCGGGAAAAGCCCCCAGTCTGGAACTTGAGGTGAAATCGCCTGACATTTACATATAAGCTATGGATTCAAACGTTTCTAAATCACATTGCAGGTCTAATACAACATGTCTGAAGATCAGATCTAGTCCAGTCATTCCAGGTTGCAAACTGTGCTATGATTGTTGAAGAGAAACTCGAAATTCCAGAGGCAGAAGGGAATTTTAATATATTATCAATTACCACCAAAAAACGCAGTAAAAAGAATAGTTATGATTTGTTTAGTGCTTACTGCGTGCTTGGCAATTTGTCTCTATGACTCCACTGAGCCTTCCCCACAACCCTGTGGGTGTAGGAATTTTTACCCTAGTTTAGGAGGAAACCAGGAGTCATAGAGGCTAAGTCACTTGTCCAAGGTCGCACTTCATGATGCTGGAATCTCTGCAGAGAGAGTAATCATTTCCCCACGCATCTCCTGCAGCACAGAATGCCCCAGACACTGCCCCAGACTTTATCCTCCTCCAAAATTTTGCCTTGCTACATGTGTTAGTCTTGTTCTAATGCAATGGTTTTTAACCAGGGGATAATTTGGCCCTCAGGGGGACATGTGACAATGTCTCCAGACATTTGTGGTTGTCACAACTGATAGGGGGTGAGGGGAGCATCTGGCATCTAATGGACAGGAGCTGCACATCTGCAATGCACAGGCCAAGACTTTCATAACAGAGAACCACCCCAGATGTCAATAGTGCCAAAGCTGATAAACCCTGTCTAAAAG
This sequence comes from Ursus arctos, assembly GCF_023065955.2. Taxonomy (NCBI): domain Eukaryota; kingdom Metazoa; phylum Chordata; class Mammalia; order Carnivora; family Ursidae; genus Ursus; species Ursus arctos. Next base: position 16,757,683 of record NW_026623030.1, read on the forward strand.
GATTAGGGGAGGGAGAGCTGAGGGCTGAGGGGCTATTGAGGAGATGAGGAGGAGGAGGAGAAGGGTACTGAAGATGCTACTTGTAGAAACAGCCCGATTGTGAGAGGAGCTGCATGATCTACCAAGGGGTTCTCATGACATCATCGAAACACATTTTCTTATTGCCATTGTGCGGAGAAGGAAACTGAAGCCCAGAGAAAGAAAGAGATTTTCCCTCAGGCTTCATGAATGGCATTCCACAAATACTCATTGAGTACCTGGTCTGTCTTGGTTCTAGTTAAGGGATCTTCCCCTTCTGCTAACACTTATTCAGTGTTTGCTACTTGCCAAGCACTGTCATTATTCAATCCTTCCAGCAACCTAATGAAATGGGCACTCCACGTACCTCCACTCTTACAGTTGCAAAACTGAGATTCAGAGAAGGGAAATCACACGACTATGGTCATCAGACTTTGAACCCAGGCATTTATGACTTTGAACACTGTGCTCTTAACCATTCCACTGCACTGCTCTGCATCCCATGGTGTGTTATGCCATGCATCCCCTGACGCATCCCATGATGCTTATCCAATGAGTCCCCCGTTTCGAGGAAACTGAGGATATACAAGAGCAACTCTGGAATGCATCCTGACTTCAAGGAACTTATATTCAGATAGAAAGATCAAGCACATTCACCATGAGCTATATAACACAAGATGAAAAGTGATCAAGTCACAAGGAAGAGTCAAGGTGTTGTCACAGAGCAGGTGGCAAAGGATGGCTAGGGTCTAAATCCAGCCTATGGCGTCCAGCTATGCCCACTTGTTGACACAGTGCTTGTGGATGCTTTTGAGTTAAGTAGTTGCTACAGACTCTACCTGGCTGGCAAAGCCAAAAATATTTATAGAAAAACGTTTGCTGGCTCCTGCTGTAAGAGGAAAGAAAGATAACCAATATTGAAAGTTATCCGCCCTCTGCGCTTCTCTCCAGATCCATCAGTGATGGATTGTTTCTCATAAACATTGGGATGATGACCCCTGGAGATGATAGCAGTGGTGATGACATTAACAAATTCCATGTACTGGGTGCTGACTCTGTGCCAGACACAGGCCTAATCCTCTCTAGTTCCCACAACAAACCCATCAGATAGGTGTCATTAATCCCTTTTATACATGATGAACACGAAGCTCAGAAAGGTCAAGAGGCAAATCCAAGTTCAATTAGCTATCAAGGGACAGAAGCAGGGTCCAAAGGTGGACAAGTATAGCTCCAGTGCTTCTAGCCACCTGCATATGAAATCACTCAGTGTGAGTCCTGGCTCTGCTGAGTCAGGAAATTCTGGTAAGTTTTCCATAAATAAAGTTTTCTTTTTTTCTTCCTTGACCAGGGCTCCCACCCTTGTAAGCCAGTGTGATACCGTGATTTTTTAAAAAGTTTTTATTTTAATTTGTTAGTTAACACTCAGTGTTACATTAGTTTCAGGTGTGCAATATAGTGATACAATATAGTAATTCAACACTTTCATACAACACCCTGTGCTCATCCTAACAAGTGCCCTCCTTCACCCCCATCACCCAGTTCACCCATCCCCCCACCTCCCTTTTCGTAACCATCCATGTGTTCTCGGTTTCTTGCTTTGTCTTTCTCTTATTTTTCCTCCTTTCCTTGTTTGTTTTTTAAATTCCTCGTATGAGTGAAATCATAACGGCATTCGTCTTTCTCTGACTTATTTCACTTAGCATTATGCTCTCTAGCTCCATCTACATCACTGCAAATGGCAAGAGTTCATTCTTTTTCATGGCTGGATAATATTCCATTGTATATATAGACCACATCTTTTTTATCCATTCATCAGTCGATGGACATTTGGGATGCTGCCAGATCTTGGCTATTGTAGATAATGCTGTTATAAACACAGGGCTGCATGCATCCCTTTGAATTAGTGTTCTTGTATTCTTTCAGTAAACACCCAGTAGTGTGATTGCTGGATCATAAGGTAGTTCTGTTTAACTTTTTGAGGAACCTCCATACTGTCTTCCAAAGTGTCTGCACCAGTTGGCATTCCCACCAACAGTGCAAGAGGGTTCCCCTTTCTCCTCATCCTCGCCAACACCTGTGGCTTCTTGTGCTGCTTTTAGTCATTCTGATAGATTTGCATTTCCCTGATGATAAGGGATGACGAGCATGATCCTGGGATTTATAATAAAAAATATATTTTTGGTCTTTGTCCTCATTCCTGGCACAGAGCTCATAAACCCCTTGGAATTTTCAAAGTGATGAAAGATGACTGTGTCTTGTTACGTTAATGAGAAAACATTCTGAAAATGTTTGGAAAGCCCCTAGGTTACCCAAGGATGGGGACTAGTGGCCAGAGGAGCAAACCATGTGGTTGGAGGGTTGAAACTTTCAGTCCTACCCATCTGGGGAGGGGAGAAGGGCTGGAGATTGAGTTCAGTCACCAATGGCTAATGAGTTAATCAATTCTGCCTATGTAATGAGGCCTCCATGAAAACCCAAAAGGACAGGTTCCAGGAGCTTCTAGGTTGGTAAACATATAGATTCGGGGAAGGGTGGCCTCCCTGGGGGGAACATGGAAGCTTCTCACCTTTTTCCCATAGGCATCTCTTCCATCTGGCTGTTCCTGAGTTACATCCTTCGATAATAAACTGGTAATCCAGTAAGTAAAATGTTACTCTAAGTTCTGTGAGCTGCTCTAGCAATTTAATTGAACCCGGGGCGGGGGGCGTCCTTCGAACTTCCCATCTGTAGCCAGTCAGCCAGAAGCACAGGTGACAACCTAGACTTGCAGCTGGCATCTGAGGTTGGGGGTGGGGAAGTCTTGTATCACTGAGCCATTAACCTGTGGGGTCTGATGTTACCTCCAGGTAGATGGTGCCAGAATTGAGTTGAATTCTCAGACACCCAGCTGGTGTTGGAGAGACTTGCTAGTGTGGTGTGGGGAAAAACCCACATGTTCGAATTGGTGTCAGAATTGTAACCAGTAAGAACCTGCTGCCAGGCCCAGAAAGGCCTGGAAGCTCTTTTCAGAACCAGCTCGTCTGTCTCAACCAGCAAGTCCCACGTTTCAGTGGGTTGCAAAGCTGCCGGCTCAGTCTCACCTCCGGGAGCTGTGGCTGCTTCCAGGCCAGCTCAAATGCCTTCCCACCCCCCAGCGGTCCAGCAGCTGATATTTACCCAGCACTTTACAGTCTCCCTTGGTTAATCCAGCGTGTTCCCTGGTCACTTCTCATTAAGCCAAGCGTAGCCTCCTTTTCACTTGTTCTGAATCAAAGTGTCACTTTTCCCAGCAAGGGGCTGCAGGTGGAAAATACAAGCACAAAGCTTGGAAGGCAAGGGAGGGAAGAGGGGACAGCCCCCAGTCAGCTCCCACTCCCTTTCCTCATGCCGTGGTGATGCTCAGCAACCCCTCCCACCTGTGAGCTAAATAAAAACGGGTCCCAGTATGTTAAGGTTTTCAAAAGCTGAGGATATTTGGCCCAGCTGGTACAGGAAAATATCCAACGACAGCAGTTGGACCTATAAATGTCTTTCTTGGTGTTCCTGGGCTAGCCAATTATCCCAGCTGTGCAGCCAAGGCCCACCCGAAGTGTTTTCAAAGGAATGAGCTCACAGCAGACGTGCTGCTCTGATTCCAGCTGTCCCCAGTCAAGGTGTCCAGTGCCTCTTCCTTCTCCCCAGCCTGATCTTAGACCATGAAAGCCAACTGCCACCCCCCCCCCCAAGCACTCACTGACTGACAAATTGCTGTCCAGCAATGCTGAAATGGTTAGCAGGCCTCCCTAGGGCAGCAAATCCAGGAGCAGGAGAAAAAGAGGCTGAGTATTTTAATGGAAAGGATTTGGGTTGAAATCCTCCAGCTCTGCCTCTTCTCAGCTATGTGATTCTGAGCAACTGACTTAGCATCTTGGAATCTGTTTCTTCTTCCATAAGATGAGCTGTCATTGGGGTTGTCTTCAAGGTGTAATTACACAACAATATTTTTTTAAGGTGTAGTAAAATATATATAACATAAGATTCACCAGCATAATCATTCTTAAGTGACGGTTCAGTGGTATTCCATACATTCACACTGTTGTACAACCATCACACCATCCATCTCTCGAATGCTTTTCTCCTTGCATACCTAAACTCTGTCCCCATTAAACAACTCCCCACCACTTCTTAACCACCATTCTACTTTCCATCTCTACAAATTTGACTATGTAGGCACTTCATATAAGTGGGGTCATACAGTATTTATCCTTTTGTGATAGGCTTATTTCACTTAGAATAATGTCTTTAAGTTTCATCCATATAGTAGCAGGTGCCAGAATTTCCTTCCTCTTCAAGGCTGAGTAATATTCCATGGTATGTATTCACTACACATTTGTTTATCCACTCATCTATTGATTCACAGTTGGGTTTCTTCTCCATTTTAAATATTCTGCATAATGTTGTGAACATGGTTGTACAAATAGCTCTTTGAGTCCTGCTTTCAATTCTTTGGAGTATATATCTAGGTGTAGAATTGCTGAATCACATGGTAATTTTATTTTTAATTTTTTCAGGAACTGCCTTACTGTTTTCATTAGCAGCTGCACCATTTTATATTCCCATCAACAGTGCACAAGGGTTCTAATTTCCCTACATCTTCATCAACACTCGTTATTTTGGTTTTCTCATCATAGCTATCCCAATGGATGTGAAGTGGTAGCTCATTGTGGTTTCTGACTTTGATTTTCCTAGTGATGAGTAATGTTGAGCATCTTTTCGTGTGCTTGTTGGCCATCTACAACAATATTTTTGATTAGAGTCTGGAACATTTTGGGGGCGGAGACCTGATGCCCATAATCATAAACTCTATAAGATACACGTCATGACTCCAGCTGAATCTTTCTTGCAGGTCTGAATGCTTGTCTGCTCCAAGGCTCAGACCTATTTAGAGGGAGGACGCTGGTGCCGTCTCCAGCTGTCGAGAGTCACTTCATTTCTCTGGGCCTCATCAAGATGCTCTGAGACACATAAAATAAATTCAAAACAACCTTACAGATGGTGGAAAGATCACTGTACTAGGAGTCATACAGACCTGGGTTTGTATCCTGCTCTGCATTTATTAACTGTGTGATTTTGGCCAAGTCATTTGTTATCTATTTAACAGACATCCATGGAGCAAGTTGGCAAATATTCCACGAATATTTGTTAGACACATAAACAAATGGATGAATGAGCGAATGAATGATCTCTTTCTCATCAGCAAAATTATACCTATTCCTAGAACACCCTATCAACTAACAGAATGGGTTTGCAGAGCGCTTTCCAGTTTTAAAAATATTTGGGATGTGGTATGGCTGTTGGTTGAGAGTATATATTTGCATATTTATAAATAAACAAATCTCAGTGTGAATCCCAGATCTGCCAATACTGTCTATTACTGTCTATGTAATCTTAGACAAGTTACGCAATCCTTCCAAGCCTTGGTTGCTGTTTTTAATATGGGAATGATAAGACCCCTTGCTGTGCTAGCCAGCCTCCAAGATGGCCCCCAAACACCCTTGCTCCTGCTATTCAAGTTCATATGTAGCCCCCATTGAATATTAATAGGACTGACCCACACAATCACTAAGATATTGCTGAGATGATGGCACATTGCTTCTGAGCCTGCCATAAAGGACACTGCAGCCTCTGCCTTAGAGATTTGCTCTTTTTTGGATCAGTCAGTCTGGGGGAAGCCAGCCATCATGGCATGAAGATATGCAGAGAGAGCTGTATGCAGAGAGGTCCTCATGGAAAGGAACAAGACTTCCTGAGACTAGCCAACATCAACTTGCCAGCCATGTGACTGAAACACCTTAGCAGAGGATCCTCCAGCCTCAATCAAACCTTCAGATAAGACTATAACCTAATGGGACACCTTGAACTAGAACCACTCAGCCAAATCACTCCCAAATTCCTGACATCAGACACTATAGTAAATGTTTATTGCTATCTTAAGATGTGAAGTTTTGGTGTGGTTTGTTACATAGCAGTGGACACCTAGTACACTCACCTTATAGAGGGCCACCATGAACTTGAAATGCATGTGAAGAATCTGCCTTGCACAGTACCTGGCCCAAAATAATAGCTCAGGAAATATTAGTCATTATGGTTATTTTTGGCCATGAAAAGGAATTATTTGCTCTTTGCTCTGATTCAGACTCAGGGCGGTATGTCCATAAAAATACACACTGGAAGATAGATCAATAAACTACTTCAAGCACAGATGATGCAGGGCCAAGAATACAACCTTTCGGACTGCCTGGGTGGCTCAGCTGGTTAAGCCTCCAACTCTTGATTTTGGCTCAGGTCATGATCTCAGGGTTGTGGGACTGAGCCCTGTGTTGGGCTCTGTGCCGGACATGGAGCCTTCTTGGGATTCTCTCTCTCCCTCTTTCCCTCCCCGCCTGCTTGTGTGTTCTCTCTCTCTCTCTCTCTAAAAAAAAAAAAAAAAAAAAAAAAAAAAAGAATGTAACCTTTCTGTTACCCAAGCTAAACAGAGGAGAGACGAGGGAAATAAAAGTCTAAAAAGCTGAAGGTTCTTTCCAGCACTGCAAAGATTTAAGTAAGCCAACAGCAGGGGCTGTGAAGCCCAGATTAAATACATACTATGAAGACTGGAGTGTTCAGAGCACTGTATAAACAGAGGTGTTATTATGGTTCCCTGTGCTTCATAAAGTCTACAAAATGCTGGAGTTATCTCTTTTCATCCTCACAATAAGCCCGTAGGACGGTTATTCTTATGCCTATTTTATGGATGGGCCAACTGAGGCTCAGAAGACGCAACCTTCCCAGGAATATAGAGTCAACAGGTGCCAGTGATGGGTTTGAGACCCAGGCCTCCAGTCCTCCTGACTAGGGCTGAGCCCAGCGATGGTTCTGTGCTGCCAGGCTTCAATCTTTTCTTCTGAGTCTGAATTTCATTAACTGTAGAGTTTAGAGGAAATCAAGGATCACATGTTCAGAAGCTTAATGCACAAGGCAGATGATTTAAATGAGAAAAGCAGGTCAATAAAGAGTGATTTTTCCACTCTAAGGAAAACAAGAGCACATGTGCAAAATACAGAGCAAATGACACTGGTCCTTGACGTAGGGGAGGCAATAGGAACTGAGGAGAACTCTGGCCAATTGAAAATCGTATGTCCTTTCTTGAGAGAGAAAGCTTTCTCTTTTCTTAGCTCTATCCAGGTGTTGCCATGTAGGAAATAAAAGCCCAGGGCTGCCAGATCACCTACTCCTTTAACAGAAGCCCAGACCTGTATTTTATATGAATCATCCCCACATTTAAAAGTTGGCTCAAATGAAATAAAAGCAACACAAAACACTGTCTGAGTCAAGCACACGAATCTACAAGCCAATTCAGCTCATGAGCCACCATTCACTGACCCCTGGACTAGATAATTTGCAAGGGCCCTTCCTGCTCCAAGACAGCCTGTCTCTATCAGTACACAGCATGCACTGTTTGTTTACACGGGATGCTGGACAGCCTCATAAATATTCCAAACTGGTTTTTATGTGTGGACGTGAGCCGTGTCCTCAAATAAATTCCAGACTCTCTGAGGGCAGGGACCAGATCCTGGGTTTCCCGTGGGTCTCTGGTTCTGACTCTCCCCATAGGAGGTACAGCCCCTTGGGGTGAGGGCGCATCCGTAGCTAGGGCAGAGGCAGAAGGATTTTCCCCAGGCTGTGGCTCTGGAGAGCTGTGAGTCTCACATCACTTGGGAGCCTGAGCTCTGGATCTTGGGAGGGCAGCTTCCATCATTCCCAGCGCTCTAAGGAAGTGAGGCAAGGGAATCAAGGTTAACGACTTGCACTTACATCATGTCTGTTAGATTTATAAAGGAGGCTTCTGTTTCCTTTGGGAATCCTGCCTGCTGCTGGGCAGATTGGGCTGCTTTTGCAGAGGGAAGTGACTTCCTCCAAATCAACCCAAATGAACAGGCAGGATCCTTTGGGTGTCCTCTCCTTCGAGTCCCCAGGCCATCAACATCTGTGGCTTTGGAGGACATAGTACCTAAAAGCCTGGGCTCTGGAGCCACCCTTCCTGGGTGTGAATCCTAGCTTCTCCACTTACAAATGAACAAAACTGGAGTCACTTCTTGATCATCTCCATGCCCACAGTGGTGAAGAATCTGTGTTTAAAAATATAACTTAGGTCCTCTGCCCTCCAGGAGCTTGTAATTTAATTGAGGAGATAGAACAAAAAAGTTACAAAGGCTTAATACAGACATGAAAAATTATGGTCCAGGGCAGTAAATGATCATTAGCAAATGAGTTGTGCAAAAAGAAGCACCGGAACAGAAAGGAGGAAGAAAAGAGCACAGTGAGATTCATGCAGGAGGGTTAAGCTTTCAAAACTGTTGGAGCTGGTGGAGGAGCAGGGGTTTTCTGCAGGGAGCAGAGGAGCATTAATGAGAAAAGCTATGTTTGCCCCCATTGAAGAAGACAAGGTTGAACAGAGGTTAGAAGGAACACAGACGCTGGAGACAGACCTAGGTTTGAATCCGGAATGTACCATAGGATTCTCTCAGTTGAAAGTGACAGAGACCAACTTCAGCAGGGTTATTCAAAAGGGGGCTTCCCTGGTTCACAGAGCATGGGTTTGTTCACAGAACAGACAGAGGGCAGCTCCTGGGACCAGAGAAACTGGAGGCCAGTGGGATTGTCTGACTCTGTCCATCTCATTCCAGCTTTTTCTACCCACCATCACACTCTCCTGCAACAGACAGGTCTTCTCCACAAGGCAGAGCATATGGCAGTCCTGGATAAGGACCTTCCGAGTTCCATGACCCAAGAGAATAGACTATGTCTCCCCCAGCTCTAAGCAAGATGTCCCAGAAAAGAGCTCTGATTGCCTTGGCTTGATCACATGACTTTCACAGGTCCGTCTCAGTGACCAGAGGGCTGTGGTCCTATGACTGGATAGACTTGAGTCTTGGATGGAGTCCTGAGATTGACAGTCCCATCAGAACCACAGTAGTAGGGAGGGTGTGGAGAGAGACTTCCACTACTCCAAGAAGGATAAAATATTTATCAATCCTTTGTTTTGGAAAAAGGTCTTATAAATCATCTAGCCCAGTGTTTCCCACACCTGGATGAGCTTGCTAAAATTCATATTCCCAGGCATCACCTAAAGTTGTGAACCTTTCTCCAGAGACTGGAGCCCACAAAACTGTTTTTAACCAGCTTTCCATGTGACTCCAGTGATCAGCGAGGTATGGGAACAACGAGTCAGTCTATCCCAATCCTATCCTTTTAGTGAGGAAGAAACTGAGGCACAGAGAGGAAAGTGATTCACCCAAAATCGCGGATCCAAGAAGTGGCAAAAGAAGAATAAGACTTGAGTTCTCTGCAGCTCCCTGCTCATTCTTCTTATAGCTCCTTCCTTTTCTAGGCTATTTCAGTGGGTCCCTAGACCATAGAGGAGGGCCCCGTGAACATCTCCTCCATGACTTTTCTACAACTGGATTTCTCTACCACTGAGTCCCAAACACTGACCCTCCCAACACACACACACACACACACACACACACACACACACACACACACACACACAGAGCTAGATACTCTTCCTCTCTCCCCAACAGCTTTGACTTCCTAAACACAACCATGAGCTGGCAAGGAGGACCCAGCGTTGGGGAAGAGAGCCTAGCAGACTGTAGACAGTTGGAGGCCATATAAGAGGCTGCAGAGGAAGGCACTTCAGGCAGGGGAAACTGCCATAGCAAAGGCCTGGAGGCAAGAACAGGCATGGAAAGTGCAAAGAATGAAAGTACCAGTGGCCTGGGATTGAAAGGATGATTGAAGGGACACAGGAACTTAACAAGGTTGTGTGATGGCAAAGGGATTTAATGTCATGTTCCTGGATAAGGGATTTGGTGGGGAAAAGGGATTTGTGACCTTCTGAGGTGATGTTTATGTCCACAAGAACCCAGTGAAATTCCTTTTAAGATAGAGAAGCTATTGAACAGCTATACCAATGTGCAATGGTCTGCCCCATAGAAATATGAATCAATTTCATTTTTGACAGCTCTATGTAATAATCAAATTCTATTATTACAATTTTGAAAATGTGGTATCGTGGAGACAATCCAAAATGTTTTCTTTGTAATATTAGCCCTGTGATATGCACGTCCCAAAAAAGGGTTTAGTGTGGAAGAGTCAGGAAATTTTGCCATCTGTTTCCTCTCATGGAAAATCTCAATGATCATTCGCACATTAAAGTTTGAGAAGTCTTGCGGGAAAGACATCCATTGAAAATTGTTGAGTTCAGTGTTCCCAAACTCTGATCACAGAAATCCTCTTGGTTAATCTCACAAATATTTTGTGGTGATGGAGTCACTCATTCTGCATCCACCTGGGGTAATGGGGGCTTTGTGTGTTTCCAGTTTAGCCCTTCGGATAAGCCAGACAGGAAACAAAGAGACATGGGTGTAGCTATGGGACTGCTTCTCTATTTTAAAAGCAATTTCATTTAATATCTTGCGTACTTTCTCATGGCACAGGCATACACGGCTTCATGTATAGATGTGCATCTGATAATTGGGAGGCAAACACTAAAACGTAATAGAGCACTATACAAAAGGAAGAAAGGACAAACTTCCTGATTGTACAAAGTGAAGAGTCACTCTCATTTACCTGGCTTCTAGGATCTGCTGTTTGCCTACAGCATTTTTCCTCAATGGGTCAGACCCCCCCCCCCCACTTTCCTTTGCTAATATCCCCAACATGGAATCCTAACATGCACCATGGACATCTTTTGTTTGGCCTGACCGATCCATTCCCCTTCTTCTGGTAAGAACATCAGTAATTTCCTTCAGTAATCCACCCCTCGCCAATCCTCAGGCTGTCTGATCCTGGTGGGACTGATACCCTTTGCCTTCAAAGGATGAGCACGAGACCCATATGTCACCAAGTCTTCTGGCCACAATGATTGGTTCAGAGATGGGCACATAAGCCAGGGTGGTCCAGTGAGATTCAGCTCTGGGTTTTTACTGGGACCATCAAGGGAAATTCATTTTCTTCCCCTTGGGTTTGCTTATCGGGTGGGATGTACACTCACAGCAGCCATTTTGGAGAGCCCACCTGAGAAAGAAGGCGACAGAGGGCAAAACACGGCTGAGAGATGGAAAAACTGAGTAGACATCATTTCACTTGGACCTCTCCATCCGGCCATTCTTAAAGTTATTTTCACCTAAATTTTTTTTATTTCTGTGAGTTAATACATTTTTTAATCCCCTCAAGCTGGTTTCAGTCATTTAAAAAAAAAAAACACCCTTCTTTTAAAGTGTTTATATACTTGAAGAGGTCCGGGTCATCTGGCAAACATTTACTATGCAACTATTACGTGCATAGGACCCTGAGCTATGAATGGAGCAGGAGGAACAAATACAAATAAAACACAACCTTGTCCTTAAGCTGCCCACAGTCTAGTGAAAGACAGACAAATATAAAAGTAAATAACCCAGTACAATATGATGCATGTTCTAACTGAGTTATACACAAGGACTCGAGGGAGCAGACTGGGGTGTAATACAATGGCATAAGGTAGTCAGGCAAGACTTTCTAGGGGAGAATGAAGATCTGAATCTGAGAATTTGATATTTATAATGCAAGTGTATGTCACAGGTTCTCTGTACAAGAGGCTTATTAAGGGGACCTGGGGATCGACACCTAGGGAAGGGAGGAAACCAAAACAGGATTGGGTGAGGCATCCCCCAAGACAGCCATGGCTAATCCTTTCTATGCTCTGAAGCTAGAACGGCCCTTCAGAATCGTCCCAAGTTGGGTGGAAATGGTCAGCATCTACCTAAGACAAGAAATGCAGCTCTATCAGTCGCTGTGTTCACATCATAATCACACCCTCCAAATAGCAGTGTGCAGATGGTACTGGATTTTTTTTTCTTCAAAATTTCTGTTTTGGACAATACCTCTATGGAACTGCAAACACTGGGCCCATTAAAAGAGCACTGAGACAGATGACAATATAATGATAATCGCCCATATTTATAATCCACATGAGTGGCTTCAGCCAGGGTGTAGGGGAAAATGTGCTTGTAAAAATGTGAGAAGGTTCTATGACTGGATTCCTTGGTGAAAATGTAAATGTGTCAGTAGTTATCAGAAATAGCCAATGGATCTAGTCAGATGATTTATTTTCAAGTTTTCAAGGATGAACATTTAGTGGCAAAGAGCTTGGGTCTCAATGTCAGCCAGACCTGGGTTCAAATATCGATTCCTCCGCCTCTTGGCTTTGTCACTGTGAATAAGATACTCACCTTCTCTGAGCTTCTGCAATGTTCCTGGCACACAGTAAGCGCTTGACCGATACTAGTTGTCTTAATTACTAGTAGTAGTAGTGCTAATACTACTATTACTCTACTGCTAGTATTATTAACTTAAGTGCTGCAAAGACTTCTGGGGCCAGAGAAATCCCCTAACTCAGTGTATTAGCTTTCTCCCCATTAGGCTGACCTAAGTCATGGATCCAATCCCTGTGCACACTAATTAATTTGTTTTGCCTTATTAAATGTATGCTCTCTTAGCCTAATTAGCAAATGTTTCAGTTCTATATTTCACGAAGTGTAGAAAACAGTAGGCCTACAGATATTAATATTTGTTCTTAGGAAAAAGGATCAAATAAGGTTGGGAGAGACTTGGTTAAACAAAGTGAAACATTTTTTTCCTGCAGGACTTGTCAGAGTCTTTTGTGTTCCAAAAGGATTTGTACCTTTCTAAAAGGCAGATGTAATACTGTATTAATCTTAACAGTTTGAGCTGCAAATGGTAGAAGCCCAACTGAATTTAGCTAAAGTACAAAGAGAATTTATTGGTTCAAGATCTCTAACTCCTAGAATTGTATATACTTTAGGATAACTGGATCCGGAGGTTCAAATTATGCCACCTAATCTCTTTCTCTCTCCCTCTCTCTCCCTTTTTCTCTCTCTCCCTCCTTCCCTCCTTCAGTCCCTCTCTCCCTTTTTCTTTTTCCTGTATTTTCTGTTTATCTATTTGAACATCTCTTCTCTGTTCGGCTTCATTCTTAGGCTTCTGCATTTGAAAGCAATATTGCTCCATGGAAGTCTCAAGCTTACCAAGGAAAAAAAATGTTTTTCCACAATCTGCCTTTTTTGGGTCATGGACTGATGTCTGATTCAATTGCTGTGACCTGGGGTAGGAAGTAGTCTGAATGGACAGGTGGAAATAAACTAAGCATGGGAGAGAGGAAAGGCATTTCCCCAAAAAGAGTTGCAATGAAGATAAAAGACTATGTATCCGCTCTGAATATTTAGCATTTCACCTTACTGGGCTAGTATTCTTTAAGAAACGCTGACTTTAGGGGAACCTGGGTGGCTCAGCCGTTAAGCGTCTGCCTTCGGCTCAGGTCCTGGGATCAAGCCCCGCATCGGGCTCCCTGCTCGGCAGGAAGCCTGCTTCTCCCTCTCACACTCCCCTTCCTTGTGTTCCCTCTCTCTCGCTGTCTCTATCAAATAAATAAATAAAATCTTAAAAAAAAAAAGAAATGCTGACTTTATACAAACTCAGTCTCATCAGAGGAAAAAGAAACACCATTTTGAGCTACTATTTTTCAGTATCAGTTATGTGCCTGTTACTGTTCAGGAAATTTGGATACAAAGATGAATGAGATCCAGTCATTGTCTTCCCTAAGTTCACAGTCTGGGAAGCAAAGATCTGAGACAGACAGTAAGCAGCTGGGCAATATTCTAGATATAACAGAGGTATGAATAAACTGCCACAGAACACAGTGAGACTGCATCATCCTACCTTGGTCATGACAAAAACACTACACAGAGGAGGAGACAGGAGATGTTTATGCTGAGTTTGGGAAGAGGCCAAGTTTGAGAAGGGCAGGTTATCCTGACACTGAGCCCTGCCTAAGAAAATTCTTCTGTTTGTGAGCCCATGGTTTAATCTGGAGGCAAATGATAGCTGTGGGATTCTAAAGCAGCCTGTATGGTCAGGCAAGAGATGGAGTTTAAGAACACCGGAGCTACGCTGGACTCCTGACTTACATGCCACCTCTTCTCCAACACCTCTCCAGAGAGTTTCCAGCACAAAACAATGGACTATGAACACTGTTGCTTAGTGCCTGCCCAGGAAAGTTCTTCAACCACTTCCTCCAGCTTCCTCCAACCCACTCCTCCATATGGGTTATCATATGACCCAGGCTGAGCCAATCAGGTTCTGTATTTTCCTATACACTGTAATTGGCCTAGGGGTGGTCATGTGACCCAGATACAGCAAACCAGTATCTTATCTTGTATTTTTTAGAGACATATTTGAAGGTAGTTGATTTTGGGCGGGGGGGGGGGGGGGGGGGCGGCTACTGCAGGTAACCAGAGGAAAATATGAATCTGGGTTTCCCCAGTATCCTTCTATGCTACATGCTTTTGCACCTTAAATTGGATTTCTGTCCCTTGCCCTCTAAAATGGTCGCCTTCCTCCAACATTTACCCAAATGCCACAAAACCTCCCTGCAGGTTCTGGAAAAGGGGAGAAAGCCTATATCATACGGAAGGAAGTGGTACAACCAGTAGGAACAGTCTTTGGAGCAATGCTTCGTAACTGCCATGCTCCTCAGAACTGTGACTGTGATCAGGCAGTCAGAGTCTGTCAATCTAATTCAGCTTTCTTGAATCACAACTCATCCCCTCTCCTTTCAAGACCCACCTAAATTCACACCTGCCTCCAAGTCTGCCTCCACCTCCCATGAACTCTTCACACTGCACAGAGTACCCTGCATGGAGGAGCCCAAAGCCGACAATGTCACTTGTTGCAGAAACCAAGGTGTATCACTCAAGTTAGCCTACAAGACCCTCCAAAGCTTGGCTTCTGACAATGTTCCAGTCTCATCTCTCACCACTCTTCACAATTTGCCCTCCACCAACACAGGATGGCTTCTCTTTCTCTGAGAACCTCTTTTTCTCTTGGAAAAATCCCACCCATCCTTTAAAATTCAACTAAGCTATCTCATTACTTCTATCCCAGGCACCCTAGAAGGACTCGTGTGTACCCCTGTCACCACAACCTCCATAGGCTTTATAATCATATGCTTGGATGTCTATTACCCCATGAGAGCAAGGGCCTTGTCTTCTTTCTCTCATACCTCGTACCCAATTCATATGCAAATACTGTCAGCTTGACCTTTAAAATGTATTAATATATCCTAAATCCAACCACCTGTTATCACTACCACATACCACCTTGGTCTGAGCCCCTACCATTTCTCACTTACATTGTTGCATTAGCCTTCTACCAGGTCTCCCTTAATTCTGTCCTAAACACCTTCTAGGTGGTTGTCCATTGTCAAAACTGCAGTCACAATGAACCCTGAAAAACTGCCACTCAGTTCTTATTGGTCCTCCTCTCAAAACCTTAAATTGAGCTGCTCATTCACTCAGGGAAAAAAAAAATCAAATCCCTACAATGGCCTACAAGACCCTACATGATTTGGCCCGTGTTCCTACCTGATATCATCTTCCATTCTTCTCCTCCCCCCTCAGGCCACACCAGCCCCAAGTGGTCTTCAGGCATTCCCTCAAGCACACCAGGCATGCTCCCGCCTCACAGAGCATACATTTATTATACCCTCTGCATAGACTCTTCTTGCACAAGTCTTGGTCCCTCACCCTCCTTCGGGTCTTTTCTCTGATGTCACTATCTCAGTCAGGCTTTCCCAGATATTCTGTTCAAAACATCCCCTTCTTCAACAGTCTCTATCCTCTTTACTTATTTTCTTAATTTTATACCATCATACCATCTATTTTACTTGCTTATTTAATTTATTGTGTGTCTCCTGAATAGTTCCCCATCCCTAAAAGATAAGCTCCTTAATGGCAAAGAATTTTGAGTGTTCTGTTCACGGATATATTCCCAGTGCCTAAAACAGTGCATGGCGCATAGATGCCCAGTAAATACTCATCAAATAAATGAATAAACAAATGAATGAGCAAATTATTGGAATACCAAGTTTTAGCATATAGTAGGCACTCAATATAATTTATTGAGTCAATTAATTAACTAGTGAAGGCTTATGATAAATCTAACAGATTTTTCCCGGCATTTTCATGTTTCTCAGTCCCCTTCTCAAGATTCCAGGTCTCCAGTCTCCTAATCAATTGTCCATGGAGATTTTTGCCAGTCTCTGATGTGATTCTGTAAATGTCTTCTCCAGCAGTAAGAATAGAGTCAATCAATGAATAGTGGACGATGAAGGGTCATATCTCATCTGACAAAAGCCCAGCTCCATTCAGGAGAATCTGTCATTCTTAATGACACAAAGCCAGGCAATGCCACAATTCTTTATCATGAGTTTCTGAAATACTGGGCTGGACATTCAG
The DNA here is from genome assembly GCF_023065955.2 of Ursus arctos. Taxonomy (NCBI): domain Eukaryota; kingdom Metazoa; phylum Chordata; class Mammalia; order Carnivora; family Ursidae; genus Ursus; species Ursus arctos. The sequence continues at coordinate 16,774,056 of NW_026623030.1, forward strand.
GTGCACATAAAACTAACTAAACTCTTTGGATTCTAGGGTTCTATAAGAAGGGCTGGATGGAGAGAAATTGATATCGCAATCATCAGGATAGCCCTCAAAGCACATGGGGAATATATTGGAAGACAAACAGATTTCCAAACAAATAGAGATATGCACAAAATATGTCTCCACTCAACCTTTATGAGACCCATAGAGAATTTGGCATTAAAGAGTAATAATTAGCATGAACACAGAACTTAATAGTTTGTAATAAACTATCATGTGTATAATTTCATTTGGGCTTCCTAACTACCCTGTGAAGAAGAGAATATTATTATCTCATTGTGGTCGGCTATATTCTGGTTCCAAATTATTTGCTGCCCTCCCTGTAAGAGGGTTATATGACCCTGCTAGCCACCATCCGATGGCTCTGCCTCTCTGTGGGAGAAGTATAATGTCCCTGCCCCCATGGTAAATGGAATGTGAGCAAAAGTGAATATAGGGGACATATGAACAAAAGCTTAAGAGACATTGTATTACTCTATACCATCACTCCTTATCTCTTAGGCACAAAACCAAGATGGGAAGTGGATGATTCTTCATTTTGGAGCTCAGAATGAAGAATCTACATGGAGAAGATCCATAGTACCATAGCTGGGAGCTGACCACAACAGCAATATGAATGAGAAATAAACCTCTGTTGCCATAAGTCACCAAGATTTGGGGGACTATTTGTTACCACAGCATAACTAACAACTGACTAACACACCCACTTTACAGACAAAGGATCAAAGGTGTAAAAAGATCCATGACTTTCCAAAGGCATTCACCTAATAAATAGCAGAGCTAGGACTAAATCTCAGGATGTCTCACCCCCCAAACCATGTCATTTTACTACATCATTCTGGTTAAAAACAAGGTCTGCTTCTGCACATCTCCTAGAGTAATCTGGGAAACTGGGTAGTACCACACTCCAAGCTGGTGTGTCTTTCACTGATGAGAGCCCTTTCCTCCCTGAGCCGCTGCCAAGTCAGAAAAGGGTTCTAAATTTCACAGTTATTTAGGAAAACACAGTTGGCTCAATATAGCTGTTTTCATAAACTGGTCTCTGGAAACCATCCCAGCCCAGGGTAAAATATGAAATTTAATCACAGTGGGAATTTATCCAGTACCACCAAGCCCCATTGACTGTTCCTCTTGTTTCCTTTTAGGGCTCAATTGTTTTCCAGAAGCCCATGGATGGGTCTGGAAGTGCTCTGGGGGGCACAGGATCAGAATGTTAGCTCTACTCAGGCCTTTCATTCTTTTGGAATCTTGCTCTATGTTCTTCTTAGGAAAAAGAGGGACATCTGTAGACCCAGGCAGGCTTACTACCAAGCTAATATTCCTGTTTAAACATGTTTACATTCTACACATACACAATTTGTTCCTTAGGAACACAGTTCAGTACATAAACATTTAATTCTCAGGAGCTAAAATCTGGGCTACAGGTATCAAGCATATAAAGAAATTGTCCATGTCACCCAGGCAATCTGACTATCCAGCAAGGTTTCCAAGAATTCTACAAAACAAATGTCCTTGGGCAACCCTGTTACAAAGTAAAGGTTGGTGGTGACTGGAGTCTGCTCATGGGGAGGGAGGAGAGAAAGATTTAAGTGAACTTGCATGTCCCACTTCCTTACTATTAGAGCCCCAGGATCACATACAACAAAGTCCAAGAGGTAATCAGCTAACTCTGGCCCTGGTTATTAGTCCAGGAGCTATGTAGGGATATGCAATGGAAGTTTTATCTACTTAATAAACAAACCTTAAACAGACACTTCCCTAAGCACTTTGTAAATATTCTTATTTAATGCTGGCAGCAATTCTCTGAAGTAGAAACCTTATTATCCCTATTTTACAGATGAGGAAACTGAAGCACAAGGGGGTTAGGTGACTTGTCCAAGGTCTAGAAGCTAGACACAGAGAAGGCAGGATTTGGACCCCAGAAGTCTGCCTCCAGAGTCCATACTCTTTACCTCTATGTGACGATGCTTCTGGGTGTCATGGAAGAAGCAGATCCTGGCACAAACTGAAATGGATCAAATGTGTCTGGCAATGGCATAGTTTCTCTTCCAGTTTGACTCCACTCAGAATGAGAGGGGGAGGATTCCACCTCCCAAAGTAGAGGGTGAATGCAAGGCACTTTTCCCACATTTCATGTCCCTGGGAAACTTCCAGACCATGACCTCTCAATGTGCAGGAAGAGAGCCACTCTTTGTAGTACTGTCTCCATAGGACCTAATGCAGCGTCTGAATCAGAGAATTCTAGTAAATGTTTGTCAGAGAGAAGGAAGGAAATTGGGGGGGGGGGAGGGAGGAAGGGAGGGAGCATGAGAGGCAGGGAAAGAGGAATAAGGGAGGAAGGAAGGAGCTACTTAGTTCTCAGTTACCTATCATCTTATCTCCAGTTAGGAGTTAGGTGAGGAGAGCCTCAAGTGTTGCTACCGCAACGGATGTTTAGAGATACTCTCAAAATAAGTAATTTCAGCAACTGCCATGGCTTTTATCCCCACTGGCTCTTCTGCAGTATACTCCCCCTGCTTTCCAGATTCCTTAGTTACTGCTGAGCAACCGCACACACACACACACACACACGCACACACAAGCACATGCATGAACACTCATACACATGTACACACACACACACACACACACAAGTACATGCATGCACGCTCACAAGCACATGCAGGCACACATTTGTGCACATGCAGACACAAGTATATGCATGCACACTCATACATATGTACACACAAACACTCAAGTACATGCATGCACTCACACAAGCACACTCACACATGTACATGCACGCACAAACACACAAGTATATGCACACATGTTCACACAAGCACATGCACACATATACACATGCATGCAAAGTACATGTATGCACACTCGCACACATGTACACGCACACGTGTACATGTGCAAACATGAGTACATGCATGCACACTCACATAAGCATATGTATGCACACATATACGTGTGCACACATAAGTACATGCATGCACACAGGTACATACATGCACGTGCATACACAGGTACACACATGCACATGTACATGTGCACACAAACACACAAGTACATGCATACACACACACACACACACACACACACACACAAACGCTGTTTGCCCAACTAGCTAAGACACAACATCTCATTTTCTATTATTCTTTCTTGCCTATAAAGGACAGAGAAAGGACCCAAGAAGGGGCATCACCCTGACCTCTCCGTGTTTTTGGCAGAAGGCATGCCCACAGCTCCAACCTCTCCTCTGGCCATGAGAACCTCAGTGACTAACAGCACTTAGCTGCGGGTGAAATGTCACAGCATTTGAGAACGCAAGAGTCCAGAGGGACCTATTACATTACCATGTCCAAGAATTCTGAATCTTAATTTTGGGGAATCTGTTAGTGCCCCTCCATGGCCTGATCCTTCTCATTATACTACACTGTCTTCCTACTCTCGTGTCTTTCCCCAGTACCTCTTTGGAGCAACATCGTCAAACAAGGCAGTATAGCATTTCAGTTCAGAGTGCCAGGATTGATGCCAGGGGGGACTTCGGTTCCATCCTAGGCTCAGCCAGTTACAAGCTGTGGAGCTTTAAGCTCATGTCTTGCCCTCTCTGAGCCTCACCTCTGTCATATGTAAAATGGAAATAAGAATAGAACTATAACATAGAATTTTTTATGGAATCAATGAGATAATGCATCTAAACACTTAGTACAGAGTCTAGCACATAGCAAGTACTCAATAAATACTTATGATTATCTTAATTCTTCAGGCTTTGTCCCTACTCCAAACAGCAGCATCACGTTTGTGATGCCACATGATTTCGCTTGTTTCCAGAGTCAGAAAAAGCCCTCCCTTGTTAACCTTCATTTGGAAAGCAATTTAACTCTCTGACATTAAAAATTAAAATATAAACAGCCCAGCGCCTGATTTAATGGACAATTAAAAATTAAATTAACAGTTAGTAAGTGATGAGCTAATTTCGTTATTGTAACCACATTAGCCTCATACTTGGAGGAATACAAAAAGGGGAAATAGACCCCTTAAAATAAAAGAAAAATTACAGGCAATAAAAGATTTAAACTCGTATATCATAGCCTTGACAGATTCATTCTTTGAAGCCACTCGCCCCAAAACTCAGTTGTCTGATATTCATGCAAAAATGTTTAGATGACAAAGTAATGAGAATTAATGACCTGGTAGAAAGACAAAGAACACTAACATAATATTTTACTGTAATATATGGCGCAAACAGCTTGGTAAAGCAGCCTGGGTCACCTCAACCCATGCTGGTTGGTGGCCTCAGGAGAGACCAAGGATTTTCTTACCTTGTCTTCAAACACGTGGATCTGCCAGAGGTGCTAATTGCAGGTCTCAAGTCCACACTCTCTGTTGGGATCCTTGCACTCAGCTCTGACAGAAGGGGAAGATGAAAAGCAGCCCACACGACCTGGAGAGCCAACAGCAGAAGACAGGTTCTGGAAGAACTGTCCCACACTCCAAAGAAGTCACAGAGCTCAGCTTTTCTTCCCACACTTTCCCTGTTCTGTACCTGCTCTCCTTCTTCCCCCAGGGCCTTATTACTCTCAAAATCACTTTGTCATCATTGAATTTTAATGTACCTGTCCTTCTCGCTGGTCTAGAAGGTCCAAGAGTTTAGCGATTGCTTCTGTCTTATTCACCATGATATGCTAACATACGACATCGTTTTTTGGCAGACAATAGGTGCTCAGCGTTTGTTGTCTTGAATTGATTTAATGTAAATGAATGAAATATTTGTTCAATCTCAGATGTTAAGGATTCAAGATGCTGCCCTTTTTAGAGTCATTTGCCAGTTGAACAGGGGGATTGGAGATAACCATACTGAATCCAAAGAGATTGCTCAAGCACAGTGTGATTTCAGGCATCAAGAAGTGGCTGGGGGCTAAACGGAGAGTGTTGGGAGGGGAGGCTTCCAAGAACTCATCAAATCACAGCTTGTAGATGTCTATCTGCTCCGATTACATGCTGGTCTGGCTTCAGTGAACAGAAACTGTCTTAGGAGCAAAGGACACCACTCCGTTCTCACAATGTGTGAAGTGTCTGACAAAATACGATCTGATTCTGGTAAGATGTGATCTGAATGAGGCAACCTTCTGCCCAAAGGGTCCTCCTCTCCTCCATTTTTAAAGATCCCTACTGTCATAGTCTCTCTTTGGAGTAAAGGACATTTGTGGGCTTTTGGTAGCCCAGGATCCATTCCCTGTAGCTTTATTATGAGCTCCTTAATTTCCTTTGGAAGAATTTCCTCTCACTCATTGTGTGTAGTTTTTTTTGTTTTTTTGTTTTTAAAGATTTTATTTATTTATTCGACAGAGATAGAGACAGCCAGTGAGAGAGGGAACACAAGCAGGGGGAGTGGGAGAGGAAGAAGCAGGCTCATAGCGGAAGAGCCTGATGTGGGGCTCGATCCCATAACGCCAGGACCACGCCCTGAGCTGAAGGCAGACGCTTAACCGCTGTGCCACCCAGGCGCCCCAGTTTTTTGGTTTTTTTTAACGTTCACTTAGCCAGCATATAGTACATCATAAGTTTTTGTTGTTGTGTTCAACGATTCATTAGTCCACTGTGTGTAGTTTTAATACCAAAAGCCAAGGCACTTTACCTCCCATCCACGGGTATGTGACTCAAGTGTAACAGATCAGCCCTTTCTGCTATGACTTTGGATATTGACAGCCATATGGAGACAAAGTGGATGACATCACTTCTTCCAGAGCGACACATTTTCAAAGACACTGTCCACTTCATCCCACCCAGATACCAGAGCATTACTTTCCCTTTCGGAACTGGGTTCCCCAGCCTTCTCATTGATTCTGGGATCCAACAGCCTTCTAATAAATTTGTTTTCTGCTTCAATTAGCCCGAGTCTGTTTTAACATCTTTTAATCCAAGATCTCTAACTAGCATTTTTGGCCTGCAGAACAAGTGGTGAGAATAAGAGGAAGCCCAGATGAGGGCTCTCATCCAGTTACACAGCTAATTTATCATGTGTATTAGTTAGCTTCTTCCGAGGAAAATAACCCTAATGAATTCAATGTCTAGTGAAAGTGAAAGAAAGGAGGAGGAGAAATAATAGGGTAGAATCATGAGGGTAACAAGTGGTGGTAAGAAGCCAATAGAAGTCTTCTAAGACAATCTTTTTTTTTTCTTTTGCCTATTGTGCTTTGCTTTAATCTTAAGTAAATTAACAGATACTAATCAATTTAGCCTCAGCTAGGGAGAGAGGGATTCTGGGTGACTAATAGGACTTAAAAGGCTTTCCTGATACAAGTCCTCCTCAATCCCAGTTTCTCAAGTCTCATTTTCCAGAGGGTCCAGGTGTCCAGCCATGGGATCCTCACCTTATCTCTACATAATGGTCCAACCTCGTAGCCTTCACAGGAGGAAAACCTCAAGGACATACATTGTGGGGACACCACATCTGAAAATGTCACAGCTGTCCAATGGTCCGTATGTCAGCAAATACACGGGAGGCTTGGGAAATTGCCCTTCCACCTTTAACTGCCACCAGTCATGGGCCACACGGGTAGTATTAAGCTAGTTTATGGAATCGAGTATCAGACAGAGTCTATACAAGGAAGGAGAAGCAAAGAGAGGGTCACATTTGGAATGTCATTCAGTGTCTGCCTCCACATCCTCTGTCGCTTCCAATGACCTCCTCCCAAATGCCAGCTAATTGGGCCGTGTGCACGCTATGTGACCCAAGAACGGTGGATCCAAAACATGGCCAATGCCTTATGGCTCCTGTGACCTGGGATGAAAAGGTACATTTGGCCAATCAGACAAAATTATAAAGCTGGGAAGACCGAGATGGCACAGCATCTGAGGATGAAAATACACCTTGAGATATGAAAGACAAACCATTAATAATCCAAACTGTTGCGAGAGCAGAAAAGATGAAGAATGGAGGAAACTAGCCAACAGAGAAAAAGGAGATTGAACAAATGATTAGAACAGAGAGAGGATGAGAGAGAGAGAGAGAGAGAGAGAGAGAGAGAGAATCAGAGAGACTAGTTCCTATAGCAGCCGCAGGTCCTGACAGCTTTCTGGTTCTAATTAAGGTTCACAGCTATCCTAACAATACACCTCTGTTTTTGGAGGTAACTTGAAAGAGTCTGTTTCCTGTAACCGAAAGAACCAAACTGAAACAAAGGGAATCCAGTACACAAAGACTGAGGTGAAGAACAAAGGAGTCAATCCCAATTTTCTCTGGCCCCTCGCATTCTAGCCAGAAACAGATCTGTCTAAAATAACGTCTTGTGCCTGAAGCATGTTATATTTCTCAGACTGTGTGCACTATTATCCCATTTGAGCCTTATGACAACTCTCTGAGATAATAATGTTGGACACACATTCATTCAACAAGCATTTGTTCAGCCCCCACTGCATATATCACCGGTGCTCTTCTGAGAGTGAAGGGAGGAAGGAAAGAAAGGCCAAAGAATGATGGGCCCTGGGGCGCCTGGGTGGCTCGGTTGGTTGAGCATCTGCATTCAGCTCGGGCCATGATCTCAGGGTCCTGGGATTGAGCCCCGCATTGGGCTCCCTGCTCGGGGAGGGGGAGGGAGTCTGCTTTTCCCCCTCCTTCTGCCCCTCCCCCCTGCTCATGCGTGCTCTCTACCTCAAATAAATAAAATCTTAAAAAAAAAAAAAAAAGAATGATGGGCCCTGCCCTAGAGGCGGCGGCCAGCTGTGGACAGAGATATCTGCATTTTACAAATGAGGAGACAGACCAAGAGAGGGTGCAGGTGTATTCAAGTTCACCCAGCTAGTCAGTCAAGGGGATGAGATATTAGCTCAGGTCTCCTGAAATCATCACCTCTCTAGATTTCTATTGCAACAGGATCCTGCTTCTCTCATAGCCATGACCCCACAAGGGATTGGCAAACTTTTCCTTCAAGAGCCAGACAGTAAATATTTTAGGCTTTGCTGGCCATTTTCAGTCACTATCATGACTACTCAACTCTGCTGTCAGAGCACAAGAGCAACCTTAGACACTATGCTCACAAACAGGCATGACGGTATTCCAATAAAACTTTATTTACAAAAAAAGTGGCTGAGATTGCATTTGGTTGGGTTGACTGTGGACCATAGTCTGCCAACCCCTACTAAACCCTGTGTGCTTGAAGGACCCTCCCCCTCCCACAGCTATGACCTGCTAAGAGTCCTGAGACCTTTAAAGAAGACAAAGCTGTGTGAATCAAGTAACATTTAGATATTTTATTAACCTTATGATGCTTGACTGAGTGGACCACAGGAGAGACAATTTGCCATCCCTAACCCGACTTAGAAATGGATCATTTCACATAGATAATATATTTTCTCGAAGAGACTCTCAACATCCCAGCTGCCCATCACCATAACAACCCACACTCTATAATGAAAAACTAGAAGCAATAACAGTAAGGGAAGAATTCAGGCACTGACTTTTTTGGATATAAGTTTTGACATTTCAAGTTATGCTACTAACAGACTAGTCATCGGTGTCTTCAAATATCCTGAATTTCTTGGATCCACATGCTACATGTGTTTTCCTAAAGGCCAGTAGTCACATATAAAGAATCTTAAATTATTTAGAGTATGTATACACACCAAGAAGAAAACTCAGTCTGTATCAGAAGAGGCAAAAATACAGAATCAGAGATGATAGATACACTAAAAATTAACTGAGGAAAGCTCATAAAGGCTGTTGTATAAACACAGACAATTTAGCTTTATGCAAATTACTGGTGGGGTAGATAAAGAGAAAGCCAGAATTTATTTCACATTTTCCTGTCCTTCAGAAGAATGCATTCCAATTCTGTTTGAATAGTAAGCCTTCTTGTGGAGAATGTTATGACTTTTCTACCAACAGAGTCCACAATGATTAGGGGGATGAAAGACTCCTGAGTTAGACACATGTCCAATCCACTTCTGCTGGGTCACCAAGTCATGGACGTGGCACCCCTGTCTTCTATATAAGCAATTCCCTGATTCTGAGCTGTAGGAAGGGCTGAAGGGCACAGAATAATGGCGGCTGTTTGCCCAGGACAGAGCCTTCAGAAACATCCTCTGCCCTGTGCCTCCCTGAAAAAATGTGGAGGGAAGCTGCCTCTAAAAGCTCAGACAAATTCTGCTCACAGTACCCTAACTCTTGAGGAAAATGGTTTCCTGGAAGTGTTGTTTAGAATTCTCAAAGCTGTTCCTGTCCAACTATCACGACAGCTTAGTTTCAGACAATCCCTTCCCTCCTTGCTCTCAGAACTTCCATGGAGACTCTATAAAGGAGGGGGAGAGGCTAGCGAGGTGCATCTGCCTGCAGTCATGGGTGACCTGGGGGCTGCCATTTCAAGCTCCCCAGCAGTGGTGGCTCATGAATGTTTTATTAAATACCCTCCTTGGGATAGTTCTTAATTAAGGCAAAGAGCTACTCTCTTTAAGGCTACTATGAGCATCTTTTCAGGCTTCATGTTTATGGGACTGACCCTTTTCCTTGCTTGTGTCTGGAAGGTACCAAATAACAATAAAGATAATTATAGTTGACATTTATTAAGCCCTTACTATGTGCCATGTGCTCAGCTAAGCATTTTACATTCACTGGTAGCATTTAATCTGGAGAACACTTCCGAAGTAGGTACAAGAAGTATCCCCGTATTACAGTAAGGCAGGAGATTACAGTGCTTAAGAGTATGAACTCCAGAGCCTGATTCCCTGAGTTCAGACTCAGGTCCTCTACTTACCAGCTATGTGATCTTATGCAAGTGACTTAAACTTTCTGGTTGTATTAGTCATCTATTGCTGTATAACAAATAACCCAACAACTTAGTGGCTTAAAACAACACTCACTTATGATCTCATAGTTTGGGGTATGGCCTAGCTGAGTCCTCTTATTCAGGGTCTCTCACTAGGCTATAATCAAGGTGTCAGCCAGGGCTTCGGTCATCAGTTATGACTGGGGTAGTATTTGCTTCCAAGTTCATTCAGCCTTGGCAGGATTCAATTCCTTGAGTGCTTGTTGGACTGTTGGTCTCAGTTCTAATACGGCAGTCTGCTTCACCAAGGCCTGCAATCTGGGAAGGCAACTGAAACAGTCTTCTAGCAAAGTGGAGGTCTCAATTTTTTGTAACCCAACCAGGGAAATGGCATCCCATCATCTTTGCCATATTCTATTATTTAGAAGCAAGTCATTAATCTAGTCCACTCTCAGGGGGAGGGAATAACACAAACGCATGAATTCCAGGAGATAGAGATCACTAAAGACTACCTTAGAAGTTGGCCTTCCAGACCGGGTCTCGGTATCCTCATCTGTAAAATGGGGATACTGGTGCTACCTTGATAAGGCTGCTATGTATATTAGATGAGTTATTACATGCAAAAGCTCTTAGATTGGAGCATGGCATAAAAAAGTGTTGGCTATTATTATAAGGCATAAATATAACACTGAGAGTTTAAGTCACTTGCTCAATGTCATTTAGCTAGTGAGGGCCAGAGTAAGGACTGAATCCAGACAATATTCACTATTTTTCATCTGTGTGCTTTGAGATGCAGCGTTGACCAAGTCAGACACAGTCCCTGCTAGCATGGGACATCCAGTCTGGAGGAGGACAGACATCCAAGTAAGAGGGGTGTCTAACCTAAGTGTGGCTTGTTAAGAAACGTTTCCTTAAGGTTGTGACAGACCAGCTGGAATTGAAAGGATAAAAAGGAATTGGCTGGGTAAAAGGGGAAGGAATCCTGCTCCAGGAACTGAGAACAGCCTTTGGGGAGACTCTGGGGCAGAAAACCCATAAACTTGATGACATTATTCTCAAGTCTTCCTCTCTAGTCTCTTATGCACATCACATACTTCAAACGACAGGTCACATAATGCCTCATCCGTGCAGGTATCCAGTAGTTTTCCTTTCCAGTATCTGGAAATATTCCAGCTATTCTCCCAAAGCATTTGTTTCCATCTTGGAAGGAACTGTCATGCTGTTCTGCTTTGTCCAGTTAAGTTTGCCTCTGAAGTGCCTTTCCACTACTCTGCTCGCCTAGAAACTCCTTGAGGGCAAGGTCCATGGACCTCTCATCTCTTCCTCTCTGGGGGATGTTCACTTCAAACTTTGGGACCAGGAGACAGAGGTAGAAAGGAGTTTGGCTCTGTACACCGCTGCACCTTTGGATTTTATAACATTTGCAGGTATTACTTATTCCAAAAGGTAGAAGAAGTAGAAATTAGCAATAACAAGGGGAGGCAATGCTGCACAGTTAGAACAGCATACAGTTTGGCATCAGACATGTATACTTGTGCCTAGAGAGTCTAGCTGTGTGATTATGTGCAGGTGTCTTTACCTCTCAGAGCCTCTTTTTTCCCCTATAAAAGGGGATTATACCACATCCTTTGAAGGGTTGTTGTACTATATGTGATATACCCAGTGAAATACCCAGCACACAACAGGAACCATGATCTCAAAAATGCAAGCCAGTGGAGCTATTATCTTTCTTTATCCTGCTGGGATTTTAGATGGTTTAGCTCAGATTTTCCCTCCTCTACCTGCTAGTGGCATGGGGATTTTCCAGTACTGAGTTAAGCATTTATCTTAGGTGAAGGAAGAAAGCCAGGTCTTTAAAGATGTACGAGATGGAATTCCGGCAGCCTCCCCTACAGTGTTTTTCATGCAGCTGAGCAAAAATGAAGCCACACAGGGCAAAGGATGCATGTCAGGAAGCCAGGATGCCTTCCTCATGTAAGTTCCCATGTTGGGAAAGGAATCTGAGCACACCAAGGGTTTGCAGTGGAGCCAACTTTGGTGCCAGGCAAAACCCGTATGAAACAGTAGATTTCCCTATAGACTAAGACTCCGGAGGACAGGGCTACATCTCTTCGTACTTGCATCTCAAAAGCTACCACTAAGTGCATGTCTTGTAAATGATCTGGCCAGCCAGCTATTTACCTAGCCCTCCAATTTCTTGTGAGCTCTGAAATTCTTCAGTCGATTCACATACACTGAATTCCCTAGTTATGAACTCAGACTTGAACCCCACCCCCCCCAACACACACACAACACAGGTGGGTTTTTTCACAGATCTATTCTTCAGAGCGGGGTTTGTAGATGAGGGGCAGCTGTACATAGTGGCTAATAATCCAGCACTGAAGTCAGACATATCGATGTCAAATCACGGCTGTGCCACTTCCTAGCTCTGTGACCTTGGCTAGGTCATTTCCCGTTTCTGGATCTTCATTCCCCCAAGTGTACAAAAGAATAACAACAAATAGCTAATATATATTGGGTGCTTATAAAATACCATGTGCTGAATGAGTCCTTTACACATATTCATTATTAACGGTACCGACTTCATACAACTGATATGCAAACTAGGTCAGTGCTCAGCACACAGAGAGCAGCACAGTCATTGCTCAATAAATGCCACTTATTGTTGTTATTATTCTGCAACTGGGCCTTGAAGGCTTAACTTCTACTTCTTGGTCCACTACCAGCCTGATACCTAAGACAACTTCCTAGTCACTGCCATCTACCCCAAACAGATGGACAATCTTCCAAATAGAGAAGAAAAGCTCAATCACGAATCATGGGCATTAGCGTTTGCGAGGTTACTGATACCCGCAATTTCTGGCAACAGGTGTCATTACAGCAATACTAAAGACATTTACAAAAATTCCCTCTGGTCTAATGTGAGATAAATGCCGACAGTTGTCCCTTTTAGCAGCGTCTGCTGCCCTTAGGGATTCACATGTTAAAACACTCACGTGGCAAAAGCCACATCCTTCCTCAGGAGGAGCCTTTGCTACAGTAGCTGTTTGTAATAGCACAGTTGAATAGCATTTTCCATTGCTTATAAACACGCCTGCCTCTGGTACGTGCCAGAAAGATAACTGGCGGCAGAAGCCCCTCTCTCCACTCTGGAGCCCCCTCCCATCAGGTACCATCCGGCCCCCGTGATGAACCCCACACCTGCTAAATTGCTCCTAACCTCTCTCATCTCCTACTGTGCATTACCACCTCACTATATCACAGCATTAATTTGATTTATGGCCCAGACGCCCCACCTGAGGCCCGAGAAGATGGCTCCCCTCCGATCGCTTCCATCAGCGGCGTAAGTGGAAAGTAATAAAAACCCATACGTGGCTCAGACTTTCAATTTCAATTGGAAATTGAAACTGTGCAATATGATTAAAGTTTAATCTGCATCATCAATAAACATGTGTGGTAAAGCAATGAGGGTTGCTTCACCTCCTGGTCGCAGGCATGGATTTGATGACAGCGTGTTTGCTGTCTCTTGTCCAAACGCTGCATTTACTGGGGTTGCACACACTGATATACACGCGTGAGCATGCAGGGAGTTGGCGTAGTTGTAAAAAAATATGAAAATAATCATATGGACATGATGGGAGAAAAAGGTTGCTCATGCTCAGATGAAACTGGATTGAATCAACAGCTCTATATGGATTTGCTCAGGTGCAATGGTTTTTTAAGGCATACGAATACCCATGTATTCATTCATTCATTCATAAAGTATTTATTGAGTGCCTATGGTGTGTCAGATGCTGTGCTAGACCCCACAGTCATAATGGTGAGGGGGAAAGACAGGCACCATTTTTGCTTTCATGGAGCTTATAGTAATGGTTGAGCAGAATGTCAAAAAATTAGGCAATCAAACGTAAAATTGCTCCCACACTAAGCGCCTACATTAAAGAAGCTTATAATGTTCTGAATGCTGTAAAGAGGGAGATGTGACCTATTCTCTGAGGTCAGGGAGAGCTTCCTGGAGGTGCTGATGATTGAGCTAAGGTCTAAAGAGTGAGTCATGTGGGGTTCACTAGGCTGGGGGTAGAGAGAGGGGCTGGGAGCGGGGACAGACAGAACAATGATCCAGCCACAGGAGGCCATATATGCAAAGGCTGGGAGGAAGAGGAAGCATGGCAGATCTGAGGAAGGGCTGAAAGAAGGCAGAGCAGCTAGAGCAGAGAGGAGAGGAGACTCAAGATGAGCATAGAGATTTGTTTAGAGAAGTCACAAAGGACTTTGTAGGATGTGGCAAAGGACCTCAAGTTCTTTTTCTATGTGCAATGGGAAGCTTTCAGCGGGCTTAAGCAGGGTGGTTATGTGATCTGTTTAGAAGGCTGATGCACAAAGAAGGAACAGGAAAACAGAGTGGATGGGCAGAGGCCAAAGAGGGGGCTGTGTCTGTGGTCCAGGGGAAAGGGGAGGATAACCTGCACTTAGTGAGGACAGCGGAGGTGCAAAGCAGACACACCTGCTACCAGGTAGAAGTCAATGCCTGCCCTTCAAACACATAATAAATCAGCTTATCTCATCTCCAGTCTCATAGCCCTTACTCAATGTCTCCATCACCTCCATCAGCATTCCCAGACTCCAAGAAAGCAAGCCCTTCAATACACATTTTGGCAACTCTGGCTTCCACTTCCAAATTTACCTGCATCTTTACCCCATCCTTACGTATGTCTGTTCCTCCAGTGGGTAAAAGATAGACCATGTTTGCTTTGACCTCCAGACTTTTGCACACATTGTTCCTTCTTCCAAGAACACCCTGTCCCCATCCCCTTCACCCAGCTAACTTGTACTCAGTTTCCACATCTTTGTTCAGGGTTTTTCTTTTCTTTTTTTTATTATATTATGTTAGTCACCATACAGTACATCCCTGGTTTTTGATGTAAAGTTCCATGATTCATTAGTTACATATAACACCCAGTGTTTTTCCTTTGAGAATTCTTCTCTGACCCTCTCTAAACAACTGGCTTGGAGAGACCATGTATCACAACACCGATAACTACCTGCTTAGTTGGATCTTAGCAACCAGTAGACTGGAAAAATCTTGAAGAGAAGACCAAGCCTTGTTTCCCATTACATCCCTCAGGACCCTGTACAATATCTGGCACAGAAGAAGAGCTCAGTAAATATGTATCAGATGATTGGAGGGCTCTCCCTTCTTTCTAAAGTCAACCCCTTCCCTTATGCTGTTGACCCCAACTCTTGCTTCTTCAGTAAGATCTTGTTTGTCAATTGTCTCTTCTCTCTTGTATATATTCAAGCTCACCCTTTTAACTAGATCCTTGTTTGTAAGAAATTTCCCATCCTAAAGAGCACCTCCATTCAATCCTAGCTTCTCCCAAGGATAGAAGCATCCCCTGAGCTTCTACTTCTCAGTAAAGCTTCTAGAAAATATAGTCTACATGCTCTTTTTTTTTTTTAAAGATTTTATTTATTTATTTGACAGAGATAGAGACAGCCAGCGAGAGAGGGAACACAAGCAGGGGGAGTGGGAGAGGAAGAAGCAGGCTCACAGCGGAAGAGCCTGATGTGGGGCTCGATCCCATAACGCCGGGACCACGCCCTGAGCCGAAGGCAGATGCTTAACCACTGTGCCACCCAGGCGCCCCTACATGCTCTATTAGCCACATCTTACTTCCTTTACCATCTGGCTTCCACTCCTACAGTTCCACTGAGATAGCTCTAGAGAGCCTTGAAGACCTCCCAATGCCAAGTTCAGTTACTGTTCAGACTTTGTTCTATTTGACCCCTCAGTAATATTTGATGCTTTTGACTACCTGTCTTCTGCCTGAAACTCTCCTATCCCTTGATTTTCACAGTAATATTTCCTGGCTCGTCACTTACATCATTGGCTGTGATATTTCATTTATTCCCCTTTAGTGAACTTTCAGGGGTTTTCATGCCATTTCACAGATGAATAAACTACACATACAATAAACCATGTGATTATGAAAAAATGTTTCAAAAGTCTTCATCTGTTGGAAGTAATACTTTTGAGTGAAATAATGTCATATCTCGGAACTGCTTTAAAATACCACAGATGTAGTCAAATAGCATTAGTGTAATTAAAGAGGTAAGCGTAAATAAAAAATAAAATAGTTACATGATTCACCACCATGATTCCATCTTATGAAGACCCCTTTGGAGTCCTAAAACCAATGGTCTCACCATATATGTAAGCATACTTTAGAAAAATAGACTTGTCCAAGGGACAATGGTCTTTCTAACCACAAAGATCAACATACTTCAGGTGATGGTCTTGGTCTGAGCAAAGGTTCATAGTGTTCTGCCTTACATAAGGAAGACATCGAACCATAGCGTGTATGTTACAATGGAGGAAACATGTAACATGGACATGTAACCAGGAGACCTGAGTCCAATGTTTGACCCTGCCAGGATCCACACATGGGACCCTGAATGGCATATTTATCCATGCTGAGGGAAGTCTCACCATATATGTAGGTATACTTTAGAAAAATAGACTTGTCCAAGGGAAATCAATTTTGGATCTCTTAAAGCTTAGAAATTATAACTATCAAGAAATTTGAAATGTCTTGTTATTTGTAAAGAAAGGCAGTGTGTTGCCACAGGGAATGGCAGGGGCTCTTAAGTCAGTCAGTCCCCTGCTCCATGACTTACTAGATAGGTGAACTTGGACGGTCACCAGGGGCTTCAGAGTCAATTTCTATATATGCCAAAATGGGAGAGCAATTCATACCCTACAGGGTTATGGAGACGATTACAATGTGGAAACACATGGAACACAGTAGATAGCTCAAAATTCTTACTGGGGGGGGGGTGGACAAATGGGAGGCAGGGAGTACTACTGGCCCTCCAGGAGAACCTTAGATTGGTCCCTCTCCCCATTTCCTGTGCATCTTACTCACTCAGGATGATTTGCAGTTGGTGGCAAATTCAGCCCTGGGACCAGAGATCTGAGACTGGTGATAAAACTGTCAGCCAAGATTTGCTACATCTTTTTTTCCTCCCCCTAGTCTCCCATTAAAAATGATTTGTCGTTAGGGCGAAACATGGGAAAACAAACGTGATTAAAATTTTCCCATATTAAATACCTGCGTGGCAATGGCAGGCCTGAACTGAGCTCTCTGGAAAGGCTCTGATTCATCCATCTGGAAGGGGGATGAGCAGCTGGCAGCATCAGGAAGCAGAGCTAGAGTCTGGGTTTGTTTCTCTGCTGCCTCATACACATTCCCACATCTTCCTTCCATCTGGTTGACTTCATCCCATTGACTTGTCAAACACAGGTAGGGCTACTTGCGTTTGTAAGTGCCCCTGGGCACATGCTGGAAGCCACTGAAAATCCCAACTGGAGAAACTGCCTTCATCCCAGGCTTCAGTGAAAACTCACAAATGAATTCCCAGGGAAAATTAAACACACACACACACACACACACACACACACACACACACACACACACACAGGTATAGCTAACCAAGGATTAAATGTCTGGGGCAGGGATTGGCATTACAGCACTGGAAAGGTGGAAGAGGTAGGGAGGGAGGATGTGCTCTACTCTCCTACTCTTCCTTCTCACAGGTGAACAAAATCTCTTGTAACTTTCAGAAATGTGATAGATCTGTCAAAAATCCATGAGGTCAGTTACACAGGTTATAAAACTCCCTTCACAGCTTTTATGTCTCTCAGAAACCTTTTGCTTCCTAAAGGTCTGTGTGTGGTAGATCAATTGCAAAATCATCCACAATTCTTCATCCCTCCCTGTATCCATGCCCCTTGCAATATGGCTTTGCAACTCCTATCACTGAGAGGCAGACACTTCCCAATCCTTGATATTGGATGGTCTTGTGATGTGCTTTGGCTAATTGAATGCAGCAGAAGTGAGCATGTGCTGGTTCCAAGGTTAGGGCTCAAGAGATCTTGTGCACTTCACTTTCTCTCTCATAACAAGCTTAGGTTACTCTACTGGATGATGAAAGATACGTGGCCCAGGGACCACCCATCAGTTACTCCATCCAATAACCAGCTAATTTCCAGATATGTGAATGAGGCCTCCTAGACTAGCAAACCTACAGCCAACCACCATCTGCACCATCTGACCATATGCTGATGAATAAACCCACCTGAGATCAGCCCCTCTTGTCCTAGACTAGAACTGCGCAGCTTACCCACAGACTAACAAATATAAATATTTATCACTTGAAGTCACTGATGTTTTAGGTGGTTTGTTGTGCAGTAAAACTAACTGATATGAAGTCCATATGTGTTATAACGTACCATGTCCATCTTCATCACACACGTCTCCCCTGACTACCCCAGAAATGCTTCAACTAATCACAACCCAAAATTGAAAGGAGTATTGTTATTTGGCTCTGTAGAATATGGTAAGAATTTTGCTTCAGGTGAAAAGTCCTTCCCAAGGGCCCAGACAATAGCAATTCTTTCTTAAAGAGGCCAATGTGGTCCATATATACAATGGAATATTACTCAGCCATCAAAAAGAATGATTTCTCAACATTTGCTGCAACATGGACGGCACTGGAGGAGATAATGCTAAGCGAAATAAGTCAAGCAGAGAAAGACAATTATCATATGGTTTCACTCATTTATGGAACATAAGAAGTAGGAAGATCGGTAGGAGAAGAAAGGGAAGAAGAAAGGGGGGGTAAACAGAAGGGGGAATGAACCATGAGAGACTATGGACTCCAGGAAACAAACTGAGGGCTTCAGAGGGGAGGGGGGTGGGGTAATGGGATAGGCTGGTGATGGGTAGTAAGGAGGGCATGTATTGCATGGTGCACTGGGTGCTATACGCAACTAATGAATCACGGAACTTTACATCAAAAACTAGGGGTGTACTGTATGGTGACTAACATAATATAATAAAAAAAAATATTTAAAAAAAAAAGCGGCCAAGTGTTCAGTCACTCAAGGACCAATGAAAAGATAAGCCCTTGTCCTACCAAAGCCACCTGAGCATGATGTATGGGGCTTCTATTATCCCAGTAAAGGCACAATTTACTGAACTGGTTTCTTCTCATGGTGTTTGCAGTATGGTTGATTGATAAGAAATCTTGGGTAATAAGAGAAAGAACCACAAGCAGAAGTATATTTTAGTTGTGTTCACCATACTCATAGAGCTTTCCCTTCCCTCACTTTATCACCAAAGAAGGGGAGGGTTGATCTGGATTAGCCAGGCCAAGGTTGGCAAGTTGCCCTTCCACCCACTCTTTCTTCTTTTCATGAAATTGGAGAGCAGATATTACTTCTTACCTCTTGGGGAGGGACATTTCCCTCATTCCCTTGCAATCTAAGGGGGAACCAAAGTGAGACCCAGAGGAAAGTCTATGTGGGTCTAGACATGGGCTCCAGCACATGAGAGTATAAATGGTGGCTTGAGGGTAGGATCCACATGTTCTCTTAATGGCATATATGCTCTTAATATACTCCTGCCACACCTGCTCCAACCCAAAGGACTTTTGAGGAAATGCCTCTCTCAGTGGACAAACACGACTGGGATTCCATGCAAGAATAAAGGAGGGAGTGTATGGGAAGTTCTTGGACCAAAACGAAATTCAAGTAGAATGGGTTACTGATGACAGGACACTGATGATGGGAAAGATGGAAAGGGCATCAGTGATGTAGAAGGCTTGGAGTTGTAGATAAAACTGCATTTGTTAGTATACCCATGGAAACACTGGTCTGTAACAAGAGTGGCTGAGATACGGCTGTCTTTGACATGAAGGTATCAGTCATAAACTGGTCACAAAATGGGAAGTTAAACACATAAGGAGAAATGCTTGAAGTGTTTTCCTAAACAGAAATCTTTTCTCCTCAAATCAATCTCTAATTCCGCAACTCTTGACACTGTCAGAATTATTATTACAAGACCCATTGTCAGAATTATTATAACAAGGCTACTTCTCCATCTTCTGGCCCCTGCTTACCCTCAACAACCCCATTTCCTAACTCTCCCCTTCTTATACCTTACCTTCCAGCCATTGTTCCACCATGGGGAAGGCTGGGGTAATTCCTCTCTCTGGTTTTGTACAGGCAAATTGTCTCTATCTGGGACCTTTGTGCTCCTTCTCTCTTCTTAGATAACTCATTCTTCCACTCATCTTTCCTAGATAACTCCTCCTCATCCTTCATGTCTTAGCTGAGACATCCTCTTCTCCTAGAACTTGTGTCAGGGGACTCTTGGATGGTCATGCTTCAGCACGTGGAGAATTCCTGGGCATTTCCTATGTGTCATTGCTTCCTTCCCTTGAAGATACAGAACTGGATAAACTGTCACTTGAGGATCATAGTACTATAAGGCTTGGGCCATGCCCATGAGTTAATTTCTGTGAGTTACAACAAGGGAAGAAACAAAACCATGACCTTTAAATTTATCTTTTTATGACCTTTAGGTCATAAAAAATTTTGCATGCTTACTAGTTATTTCTAACACAGTATATAGGAAGCCTGCCCCCTCAGTGTCCAGATGTAAATACAAAAGTTGTAATTGGATGTCATCACTGTCAATAACTCTGGGTACAAATTGGAGGGCAGGTCACTCCTCCTAAGGAAGAACAGTGAAGTAGTGAACAGGCAGTGGTCAAGGACGAATCTTGTTCTGTCCTCTTACCCTAAGACTGAGGAAGAAGAGGGGAGATGCAGGTGCTTTCATTGCAGTTAGAGCTTTGAAATCAATTAAGGAAGAGCCTCATGAGCAGAGTTCAAAAACCAATGGGGTAATTTCCAATTATTTCTTTACGGTACCTTGACTAGACAGTAAAGGGGTTTCTTGAAAAAAAAAAAAAAGAAGCTGTACTGTACTGATTGATTTCTGTTTCTTGGAGTTCTGAAGCTTTCCCTGACTGCTTTATAAAAAGAAGCAATTAATGAATGTGCAACTGGCAAGAAAACAGGTGTCCAACCTGTTGAGTGAGATTACCCCGAGAATTTTTTTCTAATCCTGCTAAGAACAGGTTTGGGGTTCCTCCTCTATCTCCCACAGAACTTGTGGAGGGTAGAGGCAGACCCCCTCCCATAGTCTGTTTCTATTCCCTCTCCTCACTACCAGACTATGAACTTCTTGAGGGCGCGAGCTGGTGTTTGCTGGTCCTCAGAACTTATGGGGATGTTAACCTATGAGTCAGATGATGATCAAACACTTTCTCCTTGAAATTGACCTAAGTCTGGGGATTTTCCTTCTTTAGCAGCCAAGTCATTACCCACTCCCCCTGGGTTTGTGCATCTGTCACATTTGCAGCAGCTGGACTAACATCTTTGGGGTTTTGCCATATATTCATCTCTTCTCTGACTCATGGGTCAGTTCAGTATTCTTTCAGCTTCCAGAGAGCTGAGCAACAAGAGAGGATCTGACTACCGGTTTGGTTCAGGGCAACATCCCCAGATCAATCAATTACCAGCTTTGGTCTCACCAATTCAACTGACTGAAGCAAATGGCCCTTGAATCTATCCGCTTGTGTATTTTCTAGTGAGCAAATGACCCCAACTGGCAGTTCACCTGCCTTAGGTATCCAAGAACAGAACAGGCCTCAAATCTCAGTCCTGTAACTTACTTGGGAAAGTTACTTATCCTTTGTGTTTCAGTTTTTCATCTATAACATGGGGATAATAATAGTACCTCCTCTACAGACTTGTTATAAGGAATTAAAGAGAAAAAAATACACATATATAGTCTTCAAGGTACATGAGTGTTTGCTATGATGATAGTGACAATGATCACATTAAGGATGGCATCATCAATGATACAATGATACTTCACCTGTTCCATTCTTGGAGAGTGTCGATTGCCTGGGAACTAGTCCAAACAAGATGAAGATCGGATATGGACCTAGTACATATCTGATACCCAATACTGACCTAAACATAATTAGCATCCTTTGGGCAGGTTGACAGGATGTTTCTGTGTCCTTGTTTATGTTCCTTCCCCCTTGTCTTTTAGTATTTTTATCAGCTGGTAATTTGCTATGCACACACATTTCCTATTGACAGGGAAGTCAGAGAAAGTGCAATCTTACAGCTCAGATATTAGTTCAGTTGCTGCGAGTCTTGGTGGTATGATTGATGGGAGTTTTATTGCAAACCTAAAAATCAGCATTCCTTTCTCCCTGTTTTGGCATGTCAATGTTTTGGTCTTGCGCAACACGTCCTGGAGCACTGAAGGTAATAGAGCTCTAATGTGCTTGATGGCTTTGCATCAAAGCCGGTCAATGCACGATTGGCATCGACTTGGATGACAGAAATGACTAGATTAACGACATTAAGACACCCACCACCCAGTAAGGACAAAGTCCCAGAACCACAAACAGAGAGAGTATATGCCAGTAGAACACCAACTCCACCAACATTTATTGAGCACCTATACAGGCGAGGCTTAAGCCAGTACATCTCCTAGGGCATGAGTAGGTGTAAAATAGATTCTTGTTGGTGAATGAATGGATGGATTAATGGAAGTGTGTATATTGCAAATCACTGAGGAATCCATAAGGCTTCCTCGCTTGGAAACTGAATTTTCAAAAAGCAATCAAATCTAAAGGAAATTAGCTAGAAGAGATGAATATATGGCAAAACCGCAAAGATGTTAGTCCAGCTGCTGCAAATGTGACAGATGCACAAACCCAGGGGGAGTGGGTAATGACTTGGCTGCTAAAGAAGGAAAATCCCCAGACTTAGGTCAATTTCAAGGAGAAAGTGTTTGATCATCAGCCACAGGTATAAGTTGGATCATACAGAGATGGTGAGGGTGGCCTTTGCTTTAGCCTGTGTGCGTTAGAAGCCTTGATGTCATTCTTCTCAATGGTGATTGGATTACTGTGGTGGTGGGGGGAGTGGGGGGTGGAGCTTAGTCTTGGGAAGAAGAGACAAAAGAGTCTAGACGTCCTGTTTATCTTTCTCACGGTGCTATCTCCACTAGCTAGCACAGTGCCTGGCACATAGTAGATGCTTAAAATGTAGGTGAGTAGATGAATGAAGACATCTATAAAGCATACTACCTATCTCTATTATGATATAACATGTTACCTTCATTACCATGAAAATAATAGTGTATAATTTACAAGTAGTGTCTCTACATTACTCCCATGGTTCTAGAAGACAACATTTCATCTGTATTATTTAGTCTATAACCTATACACTAGATACCATAATGCAGAGGAGAAAACATTGTGTGGGCAATCAGAAGAAAGAGAAATGCCATCAGACCTGGGGAAATTAGGAAAGATATTATGGAAGAAGAGACATCTGACACAGGTCTTAAAGCAGAGGCAAAATCCAGACTGCCAGGACATTGCATAAAACAGGCTTAGGAAACAAGAGAAAAATTTCAGCAAAACACAAATAAAGAGCAGTGTTTCTCCAAATGGTTCCTAAGGAACCATTTACGCAAAACCACCTGGGAATCACCATCTCTACCTACTGGGTCAGAATCTCTGTTGGTAAGGCTGATGAATCTACATTCTAACCGACTCCCTAAGTCATTCTTATGAGCTACATTTTGGAAACTATTTCCAAAAGCACCAAGCTCACCCTTTCATTTAATCATTTCAACTATACAAAGTGGTAGGCATGATTATCCTCAATTTATGGTTAGGAATATTGAGGTTCAGGGAGGTCGCATGACTTGCCTGATGTCGCTCAGCCTATAGGTCGAAGAGCTATGATTCAAACAGAAGATATGGAACCTTCAGTCTTACCGACCATTTGCCAACGCCCCTTTGAATGTAAGACTACAGGACAAGGTGTGTGAGGGGGGCTATAGGAGGTGACTTTGAAAGAGTATGTTCTGATAATAATAGGAGGAGAGATCGATAAAGACAATGATACTGTTTTATATCTCTTCAAGGAAAGAAAGAACACACCACCACTCTGGCTGCAGCAGACTTTATCAGGAGACTCTGATTAATGAGCAAAGCACTGGACTTGGCTTCCTAATAGATGCCTGTTCTATTACCAGGAGATTTCCATCTTGGCCACACAATGCCACAGCGTGCTCTGGCAGCCCTGCGTTTGATCAGGCGCATCTCTGTTTTTAAATAAAAAGGTCAATAAGCACATGCATCCAGCAGAGTAACCCAGGGATCGGAGATGAAGTTAAAGCAGGTTACATGATTATTGGGGTTTAGCTCATCACTGGAATGTGAACTGTGTGGCTGGACATTTTATTTGTGGTCAGCTAGACAGGGAAGGTTAAAACATCAGAGGTCAAAGGTCCAAGGTCATGGGTCCAACTGACCAAGGCAGCCAACCTTCCTTACTGTTTGAAAGCCTCACTTGCCTTCCAACCCTATCTGGCCACCCGAAAAGTCCATGGAGGGGAGACCCCGTCAGGTTTGGTGATTCAGAGGGCCAGCCTGCTCTCTCCCTTCCTCTTGTTCCCTGTTCCAGTATCAACTTCCAAAGGACTTCTCTGACCACCTACTGGGACTAGCGTGGCCTCATCTTCCTCCCTGGGCTTCCACATCCCCTTCCTTGCCTTTGCCTTTCTTCATGACTCTTAGTGATACCCAATATTATACTATCTCCCTATTTGTTCTTTTGTTTATTGCCTTTCTCTCTCCACTAGACTGTAAACTCCATGAGGCTAGACAACTTTGTTCTCCTGCATTCCCCAACATCCAGGGCTGTGCCTGCCACATCGTTAGACACCGCATAAATTGAACAAAAGAACGATGTGTTGGCACAAAAGTGTCCTCTACTCCAAGGAACAACTTCACTCTCAGTGAACTGCCTTGCCTTGGTGACGTCACTTAAAAATAAAACCTTTGTTCCCAGTTAAATTTCTCAACAGCTTTTTTCTCATCATCCCTAGGACAACAATCAATGTTGTGAGGTGGTTTACTGGAGCCTCTGGTTTCCAAGCTCCCCCTCTGGACAATCAAGTGCTCCTTTATGTCTTGCATCTGTGCATCATACCTTCTTCAGGGTGACAGAAGTTCCCTGCTCTCCCCCACTTTCAGTTCTTTCTATCTGCACCCTCTCATCCTGAAACACCCTTTCTTCTTCCTCCTTCCTTGCCTGGTAAGTTCCTGGGGATGCGTCCCCCCTCACTTGCACATTACTTTCTAGGGTGGCCTTTCCTGAATTCTCAGGCTCAGCTAGCTTCCTTCCTATATTTCTCCATAGCATCCTGCTTTTCCACCTTCTGCCACATTTAAACATTTGAGCATTTGCTCAGTGTTTGTCTTCCTTGTAGACTCCACCTCGTGAACGCCACCAAGGCGGGGATGGTCTCATCCTGACATCGGGGTTCCCAGCGTGTAGCACAGTGCTGGAGTCAGTGCTCAATAAATATTGCCTTTATGAATGAATGCACGCACACATGAATAGCAGAGTCCCCGGGAGTTATCTCCTACTGAAATTACCTCCAAACACAAGACAGACATCTTCATCCCCCGAGATGGTGTTCAAGGACATGGGTGATTTCTAGTCTCAGTGTTGGCAGCAGAGCCTCACTCATTCCCTTCTTCTACAGGTCCAGCCCCTCACTGAGCAGATTAAGTGTTCTTCTGATCACCAAAGACCTGTGACCTCACCCCAGGAGCTGAGGTCATTACCAGGTCCACACCCTAAATGGCGGAGATGTTAGGGACCTGGATCTGTTGCAAATGTATGATTTAAGCCTCTAGCTAAGGTGAAAAAAACCACAACTAACTCAGCATCTAGAATGCTAGCAAAATTTGAAGCAATCTAGAGGACTGCACTGAAATTGCAAGTAGGAGGCCAAGGGGAAGAGGCCAAGGGAAAGAGGCCATGGTAGCTTCATATCCATAGAGAACCTGGTCTGGGAACCACAGGGGAGGAAGACAGGAGCTGAGTAGGGGAGGAAAAACACATGGAGACCTTTTATTGCTTTTGTTTAACTCCAATTACAAAAATCATAAACACATGCAAAAATCTCCCATAATTAACCACCCAGAGATAACAACTTTTAATATTTAGCTGCATGCCCTTTTGGTACTGAAAAAGATGGGCTGGAGGCTGCACTTAGATTTAATAGCCAGCCTTCTTCACTTAGCAATGCAACACGATTATATTCCAATGGGAGGCAGATGGCATCAGTTAAAAACATAGACTTTGTAATCAGAGAGACCTGCATTTTACTCTTGCTGAACCACATACTATGTAGTTCTTTTGGCAAAATGCTTAAACCTTAATTTCCTCATCTACAAACTGGGGCAGGGGGGAGTGGAATCAATCTCTATGTCGAGAAAATTAAATGAAGTAAAATATGTAAGTTATTAACACTTGAGCCTGTTGCATAATAGATGTTTGCCTTGCTATCATTATTATTGGTATAACATCAGCAATTACTTCTACCCAACATCATTTCTGATGGCCAAAATGTTACAGTGAATGGATTTGCTTACCCAATCCCTACTGGTAGACATATACACTGTTGTCATTTTTCTTTTCTGTTGGGTGGGGCTTCAGGATGAGCAGCCATGGCAAGGGTCCCCAGGACAAAAGAGAGCACGAGAAGCATGGATACTTTCAGCAAATGTCCTGGTGCCAACAGTGGGCAGTGCCAATGACACATGAGTTCCCAAGGAGGAAGGAAGAGGAGAAGAGGGGATGATAGTTGGGACCACTCAAAGGAGGACAAACAACCATATTTCATTTTTATGCTAACTGACCAAATTGTTTCACTGGGTTGGAGACAAGAGTGATGGAGCAACCCACAGCAGCTAGAGTGACATTTTAAAATGCAACTCAGACACACTTTCTTCCTTAAAACAAATCCATTCCTTTTATCCTGGCTTGCAAAGTCCAGGATAAAACATCTGGCAGCTGTCTCCCTCTCTGACTGCCTCTCCTATCACTCTCCCCCTTTGCTCACACTAGTCCGACCAGGCTGGGTTCCTTGCTAGTCTTCCAACTTGCAATGCTCATGCCTGCCTCAGGATCTTTGCACTTGCTGTTCCCTCTGCCAGGAAGACTCTCCCCCTAATCTCTGCATAATACACTATTCATGAGGCAGGTCTTTGTACCTCCTCTGAAAGGTCTTCCCTGACCACCTTATCTAAATGAGCTCCCCTCTGCACCACCACCCTCCATCACTCTATGACCCCTTACATGTTTTGTTTTTCTTCACACCATTTACTTCTACATGGGAGTATACATGCATTTGTTTATTGTCAGTCTTCCCTACTAAAGCAAAAGCTACGTATAGTGAAGCAGGGGCTGCTTGTTCATTAATGTATTTTCGGTGCCTAGAACAGTGCCTGCAACATAGTTGGTGCTCATTATTTATCTTTAGAGTGAATGAGTGAGTCTCTAAGCTGACTTAAGGTGCTGGGACCAACATTGCCTATGGAGTAAAATAAGTTGACACATTTCTTTTTTTCTTTTTTTAAAGATTTTATTTATTTATTTGACAGAGATAGAGACAGCCAGCGAGAGAGAGAACACAAGCAGGGGGGAGTGGGAGAGGAAGAAGCAGGCTCATAGCGGAGGAGCCTGATGTGGGGCTCGATCCCATAACGCCAGGATCACGCCCTGAGCCGAAGGCAGACGCTTAACTGCTGTGCCACCCAGGCGCCCCAGTTGACACATTTCTGGTACTTGGTATACCACAGTAGTTAAAGGCAGAGATTGAAGCATTCATGGGTATGCTGGCTACATCGCTTCCTGGGTGTGGGACCTTGGGGAAGTTGTATGACTTCTGTATGCCTCCATTTCTCATACATAAAATGGGAATGACAATGACATCTATCTTATAGGGTTGTTACAAGAATCAAACGAGAATTAAGTGTAAGTAAGGTGCTTAGCAGATATCTCCTACTTAGAAAGCCCTCAAGAAAAGTTATTTCCTATTATTCATCAATTAATTCCTTAAATCATTCTATTAAGTCTTTCATTTATTCACTCAACTATTCATCCACAGAGTTAATATTAATACGTCCATCTACCCAAAGCCATCTATAGATTCAATGCAACTCCTATCAAAATTCCAATAGAATTTTTCACAGACGCAAAAAAAAAAAAAATCCTAAAATTTATATGGAACCACAAAAGACTCCAAATAGCCAAAACAATCTTAAGAACAAAGCTTCATACTTCTTGAGTTCAAACTGTAATTACAAAGGTGTAGTAATCAAAACAGCATGGTACTGGCATAAAAACAGACATAGGCCAATGGAACAGAATGAAGAGCCCAGAAATAAACTAACACAGTCCACTAATATTTGACAAGGAAGCCAAGAATACTCAGTGAGGAAAGGATAGTCTCTTCAATAAATGGTGCTAGGAAAACTGCATATTCACATGCAAAAGAATGAATCTGTTACACCACTCAACAAAAATTAACTCAAAATGGATTAAGGACTTAAAGGTAAAGGAATTGGAATCATAAAACTCCTAGGAGAAGACATAAGGGAAAAGTCCCTTGACATTAGTCTTGGCAAGAGTTTTTTGGATAGGACACCAAAAGCATGGCAACAGTAAGTGGGACCACAACAAACTTAAAAGATTCTCACAGCAAGAACAAACAAAATGGAAAGGCAACCTACACAATGGGAGAAAATATTTGCAAACCATATATCTGATGAGGAGTTAATGTCAAAATATATAATGGCAATATAATAATAATGGCAAATAATAATAATCATCATCATCTGATTAAAATGGGCAGAAGACCTGAATAGACATTTTTACAAAGAAGACATACAAACGCCCAACAAGTACATGAAAATGTGCTCAACAACACCAATCATCCAGGGAAATGCAAATCAAAACTACAATGAGATGTCACTTCACACCTGTTAGAATAGCTATTATCAAAAAGACAAGAGATAACAAATGCTGGCAAGGATTAGAGAAAAGGAACCTCGTGCACTGTTGGTGGGAATGGAAATTGGTTCAGCCACTGGGGAAAACAATAGGGAGGTTCTTCAAAAAATTAAAAACAGAACTACCATATGATCCAGCAATCCCATATCTGGGTATGTATCTCGAGGAAATAAAATCACTATCTTGAAGAGATATCTGCACCCCTCGTTTTCACTGCAGCATTATTCACAATAGCCAAGACATGGAAACTCCCTAAGTGTCTGTTGATGGATAAACAGATAAAGAAAATGTAGGGTGCCTGGGTGGCTCAGTTGGCTGAGCGTCTGACTCTTGGTTTTGGCTCAGGTCATGATCTCAGGATTGTGGGGCTGGACCCGAGATAGGCTCCACGCCTAGCGTGGCGCCTGCTTGAGCTTCTTTCTCTCTCCCTCTCCCTCTGCCCCTACCCCCACTCCCCTGCTCGTGCTCTCTCTCAAAAAAGAAAAAGCAAAAGGAAAAAAATGTAGCATAGATATAGGATGGAATCTTATTCAGCCACAAAAAAAAGAAAGAAAGAAAGAAAGAAAGAAAGGAAGGAAGGAAGGAAGGAAGGAAGGAAGGAAGGAAGGAAGGAAGGAAGGAAATCTGGCCATTTGTAACAACGGATGGATCTTGAGGGCATTATACTGATATAAGTCAGATGGAAAAAGACAAATACTGTATGATGTCACTTTAATGTGGAATCTAAACAAGCCAAACTCAGAAACAAAGAGTAGATTGGTGGCTGCAATGAGCTGCAGGTGGGGAAAATGGGGAGATGTTGGTCAAAGGATACAAACTTCCGGCTATAAGGTGAGAAAGTTCTAGGGAATCCAAAGCACAGCAACCTGACTGTAATGAATAATACCATATTATACACCTGAAAGTTGCTAAGAGAGTACATCTTAAATGTTCTCATCATCACAACAACCAAAAAAAGGAAAAATGTAATAATATTAAATGAAGGATGTGCTAACTAACCTTACTATGATAATTTTATAATATACAGATGTATCAAATCATCATACTGTGCACCTTGAACTTAGACAATATTACATGTCAATTATATCTCAATAAAGGTGGGAGGGGAAACAAATATTCATCCATTTATCTGTGCATTTTTCAGTGATTTTCTCATTCTTTCACAGTTCACACCTCTATCCATCCACTGACTCCATCCACCCCCACATGTCCATCTCTCCAACTGTGGTTTAAAGAAATGTTTGCCAAACTTATTGTGAGGGATGCCACGGCAATGGCTGAAGGACTAGAAGCATAAGATTATTAACAGCACTGGCATGTTTAGACACCCTGCTGAACCCAGTCCACTTATGCCTGGGGGCTCACCCAAGAATGTGCCCCTGTCCGCATACCCTGAACACCCCCTCCATGCAGCCCAGGGACACAGGTCCAAGACCCAGCTCCCTGCAGCCTGGAGCCTCCTTCCCTCTCTTAGGCTGCACCTGTGTGTAGTTTGCAAACACAGCTAATCCCCTCTGAGCCAGGGAAGCATGCTTTGCCCCAGCCCAAGACCCTACAAAAATCTCTTATCTACCTCACACTGGGATGGCACTGTTCCCCCAGGTGCTAAAAACACCCAATGCTGCGGCCACTTGCCTGTTCCCCAATCTAGCTGTTTCCTGAAGTCTCAGTTTTTACATGTTCCTAGGGTGGGGAGACCCATGGGGCTCCGGAGTGAAGCTGAAGATAATCAACATGATGATGGTACGAAAACCAACATCCATGAATGTGGCGTCCTCTATGTGCTTGGTACCAAGAACCAGTCCTAGGGAACGCTCGCTGCAAGTAACTGGTGCAGCCACCCCACTGCCAGCCAGCAGACTGTCTGTCCTGGTCAGCATATGTACCAGTGAATAAAACTCCTAAATATTATGGGGCCAGTTCACAGATGTGGAAGTGGAGCTTTACCAAAAAATCACTCACAGAGTAGGTGAGCAGGTCTGGGATTTGCTGAGTCCTGAGCTTGCTTGCTTACCCCTCATTTTGTGTATTTACGTATTTACAGTGAACATATCGGCTTTATTGGCAAATGTCTTGGCTGTGATTTCATTTTTTTAATTCAAAAAAATTGAGCTACCCTATGATCCAGGAATTGCACTACTGCGTATTTACCCCAAAGATACAGACGTACTGAAGAAAAGGGCCATATGCACCCCAATGTTCATAGCAGCACTGTCCACAATAGCTAAATCGTGGAAGGAGCCGAGATGCCCTTCAAAAGATGACTGGATTAAGAAGATGTGGTCCATATATATAATGGAATATTACTCAGCCACCAAAAAGAATGATTTCTCAACATTTGCTGCAACATGGACGGCACTGGAGGAGATAATGCTAAGCGAAATAAGTCAAGCAAAGAAAGACAATTATCATATGGTTTCACTCATTTATGGAACATAAGAAGTAGGAAGATTGGTAGGAGAAGAAAGGGAAGAAGAAAGGGGGGGTTAAACAGAAGGGGGAATGAACCATGAGAGACTATGGACTCTGGGAAACAAACTGAGGGCTTCAGAGGGGAGGGGGGGTGGGGGAATGGGATAGGCTGGTGATGGGTATTAAGGAGGGCATGTATTGCATGGTGCACTGGGTGTTATATGCAAGTAATGAATCATGGAACTTTAAAAAAAAATAAAATAAATAAATAAATAACTCTAGAAATTTTTTTTTAAATTCCTTAATAATCTGCAGTAAAAAGAATCATTTACGGAACACCCAAATATCCTTCACCTAAATGGCTCTTGCTTTCTCTCTCCCAGAAGGCGCACACACACACACCCCTTTCTATTCTCTCTCTCAGCACAGGGCAGCCACCATGATAGTTCGAGTTTACCCTGGTAACCACTGCCCCCCACACGGTCCTGTCCCTACAGCCACTGCAGGGTGCTTCTTCCTGCCCAGCCAGAAGTCATCTTGCGCTTCTAAGCAAGCTCCAGATACCTGACACTCACCCCCTAACGGCAGACTCCTCACCCACAGCCCTGCTTCATGGACCCCGTTACCTGCCATGGGGAGCAGGGAGGGTCTCTGACCCAGAGGGACCCCAGCCATGGGCTGGCAGGAGCCTCTGATCTGAGTGGGATGAGACAATCAGATTCTCCCACTTCGCGACTTGAACCAAGAGAAGGAGAAGATACTTTCTAGGGAGTTACAGGCACTAGAACCTGGAAGATCATAGTGACTCAGGGGCCGCTGTGAAGACTGAAGCCAGGGGTGCCTGGGTGGCTCAGTCGGTTAAGCGACTGCCTCAGCTCAGGTTATGATCTTGGGGTCCTGGGATCAAGCCTGCATCAGGCTCCCAGCTCGGGTGGGAGTCTGCTTGTCCCTCTCCCTCTGCCCCTCCCCCCCACTTGTGTGCTCTTGCTCTCTCTCAAATGAATAAATAAAATCTTAAAAAAAAAAAAAAAAAAGACTGAAGCCATACAGAAACAAAGGAGGATGGGACAGTTGCACCAAAATCATGCAGAAAAATATAATAGTATTAATAGTAACAATAAGAGCTTAGATTTATTGAGCAGCGAGCATGTGCTGAACGTGGCACAATCATGAACCCATTTAATACTTGGCACAGACGTACATGCAGTATCGCCCCGTTAAGACAGAGCCACAGAGAAGTGAAGTAACTCAGCCGAGGTCACACAGCAAGTGACTGGAGAAATCTATTCGCAACCATCATCCACTTAGTCCCGGGCATTCTCCCTGCCCTTCCTGAGGCCCACTGGGCTGCTTTCTCCCGATTTCCGCGAGACCTTTCTGTGTCTCACTGCTGAACCTCGACTGTCCTTGAGCTGGCTGGAGGGGTTTTCTGTTGACTCCAATCAAAGGGAACCTAACTAGAGCACCTAGTCTGACCTGCGATTTAAACATGCCTCTGCGCAGAGGCTGGATTTCCTTAAGAACAACACTCATGCCCACCATTCCGACCGACTGCCTGGAAATTTGAAAAGGCATGTTCGCGCATTTCCAAGGAGCTAAGGAGGATGCATGAAGATTAATTATACCTGATCCATTATCAATAATTTAATATGCATAACCTGTCTGTGATGGTTTATTTAGATGCCACCTTGGCTTAATTTTACGTAAAAGAAAATTTATCAGGACTCCCACACTTTCACTTGTAACCTGACACAACATAACCCAATTTCCCAGAGAAGATCCTAAGCTTCAAGGGTTTGATTTTTCCCACCACTGAAATTTTCAGGGAACTAATGCTTGCTTGATTGGGGAGAGACTTTTTTTTTTTTTTTAATCATAGGTAACCAATTTTTTGAAAATTAGCATTCTTCAAAGTACAGTTAACACAAATGACAGCAAACATAATTGAATCTCTCTCCGATGATTTAGGAGGTACTTCTGAATGTCACTCCCCTTTATTCAAGCCCGTAAAAAAAAAAAAAAAAAACAAAAAAACTGGATAATAAAATTAAACCCTTACCTTTGCTTGTTGGAGCTTTCTGGGTATTACATGGTTGCAGGACTAAGTCAAACATAAATGTCACATCTGGTTTCTTGGGCTGTTTATCAGAATCTTCTGGGTCACAATGAACGATGTGAGAAGATACTCAGCTTTTTTGTCTGGAGCCAGTCTGCTGCTTCCACCCCCACCAAGCTGGTTATATGCCTAGATTGGCTCCATTAGAAGCTGGACATTAGCTCTGAATTCCAAGGTGGCTGGGGAAAACCAGGGAGTTTTCATGTTTGGGAGATAACAATCCTCACCTAGCCAGAGCTATTTTGAGGATCTGCGATTCATATGTCATGTATGTGATCCAGGGTCATGTGCTTATTAGCATGTGATTAAGAAATGGTAAGTGTTAATAAGTTAATAAATACCTGAGCACTTGAGTGGAGCCAAAACTCTAGTCTTCTGGGCATCTCCTAAATATCTGGACTTGTATTTGTTTTCACAGCAGATGGAAAACCAATTCTACTCCATGATGTTCCCCTTCAGAGAACAATTCAACAACAAGTCCCTTTTAGTAGAGGAATATCCAGAGAGAAGCAGGAGGGTTGAAGTCACAGCCTCAAGGAAGTTTTGGTGTCATAGAAACTCACGCGACCCAAAGGCAAAGGACTTGGATTCGTGTCCCTATTCTGTGAAGCCAGCACTGCGGGACATGGCTCAACAGTGTGTAATGATTTCATGGAATCTACATCTCTTTTTTAACTTCCACCTACTGGCTCATTTGTTTCTTCTTTGATTCAGCAAAGTAGGCACCTCCCAGGAGCCTGGAGCTCTTCTTGGTGTGGAGGAAACACCAGGAACTGAATCAAACCAGAAACTGCCTTCACCAGAGGTTCCAAAGGAGGAGGGAACAGTGAGACAAGAATGCATGATGACCTTATCCAGTCCTGGGGGTAGACAGGAGGAGGTTCAGAGAAGGTTTCCCGGAAAAAGTGACATTTAAGCTGAGAGCTGGAGGATGAGAAGGAATTAGCATCCACGTTTTTCCTTGAAGAACAGCAGAGAAAAGGTTTGTACTTTCCAAATATTTGAAGTCAGCTCTCTAGCCTCATTTCCTATTACTTACCTATTTTCTCACCCTTCTCTGGCCACTCTGGTCTACCCTGAGGAGTTCTCTTCTTCCAAAGTAATATTCTTTTCCAAAGGCGACACAATTCTAGGCTCTTTTACCACTCTGACTGATCTGCCACCAACAGGCTCCATTTGACCTAAACTCCTTAAAAGGGCAATGCCCCATTAATTTCTCCTTGGCCACTATGCTACGTGGATCAATAATGAGAAATTATACCTTGATGGCAATAATAAGATTGGAATCTTCTCGTGTGCCCAAATCAAGAATGTCTTTCTTCTGTTTGTTTGGAAACGTTTCTAGGACTCCAATGATGTGCTGACCAATGTCCCAGACACTAGGAGTTTCTGCAAATGGGATTCCCCAGGAATCAGACACCAGAGCAGAGTTAGGAATGCAAACAGGTTACTGGGGAGTTACACATGTGAAGGGGACAGGGAGGAAGCTAGACTGGGCAGGAAGAGGCATTAGATCCCAACACAGATCTAATAAAGTCTCCATAAGTCCAACAGGGGTCTTTGGAACAAAGACTAAGTAAACCAATCTTGAAAAAGTAGAACAAAGTTGGAGGCCTCTCACTTCCTGATTTCAAAACTTACTACAAAGTTACAGTGATTGAAACCCATAGAATGGTAGAAATATCTGCAGATCATCATTGACAAATCTGATAAGGGTCTAGTATCTAAATATATAAAGAACTTCTACAACTCAACAACACCAGCAAAAACAAAAGCACCAATTTAAAAGTGACCAAAGGAATTGCTTAGACATTTCTCCAAAGAACATATACAACTGGCCAACAAGCACATGGGAAGATGCTCCGTATCATCAGTCATTAGGGAAATGCAAATCAAAACCAGGAGAGATACCACTAGGATATAAAAATGGAAATTATCAAGTGTTGGAAAGGATGCGGAAAAATTGAAATGCTTGTGCATTGCTGATGAGAATGTAAAATGGTGCAGCCATTCTGGAACACAGTTTTGCTATTCCTTACAAAGTTAAAGAACTTCCATATGACTCAGCAATTTCATTCCTAGCTTTACACCCCAGAAAACTGAAAAATGTACGTTCGAACTAAAGTTTGTACACAAATGTCCACAGCAGCATTATTCGTAGTTGCCTAAAACTGAGAACAACCCAAATGGCCATCAGTGGATGAATGGATAAACAAAATGTGGTATTCTGATACAACACAATATTATTTGGCCATAAAAAAGAATAAAGTGCTGCCACTTGCTACAATGTGGATGAGCCTTGCAAACATTATGCTAAATGAAAGAAGTCAGTCACAAAAGGGAGAAGAGAATGGGGACTGCCTGCTTAATGGGCACAGTTTCTTTTTGGGGTGATGAGAATGTTCTGAACTGGATACTGGAAATGGTTACATCACACTGTGAATATACTAAAAACCACTGCATTGCATACTTTAAAATGGTTGAAAGAATGAGTTTTGTGCCATGTGAATTTTATCTCAATTGCAAAAGGGGGGAGGTGAAAGAAGGGGTACAGGATGTGGTGAGAGCAATTTACAAGGAGGGCCTTGCCACATCTGGGACAGTCACGAAAGGCCTGAGGAAGGATGGCTGTCTTTGATTCTTCTCGAAGCCCATCTGCTGACTTCCAGGTGCTATCCTGCCCTGACTTCTGGGGCTTTGGTGACTCAGGGGTCTAGAGGTGGATGACCTAGGTGAGCGCTTCTGGCCAGGCTGTTTTATCCTCCCCAGCTGACCGTCAGGACAGAATCAGGAAAGAGGAAAGAAAGAGAGCAAAGGACACAAGGCATAATCTAGGGGGAGACGAGGGTGGGGGGGGGGGTGGGCGAGAAAACATTGTTTTCTTCCTTTTGTCTCCAAAGCCAGGTGACAGAGAATAGAAATGGGGAATGTAGATCAAAATGTAATTTTCCCTTACAAGCTGCGGTGCGGCCAGGGGCTGGGGAGGCAGCCTGCCCTGGGGAGCTGCTCACGCGGCAGTAAGTCATCGGCAGCTCTGCACAGAAGCGGTGCTTATTAAAGGTCAAACGGAGCCAGCGGGGGAAGGGCAGATGGAAGCAATAAAGGGGCAGAGGGGGAGGGGGCTGGTTCTGATTAAGAAGTTGTCCCAAGCAGGGCAGAGGCCAGTCATTCGAGCCTGCAGGTGATGCTCCTGACACCCACCAGGGACCCCTGGGCTGGAAAATGCCGCCTTTGTCTTCACGGCCCGAGAATTTCCCTGGCCCCATGCAAAGATCAACGGTGAATCAATAAAACACCGGCTTGTATAAGAAACAACAGCAAGCCAGAAAAACAGCATTGGAAGCCCTCTGCTCCTGTCTACCTGCCAGTGGGGGGGAAAGGTTGCTAAGCTGTCAGAGATCAGGTAGCTGAAGAATGACCTAAGCTCACACGGGCCCAAGCTGGGGCACTTCTTCATCACTGTCGTCAGTTACTTCTACTTTCTGTCCAACATTCTCCACGGCTCATGATCTTATTGTATCCTCTCAACAACCCACACAAGTGCTGCTACTAGTCCCATTTTACAGTCAGGAACACAGAGGCTCAGAGAGGTTAGGTTGCCTGCCCGACGGCACGGACCTAGTGAAAGGCAGAGTCAGGGTGGGACCCCAGTTGGTCTGACCGCAAAGCCCATGCACTTAACCACGACCCTTAACTACCTCTCACGATAATCATCAGATTACCGAGGGCCCCCAAAATGCTGAGCTACCATGTTTTCACTGGTGTATGCCAAGGTTTTATTATTTTTTTTAACATGAAGGGTTACTTTCATTTATTTTTATTTTTTTAAGTAGGCTCCATGCCCAAAATGGGGCTTGAACTCATGACCCTGAAATCAAGAGTCGGCTGCTCTACCGACTGAGCTAGCCAGGCACCCCCAGGTTATTTTCATTTTAAAAGAGCCGTGGATGAGCTCTTTTTAAAAAAGAGCTATGTATTGATTATTTGAGAGAGAGAAAGAGAAGTCGAGGAGGAGCAGATGGAGAGGGAGAGAGAGAATCCCAAGGGGACTCCCTGATGAACTCAGAGCCCTACATGGGGCTTGATCCCATGACCCCGAGATCATGACCAGAGCTGAAACCAAGAGTCAGATGCCCAACGGACTGAGCCAGCCAGGCGCCCTTGCGCTCCTTAACAGGCCTCACTTGGATTGCTGGTAAGGGCTTTTTGGAAAGCTTGAGAAGCAGCCACCTCGGCAGAGCACAGGACTGCAGAAAACAATTTTTTTTTTTTTCCTGAACAATGGAAGAAAGTAATTTAGGAGGTAAAGAGGTAGTAGAAAGAGTTGGGGAAATGTGTGTGTGTGTGTGTGTGTGTGTTACATAGGTCTTCAACATTAGAAATCTCTAGG
Source organism: Ursus arctos (assembly GCF_023065955.2). NCBI lineage: Eukaryota > Metazoa > Chordata > Mammalia > Carnivora > Ursidae > Ursus > Ursus arctos. The sequence continues at coordinate 16,811,591 of NW_026623030.1, forward strand.
GCTTTTATTTTGGCTTTTAAATATACTTTTTATTTATTTATTTGACAGAGAGAGAGAGCTAGAGAGGGAACACAAGCAGGGGCAGAGGGAAAGGGAGAAGCAGGGCCTTCTTTCCCGACGCAGGCCTCAATCCCTGGACCCTGGGATCATAACCTGAGCCGAAGGCAGACGTTTAACAACTGAGCCACCCAGGCATCCCTAAATATACCTTTAATGACATTTTAATTGTTTCCTGCTGACCCACTAGCATCTATGAGACTTGGTCTCGCAAACAGTGGCTCTGCCGGTGACAACACATGCTTCTAACGCCCAAGCCACAGCCCCACAGCTCATTCTTGAGTGCGGCCTCAGCAGCCCACTTAACACCCCTTAACACCACCCAGCTTCAAGCACCTGCCTAGAACCCAGAAGCTTCTCTGCGTCTCTGCCTCAGTGCTTTCTCTGATGCTGCAAGAACCTGCTCAGCCTTAGACAGGTGAATCCCAGAAGCGTGGGGCAGTTAACACCCTCAGGGCAACCTGCAAATGCACTACGAGAGCCCGAGAGCCCGTAGGTAAATACCTCGCTTTCCTGCCCCCATGCTTCACGCAGAGACTTCTGGGAGGCCGTCGGCACGCTTCTCAGAGGCCACCGTGGAGCTGAGCCCGACTGCCTACAGGCTTTTCACCTGTTCCTGATTTCACTCTCCCTGCTTCTTCACTTTTGTTTTCTGGGATCAGCTCCCAGATAAACCACCTGCCCCAGGTACTTACAGTGAGTTCTGCTTTGGGGGAACCCCAAATAAGACCCCACGCCTGTATCTTTCAGGAATGTAACTGCCATGGCAGGTCTATCAGTCTGGGTTCAAGCAAAGAAGCAGGCCCCCTGGGAGGGGTATATACGTTAAAGAATGTGTCTCAGGCACGTGCCCTTCCTCAACTAGGATTGATTAAACAGTCTTTGCAAGGTTGTCGTCTTTGCATTTGATGCTCAAGTTTGAAATCTGCAGGTCAGGCAGTCCAGAAGGGCAGACAGATATGAAGTTGGGGGAGAGCAAGGACAAGCTGGAATCCACGAGCACACACTGGAACCCACCAGCACACAGACTCGAACCCATGCCAGTTCTTTCTGCCTCTGACCTTGATGGTGTGGGTGTCTTCGAGGAGAAGTTGGCACCCTTCGCCAAGGGACCAAACATACACCTGGCCCAGGAGTCAATGAAGCTGAAAGAGGACCCATGGGAGTGTAACCCCACATCAGTGACGTGGACCCAAGACCACAGGTGTGAGCTACAAAGTGCCTTACTTGCCCTACAGAACAAAACACAAAATGGTTACAGCCTCACTACCAGCTTGCAAATCTCTCTACTACCTTTCAAATCTCTCAGAGAAATCTCGCTTGTGGATCTGGAAACATAGTGGGGAGGGGATTCTGGGAAATGTAGTTTAGCCCCACCAAGTTGACACTTTACAAAGCCACCACAGTAAGTGAGGGGTTCCTGCATTCTAAAACATCAGAATTGGGCAAGACCTGACCTCAGGACTCCTTGTACTTGGAAATGTCTCACCATGACTAACAAACATTGTAAAAAGCAGCTTCTTCATGCTCGGCTGCTAAAGGCAGAGCTGCTGCACGTACTTACTGGGCTTGTGCGCTGAACAGTTCTAGAGTGGGATATTCACATGGCCCCACTGAGCGGGGCCCTCCGTGAAAAGCAGCCACACCCACCCACAAGAGCTTCAGCTGGTGACAAGGGGGAGCATATCTTAGACTAGATCCCCAGCCTCTATGAAGCAGCCCATATTGACTGGGTGGGTGTGGGGGTGGGGGCAACCATATCCTGGCCAACAATTAGAATACCATTATTAACAAGACTGGACAAATCGGAAGGGAGGTACTAAAAGGGGTCAGGCAGGAGGGTCTGGTGAATAATGGTAGTATGAACAGGCAAGAGATGAAGGTCAAAGAGGTGGCTTAAGGCAGGTAAGAAGACGACCTGGCTCTGAAAGCAAGCAGAGAGTAGAGCCTGAAGGAGCAGAGAGGCAGGTGAGAACCCCGTGAGGGTAAACTCCAGCTTGCACCTGCCCCTGTTCTCCGATTCAATTAGGCCACCTGGCTCTGGGTGGACTTACCTGAACTTCATCCACAGAGGACCTCTGCAGGGGCATTTTTAAGGATTCTGGAAATGCCGGAGTCGAGGCAGAAAGATAGAGCTGGATTTGTAACTGGTGCCCACTGCAGTTTGTTCTTATCCAACCACCATGCTCTCATTTTCTGAACATCCAAAAAGTTGCCCTTGGGGAACAACTCTGCCCCAGCCTCAGCCCATGGGCAGCCCGATTCAAGTCAAGAAAACCGGGGCCCGTGGGCAGGTGAACTAACTCGCTCAATGCTATATGGCATGGCGAAGCCCAGCTAAAACCCATCACGTCAAGCCTGGAGCTGTCAAAGGCTCTGCAGGTCCGCCACCAAAATCAGTGAGTGAGCCCTAGATGGCAGGGCTGGGTCAGCTTTGGGGGAAATTCAAACAGAAGCTAGAATCTGTTTTCTCACCTTTGTCCTCCCTCTCTTGTTCCCAGTAAACACTTGCATAGCACAAGGCCGGCGAGAACTCGAGCTCATTAAACCACTAATTCTCTCCCTCTGGTGCCATCCCCACCACGGCCCTAAAGTCAGCAAAACCTGTTATCTGCTTAATCTGATTTTATGCCAGCCCGCAATTTATTTTTGAATTTTTTTTTCCTTGTTGGATAATGGCAACTCTGAAAAAGCTCTATTGATTTCTTGACTGCAGGTTTATCGGGGCTGAGTCAGCCCAGCCCTCAGCCAACTGCAGTCTCCATTCAGATCTTTATCTTGTCAATTCCTAGCTTGAAAAGACCAAGTTTAGTTAAGGCCGTGGGGATGGGTCCTGAGGGCTGCATTCATACTCATAATGAAACAAAATTAGGAACTGCTTTAGGTCTTAACAACCACTGTATTCACCACGCTGAATTATACACAGAGGAGGGAGGGCGCAAACGGAGGTGAAGCTGGTACTTCGCACATGTTTTGTAGGTGTAATGACAGCCATATAACTTGGGGCAGAGTAAAGCAGACAGAAAATGGAAACTTTGCCCTGACATTGACATTGTGTACCGAAGTGCTCAGCACCTCCGGGTCTGTTCTTCATTCCCAAGTAGGGGAAATATCTTCTACCTTCCTTATGACATCACAGACTTATCAATAAAATATAGTCCTCAGTAGAAAAATACTTGAGAAGAGATGGTCATTACTGACACGCTTCCCACACTGAGCTTGCAACACCAAAGGGGCCCCTAACATCTTGCTGCTTCCAAGAACCTTTCTTTCATTTTGCATTTCATTATTCATTCAGAAAACATTCATTGGGCAGATACTAAAGGTATAAATTATTTCCACCCACACTTACCCTCTCTTCTTAGACAACCTGGTCACACCTCCCATGAGCTGCTCACATCCTCTTGGCTCACCTTTCTGGCTCCAGTCACTGCTGCAGCAAATCACCGGCTCACAGGGGTATTCTGCTAGCCCCTTGCTGCCCTGTGTACCTCCTGCTTTCTGTCCAGGGCTTGAGAGCCATTCTGGCATATGCACAAAACTGGAGATGAGCTGGGGTTAACACCCTGGGGGCAACCCTTGACCAGTGGAGGACAGGAGCCGGTGGATAAGGCCTTCCATCTTCTGTTCTCAGGAGGGCATTTCTGAGGTGCATTCTACACAGGCCTCAGAAGAACTCTGTTGAGTATGAGCTTCCCTCGCCCATGTCAGCTCAATAACACGTGTGGACTGGCTCTCTCTCCTCCTCCTATTTTGCTCTTCCAAGTCCTCCCTCTCCTCTTCCCTGGCATCTCTCCCCAACCAAACTACCTGCATGCAAGCCATCCTCTCAAGCTCTGTTTTCAGGGGAGAAACGGAGCTAAGCCCGTCTTATTGCAAAGAGCTACTCCCAATCTTTAGAGCAGCAGGCCACGTGATCCCAGGCCCCTGCTCCTCGCTCCAGTTGATTGGCCCAGGAGTGAACACCTGACAGGAGTTAAAGCCAATCAAACTTTCTCTTCCCTGGGGATTCAGAATGGAGCTGTTATTCAAGCTCTGTGTGAGGTTCAATGTGGAAAGCCTGAGGCACCTGGGTGGCTCAGTTGGTTAAGCGTGTCCTTCAGGCTCAGGTCATGATCCCAGGGTCCTGGGATTGAGCCCTGCATTGGTCTCCCTGCTCGGCAGGGAGCCAGCTTCTACCTCTCCCCCTGCCTGCCACTCCCCCTGCTTATGTGCTCCCTCCCTCTCTTTCTCAAATAAACAAAAAAATAAAATCTTTTAAAAAAAGGTGGAAAGCTTTATAAAACCTGGGCTGGGGACATCCATATGCCAACTAAGAAGAGAAAGTCAGTCTGCAATGAAAAAAAAAAGAGACATCATACCTCCTTGGGGAGACACAGAGAGAAACTGCCAGTTCCTGGTCCCTTTCTTTTCCAGGGTTCAAGTTCCTTGCTGGCTCAACTTTCTTTCCCACCCTTGGGTTCTCTGGGACAATTTATCCTTCCAATAAATTCATTTTTCTGCTTACACTAGCTTGAGTGAGATTCTGTTGTGTGCAAACAGTCTCTAAATCAGAAAATCTTCTTAACACAGCCACGCACGTGTTAAGTTCTAAACTACAATGATGAATGGGACACAGCCCCTGCCTTCAAAGAGCTTAGCATCTAGCTGATTAATAATAAAAAAAAAAAGAGAGAGAAAGAAGTTCACAACATTTCCTATGCTGCCAGAGAGCTAATCCTTTTCATCATAGGCCTTGTGTATTACCCCAAATAATTAATTTATTCACAATAATGGTAACATTTCCTAATCTTTGCAATATGCAAGACACTGTGCCTTACACATGTCAGATCTTTTCACTCTTTACTGAAATGGTTCATTTCTTTAATGTCAGGGATACAACAGTAAATAAGATCATTTCAAGTTGTGATAAGTTCTGTGAAGGAAATCAATCACATGATGTGACAGAGAGCTAACAGCCAGGGTGGAGAGAGTGGATGAAAACTATTTTAGATGGAGAGAGGAGAGGGTCAGAGAGAGACCCTCTGAAGAACCAACATTTTCATGGAGGCTTACAGAATGAGAAGTAGCTGTGCAAAAACCTAAGGAAAACACTTTCCAGGGAAAGGGAAAGGAAAGTGCAAAGGCCCTGCAGTAGGAATGAAATGAAACACCGAACAAACGACTAGACTCCAAATAGGACAACTGTCCTGACCCTTGAATCACATCTGTCATTTCCAGGTCTCTAGCTGCACAGGGAGGGTTTTTATTTTTATTTTTTTTAACAATAATTTTTTATTCTGTTATGTTAGTCACCATACAGTACATCCTTAGTTTTTGATGTAGTGTTCCATGATTCATTATTTGCATATAACACCCAGTGCTCCATGCAATATGTGCCCTCCTTAATACCCATCACCAGCCTATCCCAATCCCCCCCACCGCTGAAGCCCTCAGTTTGTTTCCCAGAGTTCATAGTCTCTTGTGGTTCATTCCCCCTTCTGTTTACCCTCCCCTTCATTCTTCCCTTCCTTCTTCTACCAATCTCCCTGCTATTTCTTATGCTCCATAAATGAGAAACCATATGATAATTGTCTTTCTCTGCTTGACTTATTTCACTTAGCATAATCTCCTCCAGTCCCGTCCATGTTGCTGCAAATGTTGGGTAATTGTTCTTTCTGATGGCTGAGTAATATTCCATTGCATATATGGACCACATCTTCTTAATCCATTCATCTGTTGAAGGGCATCTTGGCTCCTTCCACAATTTAGCTATTGTGGACAATGCTGCTATGAACATTGGGGTGCATATGGCCCTTCTCTTCACTACATCTGTATCTTTGGGGTAAATACCCACTAGTGCAATTGCTGGATCATAGGGTAGCTCTATTTTTAACTTTTTAAGGGATCTCCACACTGCTTTCCAAAGTGGCTGCACCAACTTAGAGCTTTAGAGCAGCAGGCCACGTGATCCCAGCCCCCTGCTCCTCGCTCCAGTTGATTGGCCCAGGAGTGAACACCTGACAGGAGTTAAAGCCAATCAAACTTTCCCACCAACAGTGTAAGAGGGATCTCCTTTCTCCACATCCTGTCTAGCATTTGACAAAATACAGCATCCTTTCCTGATTAAAACCCTTCAGAGTGTAGGGATAGAGGGTACATTCCTCAAATTCATAAAAACCATCTACGAAAAGCCTACGGTGAATATCATTCTTAATGGGGAAAAGCTGAAAGCCTTTCCCTTAAGATCAGGAACACAACAAGGATGCCCACTCTCGCCATTATTATTCAACATAGTACTAGAAGTCCTTGCAACAGCAATCAGACAACAAAAAGGGATAAAAGGTATTCGAATCGGCAAAGAAGAAATCAAATTGTCTCTCTTCGCAGATGACATGATACTCTATATGGAAAACCCAAAAGACTCCACCCCCAAACTACTAGAAGTTATAGAGCAACGCAGTAATGTGGCGGGATACAAAATCAATGCTCAGAAATCAGTTGCATTTCTATACACAATGAGACTGAAGAAAGAGGAATTAGGGAATTGATTCCATTTACAATAGCACCAAAAATCATACGATATCTCGGAATTAGCTTAACCAGAGAGGTAAAGGATCTATATTCTAGAAACTACAGATCACTCTTGAAAGATATTGAAGAAGACACAAAAAGATGGAAAAACATTCCATACTCATTGATTAGAAGAATAAACATAGTAAAATGTCTACACTACCCAGAGCAATCTACACTTTCAATGCCATCCTGATCAAAATACCAATGACATTTTTCAAAGAGCTGGAACAAACAGCCCTTAAATTTGTGTGGAACCAGAAAAGGCCCCGAATCACCAAGGAAGTGTTGAAAAGGAAAAACAAAGCTGGGGGCATCATGTTGCCTGATTTCAAGCTATACTACAAAGCTGTGATCACAAACACAGCATGGTACTGGCACAAACACAGACACATAGACCAATGGAACAGAATAGAGACCCCGGAAAAGGACCCTCGGCTCTTTGGGCAACTAATCTTTGACAAAGCAGGAAAAAACATCCAGTGGAAAAAAGACAGTCTCTTCAATAAATGGTGCTGGGAAAAGTGGACAGCTATATGCAAAAGAATTAAACCTGACCACTCTCTCACACCATACACAAAGATAAACTCCAAATGGATGAAAGACCTCGATATGAGACAGGAATCCATCAAAATCACAGAGGAGAATATAGGTCGTAACCTCTTTGACATCGGCCACAGCAACTTTTTCATGACACATCTCCAAAGGCAAGAGAAACAAAAGAAAAAACGAACTTGTGGGACTTCATCAAGACAAAAAGCTTCTGCACAGCCAAGGAAACAGTCAAAAAAACTAAGAGGCAGCCCGCGGAATGGGAGAAGATTGTTGCAAATGACACTACAGATAAAAGACCAGTATCCAAGATCTACAAAGAGCTTCTCAAACTCAATACACGAGAAACAAATAATGAAATCAGAAAATGAGCAGAAGATATGAACAGACACCTTTCCAATGAAGACACACAAATGGCTAACAGACACATGAAAAAATGTTCAAAATCATTAGCCATCAGGGAAATTCAAATCAAAACCACATTGAGATATCACCTTACGCCAGTTAGAATGGCAAAAATTGACAAGGCAAGAAACAGGGAGGTTTTTTAAAAATATGCATGTTTAAGCTACTCCCCCAGAGATTTAGATTCGATCAGTCTGAGGTAGAACCCAATCATGTGGGCAATCCTAATACATAGGAACGATGGGGAACGACTTGCCCAGATGTACGCTGGTGCATACGATTTATATAAAAAGGAAGCAAGCATGACGGGGAAATGTGATGACCGGGTATCTCCCAAATCTTGGATCAATTCCTTGGTCCTATGGCCATAGTCTGTACCCAGACAGCAGTCTCCCCAAATGTGGGTTTCTGGAGACTGGGTAAAAGGATGTAGATACAACCCAACCAGGAAGTGCTTCACTATGAGAAACTTTGTCTGTGTTGCCAGACCTTCCCCCAGGCTGGGTGAGGCTCCCACATCTCTGCTTCTCACCCCCCATGCTAATCACATGGTGTGATATATGCCTCTATATTTGCTCACCCAACAGAATTCCATGAAGGCAGGAATTGTGTCTTCTTTCCCATGACATCTTATGTACCTCTTAGGTCCCAGTTTAGATGCCACTTCCTCCAAGAAGCCATCCTTGACTTCACCCCAAGACAGTTTAGAGGCCTCCATTTATCATACCATCTATTGCCCTATATTTTAACCGTATTTCTGTATGTCTCCCTCAGTCGTCTGGGAACTCTTTGAGTCTGCTACCATACCCACTGATTCATTCCACAAATATCTATTGATCACCTATGTGACACATACTGCTCTAGACATTAGGGATACAGCAGTGAAGATAAATGGACCTGCTCTGTTGGAGATTATGTCACCATGGTGGGAGGACAGACAATAAGCTTGTAAAGTACACATTATGTCAGACAGTGATAAGTGCTCTCGGAGCGATGCGAAGACATGGGATGGTTTTAAATAAAGGAGGAAAATGACCTCATTTTCCTTTGAAAAGCATCACGGTAGACTCAACATTAAGAAGAGTGCAAAGAAGTAAGGACAGGTGCCAGAGGGCACGTTACGCAGCTGCCTCAACTAACCAGGTGAGTGCTGATAGTGGTTCAGCTGAAGTGATGGTGAGAAGTGGGCTGATTCTGGATCTGCTTTCCATGCTTTTTATTGGGGTGGGATTGATATACAATCAACTGTATGTACTTGAAAATACAACTTTCCAAAAAGTCTCTTCATTCCCCCTTGGCAATCTCTCCTGCCTCTTCCCATCCCCAGGCAACCACTAATGAGCTTTCTGGCACTAAAGATCAGCATGAATTTTCTGGAATTGTGTATAAATGGCATCATATGGTTACTATTTTACTTTTGGCTTCTTTCACTTGGTGTAACTGTTTTGAAATTCATTCATGTTGCATACACCAATAGCTTGTTCCTGTCTCTTCTTGAATAGTCTTCCACTGTATGGAGATACCATAGTTGGTTTATCCATTTACCTGTTGATGGACATTTGGATTATTTTCCAGATTCTGGATGTACGTTGAATGTAGAAATGAAAGAATTTGCTGGTGGAGAGGCTGTGACATGCTCCAGAAAGAGTAGAAGCACAGGTAACTTCCAGCTTCTCCACTTGGACTGAGAAGGCGAAGTTGCCAATGGCTGAGATGGGAGACCACGCAGGGCTAGGGAGGTGGAGGACCTCTAACACACCTGGCCCATAGTAGGAGCTTAATAAATGTTTGCTGAAGAAAGGAGTAGGATGGGGAGAACAAAAGAAAGAAGTGTAAATTCAGGTTGGGTTGCTGGTAATACAAATCCTAAGCTCCAAGCCAAGTTACACATATTACCTCCTTTTCCACATCCCCCATCTCTCTACCGGAGCCCAGGCAGTCATAAAGAGAGTCCTTGGGCACAAATGAGGTAGAAGGCAGATTCAATTAGAGCAGGATCCCTTGTTCTCGACTGGCCTCGGGTCCAGGAAGCATTGTTTTCTCCCCAGCATGGGGCTGAATGCACAACTGTCCTCTTTGGTTTGTGAACAATAAGCTACCAAATTACTCTCTGCTTGGCAGATCCACTTGAGATCTAGGGGCACTAAGAAGTCCCTTCCCTCTCCCCCATTTACCCTGAGCTCCAACTTGGAATGTGTCTAATTGACACTTCACCAGGGCTGAACCCTAGTGTGAACTGTTATTAAAATCCACACATACCAATTTTTTTAAAAAAATGGGAAGGGCTATCAAAAAAGCAATGCACAAGAGAATAAATACAAAGAGCAAAAGAGAAAAAAAAAAAAAAGCCCCCCAAACCCATAAAGGAGGTGGGATGCCTCGTGTCACTATACTCAAAGAAATGGAAATTCCTACAATCTTGAGAAAAATATCTTTTCCCTATCAAATGGGCATGACTAAAACAAATGCAAATGAGCTCGCATTGGCAAGAGTGTGAGGACACAGACAGGAATGTGCTCCGCTGGTAGAAGTGCAAATTGGTACAGCCCTTCTGAAGGAAGCTTAAAAAGGAGCCATAGTCTTTGATCCAAAAATTCTACGTTTAGGAATTTGTGCTGGGCAAATTGTTATGCGTGTCTGTAAAGACATTTATCATATCATTATCTATAATAGGAAATGTCAGTAACAACCTTAAAGAAATCATGACACTGCCCATCAACAGAAGAACAGAAAATGCATTGTGTATATTCATACAATAAATTATGCAGCACTGCAAGTGAACAGACTTGTACCACATGCAACAACATGGATGAATCTTCCAAATGTAACATTAAGTGAGAGAAGAAAAGAATACATAGAGGACGAGTCTATCATATAAAGCTCAGAAACAGGTGAACTTACACTACATTGTTTAGGGATGCAAACACAAATGGTGAGACTCTAAGGAGAAACAGTAAAGTGGTGTCAATAAAAGACAACATAGTAGTTAATGCTAGGGAGGAGGGAGGTACATATAGGGAGCTCCTGGAGTTTGACAATGTTTTATTTCTTGCCCTGAGTGGCAATTATGTGGGTGTTCAAATTGCTGTCTTTCTTTCTGCTGTATTTTCCCATCCTGGTCCTTTCACTGCTAACCAAGATGAGGAAATGAGATTCTTTCCTTCAAAGTTTATGATGGAACCACACAGGGCAAAGTTTGACCATTGGTATCTGAAGATTCCAACAAGCTTAGCATGAATAATTTGTCTTGAAGATTTCTCCTCTTAGACCCTTAGAACATCTAAATTGGCCCTACTTTGATAAGACTGTCCTAGAAGATAAGAGGACCACCCCATGTCCGAATTTGCTGAAAATAGGCATTAAAGACAGAGAAACACAGAGAGAGAGAGAGACAGAGGCAAGAAGGAAGAAGACGAGGAGGAAGAAAAGGAGGAGGAGAGGGGAGGTAGGGAGGGAATGGAGGGACACAGAGAGAGAATGGCATAGCTATAGAGCTTGCTAAAGTTCTGCTCTTTAATTATTTAAATAAAAATATGGCTGAGTTGGGGGCAGTGGGGGAGGAGAGAAAGCAAATGGCAGATAATCAGGGGGTCAGAGATTCAGCCATGAAACACAGAGCTCTGCTAAGTGCTAAACACTGTGCTGGATGCTGGGGTAGAATAAGAATTGGCCTTAGAAGCTCATAATGCAAAGGAAGGAGGCAAGACAGCAATGAAATCAGTGTACTTTGAGGGGATAAATGTTTGAGGCCATACGAGAAAAAGGAAATAAGTGTCTGTATTTTTTCTCTGAATCATAATTTCCATTCCAGCCCAGTTCAACAGGTGTTAGGAACCACCTGGTACCCAGAATGAAAGAACTGCTTCCTTCTTCCTGCCTAAACCCAAGCACCCATCAGTGCGTCTACAGCCTTCTGCTAGGAGGTAACAAGGCTGCCCATCCACAAGAACAACTGGCTCTCTCTTATCAAGAGCATGTGGTAGCTCAAGCCCTCTTCATGTGAAAGATATTCTGCATCTAATTCAGAAGCTAAAGGGTTCATTTGTGATTATCATCAGTTAAAACAACAGCAGCAGCACCAACAATGAGGACGATGATCATGAAATTTTTTAAGGACTTAGAGTGTTGGGTACTTAACTTGCATAACTTCATTTCCTCTCATAACAAATAGGTAGTATTTTAAAATATTATTAACACACCCATTGTACTAATGAGCAAATGGAGGAAGGGAGAAGTGCAGCTACTTAATCAAGGTCACATAGCTGGTTGGTGGCAAAGTTTGTGTGAGAACCAGGTTCTCCAAATTCAAGCACTGTGCTAAGAGGTACCGCATGAATGCAGTCATGGTGCAGGTCCGTCCTCCATGAAGGAAATTTAGCCGTTTGGCCTTGCTCCGTTCCCTCAAGAACCACTGGTTTGTGAATGAGGGGATCTTCAGGCCAAGGGGCAGTAGAGCAGGGCAGAATCGGAGGGCTGTTGAATTACTTTGGTGACTTATTCTCTGACAATGATTGTGGGGCTTAGGCGGATGGCCAAACAACTTGAGTCCTAGAGACAGGTGACTACATTCCTGGTGTAACTTTAATTTATAGAACAATCTCCACCCTCTCCTTCCTATTGGCCAGGGTCCTGCACGTGGAAATGGCTGGGGATAAAGAGGGTGGAAGGGAAATTACTGGGCTCTGTCAAGTTGCTGGAAAAGGGAATGGATTAACTGTAGCAATTAAGAAGGGATAAGAGAGACAGAAGATTCCATCCACGGGATATTTCCTTTTTCCCTTGTGTCAAAGTGATGGGACTGCTGCTGTCTCCCATCAAATCACCCTCTCCACATGCTTTGGAGTCAGGGTACAACACTGTGGCTCATTCTGATGCTCCTGGAGTTTACCATCAGTGAGGTAGGCCTTGGAGAGGAAAACAGGACTGAGCAAAAAGATCAAGAGGATAAGCAGACTTAGGAGGATTGAGAGGGACAAGGGTAAAGTCATAAGGATTTCAAGAGTGGTTCTGATAAACAACAATAACAACAACATCATTTGTTAAGCACTTACTAGATGCCAGCTTCAGTGTTTAATCCTTTACCTTTATTTTCTCATTAAATATCACAAGCGGGGGGGGGCGCCTGGGTGGCTCAGTCATTAAGCATCTGCCTTCGGCTCAGGGCGTGATCCCAGTGTTCTGGGATCAAGCCCCACATCAGGCTCCTACGCTGGGAGCCTGCTTCTTCCTCTCCCACTCCCCCTGCTTGTATTCCCTCTCTCGCTGGCTGTCTCTCTCTCTCTCTCAAATAAATAAATAAATAAAATCTTTAAAAAAAAAATAAAAGATCACAAGGAACCCAAGAAGTAGGTGAAACTATTCACTCCATTTTATGGATGAAGAACTTGAGGCTTAACTTAGCACAGTAAGGTGACATTCCCATTGTACACAACCAGTTAGTCGTGGATTTGGAATCCCTGATGCATTTGTTCCCAACCGTCCATGCTCTTAGCATTATAAGAAACAGCTTCTCAACCCAGAACAGTTAGTTCTGAAATGAAAATTTAGATCATAGGCAAAATTTTAGAAACAAAATAAATGAAGGGAGGAGCGAGAGAGAAGAGAAATCATCAGAGTACATTATGAATAGTGAAATACGAAGCAAATATCAAACAAATATGAACCGGGGTTCCTATGGTGTGTGTGCACACGTCCGTCACCAGGTTTCAATGTAAAATGGTCAGAAAAGTTTTGAGAAACACTGCTTTAAGGTCTCTGGTGTCCTCATTCAACAAAAACAAAGTTCCAAATAGTATGTTGCTGTCCCAGGTACTAGAAACATAACTATGAACACAGGCACCTTCCCCAAGGAATCCAAGTCCAACAGAGTCATGTGCAAAGAGCTATGGGTGGAGGAAGCTCTGGGTGGTGAGGGGAAAGCATACGGAGAAGTCTCGGGGAAAGCCTTGCAGAGAAGGGTCCCCAGGAGCTGAGTCCTGAAGTTGTAAAACCACATGGATAATGAGGGTCCTGGCAGAAAAAACTGCTTTCTCCATATGAAAAAGGGGAACATTGAGATGGACTAGGAATCAATCCCCATGCTTGCTTCATGATAATACTGGATATTTATTGAGAACTTACTATGTTCCAACATAATTGACCCCACTTTACAATCCCAACAAACATACAAGGCAGGTCCAGGATTATCACCTGTAATTTACAGAAGAGGAAACTGAGCTTAGAGAGAGATTTGCTCAAGGTAGCAGAGTGGATAAAGGCAGGACCAGGATTAATACCAAGCAGGAAACTTCAGTGTGCATGCTCCTAATTGCTACTATAATCGCCCTCCAACCAAATCACTGAAGAGTTTGGAGAGAGGGAAGGAAAAGCAAGGGTGAGGAATGGGGTAGAGGTCAGGTGACCTTGAGATCATCCCTTTGTAGACATACTCCCAACAAGCCTGTGAGGTGGGTGTGATTATCATTCCATTTTATGGATAAGGACAGCGAGGTTCAGAGTGGTGAGGTGATGTTCTTCTCAACAACCACATCCATGGATACTCCAGTTCTGGGTCCCCATTGCCCAGGAACCTGCATCCCTGCTCCAGAAGCTAGAAAATCCCTTTCCTCTCAGCCTCCTGTGGGGAAGCCTTCACCACTGGCCTATCTGATGAGGTGTCTCGTCTCTGCCTGGGAAATGTGGAAGCCATGCACCAGTAGCCACGAGCCCCAGAGGAGGAGAGGCCACTAATTAGATGAGTCTGTTCTGGTATCTGCTCAGACTCTGCAGACAGATGGGGATGAGACAGGAATCCCAAATCACCCTGTTTTAGGGCCTGAGTGTGTTGCCTAAGTAAGATGACATTTCTGAAAAATGGCCATGGGGCCTGGGTCTGGAAAGAGAGAACTAGGAAGGGCTGCAGGAGGGAAGAAAAGCTGGGCTGTGGGTAAAGAGTTGATCCTTTCTCCCTCTCAAGGCAAAAAAAAAAAAAAAAACAAAAAAAAAAAACAAAAAAACAAAAAAACAAAAAAACAAAACCTGAGATGAGCATTCACTGACCTGGTTTTAAGTCCGGAGAAGGATTGGCATGAAGAATTAGCTTTGTGAAGTGGGAAAAGCCCAGACTAGAGGCATAGAAGACAGGGTATGAACTCTTAGTTCCCCTTTCAGCAGCTACAGGGATCCTCCTCTGTAAAATGGGTATAAAATTGGCCACATCTACCATGGACATAGTACTCACTACTTAGAGCTGGTCTGGAGTAGGTCCCAGGAGTGTGTACACTTGAAATACACCCAAGGTGATTCTAGTTATCAGTCACTAGTCAAAAACGACACATTAGAATTACATGACATAAGGAAGGAAAGCGTTAGTAAACTTCAAAGTGCTGTGAAAATGCTGTACGGGACGATTTTAAGAGTAACGTATTTCATCATTATTAATAGTAACAAACCATCATAAATGATTCACATCAGCGAATGTGTGCTTGGTTCTACAGGGCATAATAGTGGAGAAACAGAAGACACAGTGACTGAGCTCTGGAAGCTGGCAGTCCAAGAACCGAGTTTAAGGGTGGGTTTGGGCTTTTTAGTTGTGGTTTTTTTTTCCCCAGAAGTGAGTTACAAAACGGACCTGTCGAGAAAGAACAAGATAATTCACGCTACTGTCAGCACAGAAAGCCAGTGGGCTTTCAGTTATCCACGTACACGGAGCTGAAGGATGCTAACATGTGTCAGCAAGTGGACAGAGGGGTTGAGAATATTCTAAGCAGCAGGGAGGAGGAGCTACGTTAGACTCTGAGCTTAGCGTCTGGGCCCAGAGGCGGGGGATTCTGTCAGATATGTGACAGATCTGGCAAAAGAACAGTATGGATCCACCGGTTGTCTGAACAGTGTGTGGAAATCACCCAACTGTCATCAAGACAGAAAAGAGAAACAAACACTACAAGCCGTTTAGTATTAACTCAAATCGAACTGCATCTCCTTGGCTGGTGTTGTGCTTGCATTGAGGGAAGCCACAACTCTGCATTCCCAGGAACAATACATTTCTCTCCCTCCTTCCGCATTCAACTTATAATACATTTGGCCATGAGTCTTCCAGTCTACTGTGATTCGCCAGAAACCAAATTAAAACAAAAGATTCTGGGCACCCTGTCCATCGACAATCCCGGCAAATTTCTGAATTTCCTAGTGGTTTTCCCAGGATCCAACCACACATCTAGAACCTAAAGACCAAAGGAAGGTTGAGGAAACCTGTATTTTTAATATGATTTCCCAGTTGACTTTTATACGTACCCAAGACTGAGGGACTCAGGGAACCTCAGAAAACTAATTCATTCATCCAACAATTATTTACTGAGCACCTACTATGTACCAGTGTCAGCCCTAGAGACACAGTGATGAACAAAATCAGAGAGGGTCCCCAACTACGTGGAATCTAGAATCAAATGGGCTCCATGGAAGTGACATACACAGTCCAAGAAACACACGTCAATTACATGTGTTGTATAAAAAGGAACAGAGAACTATGATGGCTAGCCTAATTTAGACTGGGGATAGCAGGTGGCCATTTTTTAAAAAGATTTTATTTATTTATTTGAGAAAGAGAGTAAGCGAGAGAGAGCACAAGTTGGGGGGAGAGGCAGAGGGAGAGGGAGAGGGAGAAGCAGACTCCCTGCTAAGCAGAGACGCAGGGCTCGATTCCAGGACCCTGGGATCATGACCTGAGAGTAAGGCAGATGCTTAACTGACTGAGCCACCCAGGCAGCCTGATAGGTGCCATTTTAATGGGGACTTAAAAGATTAAGCGTAAAGCAGGACGAGTGAGGTAGGGGTGAGGCTTCAGGTGAGGGGAAGGGGAGAATCCAAGGCTGGAGGCAGAGAGGTCCCGAGGAACAGAACAAAGGCCTGTGGGGCTGCGGCACTTTGATCCAGGTAAAAAGTGTCACAAAATCACCCTGGGGTGGAGACACGGGCCAGGTTAGCATGTGTTAGGAGATGAGATGCTATCTTAAGAGGCAGAAAGAAGTTGCTGGAGGATTTTAAGCGGCGAGTGATGTGCTCTGAATTTACAACCTTTCACAAACGTCATGGGGCTTCCTCCCAGCCTTGTACCATTTCAATCATGTAGTGCCCATGGATAAGACTCCACTCTGCAAAAAATGAGGAGTGGATTCCCTTCGAGAATTACCAGCGGAAAATCAGCTACCAACTGGGCTCTCTAGCCTCTAGCCTCCTCCCCTGCCCCTCTCCCAAAGAGAGGGTGAACACAAGTCCCTTTTAACACGGAATGTGGGGTCACAGGACAGGAAGGAAAAAACCTGTCAACATGGGCTCTGCTTCCCCTCCTACCACCTATTCAATTCCACACCTGCTGGAAATCAGTCTCTCTGCTGTGCTCTCCAGAGAACAAAGTTGTCAAGAGCCTACTGCACAATAAACTCTGAAGAAGAGGCTCTGAAGAGAAGGCCAGGCCACCCCAGGAATGTGGGTGACAGGTATTTGGGATGCCGCAGTGGACGTCCTGTTGTGTCTGCCCAGCACCCGGGCCTCCTTCTAGTTTGGGTGGGGCTGACTCCACACTGGGCTCTGAGACTGGGGATGGCCAAGGACTGGCTGTTCACATCGTCCTGTTGTTACTGATTGACTAAATGATGGAGCTATGGCTCAATCAGGACTAAGGGGGCTCCATTCTTTGACTTCTTGGGAAATATGGGTAAGAGAGAGTACCTCCTTTCCTTTTTTTTTTTTTTTTTTTTTAATGGATTTGTTGAAAGGATGGGATGTAAGCCTGCTGGTGGCCTTCTTGTCATCATAAGGGGGAACCTGCCTGAGAATGAAGGCCACATGGAGGAAGTAAGAGCTGAGATGGGGGAGAGGAAAGAGACAAAGAGACTCTAGAGGATGTCTCCTGAATCCATGGATCCACTGAAACAACCAATGTTTCAGTTATATGAATAAATAAACATCATTCTTTGCCTAATTCTGTCTGACTTGTGTTTCTATTCTGGCACTTGGAGTCCCAACTCTTACAGGTGCCTCCTCCCTCTGACCTCCAATTCCCACTGCACAGGCTCAGCAAGCCCTGGAAGTGAACAAGATGGAGGTGGAGCACGCCAAGGGATGTCTACACCAGCTGTCCCCCTTTAGACATGAGCAACAGGAGAGTTAGAATTCTCATGAATGGAAAAAGGAGTAAGAGTACAGCATGGTGTCATTGGCACAGGCATGATTTGAGCAAAACTCCTGGAAAGATTCTTCTAGCTAGAGGATTCTGTTTAAAGAGAATATCCTTCCTGCCAATAGCCTTCCTCATTCTCTTCACTGGAGCAGACGGCTCTTTCTCAATTTGGCTGTCTCCTCTGGATCCCACCTAATCTCCCCTCACTGCCCCCCCCACATAAAAAAAAGATGGGGAAGAGAAGGGAAAGGAAGAGAGGAAGAGAGAGAGAGGGAGGGAGGGAGGAAGAAAGGGGAGAGAGAAGTGTCTCCTAAAGCAGTTCTCAACCCTGACTACAAACTAACAAGCTTCTGAAAAATAGTGATGCCCAGATTCTACCTCCAGAAATTCTGATTTAATTCATCTTGGGTGAGAGGAATCATTGATATTCTTTGAGAACCACTGAGTAGTACTGGAGTCTTCCTAATAAAAGTGTGGTCCTCAGACCTGCAGCATCAGCATTACCAGGGAGCTTGCTAGAAATGGGCCGATCTCTGGCCCACTCCAGACCTGCTGAATTTGAATATGCATTTTCACATGATCCCTAGACGATTCGTGTGCACATTCGAATTCAAGAAGTACTAAGATGCAGGGACTCCCCTGCAGCCAGCTCCCATTCTGGGCAGCATAGCTCCGCGCCGTGTGGCACTCGCTGTGTTATGGAGGAGTAGTCGGCCTTGGGGAAGGGCAGCAGTGGCTCCAGAAACAGACAGGACCACTGGTATGGCCCATCTTAAGCACAGGCTGACTTTGGCCAGGCTGACACTGGCCCAGGAGCCAGTGTCCCGACTCCCTCTCTATCACCCCTGCTTTCCCAACATACCTTGCGGTGCTGTGTAATGGGCACTAAACCACCCGCAAACAGAGCGGCCCAGGGTTACAACTCCAAAGCAGCATGATATAATTACACCGAGGAAATCATTTTTACGTTTCATTAATGCTCCTTAATAGAGATGCTCTGCTCCCAGGTGTGACTGCCTCAGTGACAGGCTGGCCTGTCTGCGTACCCCTTCTACCAGCCAATGTTAATGTGCATGAGAATCACCCAGGACATTCTGATTCAAGACATCTGGGGTGGGCCTGGGGTCCGCCAAGATGCTGCTGGACCCTTTGGCCTTAGACCACACAGGCATGTCCAGAAGGCCTCGCTAAGGAAACACTGCTGTGCCAAGAACCTTCTCTGGTGTGATCGCATTTAATCCCAACAATGCTGTAGAGTGGAATTATTTTAAAATGATTCCCACTTTCCATCTGACTCGAACCTCAGTCAGCTGAATGCCCAGACCTGGCTGCACATCAGAATCACCTGGAGACCTATTCAAAACATACTCCCTGGAAGATTTTGATTCTGAGGCGGGTTCAGGAATATGTATTCTTACGAGGGCCTCAAGCAATCGCCATGCAACTAGTCTGTGGCCTGACTGGCTTTGGCAAATTACGGATGAAGACGTCACTCCCTGTCCAGAGCCGATCACAGAATTCTTGTGCTTTCCACTTCCCCCACCAAGTAACAGCTTCTTATTTTCTTTATGTCCTTGACACCAAGCCCAATACCTGCCAAAAAGCAAGGACTTAATAAGAGTTATTGACTCACTAACTGAATTGAGAAATGGATGGTGGATGGAGAGATGCACGCACACAAACATTCCGGGATGAAGAAGGGAAGGAGGGAGGATCACAGTGGGGGCTTCTAGAACTTGGCATTTACCCACAAATTTGAGTCTCTCCTCTTCTCCCACTCTCCTTCCTGACCTGCCTTCCTTTCTGCCTTGTTCCCTGGGGTCTTAGAACCTCTTTTTAAGGTTCTATGCTCCCCACTTCCCCCTTTCTTTAAAGGTAAATTTGGGACCACTTTCTCATCAAGACCCATCCTGCCACCATTGGGAGCATAGATCCAGCCTTCGGTAGCACCGCAAATTAAATGAAGGTGGTCCTCCTATTTCCACCATCCCCAGCCCCAGGGGAACTCAAGCGACCCTTCTCTCAGTCCCTCACCAAAGAGCCATTTTGCCATCCAGTCCCATGGCTTTCATGCACCTATGCATGGGTGATTCTGAAATTTGTGTCTTCCACTTCAACTCATCCCCTGACCTCCAGGCTGGTATATCTACCTGTGTGGTTTGGACTGCCACTTCGGACTCTAACAGGGATCTTCAATTTAATATATCCCAAACCAAACCTCTAACTCTCCTCCACTGTACCCCCACAGTCCTCCCCACCTCCGTTGGTACCACCATTTGCCCAGTTGCTCAGGTATCCCTGACCACATCCCTTCTGTTATTCCCAGAGCCAATTCTACAGCAAGTCCAGAGAGCTCAAGCTTCACAACATATCTCAAATCTGACCCCTTCTTACAGTCCCTCTGACCCCTCTACAGTCCCAGCCACCATCACGCCTCTCCTGGATAATTACAACACCCTCCAAACCGATCTTCTGACTTTTCTTCTTGCCCCCCCAAACCATAGTCAGTCTCTGTACAGAGGCCAAAGGGAAGCTCGAAAAATACACATCAGCTTACATCACTTGTCTGCTGAAGACCTCGCAAAGCTCACCACCCACCATCCAGACATCCCCCTCCCCCGCCCTCGTGGCCTTTAAGGGTCTGCATGATTTGGTCCCCAGCTACCTCTTCAACCGCATTTCCTCACATTCTTCCTGCTTACAATGCTCTCAAGTCTTTCTTTCTTTTTTTTTTTTTTTAGGATTTTATTTATTTATTTGAGAGAGAGAGAGACAGCCAGCGAGAGAGGGAACACAAGCAGGGGGAGTGGGAGAGGAAGAAGGAGGCTCCCAGTGGAGCAGGAAGCCCGATGTGGGATCCCAGGACCCTGGGATCACGCCCTGAGTTGAGTCGAAGGCAGATGCTTAATGACTGAGCCACCCAGGTGCCCCCTCTCAAGTGTTTCTGTCTCTAACACTAAGCTCCTTCCTACCTCCCTGCCTTTGAACTTGCTGCTGGTCCATTTTTCACTCAGACATTCACATAGTTCACTCCCTACTTCAGGTCTTTGCTCAAATGTCACACCTTCAGAGGGGATTTAAAATACCATCCCATGACTCCTACTCTCTGTACTGACCCAGCCTTGTCCTTCATACCACCTTCACTGTCTCATTATACTATACACACACACACACACCTATTCACACATGTACTTGTAGATTATCTGTCCCTGAGCTTCGGGAGACCGTTTCCATCCTGATCTCAGCTGTATCTCAGGCCATGGTCAGTGCCTGCAACACAGTAGGCAACAATCTAGTTTTTGAGCAAATAGGTGAACTGTCTGCCCCTACCTTGCTCAGCAGTATATTAATCTGGATTATAAGAACCATGCTTTATTCATGATCATACAGTCTATCATCCTGGCATCTCACTTTTCAACCAATAAGCTCAATAAATGCTTACTATCAGGGAGCTTGTTAAATAAATAATGATGCATTCACGTCACAGAATTTTATGTATTTTCATCCCATTTTTGTGAAAAACCCATAATGATAGTGGAAAAGAAGAAGAATAAACCCAAAATTGAAAATGAGACCATCTTCGCCTTGTGGGATTATGGCTAGAGTTTAGTTTCCTCTCTGGCTCTTTTCCATTTTCTAACTTTTCCACAATGACAATTTATCACTGTACAATCAAAATCTAATTTTTTAAATCTAGGGCGCCTGGGTGGCTCAGCCGGTTGAGTGGCTGACTCTTGGTTTCAGCTCAGGTGGTGATCTCAGGGTCATGAGATCAAGCCCTGTGTCAGGTTCCATGCTCAATGTGGAGTCTGCTTCAGATTCTCTCTCCCTCTCCCTCTACCCCTCCCACTCGTGCTCTCTCTCTCTCAAATAAATAAATCTTAAAAAAAATTTTTTTTAATGTACCCTATTCAGAAGTAAAGCAACTAATCATCTAAGACTCTGAGGGTCATTATGTTGAGCCCTGAATTCTCACCCTCTGCTCCTTAGTTGCCCAGCTAAGTCAAAATCTCTCAGGCTCAGTTTATTCTTCTGAAAAATGGGAGCATCAACTGTTGTTCTTGATACAGAAGTGTGATGGGGCACAAGTAACAACGTCTACACACAACTGTTTGGCATGCAGTAGTACGTTCTGAGGGCTTATTACCGGTGGCTCCTTTCTAGGGCATTGGTGAGCATTACAGAGTTTGCTCCCTTCTTGGCAAAGACATTGGCATATTCATGTTTCATCCCAAAGAGGTGATTCATGGTGGAAATGTTAAGCACTATAGGGAGACAAAGGGAGAAACCAGTTCTTCAACAGGCAGCCCTTCTGGCTCCCCTAGATTACCATTATTAGCTAAGTGACCACCCACCACTTATGTGCAAGACCTGAGTTTCATGACTTTCTACTAAAATGAGCCCTCCAAGGAGGAGGGTACAGCAGGACCTCAAAGTGGGAGACAGAACCAAGCAAAACCCTCTCCCTTTCCCTTTCCCCTTCAGGTCAGGTCCAGATTCGAAACTGCACCCCATAACCTGCCCAAACACCCCAATACATGCACACATGCATATGACTAAACAGCCTTCATTTAAGTTCTGATCATTTTCCCTTTAAAAATAAAAATGCATCTGACAGTCTGTGATATTTCGCCCAAACTGAGCTGAGTGCTGCAGACCAAGGATGATGGCAGACACCAAGCCCTGGCTCATTACCCTTGCCTGGTGTCTCGTACCACAGTCTCCAAAAAGAAGGCTCATTGGGCAGCCACTGAATGAGACCTCCATTAGGCTCTTTCCCCCTATAGGGGCCTCAGTTTCCCCATCTGTAAAATTAGGAGGACAGACTAGAATAGGGAAATAGGTATATATCTCACATATATCCCATTCTCTGAAACCCAAAAGAAATTAGCCCAGACCTTTATCCCATGTATAGCAACAGCCTCCGCTTCCTTCTTGGTCCAGGGATCTTTGGGGTGGGTGGTGGGGGGGGGCAGGGCAGAGGGCTTGCATTTCTCTGTCTCTGGCTTCTCTATTTTGCTGAGTTGGTTCAGTTTCTGGATCATCTGTTCAGCATTCCCAGTGTTCTCCTCTTTTCTTATATTACATCATCTCATCCTGGACACGGCCCCCATTCCTCCACTCGCCCCCAAATGCCACCAACAGAAGCCTCAGTACATGAAACAGACATTTATTGTCCGTTTGGGTTGACAAACTGTACATTGCAGTGAAGCAAACTACTTAAAATTGGAAATGAGGTGGGGCGCCTGAGTGACTCAGTTAAGCAGCCAACTCTTCATTTCAGCTCGGGTCATGATCTTGGAGTCGTGAGACTGGGCCCCACGTAGGGCTCTCTGCTTAGTGCAGAGTCTGCTCTCTCTCCTCTCCCTCTGCACCCCGCCCCAGATCTCACTCTCTCTCTCAAATAAATAAATAAATAAATAAATAAATAAATAAAGATCTTCAAAAAAACTGAAATGAGGTATACTGATCTTTGAAATCTTAGGCCACTCTACCATCAGGAAGTCTCCATGTTGTCTTCTCTGGCCTTTGGGATTCAGTTACCTGTCATGTGGCTCAGTCTCCCCTCTCCTACAAGCTCCTCACCCCCATCTGGCTCATCTGCAACCTTGAATTCATATTACTTATGCAGAACAATTTCGTTCTCTCTTCGTTCTGCTGTTTTCTTACAGCTTATATTCTTCGGGCCGCATCTTTAATACCTAAAACAGCCTATAAAAATGCATCCTGGGGTGCCTGGGTAGCGCAGTCATTAAGTGTCTGCCTTTGGCTCAGGGCGTGATCCCAGCATTCTGGGATCGAGCCCCACATCAGGCTCCTCCGCTGGGAGCCTGCTTCTTCCTCTCCCACTCCCCCTGCTTGTGTCCCCTCTCTCGCTGGCTGTCTCTCTGTCAAATATTTAAATAAAATCTTTAAAAAAAAATGCATCCTAAGACAAAGACAGTTTTCCCTCTAAGAGGAGTTCAGATGCCAACTGTGTATAGCTTTTCTGACCCCTACTCACACACCTTCCCTAAGTTCCTAATTCCATGCCTGAAACAGACATCACTAATCAATCTCACCATTATTTGCCACTAATTGGGTCTCTTTCCAACAGAGAACTGTAAGCAGACATTACCAGTCGATAAAAGCTGCCCCCCCCCCTTAGTACAGTCTTTTTGCAATTTGCAATCTCTGAGCCCCAGATGACCTCAAAGTTTCCTTCCAGCTTGGACTGTCTAGGGTCTGGTGAGAGTAGAATATTCATTGAATGAAATCAACTAAGGACATCATTGTGATTTGCATGAAAATATGCCAAACAATCTGAATAGGAAAGACCCCTGCCTCAACTTCCCCTTCCCTCAGCTCCAACAGTCTGCCACTGATCTGAAAGGAGCCCACATTTGATGGCTTCTAAGATTAAAACATGAAAGATCCTGGTTAAGAACAGCACGATCTCATTCTCTGCTCAGAATGTTCTCCCTTCATCTTTTTCCTTGATTTGACTTCCTCTTAGTCATTCTGAGCTTCATTGAAATGTTATTTTCTCCAAACAGACGTCTCTGAGACCCCCTTCTCCAAAAATCGGTCATGTCCTTGATCCCTCACTATACATTCTTATAGCACTCTATACTTACCCTCCATAACTTATCATTTATTGTATAATTGCTACTCAGTGCTTCTCTTCCCAACTAGGTTCCAGCCCCAGCACCAAGACATGCCTGCACAAGGAGATGCTCAGTAAATATCTGCCAAATGATAGACTGATTATTAATATCTACGTTCTGGGTTGAATGTGAGATGTGAGGATGCATAGAGTACATAACATGTTCAGCAAAGTGCCTGGCACATAGAAAGTGCCCCATAAAGGACAGTAATATGAACATAACTGATAGAGGGCTCTGTGTCCTCTCTGTATATCATTTTATTTAATCCTTGCAAAAATATAGGCGAAGGCACTGTAATTATTCCCAGTTGATAGAGGAGGAAACTGAAGCTCCGAGAAGTGAAAGCACTTGCCCATCACGTAGTGGCACAGCCGAGATGGACACCTAGGCAGCTGAGTTAGCCTCAAAGCCTCTGCCTGCGGGCTGTTCAAGAGGCATCAGGGAGGGGCATTAGGATGGGGGTGCTTCAAAGTGAGTGAGGTTCCCCCAAAAGGAAAGGGCAAGTGTTGAGCCTTAGAGTTAGGTCAACCTGAGCTTTAGTCCGTCCCTAGCTGCTTCCTAGCCGGGTGGCATGCACAAGTGACTTAACCTCTCTGAACCTTTTGTTCTCCTCTATAAAATGGGAAAAATAAAACCTCTGCCTGTAATTACAATAGAATGATGTAACGAGATCCTATAAGTGCAGCAATTGATACACTGCCTGACACATTATGTAGTGCTCACAAAAACAGAAGCCAAAATTATTCTTTCCTCCTGATTCTCCCCTGTCCTCACCTCTTCTCTTCCCTTCTTCTTTCCTCCCTTTCCCCCCTCCCCACTTATATATACCCTTTGATTCTTAGAACATCACTTGTAAGTGGGTAAAGAAGCTGCATAGATGCCTCTTTACCCACTACCCAGTGGTATATGTGTTTTGGGGAGAACTGGGTTTTTTTCCCCTAATGTCTAAAAACAAAGAGACATTATTGGGTACAATTAATTGTTCAAACTGCCAGAGATTTGAAAGTAGAGGGAATAAACAGATGTTGCTCTGAGCTTTCTGCTCATTAACTCAGAGAAAAGATTCATTTCCTATGCATGATTAACTCCCCATCGTCAGTGATTTACACAGCAGATGATCAAAAGAGAATTCATTATTCCACAGACAGAGAGTCTGGGTACTAGGCATTCAGCCTCCTTGGAACAGCTCTGTCTCCTAAATTCCTGGGGTGTCTGTGGTTAGTGCCTTGACCCAGGAAGGTGCTGTTTGTTATTGGCCCAGTTCTCCCAGGGGCTCTCAAAAGAATGATGATCAAAAGAAGCATAGAGTAAGCCACAAGACCTCCCTCTGTTCTATGACTGGAAAGAACCCAGAATCCAGTCACCTTTGGTCTCCATTACATCCTACCATTGCTTAAAGGAGCACCTGTACTTTGGAATACAGAGCCAAGCACGGCAGGACTCATGTTTTCTGTTAGAAAAGCTCCCAGAACCACAATAGTCAACATCATAGAGTTCAAGACCCACAGCGATCTATCAAATGTTTATTTATTGAGCACCCACTATGATATTGCAAATCAGGAACATCATAGCCTCTTCTCCCTACTCTGGATGGGCAATGTATTCCTGGAAGGCTAAATGAGTACATTCAGTGATGAGTTAGCAGACAAAACTCCAAGGGGTTCTACATTGCCCTTGCTTTCCAGAAAGGGTAATTCTACTGCAAGGGCATTCTTTAACCAACCACAGGGGCCAAATGATCAGGAGCCAAAACTATTCTGAGAGAAAGAGCAGCGTCTCTGCCCTTCATGATGTTCAATCAATTAGCCTTACATCAGTTACCATGAGCCAGGCTTTATTGGGGATATAGTGCTGAATCAGACACATTCCCTGCCCATGAAAAGCTGAGGTTAGAAGTGGTAATGAGATAGGGATATGAAGAATTAGAAGACAAAGTTTCTAAATACCCCTCTCTAGTCCAGGGCTTATCTGTGATGAATTCTTTACTAGGACTCAGAAACAAGAGAAAAATAAAAACCACACTTGTATGAATTTTTATAGGACAAAATTTATTTTATTGTTAAAATGATTCCTTATGTTGAAATAATGCCCTTCCTCCCTCTCTCCCTTCCTCCCTCCCTTCCTTCTTTTTTTCTCTTTTTGTGTTTAAAAAGTTTCTTTTATGAAATGACGGTGTTGATAAAATTTGTTTGTTTCAAGATCTTTTTGGCGAAGTCAACTGTTGCCCCTCCCTTTTAAAAATATTATTGGTTCATGAAATCTCTAAACTGGGCACCCATGGCTATAAATAAAGGCAATAAGATAAAGCTCAACGGGAGCTCAGCAAGGAGGGCAAGATGCCTTCTCACTTGGGCAAAACCAAGAAAGGCTTCAAAGGAGTTGACATTTGGGCTGAGACTTTAAAGATGGATGGGCTTTGTATACCCAGAGTTTGAGATAGATTCAAAAGGGCATTCCGAGTGGAGGACACAGCAAGAACAGAGGCACAGGAATGGGAACAGAATCCCAGAATGAGTCACGCTGTAAAATAAGCAAAGACCTAGTTTAACCAGAGTACACAGTAAATTCCAACCTGTGAGCTACCACTTCCTAGAGGGCTCAAGAGGTATTGCATGATATCTGCCAATTTTCGAGCCCATTTGCCAACATCTCATCCCTAGCACAACTACTTTTCAAGTCTGTAGATCTTTTGATTCAAAAGCATTACTGAATTCATAGATGCACTTGGTCAACAAATAGTTTCTCAAACAAAATATGCCAAAATATTGTTATTTTGGGAATGCATGAAAATTTGTTTATTGTCTAAAGGGAACCTCCTAATTCCCTATCCATCCATTCAACAAGAATTTACTGAGAGCCCATTATGTGTCAGCCACTATGCTAGACACAATTTGCTCTGGTGAGCAAGATTTGGAACAGGGAGACCTGTGATAAGGATGTTGTAACCTGGGTGAGGGTTGAGGTAGAGATTGGACAGGGATGGTAGCAAAGGAAAGGATGAAAGGTGACCAGACTGGGGCATATTTTGAATACAGAATAAACCAGACTTGCTGGTAGATTTGATCGTTAGGGGTCAGGGAAAGAAAGAGAGGGATAAAAAACTACTCCTAGGATTTCAGCCTGGACCACTGTGTAGATGATGACACCATTGCATGAGAAAATAAGAAGAAGCTGGAAATGACTGGGCAACAGCATGAGGCTTGTGAAGGTGGGTGAGAGGGTTATTGGCAATAATCCTGGTTCAGTATCATGAGCCCCATTTAACAGATGGGAAAACTGAAGCTCTGAGATGTTATTATGTATGGCATCCTACACACATTTCTTCTGGCCTCATGGAAGGAACACAGATCTTTCAGGGGATGGCATCCCTCATCCTACAAAATAATCTTTTCCTCCATTTTAAATGTTCCTCTGAACTACGCCTCCCCCCTCCTCCTCCCTTCTCACTTCTCAGATCTGTCCCCTTCTGAAAACTGGTGGTCAATTACATGGGTTTCATTGCTCGAGATCTTCTGGGGCAGAAAATTCAATTTATTTCCATCTGTGTTAGTTTTCTCTCAGAATGCCTTTTTAAAATTGGCAATAAGCACTTGAGCCCTCCCAAGGATTGTTCACACAACAACATGTTCCTAGCGTTCCTAATAGGTGTGTGTGCTAAGAAGAGAAAGGATGTCCCACCGCCTTTTCTTCCAAGTGCTCAAAATAACTGACGAGATCTGGGTCTGCTGTAGAATCACAGAGGCTTCTGTCTCCCAAAGAATCAAGACTCAGTACCAGCAGAGTCAAAGGGTAAATGTTCTGAAACTCCAAACCCTTCCCTGAAAGAAGAGGCATTCGAGACTGAGGGTGACTTATACTGGCCACTGCCAAAAAGTTAAAAAAAATAGTAGTGTTATGAGCATAGCTAGAGGCAGAGGAAAGAAAATAAGGAACAAACCTACTTGCTTTGCATAGGTTATTCCTTCTGCCTGGAATTCCTTCTCTCTTTCTCCAACTATTGAACTCTTATTCATGCTTCAAAACCCAGCTTAAATGTCATCAACTCTTAAGATTTCCATACATTTCTCCAACCTTCCATACAGTCACTGCTTTCTGTGGACATACAGAGTACAATCCACTCTCAGAATATAGAATGGCAGGGGGCACGCGGGTGGCTCAGTGGGTTGAACATCTGACTCTTGGTTTCAGCTCAGGTCCTGATCTCAGGGTCATGAGATTGAGCCCCGCATTGGGCTCTGCACTCTGCACAGAGTCTGCTTGGGATTCTCTTTCCCTTCCACTCGTTCTCTCTCTCTCTCAAATAAATAAATAAATCTTAAAAAAAAGAAAAGAAAAGAATATAGAATGGCAGGTAATAAGAACTCCTTCCTGTGTAAGATAACCCAGGATCAAATTCTTGCTGTATCATTCACTGGCTGTGCGACCTCATGCAAGTCATTCAACTTCTTCAAGGCTCAGTTTCCTCATCTGTAACATGCTAACACACACAAACACTTAGCACTGTGCCTGGAATGTGATGAATGCTCAATAAAATGGTAGCAAATTTCTTCATTACCATCATCATTATCACTCCAGCCTCTGAATTCCCATGAGCATGATTTTCCTATTGTCCGTTCCATTAATTTGCTATTTACCCCTATGGCCTTGTTTTGTTAATTAACATCTCATGTGTGCATATCTTCTTTCCTTAACTACATGGCAAGGTCCCCAGAGACAGGAAATGCATCTTATACTGTTATATACAGCTCATACGACTGCAAGAACACTGCCAAGCACATAATACATGCTCAAATATTTGCTGAATAAATTCTTAAATCTCTGGCTCCCAGTATAGGTGCTTATTTTGCTTGGCAACAGAACAAATAACATTTTATATTTACATTCTTGTTTCCAAGGCTAATTGATGTGGGTCTTATAATCATAAAAAACCCCTCTAAACTCTCCCCTAATAATGGCAAAAGCCATCAATTAAACAAACCATTAGATGTATCAACAACCTATTAATCTGCTTTTAGTGGAGGGACACTGGTTGATTTTCAACTGTCTGGCTGCACAGTGGAATTAGGTTTAACCAGAATATTCTGTTTGGTTTCTAGCTCTCCATCTGCACTACTTACTCTATGAAATGAGGATTAAATGATAAGGTAGCTA
This sequence comes from Ursus arctos, assembly GCF_023065955.2. Taxonomy (NCBI): domain Eukaryota; kingdom Metazoa; phylum Chordata; class Mammalia; order Carnivora; family Ursidae; genus Ursus; species Ursus arctos. The sequence continues at coordinate 16,841,111 of NW_026623030.1, forward strand.
ATATAAATATGGAGATAGAGAAAGATATGCAGACAGCATTTAACCTGGTTCCTGGTCCACTATAAATCTTTAACGCACGGTGGCTTTAGAACTCCGGGGGGAAATGGAGTAAGAAAGTAAGAAGGAGATCCAAGCCCCAGCTCTGCCATTTTAGCTCTCTGATCCTTAGTCTACATCATTAGCAAAATGGAGGTAGAAATATCTGCATTGCAGGGTGATTTTGAGGATTAAATGAGATTATATGTATGATAGGACAGCTGTCCCTAGTGGCACAGGTGATACAGTGCAGAACACAGAACAGGGGGCCTGCCCTCATGAAGTTCATGTCCAGAGAAAAATACAGACAAATAATCAGTACAAGAGGGTGGTAGATATGCTGGAAGGTAGTTCAGAGGACTGAGGGGACACACGGAGGGCAGGAGACCAGCCAGGACCTGCGTGCTGGGGTCACTGAAAGCTTCCCCCTAAGAGGTATGTGCTGGCCATTCCCATCACCCACCCTTCCGCAACTACATCCCAGCTTTGATGCCTGCATCCTTGGTAGGTTCTGCAAGATGGATGATGCCAGACAAGACAGCAAGGCTGGAGGAGGCTACACTAGTTTCCAAGGGTTGCTGTAACCAAGTGCCATGAAAGTACCATGGGTGGCTTAAACAACACAACTCATCATCTCACACTTTCGGTGCCTAGAAGTCCAAGATCAAAGTGTCAGCAGGGTTGGTTCCTTCCGAGGGTGGTGAAGGAAAATGTGTTCCATGCCTCTCTCCTAGCTTCTGGAGGTTTGCTGGCCATCACTGTCATCCTTTAGCTTCTAGTAGGAATCTCTGCCTTTATGTTCTCATGGACTGTGTGACTGTACCCGTGTTCAAATTTCCTCTCTTTATAAGGATACCAGTCATATTGGATAAAGGGCCCATCCTACTTCAGTATGACCTCATCTTAACTAATTAGGTCTGCAGTGACCCTATTTGCAAAATAAAGTCACATATTCTGAGGTCCTAGGAGTCAGGATCTTATCATATGAATGGGAGTGGCGATTCAACCCGTAACAGAGTTAAAAGGGATTGTTCCTTCCATCCTTCCAGTCTATATCCCATTTCTGTTGGGGCTCATGGTTCCCCCCAAACCTGAGCAGTACCAGTTGGTTCCAGAAACAGCAGCTAGCTCCTGTTTCCATGTGTGTGTGGTTTTTTTTTCTTGTACTCCTAGAAACAGCTTCACTGTGTCCCATCGGAGTCACCACAATCAGCTGCACAGGCCACCCTCTCAGAAGCAATCTCAGCCCCCTGGGGACCTTCCTACAAACATCTAGATTCTAAAGCCCCAAACTCTTCCCTTTGTCCCTCCAGCCCTGTGGTATTAGCTTCTTTCTGCCTGTGAGGGGCAGTCTCTGGCATTGCTCCTGATATTCGTACCCTAGTGTGATCCCTTCCCCTGGAGTGTAGGATGGACTTACTGACTCATTTCTACTAGAAAACAGCAGAGGTGATGGAATGTCACTTGACAGATTAAATAATAAGACCATGGCCTCCAGTGTGGGTGTTCTGTCCTGCTCACTTGCTGTGATGAAGCCAGCTGCCATGTTGTGAATTGCCCTACAGAGAGGCCCATGTGGCAAGGAACTGAAGAAGGTCTCCAGCCAACAGACAGAGATAAACTGAGGGCATCAGCCCAACAGTCCATGAGGAACCAAATCCTGGCAACAACCACTTGAGTGAGAATGGAAGCACATCTTTCTACAGTCATGCCTTCGGATGAGACCCCAGCCTTAGCTGCCACCTTTATTGGTGTCTTGTGAGAAACTTGAGGCAGAAGATCCAGCTAAGCCATGTCCAGATTCCTGACCCACGGAAAATATGAGATAATGAATTGTTGTTTTCAGCTACTAAGTTGTGGGCTACTTTGTTATGCAGCAGTGGATAACTTTGCTTTGGCTGCACTTCAGTTACTATCTTTGCAAACTCAGTGTACTCCTTTTCCCTTTTCCCTGTTTCAATAAGTACTTAAACAACTCCCTATTAAATTCTCTCAGTTAAATTAATGAATATAATTTCTTTTTCCTGATTAGACACCAACTGGCACAAGATGACGTCTGAGATGTGACCTTAAAGACAAGTGGGAGTTAACTAGGCAAGGAGGATGAAGAGAATGTTTCAGGAAGTGGAAACACACATGTAAAGGCCCGGGCATCATTAGCTCTTTAAATATATTTATTAAGCACCTACTATGTGCTAGGCTTGCTGCCAGGTCCTAAGAATGAAATTATGAACAAGAGAGCAAGGTCCTATCCTCATGTTCAGAATAAGGCAGGAATGAGACAAACACTAGGACGAGTACATAGGGGTGAGCCCACACCCTAGGCTTCCTCGCCAGGAACACATGCATCCCATTAGAATAGGAGCACTTGCCTCGGTAATCTTAATCTAGGCACGAGATGAGTAACCACCTCCCAGCTTCAACATTGCATCTGTAAAGCAAGGATGACAATTTCCCTCCCAGGACCGTAGCATTAATCAAATGACATTTGGAGGCTTAAAGCTGGTTTGTATGGGAGACAGAACTCTACTACTATTAAGACATAGTAGTCTTACTTTAACAACTGGTGTTCTCAATTTAGAATGATCCAAATCCTTCATCTGCCCAGTGGCCAGCAGCCCTCTGCTAGCCCAGAGCTGGCTGTAGCCAAGACCTGCTTAATAGGATTAAACAAAGAGCCTGTTGCTTCTGGCCCCAGATAGCAGGTTGCTGGTCATTGATAAAAACAGGCTGTAATACAAAGAGCAACCTCCCCGTGGCCACCCGCCCCATAAATCATCAGCTACCAAGGGCTATTGAATTACCTTTAGAAGATGGATGACACCGGAGCTGGAAGGCTGCTTGATAAGGGTTCCCTTTGAATAATTCCATGTAGAAAGCTGGGTTTGAGAAATGGGGTCTTTCTAGCAGCTCAGCTCCATCCATGACGCCTCTGCCAGGTGCTTTCAAGATAAACATGTTTCCTTATGGGCTGCCAGAGCGTCTGTGACGAAGGAAGAAAACTTACTGCCAGGTCTTGGGGAAGTATCTACTTCTGCCCAAGGCACAAAAGGAGGTTTTGTTTTATTATTATTATTCACTGTTCATAGTACTAACTCATTAATAATTACTACCATTTATTAAGCATATTCCATGTGCCAGGCAATGTGCAAAGCATTTGAGCTCACTAAATCCTTAAACAGCCATATGAGACTGGTCTTATTACTCTCTCCATTTGATCGATGAAAAAGTAAAACTCAGAGAAGTGACACGACTTTCTCAAGGTCACACAGCTAGTAAGTGTTGGAGATGAGACTCAAACCTATGCTCTTAACAGGAGTCAGCAAACCTTCTGTAAAGAACCAAATAGGAAATATTCTAGGTTTTATAGGCCATACCATCTCTGTTGCAATTATCACCTCTGTCCTTGCAGTGCAAAAGCAGCCATAGACAGTACATAAACAAATGTGCATGGCTGTGTTCCAATAAAACTTTATTTACACAAATAGGCAGAGGGCCAGATTTGGTTGATGGACCATACTATGGCAATCTCTACTCTTAATGGTCCTATGGCACTAACTCTCTACATTTGGACTTTGCAGTTTCCTCCACTTATCTGCTTCCACACAGAAAATGTGCTGGCTCTTCATGGAGTTATTTACTTTATTCAACTCATTTAGAATTCCTTTATTGAGCTCTCCAAGGCTCCAGCTCTAAGGAAAGTACAGAGCTCCTGCTAGTTAAAAAGTGAGATGTGTAAAATATTTCAATTATTCTTTGTATAAGTGAAGAAAGGACCCGTGATGCTGCACTAACATAAATCCAAGATCTCAGTGCCTTAGAAAAAGGTTTTGCAATCTTGGCACTATTGATACTTTGAGCTAGATAATTCTTAGTTATCCTGTGCATTGTAGGATGTTCAGCAGCGTCTCTGGTCTCTACCCACTACATGCCAGTAGCATTTCCCTACTGGTGACAAAAATGTCTCCAGACATTGCCAAATGTACCCCAGGGAACAAAATCACTCCCGGTTGAGAACTGCTCGATTAAGACAACAGAGGTTATTTCTCCTTCATGAGAATTTGGAAATGAGTCATGAGCTCTCCCTGATAAGTTCCCCTGGTGCCAAGGGGCCCAAGATGTTTGCCTCTTCAGCTCTGCCATCTCAGAGGATCTTTGTTTCCTGCCCTGCAAATGGAAGAGATGAAGAGTGGAGATCTCCCCCATTCCTAACTTTCTCAGACCAGAAGTGACATGTTGCTTATGCTCATAGGCCATTGGCCACAGCCTAACTGCAAGGAAGGAAAACTGGGAAATGTAGGAGAGCCTGTGGAGTATTTGCAACTCCTACTGGTCAATCACTCACTCAACAAACATTGAATGAGTAACTATTCCAGTCAACAGTATAGTGATGCAGGGGAAATATATCTCAGTGAATAAAATAGATTTTGTCCCTGCCTAAACAGTGCTTATATTCTTCCTTCAGTGTGCTCCTTTGGGTTACCAAAAAAACCCAAAAAACAAAAAACAAAAAACAAAACCAAAAAAACCCCACAAGAGTTAGGTTTGGTAACAGAGATTATTGAAAGGATACATGAGGGTGTGTGAAATAAGACAAAATTATCTCAGCAATTATGCTGGGTCCAGAACTCCTGAAACCTCATAGAAACCTAATAAATACATCTAAAGTATGAATCTGAGTGATCTTTCTTTCGTTCACCTACTCCTCATATGTCCTAAAATAGAGAATACAACTGGATTAATTGCCATCCAATAATGAGTCCTTGTTGGCCAAACCACTTCAGAGTTTTAACAGTCAGCTTTCACTAAGCAAGTCCAAAATGGCAGTGGCTTACAACAGACATTCATTTGTTACTGATATACATGTCATCTGCAAATTGGTTTTAGCTCTGCCAATATCTCCTTTATTCCAGAACCAAATGAAGGGCAGCCCCATTCTCAGTCATGAGTTAGAAGGAAAAGAGTAAGTGGAATCAATGTTGGATCTTAAAATTTCTTCTCAGGCATGACATTCACATCTGCTGAAATTTCATTGGCCAAAGAAAGTCACATGGCCAAGTATGATATCAGTAGGGCAGGGAGGGTACTCATCCCACTGGAAGGGCCACAGGAAAGAGATGTAGAGATGAGTCTATCAACTAGATAAGGACTCTAGCATCTAGTGAGTAGAGGCCAGAGATACTGCTAAATATCCTACAATGCACGGGACAACAAAGAATTATATTGCCCCAGTGCCATGCAAATATTTGAATACTTAATATAATCTAACACCATGGTTCTCAATTTTGTTCCCCAGGGAACATTTGGCAATGCCTATGGGCATTTTTGGCTGTCACAATAGAGGAGATGCGACCGGCATTTAGTCCACAGAGGCCAAGAACACTGCTTAACATCCTACAGTACATAGGAGAGTCCCCCACAACAAAGAATTATCCCACCCCAAATGTCAATAGTGCTGAGATTGAGAAACCCTAATCTACCACAAGAGGCAACTAGGCTCATTTATTTATTCATTCATTCATTCATTCATTCATTCATTCATCTTCATCAGAGATTTATTGAACGTCTATTGAGTGTCAGACACTGTGCTGGTCCCTGGGGATAAAACAAAAGTAAACATTAATACAACTCCTGCTCAAAAGGATTTTATAGTTTACTTGGAGAGGCAGACATTAATCAAATAATCACACTAACGAGTATTTCATGACAAACTAAGACAAATGAAAGAATGGACCAGATTCTCCAAGAGTTTATTCTCTAAGAGAGATTAGGGGAGTCTTTTACATGAAGTGACAAGAATTCTGAAGGATGTGTAGGAGTTAACTAGATAAAGAGGACAAGGGAGTTTTAGGCATAGACATAGAAAGCAGCATTTGTGGTGGGGGGACTAAAAGGTCAGTAGAATGAACACACAGAAAGTAAGGGGTGAGTGGTGTATGATGTAGCTTAAGAGGACATCAGGGACCAGACCACCCAGGGCTTAGTATGTAGACTATTTATGGAGTTTGGTTTTTCTCTTATGAGTAATGAGAAGCCACCAATGGGTTTTAAGCAGGGAATGAATTATCCACTTTACATTTTGAACAGATCATTCAAGCTGCAATGTGGAGAAGGGCATAGAGGGGGTATAGAGGTGATCCAGGGAGACCTGTAAGCTGACTGTTACCATCGTCCAGGTGAGAGATGGTGGAGACTCAGCTAGGGTGGTGGTGGGGAAGACAGAGAAGACTGAATATATCTGAGAGCTAATTAGGATGTGGGATGTGAGGAAGGGAAAGGTATTCAGACTGTTTTTTAAATTTCTAGCCTATATAACCAGATGGATGGTCCTGGTGTTCACTGAAATAGGAAACACCAGAGAAGGACCAGGTTTGGGGGCAGGAAGACAATACATTCTATAATAGAATATCAGCTTAAGTTGTCTTCGAAGCAGCCAGGTAAAAATATCAAGAAGGCAGCTGGATATACATGTCTGTGATTCAGAGGAGAGGCGAGGCTGAAGTTATTAATATAAGAATCATCAGAATACAGATACTCAACCCTGACATTGCAACCTTTGACTTGGACCCCAATCCCTGGCTTCATCATTTGTGGCTGGTTATCCTTGACTAAATTGCAGTAACCATAACAACACTACAAAAATAGAACCACTTATCTGCCTCCCTCAAAATTCAATCATTCATTCAACAGTTTTAGATCTCATCATTTGTGACTGGTTATCCTTGATTCGATGGCAGTAGCCATAACAACTCGAGGAAGATAAAACCACTTATCTGCTTCCCTCAGAATTCATTCATTCATTCATTCATTCATTCATTCAACAAACAGTCTTGTATGTTATTGTGTACCAGCCTTTGTCCTTGGGGGCTGATGATATAGCAGTAAATGAGAAAAACAAGGTTATGATTGCAGGCATTGAATATTTATGACTTCTTCCTTTGTGTGGAATGCTCAAAATGACTGACCCTTGTCTTTCATGCCCAGTTTGGAGTACATTGTCCCACACTGAAGGAAATGCCTGTAAAATGACCTCAACATTTTAAAAGGATAATAGAACTATTAGTATCTCAGCCTTATATTGGTAGTATCCATTCAGTTCACTGATGTAAAATAGATTGCTTCTCACAGGCCAACTTTAATTCATTGGTAGTGGCTGCGTGAAGAGGTAGGCTCAGAATGCTTCAGCTGAAAAAGAGATCAGTTAGTAATGTCTGCAAAGGATTTGATATGGGAGAGTGGAATGCCAACGTATGTACTGTTGAATTCTACTTGATAATATTTTGCTAAGAAATTTTGTGTCTATGTTAATGAAAGATATTGGTCTATCATTTTCTTTTTTTATAATGTCCTCATCAGATTTTCTTACAGAGTTACGTTGGCCTAATGATGCAAATTGGAAACAATTCTCTTCTTTATTTTCTGAAAGGGTTTGTGTAATCTTAGCATATTTCATCCTTAAATATTTGATAAAATGGGCCTGTAGTTGTAGAGGAGGGAAGGCAAGGAGAAGTTTTAAACTGTGAATTCAATGTCTTAAATAGATACAGGGCTATTTAGATTTTCTATTTCTTCTTCTGTTAATTTTAGTAAGTTATATTCTTCAAAGAATGTATACATTTCATCTGAGTTGTCAAATTTAATGCATTCATTTAAAAGGTGAAGAAACTTAAAGCTTAGATAGGACAATTGGCATGCCCCAGGTCTTACAGTAAATGACAGATCAAATACATGAGCCTGAGGCTCAGTCAGTTGCTCTGTCTACAACATTCAGATTTATCCTACTTCCAAAGCCACAGGGAAATTGTCCAAGGATTTTGCCAAAAATTGCATACACATGCATTTTAAATGCCCACATGCTCCAGTATTTGGCATAAGCTAGGAACCTGGAGATAAAGAGCTGTCCAGGGTATAAATCACCTTCATCAGCACCAAACTGGACCCTCAGATTTTAATCAGTCTTACCCACCAAAGTCTGAAGCTTTTTGAGAAAACTCATGGATCACAAGAAAGAGAAATCCACTCTGTTCAGGTTGCCCTGGGAAGCACCCAGTCTACCTTTCTCCTGGGTGCCCTCTGTTCAGTGCAAGAAGCCAAGCTGTCCATGCAGATTATTTCTCCCTGAGTCTGGGCCTGGTCATTAGAAGACAAAGTCCCTAGGGAGCTTCTCTGCCTGACCTGACCTACTTAGATGTGTCATGCCTGATGAGAGTGGGAATGAAACTAATGGGGATGGACAAGAAGGCAGGCTTGGGGTGGCCCAAGGGACATCCACTCACAGAACTTGGCTCAAAACATTTCTGGGGGTGGGGGGAAGGTCTCTCTAGGGGAGAAGCATCTGTTAAATCTGATCATATCAGCACCCTGCCTGAAAATCTTCAGTGATACCCTTGTATGTTCATGAAATAGTCCAAATTCCTTAACATGGCCCCCACGGCCTTGCATAGCCTGACCACTCCATGTTTCTTTCTCCACCCTTCCCCCTGACCACTGTCTTCTTTGAGTGAAACGGACCTACTTTCAGTTTCAACATGGCAACAAACTCCCTCATTCCTTTGCATAGGATGTTCCCTTTGCCTAAAATATGTTCTCCCCCTATTCTCACTTGGCTTGTCCTACTTGATCTTTAGGTCACAGCTTAAAAATCACCTACTCCAATAGCATTGCCCAACACCACAAATCTGTGTTCCTTTTTTGGGGCATCTACAGCTCACTGCACTCACTCTATGGCCACATTTACACGTTGCTTTGGAATAGACTGCCTATTTATCTACCAGTATCCCCCACTACTCTGTGAGCTACATGGCCTCTCCCAAGTCCTACGGTTCTATGACCAACTGCCTACTTGATATCTTCACTAGGATGCCTATAAACATGAAAAGACATAGAGGAACATTAAATGCATCTTACTAACTAAAAAAGCCAACTGGAAAAGGCTACATGCTGTATGATTCCAACTATGTGACATTATGGAAAAGACAAAACTATGGAGACAGTAAAAAGATCAGTAGTTTACAGGGGTTGAGTGGAGGAAGGGATGAATAGGCAGAGCATAGGGGATTTCCAGGACAGGGAAAGTGTTCTGTATGATACTGTAATGGTGGATACATATCATTATACATTTTTCCAAGCACACAGCATGTACATCACCAAGAGTGAAATCATGGACTTTGGGTTATAACGATGCGTCAATGTAGGTTCATCAATTATAACAAATATATCACTCTGGCCAGGGATGTTGATAGTGAGGGAGGCTGTGCAGGTGTGGGGGCAGGGGTATATGGGAACTCTCTCTCCTTTCTGCTCCATTTTGCTATAAACCTAAAAGGGCTCCAAAAAAAAAAAAAAAGTCTATTAAGCAAAATAAAAGAAACCTCCTCTTCTCTCTCTCTTTCCCACTTCAACCAGCAGAAAAGGGGCAGGAAAGTGTGGAATGCAGGGAGGAAGCAGGCCTAAGCACAGCCAAGGCCAGGAAACAGAAGGAAAAGCTTTGAACGAAATCTAAGATCGAAGTTGAAAAATGGCCTGGTGGTCCAGGCTTTTTTAATAGCCCACGGGGACTGACAAGTTATGGAATCCAACTGACTTATCAGGTAGCAGGAAGGTGGGATGTGGGTGGGAGGTGTTAACAGAGACTGGCCTCAGAGTAGTTCCTCAGAAAAGTAAAACAATTTCATGTTTATTCCTCAATGAAAGGAGACTTCTCAATTAAATAGTCTCCAATGGCAATTTCTGAGATCTCTCTACAAATCAGATCAATTCTCCTTTATGTATGCACACGGGCGTGCACACATGCGCACACACGCCCACCCACCCACAGCACATTCCACCAAGAAAGGCCTCTGTGACTGGCAACATCCCAACACACGTTCTGGTCTTACTGACAGAACACAGGGCATTTTAACGAGACTATTCTCTGGCTCTGCTGAGAAGCAGAGTATCAGTAACAATCACAATTACAAAATCTCACACTTCTTCTTCTTTTTTTCTTTTTTATACATACAGTACATCCCAAGTTTTTGATGTAAAGTTCCATGATTCATTACTTGCGTATAACACCCAGTGCAACATGCAATACGTGCCCTCCTTACTACCCATCACCGGCCTAGCCCAATCCCCCACCCCCCTCCCCTCTTAAGCCCTCAGTTTGTTTCCCAGAGTCCATAGTCTCTCATGGTTCATTCCCCCTTCTGTTTACTTCCCCTTCCTTCTTTCCTTTCTCACACTTCTATTCCATTTTGTTTCAAGAGGTTTAAAACGCTTGGCAGACTTTAATTCATTAGCATATGCATACATACTCGCCACCTGTGAGAGGAACTGCAATTAGGAGGTGCTCCTGCCCACGTCTGATACGGCACAATAAGATCCCAGGACACCTGTCAGACAGTCACGTGGTCCTGTCTCAATCATTCCTGAACTGTGTTGCGAGACTGTTCCACAAGGGTTGAGACGACAACTGCCTTCAAGGCTTTCTAGGTCACCAGTGGTCCAAGGCCTGCCATATTCGTTCTTTAGGCTTTATCCAAAGTGGTTTCTCCTTCGCTTCATTCTGACTTGAGTTTCACAGCTTCTAGAGATACATAAAAAGACCAGCCAGGCCCCCCAGAGAAAAGTTTTCTAACAAGAGCAAGGGTTATTATGCTCCTGATCCAGCTGCTATAGCAAACCTCTCCTCTTCCCCCACAAAGCACAGCAACCCACTTAATTAAAAACTTGGCCAAGTGCTGGAATCCAAGTGCTGGAAAAATGCCCCGATCCTTATCACTTTCCAGAACCAGAGAGACAGATGGAAATGGGTAAAGGGGGGCTCACTCATCTGACACGTTCCTCCCACTCCAGGGCTGTTGAAGGGCTGCTGCCTCTGCCTGGAACACACCCAGCCCCTCGTTCTCCTCCTCACTTAACTCCAACCCCTTCTTCAGATTACAGTGCAGGTCACTTTCCCAAGCACAGAGCAGATCGTTTTGTGGACGCTCTCATGGGAGCAAGTCCTGTCCTCGACAGTTTGTTCGCTTTGTAGCAGTGTACCTAAGTTTTGAGATTATTTGATGGTGGGCTCCCTCCCTGGACTCTAACTTCCATAAATACAAGGACAGTGGCAATTCTAATCACCAACACGGCTCTAGAACATAGCAAGCACACTGCCTGGTACACAGTAGACACACAATAAACATGTCACGGATAAATCAACTAATCCTATTTTACCGAGAAATACAAATGCATCCAAAAAATATTTGTTGAATAAATTAACCCATATCTTTAAAACTGTCAGAATATTAGTACCTACTTAGTAATAGTATCTACCTCATAAAGCAATTAGGAGAATTACGTTGTTAATGCAAACAAACTCTTAAATAGTGCCTGGCATATAATAAGCACTCAAAAAATATGAGTTAATCTTACTATTAATATGTTATCCCCGTCATAGGAAGATACTTCGAGTTACGATCTAAAGTAGGTTTTCTCCACATTTTCTGGTAACTCAGCCCTACTTTCGGCCTGGGCAGCATTTCTGATGTGAAATCAGACTCACAGGGACCCTCAGCTGCACAGCGGGTCAATGGCAGAGCTTGGATTCCAACCCACATCTCTCAGACTCCAAAACACTAGCACGTAACCCACTTTTTCTCAAGCCAACTAGCAATGATCAAGTGAACAGACGGATAGAACTTCAACTTTATTCATTTTGAAACATCAACTTCTAAAAAATTTGTCTGCTAAAGATAAGATATGGTATTACTTTTCTGAGGAATCACTGCCATTAGAAAAAGTACCTAAAATGATAATAATCTCATGCCTTGCTAAGAAATAAATTCTCCCTTTTTATTATAACAAAGACAATGGTGTACTGATGCATTATTGGAAACAATTATCTCTATACTTGGTTTAGGCTGTAGCTCACCAGAAGCTGCTGCCTCAGCCAATATTACTTAAAGACGGTGATTTTTTTCATTTTGTTTTAGTCCTGTGAAATGTGTTTTAAAAGGGAACAGGAGACCCTATTTGAAAAATCGATTACATATTTCCATTTTAATGTAAACATTTAGTGTCCAACACTCTGCCTCACCATCTCATTAGCCTCTGAATGCAAAGCACCACTGCAGACATTTATTTCAAACCCCTTTTTTCCCCAGTCAGAGAAAGCGAATTGAGCAAATAGTTACCCCGGCAGATAGTTGACCAAATGCAATAATCGCGAAGATGGGTGGGGGACAAACTTCCAGAAGAAATGAGAAAATATAAGGTAGCTTTAAATTCATCTTCTCCAGGGAGCTGTTAAGATGTTTATTTGGATTTTTGGAGAAGCCTTCAAGCTCTGCTTTGCAAATATTATACCCCCAAAACAATAATAGTAAATAAATAAAGTGGATTTTATGATGATCCATTTAGGCTCTAAATGACCAAATGCCCTTTTGCTTTATGTTGGGAAGTTACCTCCCTGAGATTACTAGAAAAGGCCCTTTGCAAATCCAAAAGTTCTGAAAGGAGAGCACTGTTTGAAGCCCACACTGGGTTTAAAATCCATTTCCCCCCCTAGTGAGCTGGTGTCCTGTTTCCAAAAAGCCAGGGAAGGCAGCCTGTCTGCCCGTCACACCCAGCCCGCCAGGTACAATTGAGGCAATTTAAGCTGAGCGCAGAGTGCTCCATTTAAGGCTGGAATCACGCCGAGGTGTCCTGACAAAAGCTACGTTCAGCACCTTCAATTCCACGTCCCATTCTGTGCTTTGTCTGCCATTACTACCCGGGATTGCAGAAGCACTTGGCCACGTTAACTAAGAGTCAGCAAAGACAACAATAGCAAGGAACTGCTTGGAGACACAAAGCTGGAATCAGGAAGAGGGGAGCAGCCAGACATGCCAGCGCAGCTCTGAAAACAGATGTGGCTTCCTGAGTGGGAGAGAGGCTGGGTTTCTGGAAAAAGGCAGTTTCAACCTAGATCATCACAAACTGCCGATGGGTGCACCTCAGTTCAGCCACTTGGGAGGGTTATTTGGTAGCGCTGATTCCGCCTAAAAAAATGCACGTGCCCTAGGATACAGATCTACCTCTTCCTGCCATCTGCCCTAGAGAAGAATGCAAATGAATGTAATATGCACAAGGAGATTTCAACAGAGATTGCTTGTAATAACCAAAAGGTGGGAAATGATCTAATATCCATCTCCAGGGGAACAGTCACACCGCAGAAGGCTCTGAGAGGGGTTATGCCCTAAGCAGGAGAGACAACACTATCCACACTCACCTATCCAGGAGTTGAGATGTTCCAGAAATGCTTCCAAGTGCCTCACACACATTGAATCTTTGAATCCTTACAATAGTCCTTGAAACGATTCTCTGATTATTCTCACAGGGCAGCTAAGGTGCCGAAATGTTAAATAACCTGGCCAGGATCACCCAAGTGCACAAGGCGTTTAAACTCAAGCCATCTAGCTCCAAAAGTTATATTGCTTTTCAAGGAATTTTAAAAATGTATTTTTCTCTTTGAATTTAAAAAAAAAGTTGCAAAATGATACACCCAAATATGTACCTGCCAGCCAGAGGCTCAGCTTTGTGGCCTGTGGCCTCCCATTCCCTGAACAGCATTGAATGGACTTGGCCAACACCTGCCTCTCACTCTCCCCTTCCTGTTTCCCAGGCTCATTGTTCCGTTCGGAGAGCACTGTATCACTACAGTTAGATATGTTCATACATTGCTAGGTCTCAACCAAGTTTGTAGTCCTGGAGGCCCTTTTGTCTTTTTATGATGTGCCCTATGGCAAACTAGAAGTGGGAGGAAGAAGTACTTGGTATGGCTCAGAGAGTGGATTTTGGAGTCTAAAAACATGTAGGTTTGAGAAAGAAAGAAAGAAAGAAAGAAAGAAAGAAAGAAAGAAAGAAAGAAAGAAAGAAAGAAAGAAAGAAAGAAAGAAGGAAAGAAAGAAAGAGAGAGAGAGGGGGAGAGAGGGAGGGAGGGAGGAAGAAAGAAAGAAAGAAAGAAAGAAAGAAAGAAAGAAAGAAAGAGAAAAGAAAGAGAGAAAAGAAAGAAAGAAAAGAAAGAAAGAAAGGAAGAAAGAAAAGAAGAAAGAAAGAAAGAAAGAAAGAAAGAAAGAAAGAAAGAAAGAAAGAAAGGAAGGAAGAAAAAGAAGGAAAAGGAAGGAAGGAAGAAAGGGAGGGAGGGAAAAAATGAAAAAAAGAGAAAGAGAAAGAGAGAGAGAGAGAAAGAAAAAGAAATCTAAGTCTGAATCGGTGTGTGTGCTTGGGCAAGTGATTTCACCTTTGTGAGCCTTGTTTTCTTCATCTGTAAGATGGGGATGTTAACGGTTCCTACCTCACAGGTTGTGGGGATAACGTATAGGCAATGCTTAGTATAGTTCTGGTATATCATAAGCCTCTGTCTGGTCCATGCTTTGAGTGGTGATCACAGTTTCCTATTTCTTCTTTCTTGGGGAGGTCTTTCAGTCTATCCAAAGGAGGAAGGGTAGCAAATTCAGTTCAACATGTAACATTTACTTACTATATCAGACCAGAGGCATCTGTCACTGGGAGCTATCTGGTATACGACACCTCCTCCCGTTGACACACTGATTTGCATTTTTTCCCCATCAAATTCCCACTGAGAGCAGTTCTGGGATGAGTGCCCCTAATCACTATGGAAGGTGTAAGGGGAGAGTGAATCGGGTCCCTCTGGCCACATGTCTTCTTGGGGTTTGGAATCTTGAGCCCATGACTGAAGGACATAGACATGGTTGAAGTTATGAACGGATTTCTACTGTTGGATGTTTGCTATAGTCCCCGGTGCTTATTCCCTTGCAAGCCTGATCCTCTAGCCCATTATTCATTCTATGTACCCCCACATCCTTCTAATATATTCTCCTTTCGTTGAAGAAAGCAGAGCCAGGTTTCTGTCCCTTGCCACCAAGAAGGCTGGCTCCTTACACTGGCTGTGCGCAAGACACCGTGGGTATAGAAAATAAAGACACCAGCAGTCCCTGCGCTCAAGCTGTCCACAGCCTTGCAGAGAAGTCTGGAACACTCTCATTAGGTTCTTGGTTATGTAGTAGCCTCCCTTTCCACTTCCTCCAAAAAGCCAACATCTGTTAGAACTGAGATGAGAGAGAAGAGCAGAAGAGCCATGATGGGACCAATGGTATCTTACTTCTCTGCCTACTCCAACCCTCTTCTAAAGACCAGAGACCATACCCAAGCTTAATCTTATGGGCCTCTTTAGGAGTCTGGCTAATTAATGGCTATAAAAGCAGTTTGGACTTGGTAAGCCTTTTACAATGTGCCTCATTTAGACATAATGGGCTCAAGATTGCCTCTGGCATCCTCAAGAAAATTAAAAATCCAGTAGGCAGTGGAATTGCCTCAACGTGGTTTTCCTATTACTTTTATTTTTATTATGATTGCAAATAGCGGCGTTACTAATGGTACCTTGGACGAGGAAGCCTTTCTGGGGAAGGCCTAGCTGTTTCCCTACATCCACAGCGTGATTTATTGGTCCTCCAGCCAGCAGCATGCTGGCTCCTTCTACATGATGTCATTTAACTCTTGCCAAATGGAAGGGAGTTGGAGGGTTCCCCGACATGTGGAGTCATTCCTAATGCAGGGCCACTACAAACAGAGACACCATTCATTACTCTCCAGCTTGACAATGTAAGTCCTAATTGGTATTTGTCTGATCCTTGGCTTTGGACAAGCAGGTGTCTTGCCTCTGTGGGCTGGGCAAGACTTGGAATTTGGAAGTCTGGGCTAGCATGCAGCATGGAAAGATGGCAGTGCATAAACTGGACAGAGGAGGCACGACTAATAATAATAACAATCACAACTCTACCCATCAGGACCTTTAGTTGCAAATAATCAAAGCACCCCTGCCAAGTTTAAGAGAAGAAAAAGTTTTAATAAAAGCAATAGTATGGAGGACTACAGGGGAAGGGAGGGAAATCTGAAGGGGGAGAAATCAGAGAGGGAGATGAACCATGAGAGACTATGGACCCCGGGAAACAAACTGAGGGTCTCAGAAGGGAGGGGGGCGGGGGGAGGGGGTAACAGGGTGATGGGTATAAAGGAGGGCACGTGTTGTGATGTGCACTGAGTGTTATACGTAACTGATGATGAATCATTGAGCCCTACATCATAAACTAATACAGTGGCTAATGAACATAATAATAAGGAAAATAATAATAAAAATATCAAGAAGTTCCTGGCATCCCCAATAAGGGTCAAAGAATCATGATCAAGGAGTATATTGCCAGGAATGAAACCCAATCTATATCCCTTCAGCAAAGATGACTGCTACCACTACTTGTCACAGACATCTCAGCTAATATCAGTCACTCTGGGTTTGAAACACCACCCTCTGTGACAGTTGTCCCTAAAAGGCTGG
Source organism: Ursus arctos (assembly GCF_023065955.2). Classification (NCBI taxonomy): domain Eukaryota; kingdom Metazoa; phylum Chordata; class Mammalia; order Carnivora; family Ursidae; genus Ursus; species Ursus arctos. The sequence goes on from NW_026623030.1 coordinate 16,857,507, forward strand.
GTGCGGTGTGTCTGCCACGCTCACTCAAAGACAGATTCCACCTGTACCTGCTGGCCAGCATCGCCTATCGCCAAACTGAATTTTTGCATAGGTGAATCAAATTGGTGGGATTAGGTCAGTGGCATGCCAAGGGCAGTGGGAGTAGTCTGCTTCTGATGCAAAGAGTAAGAGAATGCATGATTAATAGAGAATTTAAAAGCAATATAATAAAACTGACTTCAATCACTCTGCTTTACTTATTACCACAAGGCAGTAATTCCAAACAATGTCAATGATACAATACACCTTCTGGATGGGGCAGACCATGCCCTCTCCCCCGCCCCCCACTCAGGTAGGCTACTGAATTCATTCACATTCCTGTAGGTGCCCCACCTACAAACAGAGGGTGTGCCTGATAACAACAGAATCTATCTCATAGGGCTATTGTGAAGAAATAAGTCAATATTGTAAGGATGTCATTTCTCCTCAAATCGATCTAGAGACTGTAATCTCGATCAAAATCCCAGCAAGTTTTTGTTTGGGTGGAAATTTATAAGGTAATTCTAAAATATGCATGGAAAATCAAAGAGTCAAGATTATCACAAAGAAGAACAAAGATGATTTTCACTACTGGATATCGGGAGTTATTATAAAGCCAGAGTAACTAAGGGAGCATGCTTTGATACAAGAAAGATAAATAGACCAGTGAAATAGCAGTGAGAACTCCGAAACAAATCCACACATGTAAAGACACTTGATTTATAACAAAGGTGCCACTGAAGAGCAATGGAGAAACAATGGCTTTTTCACTAAACGGTGCTTGGTCAATTGGCCAGCCATACAGGAAAATCTGAATCTTTCTCTCTACCTCATACTATACACAAAAATCAATTCCAGTGGACTGTAGATCTAAATGTGAAAGGAAAAAAAATGATAAGCCTTCTAGAAGACAATACAGGAGAATATCTTGAGTTTGAGGTAGGCAAAGATGTCTTAAACAAGATACAAAGGAACTTGGGTAGGTGAAGCCTCACTGTGCAGGTGGTTCAGAATAAGAAAACCCATAAATCAAACTCCTTGACTAAGTTTTCTCCCTTGAAGTTTCACAGCCTTAGAACCTTTTAAACATCTCAGAATGTTCAGGCTGAAGCATTCCAAAGGAGGGGGGAATTTCCCATCATGCTCTTCATGGGAAGCATCTACATCTAGGCTACTTAATAGAGGCAGTAACTCTAAAGTCATATATAGTGATTGTTGACTGTGTGCCAGGCACTGTGCAAAATGCTTTGCAATCATTTTCTTATTTACCTATATTGCAGCCAGTGGTTGATGCCTGCAAGTCTGTCACCATGGAAACCACAACACAAGAAAATATACCTCCTAATCTCTCTCCACTACCTCATCCTTTAATATCTAAATTCTTTAATTTACAAAATCAAGACACAAAGAATTAATCAAGAAATGTTTAAGCCAATGTTTCCTACTGTATTGTTTTGTTCAATTTACAGTAAACCTTAATAACAATTTGATGACTTCAACTTTACAAAATATATTCCCAAGCCTTTCCTTACAGAATCTTTATGAAATAGCTATGGTTAGCATTGTAATCCCCATTTGCCAAATGGGTAGACTGAGGCACACAAAAAGCTCCTATCAGGGGCTGGAACCCAGGCTAAACATTGTAAGCCACATCCAGCATGAGTGGAAGAGTTGGCTAGTTGGTTTTGCAGAGGCATGCTTAAGTGAAGAATGAAATTACTATATTTGGGATTTCCTCCTTAGAAGTAAGTGCAGAGGATGGGGCAGGAATGTGCTGAGGCTTACATTTCAGTTAGCCTAGCTGAGAACCTGCTCACCTCATTCCTAAACCTGGTCCTCCTATCTCTAGTTCTCCCCAGTTCCACACAGCTCATGGCAACTCTTTCAGATTTATCTGTCTACAACAGAGCTCTGATATGTCACTTCCTTGCCCTGAAACCATCAACAGCTCTTTACTTTTTAAAACATATAGTGTTTGTAATCAAACTCCACCAAAAATAAATCTCGGCTCACATTTTGACACCAGCACTTACTAATTCAATGTTTTTGGCCTCCTTACTTAACTTGTCTGAGTCTCGGTTTCCTTGTCTATAAAATGGGTTAACACTAGGGATAACACTATGGTTGATGGGGGGGTGTAAAAAGAGATATTTTAAGTAGAATGACTGAGCATTGATATGCTGGTTTTAAAAGAGAAAGGAACATTTGATTCAGTTAACAATGAAAGCTTTCTTTTTTTTTCTTTCCTTCTCTTTTTAGTTTCTAGATCTTGCTGTGCACCAAGTTCTATGTTCACACTTTTCATGAGGCCGTTATCAAATCTGCACAACTACCCCCTGAGGTTAGAATTACTATTTTCTGCATTTTTATATACACAAGGAAACTGAAACTCAGAGGTGTCACCCAGCTGGCAAATGGTTGAATTTAGTTTTAAACTCGTATCTCACTGAGTTTCAAACTCATACCCTTCCCTGCTATACTTGGACCACCAACATCAAAATCACCTGGGGGCGGGAATTGCAGAATGTGGGTCTCTGTGCCCCAGTCCAAACTGCGAGACTTCCAACAGAATCCATTCTCATCTTTCTTCTTAGTGGCTGAGAATATGGCTGCAGAGCTAGAGACTCTATTTCCCTGTCCTTTTTGTAATTAGATGCAGTCGTGTAACAAGTTCTGGCCAGTGCAACGTGAGCAGAAGTAACAGGTGCCAGCCCCAAGTCAAGGGGAGTAAGAAACAGACGCATCTTCTCCAGCCGCTCCCACTGATTGGAACCTGGACATGGTAGGAACTCAATCTTGACTGAGCAGGTGATGACAAGTTTACAGAAGTCAGAGGTGCTTCGTGATGGGAGAAACCTGAGTCTCTCCAACTACCCTAATCTTAGTCACTTCAGACAATCAGTCATTTATTGGGCACATGAAGCTACAATTTGGGCAGGGATTGATGGGGATGGCACCACTGGACTAAAGGATTCACTTCTGTTTATGACGCATGCCCGTGGTGGGAAAGTTGATTCCAGCTTTCAGCTGAAAGCCTAGCTGGGGCTGACTACCAGGAACCCTAGCTCTTCTCTACAAGTGCTGCTTCCCAGGCTTCTGGGCTCCCACACAGCATGGTAGTTGGGTTCCAAGAGTACAAAGTGGAAGCCTATAGTCTCTAAGGGGCTGTGCCCCAAAACTAGCACAGTGTCACTTCCACAACATTCTGTTGGTCAAAACAGTCACTGAGACTGTGCAGATTCAAGAGGAGGGGTCATCAACCTCATTTGCTGCCACATCTCCTGAAATAGGTATATGCACCAATAAGAAACATTCACCTTGGATTGTAATGTGTGTGGGAGAAATAAGTTCTGTGTTCTCTAAGCCTTGTTATTATTTGGCCTCTTGCTACAATACCTTAGACTTTTGCGATGACAGATACTCCCAGTGAATCAGAATGCAGGCTGGGGGTCAAGAATCTACAAAAAAGCAACTTGATGGCTTCATGCATGCCAGAATTTAAGAGTCACTCTGCTAAGCAACATGGCTACTCCATTCAGTGTCTGGCCTCCCAGAGACTCTGAGATAGATAGGCTCTTTTATTTGATTGTTATTGGGTTCACATGTTAGAACAGACAATCTCTTCACAGGGTTGGTTTGAAGACCCACGACCTCACTAAATCCCACTTGGAGATACTCAGAGGGGCCTTGGGAGTTCCCCTAGTGAAATCCTCCCTGGTACAGGGGCCCTAATACTCTAGGGTTACAGGATGCTCACATCAATGGCAAAAATTCTAGAAGTTGATGCAAAAGGAAGTGTTTTCTGAATGTCTTTCCTAAGATGCAACTCCAATAGGCAAATAAAAGGACTGAACTATTTTAGAGGCAGGGGAAAATCAGAAACTGGAAGTCTAACAGTGTTGCTTAGCTGAGTGGATCTTGAATACCACAGACATGACATTAATTAATGGTAAATCACTTTGTGGGTTACATACATTTTACATAACAGGGAGCAGGTTCCCATACCAACATGTTAAAACTCTCTTAAGCAGAAAGTTGCAGAAAAGAGCAGCAGTATTTAGAGCAATTAGTGAAAACATCCAACCAACAAAATGACAGTTTTTAGACAAACATCTGGCTATCCAAGGCCCTTAGCACCTGGGGGAGGGGATATCTTCCAAAATCAGGTCTCTGATTCAACCACTTTCTCCTCTTCTTAGTTCAGTTCTGTTTGAATATTAAGCTTCCTTATGGTTAATATTGGGTCCCCACAGACTTAATTTGGCAATCTTGCTCAAAAGAGATGATAATACTAGCCCCATGAGGGTGTTACAAAGATTAAATAGGATAATAGAGATATTCATGCGATGAATATCACAGTGCAGATCCGCAGAACACGCAGTACGATGTTCTCAGCGACACTGCTGCGTGGTAGACAGAAGGCCCTCTCATTCCTTCTCATTTTGAGGAAACCGCTTCTAAACCAGGAATGGCAGCGGTTAGGAGCTAAATGTTTGTCACCCCAAAATTCATATGCTTTGAAATCCTAACCCCCAATGTAATGGTATTAGGAGGTGAGGCCTTTGGGAGGTGATTAGCTCCTGAGGGTAGAGCCCCCATGAAGAGGATTACTGCCCTTATTAAAGGGACCCCAAAGATTTCCCTCAGCCCTTCCCCCATGTGACAACATGGGGAGAAGTCAACCATCTATGAACCAAGAAGCTGATCTCACCAGACACCAAATTTGCCAGCACCTTGATTTTGGACTTCCCAGCCTCCAGGACCATGACAAATAAATGTTGTTTCATCTTAACCATCTATTGTATTTTTGTTATGGCAGCTGGAACAGACTAAGACAGCAGCACATTGATGTTTGGTTTGCTGTATGTAATAACTTTTTTTTTTTTAAGTTTTAAGTTAGATTCCAACATAAAAATCAGAAGGTTTTACATGAAAATTCAGATTTCTGGTTTCTTCTAAAAGAGCAGAAGAAGCTCTAGAAACACAGACCACAGCTCTAGAAACATGGCCCCTACAGGTACAAGTTGGAGAACTAGGACCTAATACTGTTCTCTCTCAACAAGTTTTGTGTCCTAGGCCTACTTTCCCGGGCTTTAATTTGTCTTCTTGGTCTGGGAGAGTGAGCAGGGAGTTTGTTGAAAGCTCTGATGTCACCATGAATTTTGGAGAAAGCTGCCTTTGATTCTTGGCCAGGTGCTCAGTGCATGCAATGACAAAAGATGTGCTAACAGGAAGCGTTTCTGGAAAAGACAATGTATCTTCATTGCAGCTTCCTTAGCCACTTAACACCCAGCCAGAAAACTGCTTTCAGAGTCATCGTGTTTTATTTACCTAACGATTTGGAGGAGCCCTGCTATGCTCAGGGCACCATGTTTTGTTTTGTTTTGTTTTGTTTTTTTAAGATTTTATTTATTTATTTGACAGAGAGAGAGGCAGCCAGTGAGAGAGGGAACACAAGCAGGGGGAGTGGGAGAGGAAGAAGCAGGCTCCCAGTGGAGCAGGGAGCCTGACTCGGGGCTCCATCTCAGGACCCTGGGATCACGCCCTGAGCCGAAGGCAGACGCTTAACGACTGAGCCACTGAGGCGTCCCCAGGGCACCATGTTTTGTCCTACAGAACATGAAAAATTGGCAAGAAAGAGACCTCATCTGGCTAACCTCTGCTCACTGTTTAAGTCTTAGTGTTAAAGTCTCTTCCCCACAAAGCCCTCCCTGATTGCTCTGACTAGATTAGACTTCCAGGTATACACTCCTGACTTTTCCTTGGTCATGTTCCATGAACTTGGTCAATGTCTTTATCTATCCCCCTCCTCTGAGTTCCTTATGATGTCCTTTTATTTGTTGCATCCCCAGTTCTTAACACAGTACATGATATCCGGTGAGCCCTTCACAATATGCTGAAAGAAAGAAGAAATGAATGACTTCGCAAAAAAATGAATGAATGAATGACAGAAGATTTGATGTTTATGCAACTAATTGCAATAGAAGTGAGGAGTGGGGCAAATGTTTTCATTGGTCAACTGGTCATTTGTTAAACATTTTAAATATGACCACTGAATACAGAAGACTTAAATGTCCAGTGTATTAATAGCTACAATTAATTAATAGCAATAAAGATTATGAGCAGATAATTAAAGTATTTTGCATTAAAGGGGCAGTTCTCTCCCTGCAAGAAATTCAGATATAAAGTTCCTTATATAAATTAAGTTCCTGGAACACAATAGGTGCTCAATCCATGTTACAATAGTTACTATGAGAGCTCAGATTTATAATATTACACCTGCTATCTTCACTGCTATACTCTCGGCACAAAATCTGGTACACAGTGTTTAATAAATACTAGGTAAATAAATTATTTAATGAATGATGAATTAACAATATTACTTCAAAGAAAAAGTCTGATCTCCTAAGCGTTGTCCGGATCAGCCATAAAGGCCCTGAGAGTATTCTGGCATACTTAGGGTCAGTGATAGGAAGGTCAGTTTTCAGCCTGGAGGGAAGTGGAGGGCGCTCCAGGATCCCAAAGGCCATGCTACTTATCTAGTCTTTTTCAGGGTCATGTCCAAGGCAATTGCCACAAAGGGCACCTTATCTCTGGCAGCACAGGAGGCTGAGGGTCCCAGATAAGCCCTGTAGGTTAGTGGGACAGGTCCAGATGGGGCTCCTGATTAGAGTGAACATTCTGAGGTTTGCAGGGCCTGGGGCCTGGCCCAGGGTATTTCAGACTTCTCCATAGAAGAGTCTCTCTGGATTTCACATAAAGCTGTGGAGCACAGAGGCTGGGAGGTGGGAAGGAGAGAGAAGAAGAAAAGGACTATAGATGGAGAGCAAATAATGGAAGTACATACACACACACGGAGGCTCGGATGCACACAGAGGTGCACAGTGGGCAGGACCGGAGAAACAAAAGACCCACAATCAGAACAAGAGCCAGGACAGAAAACAATCAGAGGCATAAACTCACAGAGACACACACCGCAACAGATCCAAGAAAAGGGAGAGATGAAAGAGAGGCACAAGGAGGCAGAGTCTCGGAGACATTCATCCAAAGAGACAACACAAAATAGAGATGAGAGAGAGAGAAAGAGAGAGAGAGTGTGTTTCTGAGACACAGACGGACTAAAGAAGGACAAACACAGAAAGCCAGAGATGCAGAGAAACACAGAAGATTGAAACAAAATAAATCACAGAGACACCAAACAAGAGGTACACAAAGTGGAAAGAGAAGGAAAGGGAAGGATGCAGAGGACTGGAATGAGCAGGTAACCCTATGGGTCAGTTTGTCTGGAACAGCTCTTTGCACTTGCCAGAGATTCTGACTCTGTAGCCCCAGGGAGGGCCTGGGCACCGTAAGTTTTAATAACTTCCCAGGTGACTCTCAGGCAGAGCCTGGCTTGAGAACCACTGCTTCAAACAAGGGTTTTGGTTGGTAGAAGAACTACAGCAGAGTTACTTGGGCTACTGCTAAAAATCCTTATCTGTTGGGCCCTTCCAGAGCTACGAATCAAACCTATGAGTGTGGGGCGCAAGAACCTGTATTTTTACATGCTTCTCTGGGGATTCTGGGGCACACTTCAGTTTAAGAAATATTGTCCTAATCTGGGGACTTTAGGGAAGCCGCACACACACACACACCCCCCTCAGAATACGCTTGGTAATGGTGTCCCTAGGTGCTGGGACTGGTTTCTACAAAACTTCCCTGGCCCAATCTGTCCTTATTTGTGGAAATACAAGATTCAAGGTCAGAAAACCAGGTCACATCTCTGTCTCCCACATGCTGAGTGGCTCTAGACATGTCACTTAACTTCTCTAAGCTTCTCATTACTCATCAATATAGTGAGGTTAATAATCTCAGCTCTACCTAGCCAATGGGCCCTTTTGGTAACCAAATGAGATATAAAATCTAAAAGTCCTTTGCGACCTGGGAAGCACTACAGTGCTATAATTATTATCATTATTAACAGCATCACCATTATTAGTAGGTGTGGTGTCTTTTTCCAACACCAACAACCAATTCTCCAATTCTCTGACACCACCTAGGCATCCAACCATTCAACTCCGACACTACCCAGAGTTAACGCAGATCCCACAAGTAAGGACTCATCCCACAAAATTGCACCCACTTTAGCCACCAGCCACAAATGCTACCCACACTTCTGTCCAGCCAACTACAAATTTAAGGGCTCCCATGACTCTCTCCTTGGGTTTGATAATTTCCTAGAATGGCTCACAGAACTCAGGAGAGTGCTATACTTATGACCACAGTCTATTATAAAGATACAAATAAACATCCAGATGAAGAGGTACTTAGGGCAAGGTTCAGAAGGAGCACAGGAGCCTCTGTGTTCATGGGGTCGGGATGTCCCACCTTCCCAGCATGTAGATGTGTTCACCAACTTGGAAACTCTCCAAATCTTGTTCAAGAGCATTTGTAACCTACTCTCCAGCCCTCCTCCCCTTCCCAGAGAGGGGGGAAGCTGAAAAGTTATCAGTTCCATCCTGAGGCTATCTAGGTGCTCCCCGCTGAGTCACCTCATCATCATAAACTCAAGTGTCTAGAAAGGGGAACAAAGTTATGAATAACAAAAGGCACTCCTATCAGGTGTTTTAGAAATTCCAAGGGTTTTAGAAGCTCTGTACCAGGACCCAGCGACAAAGACCAAATATATATTTTATTATACCATGACATTTAACAGTTACTGAGTGCCTGCAGTCTTCTAAGTGCCCGATAGACACTTCACATGCTTTATTTCTTTGATTCCTCATAACTACTTTATGACATGACATATTTTCTTCTTATTATTATGCCATTTTACAAATGAACAAACTGAGACTCATAGAGATGTAGTATTTTGCCCAGGGTCAAAAAATATGCAAATGACAGAGCCAGGTCCCTTATCATCTTAGATCTGAAAGGAATCTCAAAGACAAGTCCATATAACAATCTCGCTCTATAACGAGAACCACTAAAAGTTCAGAGACATTAGATGCCTGACCAAGGTCATAGAAAAAGTCACTGCTATACCCTACTGCAAACTACTTTGAACAAATTAGTTATGACTGACAACATGCTTGTGTATGTAGAAAATCCTAATGAATTCACACACACACACACACACACACACACACACACAATCTACTAGAATAAGTGAATTTAGCAAAGTCATGAAATGCAAGTCAATATGTAATTTAAATAAGTTTCATTTCTTTTTTTTTTTAAGGTCTTATTTATTTATTTGTCAGAGAGTGAGAGAGAACAAGCAGGGGGAGCAGCAGGCAGAGGGACAGGGAGAAGCAGGCTCCTCGCTGAGCAAGGAGTCCAAAGCAGGGCTGTATCCTAGGAACCTGGGATCAAGACCTGAGCCAAAGGTAGATGCTCAACCAACTTAGCCACCCAGGTCCCCCATAAGTTTCATTTCTACTAGCAGCATTAAAAAAAAAAAAAAAAAAAACAAAGTTAGAAAAACAGAACTTACAAAAGCATCAGCAAAGATACAATAATTAGAAATAAATTTAATGAAAAAGTACAAGATTTGTATACTGAAAACCAAAGAAGAATACTAAAAGAAATTAAAGACCTGAATGAATGGAATGACATACCATGTTCATGAATCAGAAGACTCAGTGTTGTGAAGATGCCCATTCTCCCCCAAACTGAATGCAATCCCAATCAAAATATCAGACTGAAAAAGTTAACGAACTAATTCTAAAATTTCAGGAAAAAGCAAAAGACCTATGTATAGTTTGCTTAGGGCTGCCATAACAAAACATCACAAAGAGTGGCTTAAACAATAAAATTTATTGTCTCACGGTTCTAGAAGTTAGAAGTCCAAGACTGAGATGTTGCTAGGACTGGTTCCTCATGAGAGCTGCAAGAGAAAATCTGTTCCACATGTCTGCACTAGCTTCTGACAGTTTGCTAGCAATCCTTGATGTTCCTTGGTTTGTAAAAACATCACCCTGATATCTGCATTTATATTCACATGTTCTCCCCATGTGTATGTCTGTGTCCAAATTTCCACTTTTTAAAAGGATGCCAGTCATAGTGGTTTAGGACCCAAACTACACAATTCATTTTAACTTGAAAACCTCTATAAAGACCCTATCTCCACATAAAGTCACATTCTGAGGTACTGCAGGTTAGGACTTCAACATATCAATTTTGAGAGGACACAAGACAACCTAGGAAAGCCAAGACAATCTTAAAGAACTTATATTACCTGATTACTGTAAAATAACAGAAATCAAGATAGTGTGCTAGAGTGATATAAAAAGAGGTATATATATCACTGGCATGGAATAAAGATTCTAGAAATAGATGCATATGTTATACTCAATTGTTTCTCTATAAAAACACCAAAGCACTTCTATGGAAAAAGGAGTCTTTTTGACAAATGGTGCTAGAATAACTAGATACTCATACAAAAAAAGTGAATCTCAATCCCTATATTACACATACCAAAAATTAATTCAAGATGACTCATAGATATAAACATAAGAGTTAAAACTATAAAGCTTCTAGAAGGAAACACGGGAGAACATGTTGTAATAAGTAAACTTTCTTAGGACACAGAAAGCACTAACCATAAAATTTTTAAAAATTCATAAATTGGATGCCATAAAAATTTTAAACTTCTGTTCATTCAAAAGACACCATTAAGGAAATTAATAGGAAAGCCATAAACTGGAAGAAAATAGTCATAATACATGTATCTGATAAAGTACTTGTTTCCAGGTTATGAAAGAAACTCCTACAACTCAAAAATAAAAAGAAAAATAGTCTAATAAAAATGTCCAGAAATCTTGAAAAGACCCTCCACAAAGGAAGGTACACAAATAACGAATTAGTACATGAAACTGTATCCAATGCTACTAGTCATCAGGGAAATGCAAATTAAAACCAGATTGAAAGAAACACTGTATGTCCATCAAAATGGTTTCTAAAAATCTAGCCCAAATAAAATGCTGGCTAAGATGTAGAACAACCAAAAGTTTCAAACATTCCAAATGGAGATATAAAAATATACAACCATTTTGAAGAAAGAGCTAGAAGTGCTTTATAAAATTAAACATCTATCCTATAACCCAAGGAAATTAATTTTAAGCAATTTACCCAAAAAAAGTGAAAATGTATGTTCACACGAAGACTTGCACATGTTTCATTTATAAAAACCAAAAATTGGAAACAGCCCAGGTGTCTCTTAGTGGTGAACAGGTAAATAAACTGTGTACATCCATACAATGGAACACGATACAGTAGTAAGAAGGGACAAAGTTCTGCTTCATTCAACCAAATGATGACTCTCGTTGACATAACAATGACCAAGAGAAGACAGACACAATAGAATACATATAGTCCAATTCTGTTTTCTATGAAGTTCAAAAACATGTAAAATAAATCTGTAGTGATGGAAGTCCAAAGAAGTGATCACTTCTGATCTGAGTGTTGACTGGGAAAGAGGCATGAAGGGGCCTCCCGGGATGTTGTGAATCTTCTATATCTTCACTGGAGAGCGATTATATGTTTAAGACTTGTACATTCTAATTATGTTATCCCTCAATTAAAAAAATATATAAAGATGGCAACTGTATCTCACATTTAAAAAAATAAACTACCAGTACTTTAGCAACATATAAAATAAATACCAAAATACTGGGATGGTTTGTTGATCATGATTCCAACCATTATCCATGAAGTGGACCATCCTGCAGGTAGCTGAGAACTGACAACAGTAACACTTGTGACTTTGTCAGGAAAGTGCCCTGGGCCCCAACCAGCTCACAAGGTAACAGTGGTTTCCCAAATGAGAAGAACCCATCACCCTCATTAAAGGAAGTGGGACATCACTGGAGCCCACCTGTGAGAGGATTCGATATATATGCAAATGTGTCAATAGGAAATGGATGCAAAGCCACGGCAGTGAGTGCTCTCCATAAAGATGGCAGAGCAGTAAAAATGAAACTACCTTTAAAAATTAAAAGGGTGCAAGTGCCGGTAAACATTAGGGTGATTACTGGCCTTAGAAGGGCCTGCATTTGGGTTTACTGGTGCAAGATGAGGCTGGACTGGCCTGGTGCCTGTCTTCTTAGGAGGAAGGTGATCAGTCAGGTAGCAGGCAGATGATACTTTAAGGCGTTGTCTCAGATTTCATTTAAGGAGGAAAGCAACGATCAGTTGTATTTGTTGATCCCTGCACTAACTAATTTCTCTTCACTGAGCACTCATTATGCACCTGGTATACATTTTAGACAATTTATCAACAGTTTTGGGGTCAGATTGCTTGGACTCAAATACTGGCCCTATAGCTTATTAGATGTAACCATGGTCAAATGACTTAAAACCTCTATGTCTCAATTTTCTCAGTGTAAATGAGGCATAATAGGGTTAAGCATAATGAATGATATATATAATAGGGTTACGGTGAGGATTACATTATGAATGAATACATGTAAAGAATGCTTAGAAAAGCACCTGCATCATATAAATGACAACTGTTTTTGTTAATGACTGTTTTCATGGACTGCAGATGCACAAGCACACAGATACACATACACATGCATATATACAAAAGAAATGCCAAGGAAGTGGCCAACACAAAAACCATATGAAAAAATTTTTAATATTCATTAGTTGAGTACATAGTACATGCCAACCCCCATGCCAGGAATGACTGCAGTGATGAACAGTATATGCCGTTGAGGAGAAGAGTCTAGTGAAGAAGTCACAGATGAGACAAGCAATACAAGACACACGATATGGCAGACAGTTGTAATAATAACACAACAAGAGAATGATAAAGAAGAGGAGGGTGGGAGAGAAAAGGACATATTAAACAGACTTGGAAAATGATGAGAGTTTTCTAGTTGGCTGGGGAAGGAGAGAATTTTAGGCAGAATGAAGCAAGGTTTAAGGTTAACCTAGAGGATTCCAATTCTAGCGTGACAGTGTGAGCAGCTCTGTGGACCCATTCCTCGAAAAATTTGTGAAAATTATTATTTTTTTTAAATTTAAGCCTCTGGAAATGGTCCATACACCAAACAAAGAAACAGTTATTCGAGAAATTCTGCTAACACTAAGTAAGAAAAGTGAGTCAGTGGTATTTGAACTTAGACTCATGCCCTTGCTCCCTTCACTCAGCTCAGTAAGATGAAAATTCCACTCCAGACTGGAACAGTCAAGAACACAGGGTTTCTTCTCTTCCCAGCTCCCAGTCAGAGGGCTATCTTCCTAGAAGGAGCAGGACATCAGCATTTCTCATCTGGCCCCAGCTACGTATTGTTGAGGCTAGGTTCTAGTGAAGTGCAACTGAGAGGTGGGGGATTCCTTCTTCTGCCCAGCCCTGCTGGTGAGACAGAGGCTCCTGCTGGTGAGACAGAGCATAGCACTGCTGAGAATACTGGGGTCCTGAGCACATGTCATGTGGGGGGGAGGGGGTGCCACAGTGGGACAGGCAAGCCAAGGAGACCTGGGACCTCCAGAGCACCCCTCTCCTGAAACAGGGGTGTCACTCAGAGAGAAGTGTCCCACTGTCTACCCCCAGTATCATAGTTTCTGGATCAGAGGTCTTATCTGGGGGAGAGAAGTAGACCAGAGCAAAAGGGGTCTTAATCTCTTCCCAAAGCAATCAAGTCCATTTACAACAGAGTGTGAAGTTCAAGCCTAAGGGTGTTTTCAAAAAACAGTACAGGTGGTGAAGGGCTACTGGGCTTCACTGGGTTATTATTCGATTCATTGGAGATACAGGCTAACCTGTGGGCCAACTAGTTTTCCAGAGAGAAAAAAGAAAAAGACAAGTGGAGGATTTTGTCATTATAGATCTCAAACACTGACCTCAGGAAGCATCCCTTCAAAAAAGTCCAGGTTTATGGTATCAGTTTGTGGAGCAATTTATGCCCCAGGGCATTGTTGAAGATTGATAAATAGAACGATGAATGGAATTTAAGATTTCGTGTGGTCAGGGAAAGCAACATCAAAGAGAGCTCTGTCAAAAGCACTGTCATTCTAGAGTCACTCTAGGCTTATCCCAGGCTGCCCTCTCTGAGAATCAACACCATTCACAGCAACAGGGAGGGGAACAGACTTCATTGAAATAATCCAGCCAGTCACTCAACTGGTTAAGTGAGCAAACAACAACAAATAGTCTTTTCAACAAATAGTGCTTGGACAACTGGGTAGTCACATACAAAAGAATGAGTGTGAGTTCCCTCACACCATACACAAAAATACATGCAAAATGGACCAAAGATCTACATCTAAGAGCTAATACTATGAAAACACAGGGGTAAGTCTTTACGACCTTGAATTTGGCAATGGACTTTTAGATATGATGCCCAAAGTGCAAGCAACAAAGGAAAAACTAAATAAACAGAACCTCATCAAATTCAAAACCTTTGTGAAAGTGAAAAAACAAACTACAGAATGAAAAAAAAATTGCAAATCCTATATCTGAAAAAGAACTTTCAACTAAAAATATAGAGCAAACAATCCTGAAATTTGTATGGAATCACAAAAGAACCTGAAAAGCCAAAGTAATCTTGAAAAAGAAAAGCAAAGCTGGAGGCATCACAATTCCAGATTTCAAGCTATATTACAAAGCTGTGGTAATCAAAACAGTATGGTACTTGCTCAAAAACAGACACATAGCACAGAACAGAAAACCCAGAAATGAACACACAACTATATGGTCAATCTTCAACAAAGCAGGAAACAATTTCCAGTGGGGGAAAAGACAGTCTCTTCAACAAATAGTGCTGGGAAAACTGGACAGCAACATGCAGAAGAAAGAAACTGGACCACTTTCTGACACCATATACACAAACAAATTTAAAATGGATGAAACACCTAAATGTGAGACCTGAAACTATAAAATTCCTAGAGAAGAACACATCAGCCATAGCAACTTTTTTCTAGATATGTCTCCTGATGCAAGAGAAATAAAAGCAAAAATAAACTATTGAGACTACCTCAAAATAAAATGCTTTTGCACAGTGAAGGAAACAATCAATACAACTAAAAGGCAACCTACGGAATGGGAGAAGATATTTGCAAATGACATTCGATAAAGGATTAGTATCCAAAATATATAAAGAACTTATAGAACTCAACACCCGAAAAACAAGTAATCCAATTAAAAATGGGCAGAAGACATGAACAGACATTTCTCCAAAGACATCCAGTTGGCCAACAGACACATGAAAAGGTGATTCTCTTTATATAAATGACCAGAATAGGCAAATCTGTAGAGATAAAGAGCAGAGTAGTAGTTGCTTACAGCTGGGGAGGTGGGAGGCTGGGGAGGTGATAGCTAAAGAGTATGAGATTTCTTAAGGTGATAAAAATGTTCTAATGTTGACTATAGTATGTTTGCACACATCCCTGAATATACTAAAAACTAATTATACACTTTAGATGGGTGAGTTGTGTGCTATGTGACTTTTCAATATAGCTGTTATTAAAATTTTTTGAGGGATATACAAAAAAAAGGAACCTAGAAGATAAAATAAGCATTAATATTTCTGAAGTGTGTGTTTTGTGCTGTGCACCGTGCCGTCTGGAAAAAGCTTATGAGGTACTTACTATGCACCAGGCACTTCTCTAAATGCTGAGATACAATGAACTAAACAAATTTTCTGCCCTGATGCAACTTACTTTTGAGTGGAGAGAAGTTGACAATAAATACATCCATATTAAGTAGTGGTAAGTGTAAATAAGAAAAACAAAGCAGAAAATGGGGGGAGGCTGCCATTTAAAGGGGGTGGGCCAGGGAAAGTTTTTCTGATAATCAGACAGAGCTGAAACAAGCTGGGCCCAGGAGGGAGAAGCTCAGAGCAGTAGGATCAGCTGAGTGTCAAGGCTTTAAGATGGAGATATGCTTGAGGCTTGACATACCACAAAGAGCAAAGAAGGCAATGTAGCCGTGGTGAGGTTAGTGAGAAGGACAATGGTGGGACAGCCTCAGCAAGGAAGGCGGCGCTTGTGAACTGCAGTAAGATGTTAAGAATACTTAGTGCTAGGGTCTGTCTCACTCCTGTGGGCAGACCTGCCCTTAACCCCCTGTTAACACATCAAGGGCACCATCCAAGTGTCCCAACACACGAGTTGGGTGACCACAGCCTAGTCCAACATTTTTCAAAATGTGGGCTGTATCCCACTCATGGTGATATATTAATTAAGCAGGTTGAAACGAGCATTTTTTTTCCGGAGTGGAATTAAACAGATTGGAATAGAATGGAAAATATCCCAGTATAATAGTTGTGTGTTTGCGAGCATGTGTGCATGCACATGCGTGTGTATGTGCATCTGTGCCATGCACTGGTTGTGATATAAAATGTATTTCTCACCAAGGATCGCTTCGAAATATTTGAGCCTGACTGTAGCCCATCCCCGGCTCACACAGCTCCATTGGAACGCGTGCAGACCTGCACCAAAAGGCACCTTGGCTATTGATTTGTATGTAGCCTCCTATGCTGACTGTCAACAATTTAATTGATCCAAAAGATGAACTCGCCTGCAGCTATGGAAAGAGGAAGGTCTTCTGTGTTAATTGAGATGTTTACTTCAAGCAAGGCAAGAACCCCATGTGTGTGTGTTCGCATTATAATGAGTGTTTACTTTCTGCTTTGTTCAGCCACCATGGTCCAGGTCTGCAGAAGAACCCCAAGACCAAGCCAACAACATCCCTCTGGGTCTAGATACAACAGGTAGGGAAGGGGCTGGTGGCTCCCTTTCAGAAAAGTGCTAGAACCCTCAAAAGTGGAGTGTTGGGTGTCAGACAGGTATGAACTCCAATCCTGATGCTGGTAAGTCCCAACCGTGTGACCCTGGACAAGTGAAATCACTCCCTGGAGCCTTGGTGTCCTCATCTGCAAAAAGAGATGGTCATTGTACCAACCTGATAGGATTGCTGTGGGTGAATAATAATGGCGGTCTACACCCGACACAATTCTTATGGTGACTATGGATATTAACACAGGTAACTCTCACTACAACTCTAGGAGATGAAGGATCTATTTTCCCCACTTGACAGATGAGAAAACTCAAGGCAAAGAGGTTCAATAACTTGCCCAAGTTCCCCCAGCTGGTATACTGTGAGGGCTGGACGTCCCCCACACTCTCCGCTCAGTTTTAACAATGGCTGTTTAATGAAAAAAAAGTTCAGAGCCATTAGCGAAAATGATATCTAAGAAGATTATGATCATCTTTAAGGCTGCTTACCAAGGACTTTGGGTCTTTCTAGGCCCATAGTAGGATTATTTTTCTCCACCCTCCTGAATTAGGTATTTGCTTGCTTTAGTTAAAATATGAGTGGAAGTGATGTGTGCCACTTCTGGGCAAAAGGTTTAAAAGAGAGCATGCAATTCAGCACGTTTCTCTTCTTCATGCTGTGGTGCTCATGAACACGTATCAACATGGACCTCCATTAACTTGCTTTTCTGAAAAGTTAGGACAAGCAAAGATCTCCAGGCCAATAGGCCTTTGTTATGCTAACATGAATGGGAATTGAAGTCTGGCTATGCTAGGACTCTGCATACTTGGGGTTATCTGTTACTATGGCAACACCTAGCCCATCTTGACTGACACAGGCCCTTCCCAATCTGATGCAGTGTAGCTATCACTCATTGAGCTCTGTGTGTCCAATGAAGTGCTAACCACTTTACCTACTCTAACTCATTTACCGCTGATCACAACTCCCCGAAGAATTCCTCTTGCATACCCATTCACAGCAGAGGAAACTGGGACTCTGAGAGGTTAGTTAAGTGCATTGCTCAACTTCACACAGCCCAAAAGGGGCCCAAACCTAGACCACAAATAATAACTGCCTCCACCACTCATGGGAACTGAACTAGCAGTGTACCAGAGCCAACTTGTACCAGCTTGTGAGAGCGGATTCTGGGCATCTCTTCCCACATTCACATCCAGTGAGGTTACACTGGTCACACTGAAATCCACCATGATGGGAGGATTTACACCATGGAAATTGGCAAATACTACAAATCAGGGTTTTTTTTTTGTTTTTTTTTTTTGTAACGGAAGAGCCAATTTACCGCTACACACAGATTGCCCCATATTATCTGAGTCAGTCATGCTGAGTTCTTTTTTTTTTTTGATGTGGTGTTCAATGATTCATTATTTGCGTATAATACCCAGTACTCATTACAACACGTGCTCTCCTTAACACCCATCACCCGGCTACTACATCCCCCCACCCCCCTCCCCTCTGAAACCCTCAGATTGTTTCCCGGAGTCCACAGTCTCTCATGGTTCATCTCCCCCCCTGATTTTCCTGCCTTCAGTTTTCCCTTCCTTCCCTTAATGTCTTCTGTGCTATTCCTTATGTTCCACATATGAGTGAAACCATATGGTAATTGTTTTTCTCTGCTTGACTTATTTCACTTAGCATAATTCCCTCCAGTTCCATCCATGTCCATGCAAATGCTGGGTATTCATTCATCCTTTCTGATGGCTGAGTAATATTCCATTGTATATATGGACCACATTTTCTTTATCCACCCATCTGTTGAAGGGCATCTTGGCTCCTTCTAGTTTGGGTATTGTGGACATTGCTGCTATGAACATTGGGGTGCGGGTACCCCTTCTTTTCACTACATCTGTATTTTGGGGGTAAATACCCAGGAGTGTGATTGCTTGGTCATAGGGTGGCTCTATTTTTAACTTTTTGAGGAACATCCAAACTGTTTTCCAAAGTGGCTGTACCAGCCTGCATTCCCACCAGCAGCGTAAGAGGGTTCCTCTTTCTCCACATCCTTACCAACATTTGTTGTTTCCTGCCTTGTTAATTTTTGCCATTCTAACTGGCGTAAGGTGGTCTCTCAATGTGGTTTTGATTTGAATTCTAATCCACTAAACTTGCCCACGGCAATTCCCAGGAGCTCTCCCAGGACCCCTTGGGATTCCCATAAGTGTTTTTAGCCCATAACAAAGAATCTGTAGTGAGACTAGCACAAAGCAAGGGCATGGCAAGTTGAACCGTTAAGAGGAAGAAGAGAGAAGGTGCTCTATGGGGTAGCTAAAAAACAGGCTGTGAGAACAAGAAGGAAAAAAAAAAAACTCTGGTGGAGGAAAGAAAGGCCTTCCAGTCAGGAGAATAGAGTTTTTAATCTGTGGAGCACACATTTTGTTAAGTCTGCATAATTCATGAAACACAAGAACATCCCGAGGACAGCTGAAGTTCAGGGCAGAAGATCAAGTTGACAAGATTGGCTTTGGGGTAAAACACATGGAGGGGGTGCTGGCTGCCGGAACTGACCTATATTTCTCTGTGTTTACACCGCAGCAGGAGCTGTCTCTGCTCATCCATCATCCTAACCAGCCTTTACCCACAGCCTGGTTCTACCCCGGGGGGAGGGCAGCCTGGGAAGCGAGGAAGGAACCATAAGGATGACTGTCGTGTTGGGTTCTGGTGGCTGTTCCCGCATATCCAGACTATCGTATTCATTCTTGGGACAACACTGACAGTACGTCTGCCACTTACAGGTGGGGTGGGCTTGGGCAAGTAATCTTACCTCTCTAGGCCTCGGTTTGTTCTTCTGTGAAGTGGAGCTGGTAAGAGCTCCTATTTCATAGGGCTGTCATGCGCAATGCTGGCACCTAGTAAGGGCTTAATAAATGGTAGCCATTAACGTTTATGACTACAGGGAAGAAGACGAAGAATAGGAACAATAATTATAATATTTAACAGTGCCAGATAATATTCTGAGAGCTTTGCTTAAAATAAATCCTTTAATCCTCACAGCAAGCTTATGAGATGGGTACTATTAGGGTCCAATAGTACGAAGGCAGGAAAGAAAGCATTTGCCCGGGTCACAATAAGTGGTGGGGCCAACCTGTTACTGAGCCCCTGCTAAGTAGCGAGGTGCTTGTAAACATTCTCTCTCATCCTCACCTGCACGGCTTGGACAGGTATGGTTGTTTCCATTGTAAAGATAAGAAACTGAGGCTTGAAGAGTCAAATTAGCTAACCTTGGGTCACTGAGCTAGTAAGCAGCCACCTGGGAATTCAAGACTAGGTCTGTTTATCTCTAAGTGCTGATTCATTCAACCACCTTCATTATCAGAAAGAAAAGCAGTCACCCTCATTAAGGCTAATTAACATGTATTTGGCATTTAAGATATGCAAGGCTCTAAGCTCCTTACAGGCCTGCTCCTATCACAACAGCTGCAGGAAGTAGGTATTTGTCCCCACTTGACAGAGTAGACAACTGAGGCACAGAGAGGTTGGACACACACCCAAGGCCACACAGCTAGAAAGTGGCAGAGCTGGGATGTGAACCTAACCATCCTAACTCCACAGCCTCCTTGGCCTAAGCTCTGTTGAGCTATATAGTATCTATTCAACAAATATCCTCGACCTGTGTTAAAGAAAAAATGATTCCTGATATTTGTTAAAGAATGGTAAGGCAGGGGCACCTGGGTGGCTCAGTTGTTAAGTGTCTGCCTTTGGCCCAGGGCCTGATCCCAGGGTCCTGGGATTGAGCCCCACATTGGGATTCCTGCTCAGCGGGAAGCCTGCTTCTCCCTCTCACACTCCACTTGCTTGTGTTCCCTCACTCGCTGTCTCTGTCAAATAAATAAATAAAATCTTAAAAAAAAAAAAAAAGGAATGGTAAGGCAGACTTTATTCGGCAGTGGGAGGGACTATTGCCATAGGTATAGGGACCACTGCAGTGGGATTTTACAGTAGGGAATACAGAGTGGGGTTAATACAAGAAAAAGTAGGACTTTCTAGCCAAGGAGCAGCTTGGTGCAGGCAAAAGTACTAAGAGCGGGATTCTGGCTAAACCTACCGATTAGAATTCTTGCTGGAGGCAAGCCATGATGATGAGACACCACCTGGGGGATGGTGGAGGATGAGGCACCCAATCAGATAAGCCAGGGTGATCTGATCTGAGACCAAGGATGGCTAAACCCACAGAGCAGGGTTCTTGCTAAATGTGGAAAAGAACACAGAAATCCAAAAGCCAGGGCCTACCTGAGAAGAGAGTTCAGAGGAGCTTGAACAGAGTCTGGTCAAGGAGAGAATCTCTGTCACCTGCCATGAAAATTCCAGGTCCTTTCCCTTGGACCAGTGTCTGGATAGGATTGAGAGGGAGATGGGTGGGGGACCCACTAAGGAGCTAGAGAGAAAAAGGAAGATGGTTGAGGGAGGGGCAATGTTGGAGCTAAAGATTATGGACAGAAAGCCAGACCAATGGACTGGACCAGCCCTCCCTCTTTCTGTCCTCCCCATCCTTCCTCCCCGGAGAAGAAGGGATTTCAGGACTATTCCATGTGTGTCCTACAGGTCTTGGAGGATTAAATTAAAGCAGAACCAGGAAGATCCCCTGGCCTCTTTGGAGACTGAGCAATTATCTCCAGCTCTATGCCTCCCTCCATGTCTCCTGACAAGGCAACAGTAGGGACCTCCACTGGGGAGGCCCCTCCTTGGCTTTCTTGGCTAGGAAGATTTATTAAAGCAGAACCTTCTGAAATGACAAAATAAAGGTTGGGGGCTGCAGACTGGATGGACTTCCAGGCAGAGTCTGATCGAGTTGAGCCAGGAGCTGGAGGCACCCTTGGCTCCATTAACACCTCATTGACCTCCATGCAAGGTTGGCTTGGGGGTGGCCCAGAGGCAGGGCCCCACTCGGGGAGGAAATGTCATGTCTCCTGAAGGTGCTGGACTGGATTCCAATTTGGGTAGAAGTCCATCTTGCAAGCTCACCGTCTAGAACCTCCAGACCTCTTCAGGCTGACAATTTGTTACTGCTGTGTCTCTCTGCTGTTTAGGCCTCAAACGGCAGCCTTGAAATTTCTCAGGTGGCCAACAAGACCCTGAGGGACCTGGCCCCCTCCCACCTTCCCAGTTCATGTCACAGTCGTCTTCGCATCATTCAAGAAATGCTGCGCTAGCATGCAGCTCCCTGTCTACCGTATGCTGTTTCTCTTCTCCCAGACTTGCCCCGCTGTCCCACCACCTAGAATCTCTTTTGTCCCCTCCCACCCTCCACTGACACCAGGTTAACCCTTACCATCCTTCCTGATCCTCTGCAGACTGCCCAGCTGTCCCTGCCTCCCCAGTGTGGAGCTCAGTGCTGCATGTAGGACTGTTATAACTGATTACCACCAGCTGGTGGCTCAGAACAGAAATTTATTCTCTCGCAGCTCTGAAGGCTGGAAATCTGAAATCGAGGGCCACAGTCCCTCAAAGCTACCAAGGGAGATTCCTCACTTGTCCCTTTCAGCTTCTGGTGCCCCAGGGGTTCCCTGGCTGCCCCTGGCTTATCGCCACATCACTCCAACTTCTGTTCTGTCTTCACATGGTCTCCTTCCCTGTGTCTCTTCTCCTCTTCTTGCAAGGACACCACTCACTGGATTTAGGGCCCCACCTAATCCAGTATGCTCTTATTGAACTAATGACATGTGCAAAGACCCTAATTCCAAATAAGGTCACATTCTGAAGTTTCCAGATAGATACAAATTTTGCAGGGACCAGGACTGCAGGCCAGTATGATCCAGGAAAGCTTCCAAAAGAAACTGGTCCTTGAGGTTGGCTCCTGCTTGCCTAGGCAGATACTCCACTTCGGAAGACCTGCTTGAGCCACCACCTAAAGGTGGGGAGCCAGTGACCCCTTTAAAGCTTCCCTGGGGGGAGGGTTCAAGCCTGTGCCTGATAATATCTTTCTCAAGGCCCTCACAACCCCTCCCATTTGCTTGCTCCACTTAAAATGGTCTGGCAGCAGAAGAGAAATACTCAACACTTTTAAACAACAGAACCCATCAGCTAATAAAACTGAAAGCAATAATCTGTCACTTTGAAAGTATGAACCAACACATTTCTCAAGAAGCTTTCTACTCTAGTAATAACACTGGACTAGTAAACTGCTTGCCTCTCTCTCTCGCTCTCTTGCTCTCACCTGTGCATTGCCAAATAACAAGTGTCAAGTCATCTTTAGGAGTATTAAATACCCAGGTGGCCAATGCAAATGGAGAGCAGGCACATTATTCATTTCAAAAGGCAAGGGAAAAAAATGAAACTCAAAGCAATGGAAAGATGGAATCAGAGACTTGGGGGTTCAGGCACTGCCTTCATCACTTACTGACTTCTGCCTGTGACCCCTTGAGCCTCAAACTCCTCATGAGAAAAATGAGGATAATCATCCCACCTCCCTCTATGGCTCATTTTGAGATTAAGTGCCTGGCAAAGAGTGAGCCCCTGGTAATTTTCTTAAAATAAACATTTCTGGATAATCATAATAACTGCCAACCATTGCTGTTAGACTTCTGAAACAATATATTTGTATTATAAAATAAAGCAAATATGCAACTTATTTCGTGTTGTTAGAGGAGTCAACGCTTTCAGTTTAAAAGAGATACAAATATAAAATCAAAATAAAACACAATGCACCCTCAGTTTGAATCAGAAATAGCAGTATGAACTCATGATACAGTTTCTCCTAAAAAACATGCACTTCCTAACTGCTCTTTTAAAATGCGTAGAAACAGTTGCTAACCCAGGAGCAATGAGCACTTCTAGCACCTAGACTATGGTCTTAAATATCATTTTCCTATTCAAAGAAATCTAAACTCCTTGGAGAAATGGCTGCTTCCTGGCCTTGGGCAGAAAATATACAAGATGAGCCGCAAAGCGTTTTCATACCAAAGGGTAAAAAAAGCTGTTGATATATTAGGGTCATTTCCAAAGGACTCAAGAGACCTGAATAGTCTCCCACTACCCAAAGATGAGATAATTTGAGCATCAATAATAATGATGCAATGGAGCTAAGTTCATCAAATATGTTAAAGGTCTATAAATTCATAATGGTAGAAACAACTAATTCGGTTCTTTCATTTAATCCTCACCTCAATGCCTATGAAGGAAGATCTAATTAGCCTCTTTGTCACAGAAGAAACTGAGGCTCAGAGAGGTAAAGTCTCTCACCCAAAAATCACACAGCTTATAAGAGGGGCAGCTGGAATGCCAAGCCAGGTCCATGACCTTGCAAAACTGCAGAAAGTATTCAATAAAGGAACTTTCCCTTCACCACCCCCACCACATCAAGGCTATCTATAGGAAGGCAGATAAAAATGGGGAGGATGAGAATGATCAAAGTTTCATCCCATGGTCCCTGTTTGCAAGCAATAGATGTTGGCAGTTGAATGTGTGGCATGATATACATATAAAATAATAAGGATGAACCAATTATAACCTTTCACTCTCCTGAAAACCCATGACAGCCATGAAATAGTCTTTGGTTTTAGAGTGGTAGCTGTCAAGACATTTCTAAGGTACTTCCTGATTTGTGTCTGTACGTTCCTGCCCCTGAGACCAAAGTGTCTTAAAGAGTGGTCTGGGGACCATTTTTACCTATCACCCAGGTTACTGCTTAAAAATGCAGATTCTCGGGCCCCATCTCAGATTAAATCCATCTCTGGTGGGCAGGGCCCCGTGGTCAGTATTTTTAGCCAACTTCCCTGGGAAGGATGTCACAACATTAAAATTTGAGAGGCACTGCCCAGAATCCCCCCACCATCATGGGAGACACTCTCCTTCGGGGCCTCCCTGCCTCTTCCCCATTCAATCTACTCCACACTACAGCCAGAGAGATCTTTCTGGAAGACAAATCTGAAGTGGCAGCCCTCTTGAAACCTTTCAATGGCTTCCCAGGGTCCTTAGCATAGAGTTCAAATATTTTAGCTCATTAATGATCTCCACTCTTATTGGCCATTGCTCCCACCACTCCTACCACCCTCCGTGTACCCCCATCTTACCCTTCTCCATGTTCAGTCATGCATCTGCTTCTCTTCCAGAATGCCTCTGCTCACCACCCACTCTAATGCCACCCCTGTCCACCTCTCCAAAATCCTACTCATCCTTCAAATGCCCTTCTGGATTCACCTGGACCTGGCCTTCCTTGGTGCTTCTGGCTGAGTTAAGTCACGCCTTCCCACTGCCTCTCCTTACAGCACAGTTCAAGATACTTACTAACTGGTAGGCTATGTGCCCATCACCCAACCCCGCCGTGCATCCCTGGAAAACAGAGGCTATGTCATTTTCACCACTGTGTCTCCATCACCTGGCATAGCTCCTGGCACACTGTAGGCCGACAGGGCTTATTAAATAAATGAGTAAATAAGTCAATGAATGAATGGCATCTCCCTCCTCATCCTCACTCCACCATAGTACACATCTTGACACCCCCATCCTCTCCCATCTTCTGAACTCTTCCTATCCTCCTGCATTCCCTAATCAATACCCATTTTTTGCATGCTGCCTCTTGGCTCAGGGCTGTGATCTTGGCAAAGGAGGTAAGGGGTGGGTGTGTTGCCTCAAAGATACCCCCTTCCACTTAAATAACAGCTGGTGGCCCTTTTGTGACACTTGATAGTTTGCAAACTTCTTCAGTAAGGATGAGCTTTCTACAACAGCCCTGGAAGGCAGACAAGGCTAATCTTGGTATTCCCATGATGGAAGTGTGTTTATGCAGATAATTCAGGGTGCCTGTCTTATCCATACCCCCTGTCATGTTTTATGCTAGAAACCTCCCTGCTGCCCACATTTGACTAGGTCTGGGCTGTATGCTTGATTTAAGTGACTCAACCAGCTTCTCTCTTGAGAATTTGAATCGACAAAGAAAGGATTTCATTGGGGGTGGTTTTTCACATTTTTTAATCCTGTAAACTGAGCCAGTGTGCAGAGAAAAGCAAAGAGGGGTCTCTAGGTGGTTTTGGAAAGAGAGAGAGAGAGAAAGACTGGTCTTCTTGGTTTCAGATCTCTGTTCAGCGCCTGGATGAAGTCTCTTGAAGAGCCAGCTCTGAGTCCTGACTTTGGATCTCAGGAGCATCTTTACTGTCCTTCCAATTAATCTCCCCTTACTAGAGGAGTACATTTGTGTAGGCTTCCGTTCCTTGCAAACACACAAGCCTTGACCCAGATGGAGATGTAAGCAGAAGGAAGAACATTGGGCTGGGAATCAGAAGATGTTAGTGGCTTGGCCACTAGTGACCACGAGACCTCCAGCAAAGCATTTTATCCCTTCAAACCTCACTTCCCACTCCTGTAAAGTGGTGTAGTGATGATCCTTCTACCACACAGGATCAAATGAGTAGGGTCTGTATAAGTATTTCGTAGCTACATAATTATTAAATGAAGTAACCTGTCCCGGGTCACCCTAATGGCAGGAGATTTGGGCATTATGATGGGGGACCAAAGGGAGAGCTACTAGGGAGAGCCTGAGTGTTACTGGAACAAGAGTCACTTGGTACAAACAGCCTCCTGGGAATGAAGCCACCTGGGAATGAGGGGTGCAAATGTCCTACCCAGAGGTCACCAGCTTCGAAGAGGCACCAGGCTGGAGAGCATCCCCCAGCCACTCCAAGGGAGAAGAAATCATCTCCCTCTGGTTCCACTAAAGCATCCATTTCTCCCTCTATATCTGTGAGCTCCAAGGGTAGGATGGCATCCGTCTTGCACAGGGCCTGGCATATAGCAGGTGCTCATTGCTGGATGAATATCTCTCTTTTTCTCTGTCTCTACCTCTGTTTTAATGTCTCTCTCTTTCTCTGCACTGCATCTCTCTGCTTCTCCCTTCCCCACCTCACTTCGTCTCTCTCTTGTCTCTGTCTGGCTCCCCCTCTCTCCAGTCTCCCTCTGTCCTATGTGTTTGCCTCCATCTCTCCCGCATCTTCTCCTTCTGCCTCCTCCCCACCTCACCCCACACACTCACACCTGCCCCAATCCTCTCCCTCACACCAGCTCCCTTTGTCTTGGTCCCTCTCCTGTTGCCTGGTAACGGGCCTCCCAGGCAGCCCCATTGAAACCATAGCAACGGGCAGGCTAAGACGCGGCCATTCCTCTCCCTTTTGTCCCTTACATTGCACGTGGATGCTCCAATTACAGGTACTCAGGCGGTGATGCCTTTGTCTGCGGCCCATTCTCCGCGCAGCCGGCTCCCGGGCCCAGAAGCTGTTGGGTGCTACCGCACAAAGCGTCTTTGTGCTTCCTTGGCGCCCCTGCCATGCTGAGCTCAAGGACACAGAAATCTCCAAACTCAGTGCTCTGACTCTGGCACAATGGGCTGGTGGTGGGAAAGGGGAGAGGAGAGGGGAGGGGAGGGTACCTGGACTCAGACATACTGACCCAACAGCCCCTGGAAGAGAAGCCATGGCCAGAGGGCCAAGGAGGGCAGTGGCCCCAGCTGTCCCACTGTGGGCTGTGTGCCCCTCTGGGCTCTGACCTTCCTTCTGTCCATTCCTCCAGTGCCTACCTAGGTCATCTTCAAGCCACAGAACCAGTGCACATTCTGTTCCCTCCAGCCCAGATCTTCCTTCTCTTTGCACACTCAACTCCTACCCTACCTTCAGACGCCAGCTTCAGCATACCTTTGGGGTGAAGCCTTCTGCACCCCCTCCACTGGCTACCACAGCTCCCTATGTTGTGTTGTACATGTGTGCAATTATATATATATATTTATATATATTATATATTTATATTATATATTATATATTATATATATTATATATATTTATATATATATATTATATATTATATATATATATATAATATATATATATTTCTTGAGTGACATATTAGTTTCCTAGGGCTACTGTAGCAAATTACTACAAACTGGGTAGCTTCAAACAACAGACATTTACTGTTTCACAGTTGTGGAGGGCAGGAATTTGAAATCTAGGTGCCAGCAAGGCTATGCTCTCTAAAGGCTCTAGGGAGAATTCTTGCCTCTTCCTGGCTTCTGGTGGCTGCCAGCATTCCTTGCCATTCCTTGGCTTCTAGACACATGACTCTGATCTCTGGGACCACTGTTACATGGCAGTCTCCATGTGTTTCTCTGTCCAAATTTCTCCCATAAGGACAACAGTCATTGGATTAGGGCCCATCCTAATCCAGAATGTCCTCATCGTAACTTGACTGTATCTGCAAAGAAACTATTTCCAAATAAGGTCACATTCTGAGGTTCAAGGTGAACATGAATTTTTTTGTGGAGGGGACGGAGTGGGGGAGACACTAT
Source organism: Ursus arctos (assembly GCF_023065955.2). Lineage (NCBI taxonomy): Eukaryota > Metazoa > Chordata > Mammalia > Carnivora > Ursidae > Ursus > Ursus arctos. The sequence continues at coordinate 16,885,550 of NW_026623030.1, forward strand.
TCAAGTCAGTACAGATGATTATTTCTCCTCTGGATTTATAAGCCCTGTGACCTCGGCAAAGGCAGGTACTTTGCTCATCACTCTGCACCCCGCCCCCCCACCCCCCAGAGCTCAGCACAGCACCCGGTCAGTGAAGAAATCAGTCGCTATTTAGTGAATGAATGAGCTAACAAGACTTGCTTCACCTGCATGAGCCTTTGTACTCCTTACGCAGAAAACAGGAATCAAGGCATCACTTCAAAGGATCGATGAGGAGGAATTCACACCTGACATGTAGAGAATGTTCACAAATTGGTAACCATGCGTTTTAGTTGCCTGTGACTGTTATGACAAATTATCACAGAGATCAAAAATCAAGGTGTCAGTGGGGCCATCCTCCAAAGGCTCTAGGGAAGAATCCTTCCTTGCCTCTTTCATCTTCTGGTGGCAACAGACATTCCTTGGCTGTGGCTGTATCATTCCATCTTCACATAGCCTTCTCCCCTGTTCTGTGTCTTCTAGGGACACTGGTGGTTAGATCTAGGGCCCACCCAGAAAATCCAGGATGATCTCATCTCGAGATCCTTATTTACACTTCGCAAAGACCTTCTTTTTTCCCCAAAGTCACATTCACTGGTTCCAAGAATTTGATGAGGACCTATCTGTGGGGTGGGGAGTGGCACACCATTCCACATGCTACACCATGATTATTTTTTTCTGTAATTAAAGTCCAAGCTCTGGTTGCTGACAATTTATATTCAATCAAATTTATGAAGACCAAGTAGTTATTGGTTCTGGAATCTACTTATTATTATTTAATTTTTACAGTGACCCTGAGAAAGTAGAATGTGTTCTTCCCATTTTTAAGTTGAGGCAAAAGAGGCAGAAAGGGTGAAGTGATTATCCTGCAATTTCCAAACCTAGTAATAGGGCAGAGTCCCCAAATGCATCCTAGTCTCCTTCGCTGACAGTGTGTGCATAAGCCATTACTCTGCAGACCCCCTTTATTTTCCTGCCTTCACTGGCTGGGTCTGTTCATCCATCAGGTTCCTTCCCCCCGGATGTCTCTTCTTCAAGAGGACTTTTCTAACCCCCAGGTTGTGTTAGGATCCCTCTTTTGGTTGCCAAGACATCTTCTATCATTTGGTTCCTACTTTTGTCTCCTTCCTCTGAAGGACGAAGGCCTTCAGTAAGGACTGAGCCCAGTTCAATGTTACATCATCACAGTTTACCACGGAGCCAGTCAGTTGAGCAAGAGCTCCATAAATATTTATTGAAGTGAAATTATAGGTATTAATATTATTGTCACAGACTTATTCAACTGAACTCTATTAATATCAGTTACATTATTATGATCACTTGTTTAATTGAGACCTCAGTCCCATAGAAACCCTGGTTTTGAGAAGTCTATTGGATCTTTATTCCTAGGATTCAAATAACTGCAGTTTTAAGACTGGGTAACTGGTAAAATGCTAGTGCCATTAATTGAAATCCAGAGAATCAATAGGATAGACCAATGCTCATCAAACATTCATGGGCACACAAGTCACCCGGGGCTTGTTAAAAATGCACATCCTGACTCATCTGGTCTGAATCAGTGGCAGGACTTGAGATTCAGTATCCACAAGCTCTCTGATGATGCCACTGTGGCTAGTCCTGAGGCAAACGTGAGAAGCAAGAACGCAGCTCATCGGAACAGGAGGTAAAAGATGTTGAGTTAGATTTGCAATGCTGAGTTTGAGTTGATGAAGTGATTCTCAAATGAATATTTCAATGGGGTGGTTGGAAACACAGGGCCAGGACTTGGATAGAGAAGTGGAGGCCACACTTTCCAATATGGCCTGCCACATGACATTAGTAAGCCTGTGTATGGGCCAGGAAGAAGACAAAGATCCTGGGGAAATATCCACATTTGGGAGAAGGAAAGAGAGAGAAACAGAGAAGGAGCAGGAGAGATTTGGAGGAGTTGGGGAAAGAGAGAAACCTGGACAGTACAGAATCATAGGACAGCCAACTGCTACAGGGGACATGGACAATGAGCCAAGAACTTGCTAATGGAATTTATAACCTTCAAGGTCACTGGTGACCTTGAAATAAAGGTTTCACTAGAGTCCGGGGAAGTGTAGCAGATGCCTGATCCCAATCCCATATGCCTTTGCCCCCCTACCCCGCCCCCCGAATTCACCCACAGATGCAGCCAATAAGTTTCCCATGTGCGAGCTTCCCACCTTGAGGGTCTATGTCAGTCTGTCCTCAACTTGGGGACTTCTTCCAGCAGCAGAGGACCTTGGTTGGCCTTAGACAGACTCAACCCAAATGTGTAAGGGAGTTAACCCACAGCGGGCCGAGGGGCAACTCTTAACCAATCCGGTGTGGGAGTGGGTAAATACCCCAGTTCCTTAGTTCTCTGTGGTTCAGAGGTATGGTTATCCCGTAGAATGAAGCTCCACTGGCCCACAGCAGTAATTTCCTCAGTAACACACCTCTCCTTGGCTTTTCTCCATTCCCTATCTCGCTCTTGCATTCACTCACCTAAGTCCTTGTTTCAGGTCTTCTTTGAGGAGGGAGAACTCACACTAAGATGGGCTAGTAGCCATCCTACAAGGGACAACGTGCAAATGGCAAATACAAAGAACAAATGCATTATCGCAAGAAATGAAAGGAGTTTTAAGCCAGTCTTGCAAACAGGCCCTCATAGCCACTAGCCCAGGCAAGTAAATGAACTGAGCCAGACAAAGACTCTTGTGATTAGATTCACTGATTTCTCATGGGAGAGGGGAAAACCTTTGGGGGCAGCCCCAAAGGAGCACCCCTCCCCACAGCAGCAGCACCACCAACAACCCCCTTTAACACAGGAGGGCAGACACTGTCCTGGGAAACTGGCAAAGCTTGAGGAGGAGGGTAAAGTTTGCCTTGCTCAGCTCACCTCCCTAAAGAGACTCTCTGGGTACAGCTGCGATATATAACAGACAAGCACAACTAATAAAACTGATTGTAAAGCACTTTGCAGATCCAAACTGCCACATAAATGCTAAATAAGAAAATTAATCTTCGCTACAAAGAACCCACATTGCGAGACTGGAATGGTTTTGAGACGGTGCCAGGGGAAGGGGAGTGTGTGCCATCTCTCCTCCTATCTCTGCCTTTACTCTCCCCCCTCACCAGTGTATGCCTATGCACTCCTGAGCAGCATGCAATGCTCTCACGTGCACCCCCGACAAACACCCCCCCAGTACGTATACCCCCCCACACACAGCAGCCCACACACATATGCACAGAGACAGTTTCATAGCCATGCATCTACACTCAGAGGCACCCTGACACACGAAACCCACACCCATACTCATCGCCCCACATATGTGCACCCAGAGATGCCCTGGGTGCAGAGCCAAGCATACACACCTAGACACACACATATACATAGACCCACAAGGATTCACACACGTACACTGTTTCTCACACACTTCCCATCTTCTAAAGCCCCCCCCCATAACTTCTTACACAGGTAGCCACAAATTCATCCCAAGGCCCCCTCATACATGAAGCACCCCCTTCCACGTGTACTGTCACATGGTCTCACACACGGCCTCCACACATGTTGCAGTATCTCAAATCAGTGTGTGAAATTCTCCACACCCTCCTTGCATTAAAACCGTACATCCTAGCCCTTTGTCATACGACTTCCTCTTACTGTGGACTTAGTTTCTTTCCCCACCCAATGATGGTGGACTTGGCCACATGATTTACTTTGGCCCACATAATGTTAGCAGATGTGAACAGAAAGGTTTGGATGTGCTTGTGAGCCTTGGCTTGTTCTCTTGGTCTCCAGGGATCTGGCAGGAACAGAGCATGATGATGACAACGGACATGGAGCGGATAAGAACTTCATGTGCACTGGTAGCTCGGCCCAGCTGGATCCGTATTCCAAAGTCGAGCTACCCAGCTGAGTCCAGTCTAGATCAGCCACACCGTAGTTGGCCCACAGACCTCTACATCTTAGACTACACTAACGGTTGGAAAACTGTAGCCCGGGGCCAAATCAGACCTATGCCTGTTTGTGCAAATAAAGGTTTATTAGAACACAGCCATGCCCGCTCATTTATGTATTATCTATGCTGCTTTCGCTCTACAAAGGTAGAGTTGAACAGTTGCAACAGACACTGTATGGTCAACAAAGCCAAAAATATATACCATCTGTCCCTTTACAGAGAAAGTTTTCCAATTCCTGGAATAGACGCAAGGTGTTGTAAGGCACTGAGTTTGCCTTAGTTCAGTCCACAGCATTACTGTGGCAGTAGCTGATTAATTCATATGAAAAAATACTAACACTTCAGATATCTTCTCCCATGCATTGAGTTTTGTTCCCATGTACCTGTAGGCACCCATGTTTCCTCTCATTTAAACTTACCCATAGACATGGTCAGACACAAACACTTCCGTGATCTGCACACACACGGGTGCCCACACACACTTCCACACACAGATCCACATACAGACTTATAGATAAGTGCACACACACACGTCTAAGATATTCCCACACAAAGGCACACATAATGCTCCCATATCACTCAAGGTATCACTCAAGAGGCTCCACACGCCACTCATATCCACATGCCCACACACCTCCACACGAAAATGAACACATGGGCATTTATATATGCTTTTTGGTCCCACTTCAGCTTCCTTGTCTGTTAAAAAAAAAAAGCTGAAGTAGTTCAATCAGTCCAGGGTCTTCCATAGAAATTCTCTGAGCTACTGGGGCCACCTGGGTGGCTCAGTCCATTAAGCGTCCAACTCTTGATTTCAGCTCAGGTCATGATCTCAGGGTCATGGGGTGGGCCCTGCGTCAGGCTCTGCACTCAGCATGGAGTCTGCTTGGGATCTCCCACTCCCTCTGCCCCTCCCCCTGCTCTCTCTCTCTCTCTAAATGAATGAATGAATGAATGAATAAATAAATAAATAAATAAATAAAATCTTTTCAAAAATTCTTTAGGCTACCAAAAAGTGTTCTCACAAGCCTAGATCTCAAAAGACTAAGACTCTTGACTCTGAGGGTCACAAGAACCCTCCCTAGGAAGATCCTAGGAAGTAGGCTAAGATTTTGTACCCAACGTAGCCATGATTCCAATTTCTGATAATGTTGAGAGTGGAAAAAGATGCACGAGCACCAAATGGACAGAGAGACTGCCTATTTGACAGACTGACTTCACTTTTTGCCCCAAACCGCCCCCTCTGTCCCCAAGTTTTCTTCCTTTGAGCACCTTCAGCTCACTCTCTATGTCCCTTGTCTGGTCCTCGTTGCTATACTGTGGCAGCTGTTATAATACAGTCTCATACTGCTACATGGTTGCTATGGACTGAATTATGTCCCTCCAAAATTCCTATGTCGAAGCCCTAACCCCTCAGTGTGATGGTATTTGGAGGTGGGGCCTTTGGCAGGTTGAGATGAGGTCATGAGGAAGGGGCCCTCGTAATGGGATGAATTCCCTTATAAGGAGAGATACCAGAGAGTATGTTTTCCACCCCACCCCCATGAGTACCCTGCAAGATGCTGATCACCTACAAGCCAGGAAGAGAGCCTTAACCAGAAACCAACCTTGCTGACACCCTAATCCCAGACTTCCAGGATCCACAACAGTGAGAAGATATCAGTTGTTGAAGTCACCCATCCATGGTCCTTGTTATGGTAGCCCAAGCAGACTAAGACAGTGGTATTTCCCATGGCTATGTAAGGTCTGTGAGGCAGAGATTTCTGTTTATTTCTGGAGCCCTAGCATGTCGGACAGTGTCTGGCACATCCCAGGTGCTGAAGAAAGGTGAATAAATGAATGCATGAACAAATGCAGGTGTTGCTTCCACGGCAGGATTAAAAATATCTTGAGTACATGAGTTTTATCTCCTCTGTATTGCCCACTGAGCTTTTACAATTCACATAAATTGAAAGAAGGAAAGAAAATGGCAAGAAAGGGGAAGAGTAAAGGGGAAGAGAGAAAGAAGGGAAGAAAATGAGAAGGACCACGGGGAGGCAATTTGAAGGAAAGAAGAAAGAAAATAGGAAGAAGAGAAGAAAATGAAGGACAAAATTTGAATTCCTTGCCTGTCTCCATCAGCTGTGTGACCTTGGATACGTTACTTAACCTCTCTGAGACTCCATTATTGTCTTCAGCAAAATGCGGGTGATAATAGTGGCTAACACGGGACTTTCTGAGGATAAAAGGAGATGATATATTCAAAGCTCGCACTGCGTGGAGACTGGTAAGTGCTCCAGGAAGGCAAAGCCAGCAATGAGAATGATAATGAAGATGACCCTGCGTTATGGTTGGCAATTAACAAAGGGAGGGGAAGGGGAGGAGGAAAAGAAAGGATGAAGCGCTGGCTGATTGGGAACCAGGCCCCTGGGAAGGAGATTCTGTGCCACCACCGGCCTCTGTGCGGCCTCATTTGCCCCTTGCTTGTGCCATTCCCCTAGACCAGTGGTTTTCAACTGTGGCTACCCATCAGAATTTCCTGGGGAGCTTTTAAAAAAATTCCTGATGCCCAAGCCGCACTCTGGACCACAGCCCCTGCACTTGAGGAAGGTCGCCTGCCATAACTACCATGGGCATAGGGTGTCCCTCTTCTGAACAGCTGTAGAGACAGAGAGGCTTCTTCCCCACAGGCCCCTCAGCACCCAATCCCCACCCCTCAGAAGCCCACTGCTCAACTCCCAGCTCTCACACTGGCTAAAAATAAAATAGAGCCCCTGCATCTGCCCCTGCTTGTCGAGCACGAACAGAAAGTCAAACAGCAGATTTTCCACACACAGAGAGCAGCCAGCGGAGCCCCGACAGGCACATGGATGCCCCTCGCCAGAGGCTCTCACAAAACTCTGAGAAATCACAGCCCAGACAGACAGGGAGGGATGCCTGGAGCCTTGATAAATCAGCATCTGGTGGGACCTAGGCCTGGGCTGAGAACAGAAGGATTTAGGCTCTGGATCACCCTCAATGCCCAATTACCACATTTCTACTTGACAAAGGAGGCCAGGTGGGAGGCCTGGTGTGGGGACCAGAGCGGCAGGGCAGGTGAGCACAGAGAGTTTGGGAGTCAACCAGATTGAGGTTCCAACACCAGCACTGCTGGTGTTTAGCTGCAAGACCCTGGGGAAGCGGCCTCCCCTCTCTGAAGCGCCAGCCCCTCATCTGCGAAACCGGCATGCTAGAATACCTCCCTTGTAGGATGCTTTCGAAGATAACAACTGACACAGAAGGTAGTTTTGCAAAGTGCTTGTCACTGAACACACATGATAACCGGCCCCAATTCCTCACTGCACGAGCGTCAACATTTATAGATTTTCTTTAAATACCTAAAGGACCTGGACTTTTTCTCTGTCGCATGCATTATCCTATTTTTCCCCCCCTGTTCCTTCTCTTTTATTATGTAACATTGTTAAAACCACATGTTCATTCAGCTGTTTCTCACCACTTTTGTCTTGTTGCCATATAAACATATACAAATAAAACCATTTTAAGGAAAAGAGAAATTCATTCTTCTTTTAAAGTGTCTTTGATAATGGAATTCCTGTAAACCTCTGAATTGTGCAAATGTATCCTATGTAATTTTTAGTGCATGAGCTATTTTTCCACACATACACACACACACACACACACACACACACACACACAAATGTTTGCTGAAAGAATAAGCTATGCACTTGGTAATGCCCTCCATTCCTTACAAGAATTTGTCATTATACTAAAATATAACATATGCATCATTATATTATTATGCCCTCCGTCCCTTGTCCTAAGAATAAGCGTTTAATAAGTTATACCACACTTAACCCCCCAACCTCCTAATGAAATTGTTACCATTTGGATTGCAGAGTTTTTTTCTTTCTAATTATTTTATTCAGAAAAGTGCACCTATGATAAATGCATACGTTAGTGAATTTTTGCAATGTGCTCACAACTGTGTCACCTGCACCCAGATCAGAGGCCCTCACAAGTCCCTCTCTGAGGCCAACTGTTATCCAGCTTAGATTAGATTAGCCAGTTTGGCACTTCATATAAATGGCATCAGACAGTATTATTATAGGCAGAATAATGACACCCCACCCCCAAGATGCCCATGTCCTAATCCCTAGAATCTTTGACTGTGTCACCCTGTATGGCAAAAGGGACTTTGTGGGCATGATTAAGTTAAGGCCTTGGAGATGGGGAGATTATCCTGGCTCTGTATCTCTGTTTTAAAGATGCAGCCCAGATGGATTAAGTCTGAAGCCAAAGGTCACACATTAAGTGGCAGGGCTGGGATTTGGACAGAGGCAACATCCAGAATCCATACTTTGAACCACTGCTACAGGTGGGAAGACTGAGGCTGTACAAGATGGCGTGCGGGGTGTGATCACACAGGTCAGATCTGCAGAGTTGGGATGTGAACTGGACCTTGGCCTGGGGACTGATGGCGCTTCCTTGCTGAGCTGACATGCCACAGACATTTCCTGCTTGGATCCATGATACTGGAAGCCTCAGCTGATGACGGTCTTACCAGTCTGCCACTCTTGGGCCCACTCCATGCTGACAACTGCCTGAGCCACTTACCAGCCACAGGGTAGGCTCAGTTGACTCCTCAGTGTCCCTTGCTGTCCCCAGACCCCTCAGGGAGAAAGGAAATGCCACCAGCTCTCTGCTGCTGTCTGAGGAAGACTGTGGTCTCTAGGCCCCTTTGCACCAGCTTCAGATAGTGATGACCAGGCAGAAGGGAATCGGGGCTGGATTTTCTGCATGGCACCTACACTGTGCAATAGTTTCGCAGAGATAGGGCTGTACATTACAGCCACCTGAAAACGTTCCTTCTGGAGTTCTTCTTCCAAGGAAACAAGGAGATTTAGGCTGGCCACAGGGCTAAATGCAAAGCCAGGGTCCCCAGGGTCAGACAGGATTCATAGACTCTATAGGCTGAAAGGGACCTTTCACAAACTCCTTAACTCCCAAGATGAGTAAACTTAACACTTACATAATACTAGCTGGTTTTTATGAGCACGTACTAGGCACTAGGCACTGTGCTAGGTGCTTTGGCACTGTTTTCTCTATAATCTTCACTAGAGTCTAGAGACATACACCATTATTAGGCACCCTTTACTGAAAAAGGATGGCGCTTGGGAAACCTTGTTCAGGGCCGCGTGGCCAGAATTGGTAACCAAAGCTTTCTGGCCCTGGAGATAGGGTGACCACCCACTACAGTTTACACTTTCCAGAGAGAAGGTTTCCTATCATCATTAAGAGAAGTCCTCTTCTATTCCCTGGATGTTATATCTAGATGTGACACCTGGAACCACAGCAGCCATTCTGTGGCTTTGAGAGGAGTCAGGCTGAGGGCAATTCCATGAGCTTAGAGATGAAAAGAATCCAGGTGAGATGACATTGTTGAAATGCCAATTAACTCACCACAGAACCAGATGTCCTCCAGGATGCGTTAGGGAACATTATGGAAGTCTTTCTTGCTTAAGTACATTGAGTCAAGATTTTCTATTACTTGCAACCAGTAGCACCCTCACTAATACGATGAACCCTAAATTCTGGTGTCAAACTGCATGGGTTCTCCTCCCCCATTCCACCACCAATTAGTCATATGACCTTGGGCAAGTCTCCTGACCCTTCTAAGCCTTGGTTTTCCCCCTCTGTGCAATGTGGTGGGTAACAGTAATCCAGGGTCATAGCGAGGGTACAATGAAAGCAAGAAAGTCAAAGCGCATTGCAAATTGGAAAGCCTGAGGTATCGTGGGATATTATTATTGTTGCTGATAGTGTAGACTCAGCAGGGCCAGAAGAAGCCTGGGGCACCCTAGGGGGCCCAGAGCCTGCCCTTGTTCCTGGCGAGGGACTCAAGGAAGGGAGCAGCTGCACGCGCTCAGATAAGACCACATTTGCATTCCCCAGCCTCTCCCGCCCAGTGCTCTGCAGCCTCAGCCAGACAGCAGCCCTTCCGGGGGGGCACAGGGCCAGCAGTGAGCATCTGATGGAGGGATGGATGCTGAGGCAGAGGCTGAGAAGAGGCTGCACCCCAGCCAGGGAAGGTCATATGCCAGTGACAGGAGAATGTTCTTGCTATCCTATCCCGACGGTCTCCTGCATGGTTGGATCCTTTGCTTTCAGCCTCTCACTCAACCTTCATACCAACTCTATGAAGTAGATTTATTCCTATTTTATGGATGAGAGAACCAGAGAGGTTAACAAACATGTCCAAGTCTAAATAGCTGGGAGTGGAAAGGCCAGGTTTGTCTGACTCTAAAGCCACGCTCTTAACTGCTATGCTATAGCTAAGAAAATTAGCTACCCCTCAAGCTGCATGAAAATAGGAAAGTTAGAACCATTGCTGGGAGAGTTGGGACTTCTGTGTTCACTGGCCTTGCTTTCATGGAGCTCACCACCCAGCCTATAGCTGGAGCATTTCGACTCTAGCTCTTCTGATATTTTGCCTTTGCCATCCTGGCCTGTCTCTGAACTTTTCAATTCCTTCTGTATCAGCCCCCTCGGTAGAGGTCCTGATCTCACGCGAGACAATGCTGCTCTGAAAAGGGCTACAGACGAGTGGAGACAATGCCTTTCGCTAAGAGTCTGGGAGTCCAAAAGGGCAACCAAGAAGGACCATGTGAAAGTGGGCTGGTTATTCTCTGCTTGTGATACACCCACTCCCCTCCCCCACACAACCAGAACCACTCTGCCATTCTCTACACTGCTCTATGCCTCCAGAGGCTGACCTGTATGGATGGCTTCAGTGGGCCCCTGACCTCTAGCTTCCCAGTGGGTCTGGTCAAAGGGAGGCATTGGGAGAGGTTAGACAGCAAGAAGAAAGAGTTGAAGGTATTTCTCCCATTGCCTCTCCCAGTCGCTCCCCACCTCAGTGCTGCACTTCTGGCTGTGGCCGACTTCTTCCATGATCACAGCTTCTTCTAGCCCCCTCCCCTGCTCCACCTCTTACCAGGTTCTGGAAGCCCACTCCTCTGCTTGTATATTCAAGCCAAGGGTAACTGCTTCCAACTCTGGCAAGTCTCAGCATCTCTGGGTGTCTCAGCGTCCTCATCCGTCCTCCTAACCTTGCCCACTCCCCTGTGAGTAGCCTTTTATTGGATGTCCTTCAAACTCCCAGGTTTATTTCCTCATGGGGCTCTGAGTATTGAGGGGGTGTTTTTTTTTGGGGGGGGAGGGAAGCCAGATTGTAATTTGTTCTTGAGAAGCTGGATTGTCTTGGCTCAGCTACTCAGATAAATTGTTAGTGGGAGGAGCTTTAAGGAATTGCCCACGGTTGGTGATGCCCCATGTGATGCCATCACAGAAGAGTGGCACTTGGTGGCTAGGGCAGTCTATTTCTGGGTTATTCGGACTGTGACAAGCCAAGTTCCATCTGGCCTAGTCTGCCTGGTTCACAGTGAGCTTCAGAATGGTGAAGAGGAAACAGCCAATGGTGCTGGGATGGTACCCAGCTCCCACCCATCAAAGCTCCCTCTTTTCAGCCACCTAGCACTTTCCGATGGACACGGTATTTTCTCCTGCATTCACTCATCTGGGCCTCGTCACAATCCTGTGAGGCTGACAGATAAAGGCCGCTTCCCCTTTTTTACAGATAAGAAAATTAAAATTCAGAGGAAGGAAAGGACACATGTAAAGTCACACAGTCCAGCAGGTTTCAACTCCAGTCGTGGTGATCCCAAATCTGGGGCCCTTTGCAACACACCTCACCCTTCTAGCTGATACACCCTCTGCCTCAGTGCGTGTGTGATCACTTGGCAAACCTGAGAAAGCTGTCCTTCCCTCAGACTAAAAAAATTAATAAATAAGAGCTAGAATTTGATCATTAAGCACTTCTTATGTACTAGGCATTGAGCAAAGTACTTTACACTTTATCCCTTTTAATCCTCACTGACTCTGTGAGATAGTAATGATTATCCCCCACTTAAATATGGAGGAAGCTGGGGTTCAGAGAGGTTAAGTGATTTCCCCAAAGTCACACAGCTGGTAAGTGTAAGACCTGAAATCTGAAACTAGACCCATTTTATGCCTCTCGTGCTTAACCATGGCTCTAAGCTGCCTCTACTCCAAATGCTTCCAACAGAGAGCCTTGACATGATGGGCGAGAGGCATGCCCTTGCCTTCTGCCAATGCCCAGAGCTACGTGAGCAAGTGGAGTGCTGCATGTTGGAACTTGATCATCATGCAGGCAGCACCCTTGGCAAGGCAACCCCTCTCCTGGAGGTTTGTCTTAAATTTTCTGGTCCAGTGCAATGTTACGCTGAACTTGGGAAGATGAGGGAGTCAAGTTTCCATAGATGGAATGAATGACACCTCACATATGTCTAGCATTTCACATTTTAGGATAGACTCTGATGCCTCCTGAGCTGTTTCATCCTTATGGTAAACCTATTGGGCACACAGGACAAATATTCCCAAACCTCTCTCTCTTAAGAGAAAACTAAAAATGCAAAAGGGTAAACAGACTTACCCAAGGTCACATGGCTGGTACAGGCAGAGCCAGGATTCTGACCTACATAACTTGGGCTCCAATGCTCATGCTTACTCCACTGTAATGTGCTGTTTGGCTTGGGATAAGAATCTGAGAAGGCAAGTGACTTGCCCAAGGTCACCCAGCAAGACAGTATTGCTGGGATTAAACTCAACAAAGACACCTGGCTGCATCCTGGCAGCCACCCAGACATCCTCTTCTCCATCTCCTTTTCCCTCTGGCAGTTCCCCCCTCTTGGGGCTTCTCCCCCTCAAGCTCCTCTTCTAGAAGCAGCAGAACTAAGAGATATCTCCCACCCCATAGCCTCCTTGGACAGAAGGGGAAGGAGGAGGGGAGACTAGTAAGAAGGAGGGGAAGGTACTGTGGGTCTTATTTGCATGAGCTGGTTATAGCATGGTTTCCTGAACTCTCGTCAGTATCCGCCTGCTCTCTGCCTGCAGGAAGTTAGGTGAAACAGCTGTGTGCACATCTGCCGGAGGAATTCTTTAAAGAGCAGAGATGATGCTATTTTTCTACCAGCAGTCGCAACAGCAGGGCAAGTGCTTGAGGCTCATTTTGGGTTCGTTCCCTCTCTGTTTGAGGTTCATGTCTTTGGAACAGCTGTGCACACAGAGCAAAACAAGACTGTAAGGCAAGGAGGCCTCTGAAGCAAGCTCAGGAGCCCTCTGGTCAAATTCATATGAACTGACTATTCACAGAGGTTGCTCACAAACAGAAAATAATAGCAAAGACTCACTGTGTGCCAAGCAATCTCCTAAGCTATTTATTTCATTTAGATATTTCATATTTATATTACATATATTAAATTAGTCAGTGTGTATGTTATTCCAAAAAAAATAATGCCATAACTAATTATTGTGTACATGAATCACCCAAGGCATTATTTAAAAATCAGATTCCTGGGTCCCTGCCTTCTTAATTCAGGGGGCCTCGAGAGCCCAGGAATTTGTACTTTAATAAGCTCCCTTGCTTGATTCTCATACAGGGCACAAGGGATCACTCTTTGAGAGAGACTGACAAAGAGATGCATTCATTCTCAAACTTTACGCCAGTATCTATGATAGGCACAGGGGAAATAAGGATAATTAATTCTAATGCTGGTTACCATTACGTGAATGATAACCATATTCCAGGCATCTTGCTAAATGTCATATATTTACTAATGCTTAATTTATCACAACAACCCCCAAGTCAGGTAATATTATTACCTCCATGTTACAGATGAGTAAACTGAAATCCACACTGGTGAAGTAACTTGCCCAAAACCTCAATTGCCCAAAGCCTTACAGATAACAAGCAGGGGAACTGGGATGTGAATGCAGGCCTTTTGATTCCAGACACTGTGATCTTAACCATGGCTGCACAGTCCCTATCCTTGCATAACTCCCAAAGTAGTGGAAGAGCCAAACTGGGGACCTAAAAAGTCACTGAAACACCATAAAAAATAGAAAGAATCAGAGAGCAATATATTTCAGGTGTTGTAAAGGTTAGTAGAGAAGAGAGATCACTCCCTGTCAATGGACAACCCTGGTAGGCTTCCTAAGGGAGGTAATAATTATATACAGTCTTCTTAAAAAGGGTAGGATTTGAACACAGTAGTGATGGGTGTTGGAATGAAGAGAATTCCAGGAAGAATGAACATCATAAGCAAAAGCACTGATATGAGAAAGAACAGAAATTTGATGGGAAATATGAACAATACCACTTGGTTAGTGTGAAACTATAGGCAAATATGAATAGCTCACTCACTCATTTCTTTCAAGTGTTTATTCAAGGCCTTAGCTGACCACCCTATTTACAGCTGCAGTGAAAATTCTGCACACCCCCGTTCCACTTCCCCACTTTATTTTTTCCAAAGCAGTTTCACCTAATATAGAATTTGTCTTTTTTTTTTAACTTGTCTAACTCCACTCACTAGAACACAAGCTCCAAGAGGGCAGCTATCTTTGTCAGTTTTGTTCCTTGTTGTATGTTTGACTCTATAACAGGACCTGGGATGTGATAGGTGCTCAATAAATATGTTAACATTTGAATGAAGAAAGCAGTGCTTGGAGAATTCAGCACCTCGGACAGAGACCCACTGTTCCTTCTCTGGGAGCTCCATCCCTTCCTTCTCTCTACTGCTGAATCTAATGTACAGCCAGGATGAGACATCATGTCACATCCAGTGGTGGCAGCTTACACAAGCCACTCCTACTGCAGCCATCAGTAGAGTTTCCAGAATCTTGATTACTCTAACCAGCCTAGTGACATCAACAATGTCCCAAGTCTGGAAGATGCAGGTGGAGTTCTCCCATTAAGGCAGGCTTAGCCCCCTGGGGCAAATCCTAAATCAATCTCCTACCACACAACAGCCTTCTGCACTTTCTCTCCACTAAAACATCTTTGACAAATACTACTCCTCTCCCTCCTCCTTTCTGATGAGTCCTCAGACACTCCAACTAGTCTGTTCTGATTCATATTTATCAGCTTGGGGCTGTCTTCCCTTCCACCATCACCCTCATATTCTCCCCCAAGTTAATTGGGGAAGACGGATGGATGATGGCGCCCTGTGTAACCTAATTAAGATAAAAGCTTCCGCTGATCTCCCTGCTGGAGAGACAAAAGATGTTGCCAGCAATAACTCCTGATGCTGACATGTCTGATATGTGCAGCCCCATGAAGGAGTCAAGGGTCTTAGCTGCTTTCAGAACCAAAGATTCCCAGTTACACAAGCCCCCATGACTCGAGCAGCTGTGAAGTGTGGGGCACATAAATCCTCAATCTCATGTTTGCTGAAAACCTAGTGTCTGTATCCAGAATCTGATCACTCCTCACCACCTCACCTGGCCCAAGATCCCCATACTGTGTCTTACCTGGATTACTGCAGGAGCCTTCTCATTAGTCTCCCTGACTGTATACTCATCCTGCTATAGCCCATTCTCAATACAATAACCTCATTACATTGTTGTGCTCCTTTAGAATCAAATTGACTTGAGTCATTCCCCTTTTCACAACCCTCCAATGGTTCCTCAAATCACTTAAAGTAACAGCCAGAGTCTCCACATGGCCCTACCTGTTTGGCTCAGCCACTCTGTGGGCACATCTCTTTTTACTCTCCCCTTGCTTACCCTGTTCCAGTCAAACTGATCTCCTTGCTGTTCTTAAAATGCTCCCAGCATACTCTGGCCGTCTGCTTTGCATGGGCTGTTCCCTCTGACGGGAATGCTCTTCCTCCCGGTAGCTGCCTGGCTCATTCCCTCACCTCCTACCACCTTATTTAAAATTGCAACATACACTACCAATCACTTTTACCCTGATCTATTTTTTCTATAGCATTTGCCACTTTCTAATATACTGGATAACACACTTGTCCATTATTGGACAACTAGCACATAAATACCACAGAGACAGAGATTTTGTGTGTTTCACTTCCTTCTGTTTCCCTGGTCCTTTATATAATGCCTGGCACATAGTAAACACTCAATAAACACTTACTGAATAAATGAGTCAACAGAAGCGTAAAAATTTGTATGACAAAAAATGGCTAGAAGGAACAAAGGTAACTGTGGCAAAAACATAAAAACCAACATCAACCCTGACCTATAATCATCAAGTGCTTGACAATCTACAGGTGTGCAACCTGTGTCAGAACTGCAGCTCATGAGTAAACCTGAGGTCACACTGACAGCTTGACTCTGCTACTCCCTCGTTGTGTGACCTTGCGCAAGTTACTTAACCACTGTGAACTTTGCTTTCCTTATATAAAATATGAAGATATTAATATAAACCTATATCATGAGGTTATTGTAGAATTGAATGTCTTCATACACCTAAGGGGCTTAAAATAGTGCTATAAATTAGTGAGCAGTTAAAACTCAGAGCCCTCATGTGCTGACATAGGTCCTGAGCCATTGACTGGAGGAGGGGCAGAGAGCAGAAAGCTGGGTCTCATAGCTGCTCAAAGCTCCTGCCCCTGGATACATCCACTAGAAGCCACCATGAGCCTCCAAGGGCCAGAGCAGCACTGAGACCTCAGACAGAACTGTGGAGATGGAGTTTTCCTTAAGTTGGGCTCCTACCTCATCCCTAAGAAGCCCTGCTTAGGTCCAGAATCTCTCATATGTCTTGAACCTGACAGCTTTGACTTTTCATCTTAACTGCTAACTTCATTGGAGCTCAAAATGAGGCCATTAACTAGGTGTGGAGGTGGGTGTGGGTAATGGGAGAGAGAGACACTTGACTACACTTACTACTCCATTCTTCCCTCCCCAACCTTCTCTGGCTACAAATCTCCCTTCTCCTTAACCACAAAGCAGCATCCCCCATGCATGTCATAAAAGCAAGCAGACTCTAGCCAAGACATCATATGTATGTTGTGGAAACTGCTAAGTTTCTGGGTTATTTGTTATGTAGTAACAGGTAATTAATACATCTGGGATGGGACCTGAAAATCTGCATTTCTAAAAGCTCCCAGGTCATGCCCATGCTCCCACGGACTACACTCTGAATAGTCGGAGGGTTAGATGATTTGCTCAAGAATACATAGCTAGTCATAAGCAGTAGAACATGACTCTGAATTTAGATTGACCTGTCCGTATCCCCTTGGCATTCATCGTTCCAACATATGTTTGAGAGTTTTCTCCTGCAAGTCTCTACCCGAAGGCTGTCTTCTCCTGACCCACTCAGGATGTACTAGGAATTCTGGGAGTTAATGCCCCAATAATGGTACTTACCCAGGGATGGGTGGTAGCTGGAAAATGAAAATCCCAGCTTCTTAACTTCTTAAGTGGGATAGCTCTCCCAGGAGTCCCCAGTGAGCTGAGTTCCAATTGTCCACAGTAGTTAAGAGCACTCTCTCACCCGAAAGACTAGGTTCTTATAACTCTATCCACACTTCACCCACTGCCATCTGCTCTCAGCCTAAAGTTACCCATCTCCAGTCTCAGACCTCTTCCCTCCCTGCAAGAAAATTCCAGGCCTGAGGCCAGCCCCATCCCAATGTAGCCCCTCACCCTGCAAAGGAAGCGGCCAGTAAATCAGTATGAACATCCCCAAAACTACTACTAAGTCACCAAGAAACGAAGTAACAAGACTTTCTCAAGACATGTCCCCAAAAATGTGATCCCAGCAATGATATCATCAGGTTTTCAGCACATCTTTGAGTGTCCGAACAGAAAAGAATCTACTGCGACAAGAGGATCCTAAGTCAATCATCGCATGTGATAATTTAATTCAGCAAACTACAGGGCTTTGCTCTGGGAGGGGAGGTAAGGAGTTTCACTTAGCATCCTTTGCCCCAACTCATTTCCACTAATGTCAAACAAAATCTACCCAGTATCTAGATGATAATAGGCACTCAGTAACTATTTCTTGAATAAATGAATCAATCAATGGGTCAGTGAACCAATGAATATAGGTTCATCTGCCCATTTGACAAAGTAGCAAAACACTCAACCATATGCACTAAGAATCATAACTTCTCATGTGGAGTTCTTCCCAAAATTTTCAAGATTATTCCCTATGTGATGTCTCATTTTATTCTCCCCTCCCCCACAACAACCTTTGAGCTTGTTGAAATAAGAATGGACAGCAATTGCGTGTGAATGAAAGAACTTCAGCCTTTAAGTCCAAGAAACGTTAAGCTCTAGCCCTGCTTTTGCCATAATTTGCCACTAACTTGTTATGTGACCTGGGGATGGTTTCTTCACCATTCTGAGAACCAATGCCCTATCTTTAAAATGAAAGAGGTTAAGCTGAATTTAAGATCAAAGATTCCCTTCTCGTGCTAACCTTTTATGATTCCAATATCCACCCAGATAGGAAGGAAGGGCCAAATTTTACACATCACAGATTTCCCAATGCTTCCTCAAATCTCACCTGTGGATCTTTGGGTATAGTTATTCCTGTCAATCATAAATGCTATTTTGTTTATGCTCATCATGTTCCTGGGACTATGCAGGGAACTCTCCACACCCTATCTTATTTATTCCTCACAACAACCTGTGAGCCTGGGCTTGATGTATCATTTATAAATCCTTTAGGCTGCCAGTAAATGACTACCAATGGCTTAAGCAATAAGAACATTCTTAACAAGGAAATTGGACATCCCACTGTTGATTCAGCATCTCAAGGATATTACCAAGAATGTGGGCTCTTATATCCTTTTCTTCCATCATCCTTGGAGTACTGTTTTTTCATTCACAGGTCTGTTGCCTCATGGTCACAAGATGGCGACTATGGTTCCAGACATCATAACCCCACGCAAAAACATTTAAAGCAGAAAGGAGGAAAGGGAACGGGAGTCTATTTTCAGGTACTGCTCTCCTTTTTACTGGAGAAAATCAGTCCCAGAATCCTCTACACCGACTTCCCTTTTATCTCATTGGCCAAAACTCAAGTCACATGGTCACCCTTCACTGCAAAGGAGGCTATGAAAGTATCTGGCTTTTTTAAGCTCTAGAGTGGGAGGTGGGCATAAGAAAAAAAAAATGAGGCATGCTATTGGCTAGGGAAGCAACAGTGTCTGCCACACTACTTATCCCCATTTGAAATTAACAAAACGGGGCTTAGAGAGGTTAAGTAACTTGTCCACTCTCACGCAGTGAATAAGTGGCAGAACCGTAAGCAAGGATATGCCCAACTCCAAAGCCTGTGCTCTTAACTACTGTCAACTGCCAACCTAGGCACCGGTTAGACCTTTAAAAATCCAATGTTGGACAATTTAAAGGGAGTCACATTTTCTAAAAGGATACTGAAAGAGAACAAAATTTTCAAGTCAGGCTTGAGGATCTAATGATGAGAGAGATAGGAAATGGGTCTTCTCTAGAAGGCAACAGGATACTTCCCAGGCACCTTGCAGGCTGGTGAAAATGAGGCAGCAGCATCCTAGTCCTTGGTGTCCTCCCCCACACCATAAGTTTGGCTTCAGAGGGCTTTGCCTTGCCCTCATCAACATAAGCAGCTGAGTCGGAAGATGATCATCCCAGGAAGGGAGGCAGGAGGCCTGGGATGGGCTGGTCATTCCTGGGCCATATGTCAAGGGGCCCTTAATAGCATAATCACTCTCTCCCAGGAAGGCCAGTGGTGACAGGCCTTTTAATGAAGGATAATGGTATTTTGCATTTAAATATACTCAGCCACTGACTCATTACTGCAATAGCCATCAGAAAGACAAGTCAATCAGAAGGGGAGGAAGAATTTGTCAGGCTTGGAGAGAAATCAGGCCAAGATGTGGACCACCAGGGACCCTCATGACTGCTCAGCCAGCATATAGGTCCTTAGCCTTCTTGAGTAGAGAAATGGACTGTATGGTACATTTGCATTGTCACGGGAAGCTCTACCGGACCGCCCTAACGTGGAATGAGGATGGAGGAGAGTTGGTTTCCCAAAGGAAAATCAAGATGCTGGAACCCAAAGAAGGGCGGGTGGATGATAGGGAAGCCAAACTAATGCCCACTCCTAATCATTCCTAATTTGAAAGTTACAGATAATTGGGACTGAGGGAAGCTAGGTACCACCCTGCTGTAAAGGGGAAAAAATCGCAAACAATTTCATAAACACTGAATTCTGCTTAGAGTTTCAGGGAGGTCATAGGCTCCCTGGAGCCACACAATAAACAATGACCCCAGTTCAGAAGTCCAGTGTTCAGGGAACTTTAGCAAGATAGTGGGTGGGGATGCGGGGGGGCTGTAGGGAATAACTTTTAAAGGCTTTACTGCCTCATGCCATCTCCAGAGCTTCCTTAATTCTCCGCCCCAATGCCCTTAGTCTGAGAACAAGAAGAATTTGTCTCTACTCCTAATTATCGGGTAAGACACAAACGATGCAAATATTATGCTAAATGAGGCCCCTTAAAATAGCAGAGAGCAAACCATCGCAGAAGATGCCTTGTCATTTGCAATTTGCAAACGAGTTTGATGCCTTTCTTCATCCTCTCCCCCACCCCACCCCTGTTGTTGATGTTAATCTGAATTCCTGAAGGAGTCACCTTCCCCCCAGAAAGGTGTCCCTTGAGGGGAGGAGGGGAGGAAAACGGGGGGATGGAAATGCAGCCTGATTGCCTACATCTGATTAGTAATTACAAGCCAAGAGCAGCTCTGGAGAGAAACACTGTCACCCTCTGATGAGGAACAGGCTTGGAGAGGCAGGTCTCCCAAGGGGAGGGTGGTAGAAAGGTGATGAAAAGGGGGAAACGGTGGTGACAGATATGCAGTTTGGGGGTCTGCTGCTGTTGGGGGGCGAGAGGCAGATTATTCCACTCTATGCCAGCACGTGTGACCTTGAGCTTTGTGTGGCTTACGCTGTGCCTCAGTTTCCTTATCTGTAAAATGGGAATACATTTTACTTCTGCTACTTCAGCTGCTTCTTACAGCTGTTGTGAAGATTGAGTCAAGTCTTATTACAGTGCATGTGTCCAAACAAGCTCCAATTCGGCCTCCAACTGACAGGACATCGTGCTTGAGATTCTGTAAGACCTCAGGAAGGTCACCTTCATCTCTGCTAACCTGGCTATAGACATCCACATCCTTAAAAAAAATGGAACACAACAGTCCACACCCAACTTCCAACTACTTGGCTCATCAGGAAGGATTGGTGGCTGGGGCAATCCTAGACAAAAGTAACAAAAAACAGCATACTGATTTCAGCTGTTTTCATGAACTTCCCCACCCTATGTAAAAAATGACAAAGGAGATCCGACTTATCCCGCATCTCCAGTTGTTCAAAATGCAGACAAGACCCTGGAAGGAAGGACTCCCATCAAGTCCCCTCCCAAGGACAGATGGATGGCACGATAACCAGTGCTGTCCCTCCTCATGTCTCAAAAATGGGAACCTGTGACTTGGCCTACAAATTGCCGGGTGACCTTGGACAACTGGCTTAACCTCTCTGGTGCTCAGTTTCTTCATGAGTAAAATGGAGATAATAAAACCAGGCCTCTGAACTGCTTTTTCCTCCCTCTGCATTTCCTTTTCCTCTCCAAATGATGTAGATGACAGCCTCTCTCCTCAGCCTTTCTGAAGAGTATATGCACCTCCCCCCAAAGCATATAGTCCTCTTCCCATCCCCCAAGATCTGCCTGGCTTCACCACACCCTATTTTCTGCTCCAAGAAGGAAGAGGTCCATTTTGGTATTGTGTGTTCAGTACATGCGGGGAGTCGTTAGACCCTACCCATTGTGGGAAAAATGATAAAGCAGTGGTCCTTAAGTGTGGCTGCCCTTTGCACGCAACTGGAAAGATTTTAAAGAGCTGACAATCAGGTTCAACGCCTGCTCTAAGATTTTGATTTAATTGGTTTGGGGTGTGGCTTAGGCATTGAGAATTAAAAACAAAAACAAAACCCCAGGCAATCCTGATTTGCTGTTATGTTTGATGACCACTATGCTAGAGAAACTAGGACTAGTGAATGATCTACAGTGATAGGGTAAAGTCTTAAATCCATCTTTTTAAACTATATCATAAGGAAAATAATGATGTATTTGACCACGATTAAAAAAAAAAAAAAAAACTTAAATGTTTTCCTGCTCCTCCAAAATCACAAGCCAAATTAGGAAGCCAAACAGCCAACTTCTTAGAAAGAAATTATAATAAATGTAGAAGCCCAAGAGGAAAGTATGCCTGCCTCCACTTATCCCCAGACAAGTCTTAAAACTGTCATATATAAAGAGTTCTTACAAATCAATAAGAAATATAAAACTAGAAGCTCCAATGAAAGAAAGTGAAAAAAAAGATGTGAAAAACAATTCTCAGAATAAATATATGTGTCTAATAAGCTTATGAGTTCTTTTTTTTTAAACTCAGCCATTTCAGTAATCAAAGAAATGCAAGAAGAAACAAGATACTGCCTTTTAAACCTATTAAATTAGGTTTAACACAAAAAAAGACAAAAAAGAAAAACCTCTATACTGGCCAGATTGAAGAAAGCACTCTCAAACACTGTTGGTGGGACTGTAAATTAGCTCAACCTTTCTGGAAAGCAATTTGGCAGGACAATCCCAATTATGTTAAAATATATATATGTACATTTAGGCATATGAAAAAATACTGGGAGGATATAAAACAAATGTTAACAGCAATTTTCTTTCTGTAATAAGATTAGGATGATTTTTATTTTCTTCTTTATACTTTTCTGTATTTTCCAAATTTCCACAGTGAATATGAATTGCTTTCATAATGAGGAAAAAAGAAAAACAATGAAAAGAGACACATTTTTTAAAAACCTTGTTATGTTCTTTTGAAATGTGTTTTCTTTTTTACTGTTTCATTCCAGGATGCTTGGTTTTGCAATGCTAAGCTCTTTCTGAAGAGTTTTGTACCTCATCCTGAGAGAGTTGTCAAATAAAAGGAACTGGTTATTTCAGTAGATCCAGCAAAAAAGAAAGCACACCTGCTCTGCACTCAGCAGACCTGTGTAGGTATTCTGGCTTTGCCCTTTCTTGGCTGTGTGACCTTGGGTGTGTTATTCAAACTCTGAGGTTTGTATTTCCTATCTTTAAAGGAAGACATGTAATCATTCCTACCTCACAGGATTGAATTAGACAGCTGACGTAAAGTGTCTGGAACAATGCCAGGTGCTTAGTAGGTGCTCAATAAATGATAACTCGAACAAACCCGATGATGGGGGAAAGGCATGAAATCCCCCTAAATGGGAAGCAGTCATCCAGAGCGCAAGTCCCTCCCACTTGGAGGAAGTTATCCTGATAAGTACACTTGGTGTCAGCATTCCCGTTTTACAGGGGAGGCTTGGCAGGCAGTCAGGAAGGTAGAATGCTTTGCTCAATGTGCTCCCAGTTCATCAGGATTAGGGGCTGAACAAGCAGCCAAGTCCAGCTTTCTTTCCACTGGGAGAACTGTCCCTGGCTGTTTCCCTAGCCTAGAGTCACATGTCCCCCACCTTCCCACATCTCCCCAGGCCAACAGCACCTCCTACCAACATGACCCTCTAGCCTTCCCTGCAGCATGTTAATAATGGGAAGATTTTAGAGCTGTCTAAATGTCTATGAGCTCCCTGAGGACAAGAATCATGTCCATTTTGCAATTCCGTGTTGGATCCCAAATTTCTTTGTTTGAGTCAAAGTCGAGCTAGACTAGAAAGGAAAGAGAAGGATTCAAATGGTCCCTGGCTCCTGGCTTATTGGTCAATCCAAACAGGTGATGTCGTTCTTCCTCCAACTGCTCTCAAGCAGAACTGAGGGAGAAAGTCACTACTGGATAAACATAAGGGACAGATCGTGGTGGGGCTGGTGGGCCCCAGTGACAACGCTGGGTTTTAGTTGAGGGCAGGGATTTTTGCCCTTTTGGTCACTGATACATCCTCAACATATAAAACACTTAGGCACTCAACAAACATTTGTAAAAATAAATAAATACTATGTGGCCAACAAAAATTCCTGCCATAGAAATATTTACAATGTATTGCCTAGGTAGTTGTTTGGGTTTTTTAAAGGCAGATGACAAAAGAGTATATAAAATTAGGTGATCACAAATTGTTCTGGTACCATGGCTGGTCTGGGGTAGTGAATTTGGGCCCCATTTTTTTGGCCTGTTTTCCTAATTGAATATTCCCCCCCAAAAAAAGAGCTTGTGATATTTGTATAAGAAAGGAGAAAAATAAATGAAGAAATTGGATAAGGATTGGGAAGGAAGGAAGGAGCTGGGAGGAGGAGAGATTAATTCAGGCCGTGAAATCCCCCATATCCATCCTCCATCTCTCTCTCTCTCTCTCTCTCTCTCTCTCTCACACACACACACACACACACACACACACACACACACGCAGAAACCCTCCTTCCCTTCCTTGGCCCTGCCCTTAGCTGCATTCCATACTCTCTCTGTTCTTGGCAGCAACTTCACATTCTCCCAGAGGCCAATGCCCTGCCGCCCTGGCCACAGGGGAGGCTGCATCAGATCCACAGACAAAGGCAATTAGCAAGGGCCTGATGCCTGGCTCCTCTAATTGCCCACACTTCTGAAAAGAAGTAAGTGATGACTCTTTCAGCAGAGAACAGAAACATCTCAGCCATTAGAATCACATGTATGCAGAGCAGGTCTCCCCTAGGAAGACCCAGAAATTGCCAGAGATGAGAATCACATGACCAGAAGGCCACTGCCCCAGGAGGAATGAGGCCAACAGTCCAGGAAAAAAATGGCCTCTTGACAGGCTGTCTGGGGACTGGCCATTAACTCCCCCCTACTGTGAAACCAGGCCTTTAGAAAGTTCTAGGTTCAAATCCCATCTCTACCATTCACTAGCTGGGTGGCCATGAGCAAAGCACACTGTCTCTCTGAGCCTCAACTATAAAATGGGAGCAGAACCAGCCTCAGCGGTCATTGTGGGAGCTACGTGAGAAAGTGCTTGATAAGAGCTGCGGATCGTCAGTATTTGTGAGCATACTTTTTCCTCTGCCTTGCACCCTGGCCCCATCCCCTTCTATATCTCACTCCTTCCTGTTCATCCTCCAAGATTCAGTGCAGATGTTACCTGTCCCAAGATGCTCCCTGACCCCTTCAAACTGAATTGGGTGCCTCTTCCATGTGCACCTAGTTGACACACTACTTCTTTGTATAGGTCAGGGTTCACTGGTCGTGAGGGACAGAGACAGCCTCTGGCTAACTTAAGCAACAAGGGAGTTTATTGGAACGATGTCAGAACTCAAGAAATCAATGTGAGATTGGACTGGGCCTGGAGAATGAACTAAAGATGCTCCAGGGAGCCAAGGAGTAGAATCTGGGCATGAATCCACTACTGGGATGAAAATAGAGCCTTGACCTTTCAGTCGCCTTGTCTCTCTGCTCAGAATCAAGTTCCAGGGAGCGGGTGATGGACTGGCCTTGCTAAGGGCACAATTTCACCCCTGGCCAGGGTAGAGCAGAGCCTCCATTTATGGCCCCACCCTACTGTCTCCAGTGGGGAGAGGTTACCCCAATGACAGAAGTGACCGGTGAAGTAAAGTGGGTGCTGGTCATGAAAAACAGGTGTAGGAACTAATAACAGAAATCAATCTCAAATATAGGCAGGGATTTCATCTCAATCATTCTCCTCTGAGTCTCAAACACTTTACTCAGTGCCCTGCAAAGTTTGCTGGCTGGCTGGCTGGCTGGCTGGCTGGCTGGCTGGCTGGAGAAACCATAGCCTTCAAGGCAAGTAGTGCTAAGGGCCCCAACTGAGGCACAAGGAATGACCATGGGAAGCAATGAGCGGCTGGCGGTTAGAAACAGACTCGGAGTCAAAACTGAGTTCAAGTTTGAGCTCTGCTCATTTCTGATTTTGCTCTCTTAGACTTGGAGAAAATTGCTTCCTAGGCTTTGGTTTCCTTACTGTAAGAATATCTTTGTAAGCTCATCTTGAGGATCCGAGAAGTTTTGTGTGTAGAACTGACACAAAACTTGGGACATGCGTGCTCAGTAAACCGCACTGTTAATACTCTTGTTTTTTATCACTGTTATTACCACAGGAGTGGGGGAGTGATCAACTGACTGACTGGGCATGAGAGCTTTATGTAGAAGGGGTCACTGGGATATGTGGGGGCTCCACACGGGACCCTTGGGTGAACAAGGCAGGGACCCTACCCTAGAGAAGCTCAGAGTTGAGTGAGGGAAACAGATGAATTTTAACCCCAAATAAAGTGTGAAAGTAATATTTTTAAAGAATGATCAAAAGTGAAAGTAGCATAGGATGAAAACTTACGCAGAAAACTTAGCCAGAACCAGATCAAGAAGCAGCAAAAGCAAGTGTAGTCAAGACTTAACACAATTTGCTAAATTCTGAGGGTGGTCAGGAAATGCCTGAGCCCTGGGCAAGTAAAGAGGCTGCTCCAGACGTCCTCGCAGTAAGAACTTGAGCTGAGGTTTAGAGTAAATCTGGACACGTCGAGAAGAAGGAGGGCACTCCAGGCAGGGGGTGTGGAAGTTGGAACGTCAAGCCTTAAAAAACTCTAAGCTTGGGATACCTGGGTGACTCCATTGGTTAAACATCTGACTCTTGGTTTCAGCTCAGGTCATGACCTCAGGGTCGTGAGATCAAGCCCTGCATCGGGCTCTGTGCTCAGCGGGGAGTCTGCTTGAGATCCTTTCCCTTCCCTCTCCCTCTGTTCCACCCCTTGCACCCCTGCCCACACACACATGCACCCTCTTTCTTCAAAATAAATAACATCTTCAAAAAAAAAAAAAAAAACCTCTTAGCCTCCTTGGGCTGCTTTGACAAATACCATGGGCTGGGTGGCTTCAACAACAGACATTCATTCCTCACAGTTCTGGAGGCTGGGAAGTCTAAGATCAAGGCATCAGTAGATTCGGTCCCTGGTGAGGACTCTCTTCCTGGCTTACCAATGGCCTGCCTTCATACCGGCTCCTCCGATAGCACAGAGAATGAACTCCTGCCTCTTCCACATCTTCTAAGGGTACAGTGATCCCATTATGGAGGCCCCGCCCTCAAGATCTCACCTAAACCTAATTACCTACCTAGGGCCATATCTCCAAATACCGCCACATTGGGGGTTAAAGCTTCAATATATTAATTTGGGTGGGGGACACAAACATTTAGTCCATACCACAAACCTAGGTAACAGGCAAGGAAGCAAAAAGGGAGACTATGGTTTGCAGGTGGCTGCCATTTTGGAGAGGTGCCGTCCTCATTCTGGACCTGTATGGCTATCATTCTAGCTGAGCCCGGCGCACCCAAGCCTGGTCTTACATTAGAAGGACCTGCTGCCATCTCCTTTTACAATTCAGAAGCCTGGGCTCTGCCCCAGATACATGAAAGCGGAATCTCCAGGGACAGAGCCCGGAAATCTGAATTTTTTTTTCATTTCCTCAAGTGATTGTTTTTTATTGAAGTAAGATTCACATAACATGAAATTGACCATTTTAAAGTGTACAGTTCAGTGGCACTTAGCACGTCCACCGTATTATGCAACCACCACCTCTATTTAGTGCCAAAGTATATTCATCACCCCAAAAGGAAACTCCTTACCCTTTAAAAGGAAACCCATATCCCATTTCCCCCTCCCCCCCAGCCCCTAGCTTTCTGATTCTATGGATCTGCCCGCTCTGGTTGTTTTGTATAAATGCAACCTACGACACTCATCCTTTTGTGTCTGTCTCCTTTCACTTCACATAATGTTTTCAATGTTCATCCACATGGTAGCACAAATGAGTGCTTCATTCCTTTTCATGACCAAATAATAATGCATTGCGTGGACAGACCACATCTTGTTTATCAATTCATCAGCTGGTGGACATTCGGATTGTTCTCACCTATTGGTGATGGTGAATAGTGCAGAATACCCCAGGGTATTCTGATTTCACTAATTCAGGAGTTGCCATTTGGTAACTGTACTCAGGTTATAATCACTTAAAAAGACCGAGGTTCCCAAGCCTCAGTGTGCCTCACTCACAATCACCTGGAGAGCCCACTAGCAGTACAGATGCCAAAGCCCCACCTCCACACCTTCCTGAGTCAGTAAGTTGGGCGGGGCCTGGAAATTACTTTTAATGAGGCCCCGGCTCCCATCCCTAGGAATTGGGATGCAAGTGATCTCTCCACCCTTCTGTAAGGAACGGTGATTTAAAAGGAGGTCATCTGTGGTTGAATGATGGGTCATTTTTCCCCTATTTTTTAACACTTGACAATATTTGTCAAATATTCAACAGTGAGCATGTTTTACTTTTATATGCAGAATTATTTGAAGTCTTGGTGAATAAAGAAAAAAGGAAAAGGCCCCAATGCCTCATCTGAGTCCCAGCCTCTGCTTCTCTCCAGCGCCCCTCTTCATGACTGCCCCACTCCTGCACTCCCCCAAGCCCAGGCTCTTTCTGAAAAGCACACATATTAAGAAAGCCAACATCTGATTTCTATGCACAGGATACTTTTGCCTGCGGCCTGTCACACAATTTGCTTACTTACTGTGCGCTTTTTGGAGCATCTGAGGAAATCAAAGCTGGGGGCTGGATCTCTGTTTTCCTACAGATAATGGTATTCTCCCACCACCTAAGTTAATAGATTGAGGCTTGCAGGCATTTATGAGTGGTGTCTTTAATATGGTGCTGGAATATTTGCCCTATAAATTCTTAAGAACAGACTTATAGATTGCCTATTACCAGCATTATGGGCTATTAATAAATCAGTTACAGCCATGTATTTTTTTTTTTTTAATTGCATTTTCCCTTTCTGTTCACATTCTAAGCAGCTAAGGACCGGCGAGAGACGGAACACCCGTGCTGGATGAGGGCTGTGATTTCCTGCAGAGCAATGGCAGGGGAAGGGACTTGACAGTGAGGTCTGAAAAGGCAGTTTCAAGCAAGGAAGAAAGAGAAGTAAAGGGACCGCACAGCTGGGCGTTGTTGCAATGTTTTAGAGCCATAATCCATCTCCTGGTGTCCTCAGGCAGCAAGGCTGAGCCCGCCTCTGTCCCCGTGACTCCTTTGCTATAAATCCCCCTGGTATTTCTCCGCTCAGGCTGTTCTGTGTTAAGTTAGCATGTAATGATATCCTGCGTGGTGTGGGGGTAACCTGAGCATCACCAAGACTCTCCAGCTGGTGTGTACAAACAGGGTCACGCGGGAGGGCGGACCTGAGGTTCTCCAGCTCCGCAGCCCCTTCCCCTGGCAAGAGGAAGACCCTCAACCTTCTTCAAGGCTCCTGCCCCAATCTAGCAGCTGGGGAGTCCCCAGGGGGTGACAGCTCATTCGTATTTGGTACTCCGGGCAGCTGCAGTCTGTCCCACTGCCACCTCGGCACTGTTTCCAGCTGGGAGACTTGGGGCTCCCATGCCTGGCAGGAATTACTGTGCAGAACTTACCCCAAACCCTGCCACATGGGGGGACCCCGCACTTGGGACCACAGCCCCACTTCACATTATTACACAGCCTTTTTCTCTCAACAGTGCCAAGTTTAGGATGACAAAAGGAAGAGCACACTTGGTTTTTTTGTGGTTTTTTATTTTTTTTTTCCCAGAACTACTCTTTCCTCCAACTCCCAGGATTTCGGGTTGGGACTGGGTCACTATGCCCATTGAATTTTTTCCCTACCGGCGGATTCACTGGAACAGAGACCTCTTTGTCACTTTACAGTCTATCCTCATTGAGCTTCCTCTCCCCCCTCTATGGTATCATATGTGCAGTCTTGCTGTGTCTGAACACCAGACATTGGGGCTGATGGAATTATTTTTTTCTAGAAGCCTCCAGTGCAAATCAGTAGGTGTGAATAGAGGGGAAAGCAGTTGATGGCATGATATACCTTGTGTGAGGTAAGAGGGCACTGCTAGCTGCTTTACTAACGAACCTAATACAAACACTTGATATGTATCAAGTGCTACAAGTTGTATATTATCTTATCCAAAACCTACAACAATCAGATGAAATTATCTTTTTAACTGTCCCCTAGGCAGTAAGTGGTATAAAGGGGACTGGAGCCAAGGGAGGGGATTCTAGAGCCCTCGCTGGTAACTGCTACACTAAGAAACATACGGCGAAAAATTTTAAAGATCCTACTCCACCCAATGTCCCAGATCCTCGTGATAGGACTCCCGCGAGAGGTGGCTCAGCACATGGGGGGACAGGGGTGTGCCGGTAACAATCCTCCCATGTGCTGGGGGGGAGGGACTGAAGGAAAGACACACTACCATCCTGGGAGACATAACCACATCAGTTCATACCTCAACCCTTCCCCCTGCCTGGTGCTCAGTGTGGCTGCAGCCTCCGTTCAAGGCTCCCAGCTTCTCATCCACCCTTGCACCATCCTGCCTTGGTCCCACACTGCCCTGGAGACCATTTGAGGCAATACCTCTAGCTCCACCCTATCCCTGAGACCCCTTTTCAGATCAGGTGCCCCTTGGGGAGCAAGCCTCTATGCATCCTGCCCCAACCTCCCAGCCAGAAGAGGGCAACAAGTAACAGTTCACCAGGAGACAGGAGACTCTGAAAATCCCAAGAAGCTTCCCCAAATATCTCTCCCACCCCAGGCACCTGTCACCGAATCAGAACCTTCCTTAGAAGACTTAGTTCTTGAATGAAGGAACTGTCGGCAGGAGGCCCCTGTTAAAATGCTCTTTCAGAGGAGAGCCCTTCATGTGGATTTGCAAAGTTCATTTATCAAATGAGCTCATTTAGTGATTCATTCAATGTCACTGATGCCCACGGGGGGTGCGGGACTGAGGATACCTTGTGACAAGAGTGTCCCCTTGGAAAGCAGCAGGCAAAGTTCCACAGGATGAGGACTCAGGATGGAAATGGATGACACTTGATCGGGTTGTGGGGCCCTAGCGAGGGGGTGGGGGCGGAGGATGGTCTGGGGCATTAAGGGGGCACCACAGAGCTCTGGGTATGAATACCAGGAAGACAGAGAAGGGTTATCTAATGATTCTGCCTGAGGCCGGCACTGGCCCTGGGATGACTTTGTCCTCCAGCCTCTGTCACATCCTCTGGCCTATTTCTTTGAAGATAAGGTCTGGAGTTTAAAACCAGAGGCTTTCAATTTATGTAAACATAAAATCCTCATTGGCAAGATCGCTTGGCACCACAGAAAGGCTGGACTGGAAGTCAGGAAACTGGCTCCCGCTCTCACTTGTGTCCCTGGGACAATGAGTCTATCAGCTCTCCTCTTGGGGCCTCTGTTTCCCCTATTGCCTGGATCACAGACAAGATGCTTAGAAGGTGCAGGAGCAGCCATTATGCAACCATGAGGAAGAAAGCCACACCATGGGACAGCAAATGGCAGAGCGGGAAGATAGAGGGAGCCTGGGTCCCAGAAGATGTGTTTACAGATAAAATCTTAAGGCCCTGGGGCGCCTGGATGGCTCAGTCATCTGGGATCCAGCCCCGCATCAGCCTCCTCCACTGGGAGCCTGCTTCTTCCTCTCCCACTCCCCCTGCTTGTGTTCCCTCTCTCGCTGGCTGTCTCTCTGTCAAATAAATGAATACAATCTTAAAAAAAAAAAAAAAAATCTTAAGCGTCTGACAGCAAGCCTCCTGTTTCATGGACCAAATAAAACGCCTGACAGATATTTCACGTCTTCAGTTACTTGCAGGCACATGCCATGCTAACCGACCTTGAGCCAGTCATCACTTTCCAAAATAAATATTTACTGAGCATCTTCTCCGTGCCATGCATGTAAGCACATTACATCAATTTTCTCCACTTCCTCCCAACAACCCATTTCACAAATGTAAACACTGAGAATCAGAGAGGGTAATGTGCTCAAGGTGATAGATATAGGGTAAATTTGACCTCTAGAACCTAGGCTCTTAATCACAACCCATGCTTCACCCTCCTGAGCCTGTTTCCCTCTCTGCAAAATGAGACAGTAGAAGGCAATGTTGTAAGGGAGCTAAGGCTTTGAATAATTCAGACTGAGTTCGGTTAAAATCCTGCCTCCACCCCTTGGTGCTGTGTGATTTGAGCAAGTAACTAAACCTCTCTGAGCCCCAATTTCTTCTTCAGTAACTGATGACAATGAGATGACCTACTTCAGAGGGTTGGCATAAGGATTCAATATCAGGTAAAGCTGTTAGCACAGTGCCCAGCACAGAGCAGGTGGCTCTCTGTGGCTGAGGGAGATAATCTCATCTCTCCCTTCCAGCATGGGAGTGCCAAGACATTGGTGACCGGCTGCATACCAATGCTGAAATACCCAATGTCTTTCCCTGGAGGAAATGCGCTCCTGTGGCTTTCTAGGTACAGGAGAAATTGAATACAGAGATTTTTCACCTGAAACCAACTATTTTTAAAAACAACTGTTTACAACTTCGTTTACTCCTGGCAAGGGTTAGACGGAGCCATCCAGCCCCTCCTCGCTGTGAGTAATGGAGGAGAGAGAGAGGGAGAGGGAATCACTCTCCAGGGGCCTCCCCGGACTCCACAGCTAAGCTAAAAACTTAAAAACCTGGAAATGGGAAGGAAAGGGGGAGGCGCAGACATAATAAGAAGCGGGTTCCGAGGAGGTTATATAAAAACAATGAAATTGTAATATTTTCCGCGACAGATTTCATCAGTGCCGCCTGAGTGCATTCTATTAAACCTCATTTATTAAATTTTGAGGAACATAATTTAGATATAAGATCTGGACAAACAGGTTGCAAAATAGCTGATTCCGGACGCATTGACATCCCCCCATGCGTGGAAAACAGACTGGTGTTTTTCATTTTGATGGTCTCATGGGGCTCTCCTGCTACAGCTTGCGTGGGGGAAAGAGACAGTGGGGTGGGGGTGGAGGGGGCTCCAGGCTCATATATGCAGTCTCTCCCCCCCCTCAACGGCTGTGTGGGGTGTTGTGCTTCCTGTCCTGTAGCATAAGCTTCTCTGAAGTTGAACAGGCACACTTAATTGTGTTCTGGAATTTGTAGGCTAAGGGGTGTGCAGGTGCCAAGAAAGCCATGGACACACATAGCACAAATAGCTTATTTGTTTATCTAAGCATCTCCCCTGAGCCTCCCAAGACATCCCCCACCCTCCAGACAATCTCGTTTGCTGGTATTTACAAGGCAGGAAGTGCAGGGTCTTCCTGGTAGTTGAAATAGATAATCTTTTTATTCCAAGATTTCCAGGTCATTGGGAAGTCTCCCCGCCCACACACC
The DNA here is from genome assembly GCF_023065955.2 of Ursus arctos. Lineage (NCBI taxonomy): Eukaryota > Metazoa > Chordata > Mammalia > Carnivora > Ursidae > Ursus > Ursus arctos. The sequence goes on from NW_026623030.1 coordinate 16,918,582, forward strand.
AAACTCCCTGCCCCAAACACTTCCTCAGACCCGCTTTCTCATGCCCAAATGGCCGTTTGAAAGGAGTTAATAGATGCCAGAGACTGTCTGCATTAGTTCATCTACTCCTCTCCTCAGCCCACTTACGACATAGATTATTGACCCCATTTCATGGATGAGAACACTGAGGTTCAGTGAGGTGAGGCGATTTTCCCAGGATCACTCAGTGATTGAGTGGCAGAACCAGAGATTCAAGCCCAGGGAGAGTTATAGAAGATCCCACCATTCTCTCACTGGCAGGACACAACATACTGACACTTGGATAGATGACAGGCAGAGGTCTTTGGTACCGCTCCCAATGGGAGGAGGCCACCATTTAGGGCCACAGAAGTGTCGTGCCCAGGGACATGGCAACAGCGAGCTGGAGCTGTTGTAGGGACAGCTTCCGTATGGCAAGCAGAATGGGGCTATCTTGGTTTCTTGGGCTCCCTGTGGGTTGGCTAATTTGAATAATTTGTGGGTGGCTCTGGGGCATCAAGGCTGTCCCAAGTTGTCTGGTACCTGGCCCTGGCTTGACTGGGTGACCCATGGGTGTGAAGCCCGATAAGGGAACTAGGTGGAGTGTGAACTTAATTATCTGCTCAAGAAGAAAAACTGACCAGCCTATAGCCAGGGCTATAGGGTCAAGACAGAATGGAAAAACAAATAAACACCAATATTACAGGTGGGTCTAATTCGACACCCCACATTCTCTTCCCCTCTCTGTGCTGAAAATGCCTCTAGACCCGGTCAATCACCCATCCTCTCCCCACATTTAGTGGGTCACAATGTCTTGTTGCCTCCACCTCTGGAAAAAAAAAGTCTCTTCAATCAGTCCCCTGCCCTAAAAGTCATGTTCAGATCTCTTTTGTGAACTATACGGCCCTTCAAGGGAGCATCACCATGGTTAAGAGTAAGAAAGGGGGCTCACAGGTCCGCCCATCTGGGCTCCAGCTGTCACAGTGCCACCTGTTGGCTGTGGGACCTCAGAAATCACCCAATCTCCTGCTGAGCCTCACCTTCCAGTTCCACCAAATGGGAATTAAAGAATGAGCCGCAGTGGGAGGTGGGGAGGATTAAGTTAGATTATCTACCTGAAAATGCTGGCACAGAGTGAGTCCTCAGGGAATATACTTAGCGCTGCTACTGGGGCTGTTCATCTGTCCACTCTGGTGCGAACCTGCATTTCAACCTCACCTCTCTGTTCTTCCCAGCTCCGGGCATACCCTGCTCCCCAAATACTGCCACGCCTTCTTACCTTTCTGCTGCAGCTGGGATATTTTTCTCTGCACCTTTCTCACTTCCTAGCCCATCCTGTTCATCCCCAGCCTTCTGGAGCCCCTACCCTGATTCCCCCAGCTTCCCCTTCCTCCTGCCCAGTTTTCCCTCCCACTCCGTCAAAGTCTGAATCAACCACCTTGCAAGAAGGGTGCTGGGTTCCTACCTGGCTCCCCAACAGTGAGCTCCTCAGGATAAGTACAGAACGTTATTCACAAAGCAGAGTGGTCAAGGGTGCAGATCTCGTGCCAGGCCACCAGGGTGCAAATTCTAGGTCCACTGCTGTCCCACTCCCCGCCCCCATTCCTGCCTTTATGACTTCCTTCTGCCAACACCTGCATGTCTTCCCTTGAGGGCCTTTGCCTCATCACAGTATGCTTTGCTACCTGTAGGGCCGGCAAGAAGTGCCAGTGAACAAACAGGAGGGGGCCCTCCTGACCCCTCACGCCCCCACCCAGGAGCAGCACTCAACCAATGCCTGCCAGAAGTGAGTACAGAGTACAGAGATCCCTAATTCTCTCAACCCCCTGATGGGAGATTTCTGATAAGTGTTCTGCCAGCTCCCAGAGCTTCCTCAGAGGGATCAAGCCCCACTTGCCCACAGGGGTTGCTGCCTTGGTGTACCAGGAGTTCCCCAGGGAAACAGAGCCAATGGAACAGATAGATCTATGTATCCATGTCTATAGATAGATAGAGATAGAAATAGTCTACAGATACAGATATAGATCTCCATTAATCTCTGTCTACATCTATATGAGGATATTTATTATAGGAATCAGCTCATGTGATTATGGAGGCTGAGAAGTCCCACCATCTGCTATCTACAAGCTGGAGATCCAGGAGAGCCAATGGTGTAATTCAGTTTGAGTCCAAAAGTCCAAGAACCAGGAGTGCCAATGTCCAAGGGCAGGAGAAGCTGGATGTTCCAGCTCAGGCACAAAGGCCGCAAATCTGCCCTTCCTCCACTGTTTTGTACCATTTACATCCTCAAAGGATTGGGTGGTGCCCACAGCACACTGGTGGGCACATCTTTACTCGGTCTATCCATTCAAATGCTAATCTTTTCTGGAAACACCCTCACAGACACAGCCAGAACTAATGTTTTAAGCCTCTGTCTGGGCATCCCTTAGCCCAGCCTCGTTGATACACACAACCGTACATGATAATACATCTTCAGTAGGCTGTCCCCACTCCCTCACCTTTGCTTCCCTACTTGCACTTAAATCCTGTCTTAGGGGCTTCTCTGGGGGCAATCCAAATGAAGATGCATTGCCCCTGCTGGCTGCAAGAGCTTGAGTGTGTTACTTAAACTCTCTGTGCCTCAGTTTCTTCGTCTGTAAATGGGAATAATTTTATTTATGGGATTGAGGATGAGATGAGGAACGCTGTGCTTGGAAAAGTGCCTAACACACAGAAAATACTATAAATATTAGGTCTTTTCTTCTCAAGGTCTAGCAGAGGACCTGGCATATGCTAGGGCCTCAAAAAATATTTGCCGGTTGAAGCACATTGAGTCTCTAGGGATGAAGAGGGCTATATATTTTCATTCCACGTTAGGTTCCTCTGGTTGCCAAAAACTCACTCAAGCTAACACAAGTAAGGTAGCTTGTTTCCAGGACGTGCCTACAGGAACAAAGACAGGCATATCCGGGGAACTATGGAGCAACCAGCTTGGCAGACCGTACCAAGACAGGAGCAGAACTGGGGAATGTGAGGTAGTTCCCATTCCAAGAACAGTCCTAGCAATTGGGTTACTTGTCACCCCCCCCCCCCGCACTGCAGAATGTTATAATATCTTCCCTCTAGAGATTTATCACTACCCTAACTCATCTATCTATCTATCTATCTATCTTGGCTCTCTTTGTCCAACTATCTGGTTCCATTGAGGTCTCCTAGTTTCTTTCCAGTCACATCTCTTCCCCCTGATGGCTTTGATCCAAATAAGAAAGAGTCACAGGAATCAGTGAAAGTACCAGCCTCAGAGGTGGTAAAGCTGGGCTGGAGAGCACAGCATAGACCTGTAACGAGAGGCAGGAATTCTACTCCTTCCCCACCAAGTGTAGACGGTGGAGCTTCCCAGAGCAGAGTATGGGCATCCCCCTGCCAACCCACCCCGCACCAGCTGAGCAAGAAGAGACCCTGGAGGGATGGCGAACGGGTCATTGCACTATGCCAAGCAAGAGCCTTCCAGCAGGGCAACTCTGAAACCAGAACGTGAAGCAGCAGCTGAGCAGGCCACACTGAGACCTATCCACTACTCACTCCCACTGGGTAGAGTGAGAAAGGGAGGGAGCAGATGGGCTGAAGCTCTCTCTGGTACTTCCAAAATGGTGGAAGTTGTTATTTTAATGGACCACGGTAGACTAGACAGGAGAGGGATGGGATTTTTTTTTTTCCCCCTGCAGCTCCCTGCTGACCAACTTCCCAAGAGAAATGACCTGATTGGTGCAGAGACTCATCTTTATCTGTTTGAAGTCTCCGTAAAAAGCCAGCTCATCTCATAGGCCATTGCCTTTGGCCAGCCCACCTCTTAGTAAAACCTGAAATTACAAAAGTGCTCATGTATTTGTTTATCGTCTGTCTCCATCCCCAGTAGAATGTTCCTGAGAGACCAGAACCTATCTGCTATGGTTATTTTTTATCCCCAGCACCTACAATAGTATATGGCTCAAAGTAGGAGCCAGATTAAGACTTACTGAATACATGACTGAATGAATGATTAATGCAATGAATAAATGAGTGAGCAAGTTTATTAAGAGCCCTGTTTATGTCACTGAATCCTCTTCCCTATTGTTCAGGGAACTCAGCTCCACTAGGCAAAGTTCCACCAGGTAATGAGACCCCCACTTACCCAGAAGGCAACTGAGTGAGTTTCTACTGCTATGGCTGTATGCCCCCAATCCCCATCAAAGCAACTTGGCCAGGTATTCCTTCCAACCATGTGCTGGAATCTTTCTCAGAGATGTTCTGGCCAACACAATTTTCTCCGTCTTATTCTCTGTCCAGTGATGTTTTAGCCACTCTTGAGACTGGACCACTTCCCTGATTACCTGCTTCTTAATCCAACTCTGTCTGCGCCAATACCCTTGATTAACGTGTTTTCCAGTACACAATGATGTCTCCCTCCAACTCACTCGCCAGGGCATTATTTAACAGAAGCCTAAAACCAGCATGCTAATGAAAACAGCCCTTGCAAATAATCCTTTAAAGGGATTCTTAGTACCCAGTTCCTAATAAACAGACGCAAATTAATGACTTTTAGGGGGCCAATAAAAACCCACAATGTCCCTGGCCTCACTATTCTTTTACCCAGAATAAAGTAGGGATGAGGGTAATAGAAAGCACCAGGACAAATCAATCCCAAGTGTCATCACCGCAGAACCTCAGACAATGTTAGAAGGGGACACTGCTTTGGAGAGATCTGAAGAACTGGGACTTCAGCATTACCAAGAGAGAGCCAGGGATGCCCCAAATGAAGGAACTTTGTCCCATCTTCCTCAGCATTGGTCAGAGGGTCTGGGAAGCTTAAAGGCTAAGCTTTCCGTGAGCTGCACTTAGGAATAAGTAAGACTTACACAGTCATTGTGCAGATGAGAGAGAATACGTGAAAAGTGCCAGCACCCAGCAGGTGCTCAATAAATGGTAAATGTTATTATGATGCAAATTGCACACTGGTGCCTGTAACAGCACAGACCTGGAGAAAGAGGCTTCTCAGCCCAGGACCAGGAGTATCTTGGCACCAAAGGACTTTCTGCTCTCAGCCAAAATGGAGGTTTTGTAGCTACAACCTTTGCAGCTCTGGACATGCCTGGAAGAGCCTCTAAGACCAAAAGGGCCAACATAGGATGGTCCTAAGTTAGCTAACTGGTTGATAGGCCAGAGGAGAGCCCCCTCTCCAGGGAGCGGAGGTCAGGGTGAACCTCTCCAAGCCTTTGAGTCTACAATGGACCAGCCTTTCTTTGTATTCCTCTTCAAACTCACAGTGCCCTCCCCTGCACCCGTTCTCACCATCCCTGTTTTATTCACCAGATTTTCAGCTTTATGCTGACCTCCAGGAAGCCCTCCTAGGCCTTTGTAAGCTACGTATTCTTTTTCCCATCTCTATATCCCCCAGGACATTCACAGTCTACAGCAAAGAATCTAGCCTCCTCTTTGAATATCATGCTTTACTGGCTTCAGGTTTCTGAGATCTTGGAGCCCCCTTGAGAGCTGACATTCTGGCTCACATGCTTCATGTAGCCCCCTAGAGATCTTGTGAAAAGGTGATTCTGATTCTGTAGGTCTTGCGTAGGGCCCGAGACTCTGCATTTCTAACAAGCTCCCATGTGATGTTGATGCTATTTGACGTAGCAAGGATCTAGACCATCTTTTACAACACTGTTTCTTTAAACTTTAAATGTGATACATACTTCAACAGCTAGAGAAACAAATTTACTCCAGGAGCAATCAGAGCCTTCAAGGGCCATTGTGAATCTCCAAGAGAGGGATACAGCGTGCAGCGTCTCCCAAGAGAAACCTTTGTTCAAGAAACTATCTTACAGCACTTATCTCATTATCAGACGCACAGCAATCGTTAATAACAAGAGCAAATATTTATTTCCTCCTGACTATGGGCCCGGAGTTTTACATGCACCATATTACTTCATTATTCCACTGACCTCTGTGAAGTACGCACCATTGGGATCGCCATTTGACAGGAAAGAGAAGGTAAGAGAAGGTAAGCCATTTGCCCAAATGCATGTGGTAGAGTCAGGAATTAGACCCCATTTGTCTCACTCCGGGGTCCCTCTCTTCAACTCTCCACTTGACCTCTCAGCCTGGGCCCAGAGATCTTCTTCCTGCCATACATAATTGGCTGAGAGGCCAGATTTAGTGAGGACAGGCAACTGTCTCAACTGCAATCACTTTAAGTCTACAGACTCGTTCACACGGCTATGGGTTGGGTTTGTTTTTTTTTTAATATTCCTGTGGTGAACATTTATTAATCACATATAAGAAAGGAAAAGAACACACTTCTATTTTAGCTCAGAATGTATCTGGCTGCAAGTAACAGTAGATGAATGTGCATTTGTTCTAATCATATTCTAAGAAGTCCAGAGGTAGGAAGATAGTAACTTTAGTTCAGCCATCAGGAACCCTGGCCCTTTCTTTCCTTCCAGGTGTCATGGACAACAACAGAGAAAGTGTGTGTCTTGGTTGTGGGAGAAGTTAGTGTAAGCACCGTTTTCATCCACCCTTTGATTTGAAAGACATTCTAAGATCCTTCCATGTACCAGCCAGTGGGCTTTGGGACAAAGATGAAAAAGACAGGACCCATTCTATGGGACAGATAAGATTGTACAGATAACTAATCTTCCAATTATGATACCATATAATAATGACTATTGTTCCCTTCAACCCTGGATTTCTACAGAAAAGAACTGAGGTGCTAATGTACTGTGATAGATATTATAAGAGAAGTGAGCATAGGGGCTGTGAAAGCCCACAAAAAGGGGCTCTTGTCTTCCTGGGGGTGAAGAAGGTCAAGAAGGGTCAGGGAAGGGGTGGACCTGAGTCTTATAAGGCAAAGAGAAATTAGCTGGGCAAGAGAAGTTCAGGTAGGCATGTGAATAGTCAGGATGCTTTCACCTGCACCCCGTTTTAGGAACAGGATTGCTGGGACACCTGGGTGGCTTAGTGGGTTAAGCATCTGCCTTCAGCTCAGGTCATGACCCAGATCCTGGAATCGAGTCCCGCATCGGGCTCCCTGCTCCTCGGGGAGTCTGATTCTCCCTCTGCCTCTGCTCCTCCCCTTGCTCGTTCTGTTGCTGCGGGAGATGATTTGAGAAAGCCAGGGGTCCTTCCTGTCAGTCATGATGACTGCACAATTCTGATCATCTGTGATGGTGAACATTCCAGAGGCAGTCCCTACAACAGGAAGTTGCTGTGGCTGGGATTAAAACCCTGGAGAATGAAGGGTTCCTTCCAATTTGGAGACATCAGAGCCCCAGAAACCCAGCTCTCTTCAAGCCACTTCCCTTGCCCAAAGCGCTCTGCTAACTACCCTTCTCCCAGCTCTGTGTTATGACAGGATAAAGTTCAGTGACTTGAGATTTTTCCTGTGGTTCCAGACAACTGAAGGCAAAATGGGATGTACACACAAGAATGGATTTATTGACTCTTCTCCAGTGCTTCAGGGAACACCACATTTGGCTCATTTAGGAAGAATATCAAAATAAGGATACCCATCTGCATGGGGTCAATTAGGAACAAAACTCTTTATGAAGCAATGGGCATTGGTGCCTAGGGTGACCTGTGACCTCCTTCAGAGCTAGGATCTGTAACAAGCATCAATGACAGTCCCAGCATAAATGCCAACAACAAATTCCCAGCATAAATGATGCACCTCACTCGTAGCATACATCACTAATCAATTACAGCACACTTTCACCCCAGACACAGCTTCTCATCCCACTGATTGAATCAAGTCACTACTAATTGATTGGAGGTGCCATGCAAGATTAAACCCACTTTCCAACCCTGACCTCGATGTTCACACTACCTGCATAGTCTTCATGATTATATTAATCTCCTTAGCTAGTGCCTTCTTATGTCCCTAACAACATGATCTTAATAGCATCCTGTGTCATCATGGAGCAGACAACTTGCATCTTATCATATTGCCTCCTCTCTCTAGGACCCTCTTACTTTTCTGAATTGCCCTTTGGTGGGACATAATACTGAAGCAGTCAAATGAAACTGTATTTACTGTAAGAACATTGTTGAGGGTATTGTTCATTATTTTACATTGTGTCTTCTCTATGAGGCTCTGGGAGGGGGGGGGGAATGCCTCCTTGATCTTTGAATCAGTAATAGATGTGTCTCTCTTGAGCCACCAGATTTTCTTCTGCCTAATGACCCTTGTGCATTCTGTAACTGACATATTTCCCTCTTTGCAATGGCTGCAGGAAGTTTCCAGACCAGGAAAGCACAACATGCCTTGTAATTCATGCACTAGTCTTTTCCCTGAATTCATCTAATTTTTCTGGATTGTTTCCCTCTTTTGTCTTATTTATCTTAATTTTCATTTATTTTATTCTGCTGCTTTTTGCACATCCTTATAAGCCTCCTTCAGTATTTTGGGGAATAAGCTTGGTATAAATAAACAGGTAACTAATATCCAGATGAATGTGAAGCATTCTTTAGGCTCTTTAATATCTATTCCATGTGCAAATGTGGGGGATGGGGGTTCAGCAGACCATATGGATTGGGGGATAGGAGGGTATAAGACCATATTTCGTTTCAAAGGTTCCTCTTACTCTGAGGGACCTAAGAAAGGGGTGTGTGTGTGTGTGTGTGTGTGTGTCCCCTTGCTTCCCTGCTTTGCATATGCTCTTACAGACCTGATACTCCCTTACAGCACCCTAAATCAGCTTGCCCAGAGGCACATAGTTTAACCTTAAATATCTGGGCACTTAAGGCACCAAGATGAAAGAACAGGAACTCTCCTCATTCCCTCTATTCACAGCTCTCTACTGCCTAAAATACTTGTCCAAGCCACTTCACCCATGGACTTTGAAGCCATAAATCCCCATACTGCCATTCAAAAATGTATTTATTTAACCTCTTTTTCTAAACCTCGGTTTCCTCTTCTGTAAAATACTAACTTTCTGGGGTTGGAGAATGGCTTAAGTGAGATAATATACAAAAGCATTTAGCACAATGCTTGGCACATGGTGAGTGCCTGATAAACAATAGCTATTATGTTACAGCTTTTATTAACCTTGTCTCCATTAGCCTTATAAACTGAAGGCTCTATTTCACTATACCTGGTGGAGGGAGAGAAGAATTTGGTTTATTACACCCTTACTAGCATATTAGCCCAGGGTCAAGTACATAGGTGTCTAATACCTGGTTGCTGAGAATCTGGAAGAATGTGCCCCGGGAGACATTAGCTATCAACATATTGACCATGCAGTGCAATATTTCATTATACTATACTACTTCCTCCTTCCTAGAATGACCTCTCTTCAGTTTGCACCAACTGCATTTACAGCACCCTCTGCTGTGGCAGTAGCAACAAATAACCTCCCCAAGTCAGCATGAGATTTGCTCTGAAGGAAAGCAAAGGAAGAGAACATACATATACTGAGTCCATGCTATGTGCTAGCCAATGTCCCGGACACGTCCATCATCTGCACATGAAACTGTGCGGTCAGTGAGTGAACGGACTCATCAGCCCCCACAGGGTCAATTCTCCCTCTGTGTAAATTCTACAGCCCGAGCACCTAACAATCTATATTCTTTTCCAGGTCAAATGAAATGACAAGAGGATTAAAAAAATGTGTCTCAGAAACCCATAACAGAGCTCAAGAAACCAGCAACAGGGAGAGTCCTGGTTAATTTCAAGATGCCAAACAGCCAGCTTTCCATCAATTTCCAGGACCTCATTTTCCCCCCTTCATTTTCAGAATTGATGTTTATGTTTCCACCAGGATAGAGACCAATTCTCCTTGGCATCCTCCGTCAGAGAGAATCAGAAATTTTCCACCTGGGATGCTACAAATTGCATTTCTCAACACAGTTCTGGAATACGGGATATGACCAGCATAACTAATGCTGAGTGATCAAAACTCAGGTGCTCTAACTTTATAAGAATCATCATCAGGCAGTCAGCGTTTCACCAAGGGATGGAGCCTCTTGTCCTCCAAGATTCAAAGAGCAAGAGCACATCGATCTGGAAGCGGCTCCCGGGGAACACAGTAGCATAAGGGAAGACTAGGCAAAGACCCTGCCACTTCCTCCTGTGTAACTTTAGCTGTATTGCTGGGTGACTCTGAGCCTTAGTCTTTCCATTTTTTAAATGGGGATAAAAGCAGGACCTAATTCAGAGGACTAGTAGGAGGATATCAATACATGGGAAGTGTGTGGTAAATCTTAGCCGGGCTGTAGTAGGCAACTTGTCTAGTGTTCATCCTTCTTCTCTAAAAATATCCTTCACTCCACATCCTGGTTAATCCTTAGAAGCCACATTTATACCATCTGGAACCACGCCCCTTCCAGTTCCCAGCCAATGGTGGTTGGATCATGAAGGAAAGCTTGCCCAAACTGGACCAATCAGATTCTCCCTCCCAGGAACCTAGAGTGGATGTAAAGGAGCCAGTCAGACTTGCTGGCTGTTTCAACTGAAGACATAAATTCAGGAGCCAGGAGGATGCTATCTTCCACCATGAGACCAAGGAAGCAGGGAAAGAGTCTGTGGAGAAAAGTCTCTCTAGGTCTGGCTACTGGGGGGAGAGAAGGAGAGAATTTGCTTTAGTTTTAGACCTTTCCTGGTTCATGGTTCCAGGGTCCTGGAAGGCCTGGTTCCATCTGTTCCCTGAGAACAGCACTGCCACTTCCAACAAACCCCACTTTTCCCTTAAGCTAGTCTGAGATCTCTCTCATTTGGAGAGAAGAGTTTTGAGGTGAGAGAAGAGTTTTGAGGTGAAAGCAGAGATTTCAGGTTCAAAACTCTTTTCTTGGGAATATGCTATTCCCTAGGATTTCATGAGGGATTCTATGAAGAAGGAAAGGAAGGGGACAAAAAAATACCATTTAATGAGCATCTATTGGGTACCAGCCACTCTGGTTGGTGCTCTCTCACATCATCATCTGGATGCACGACATCTCAGTGAGTTAGGAACAATCATTGCAATTTTATACAGGGAGCACTTAAAGCTCAGAGAGGTTAACAAGGTCACGCAGCTGAAAACATGGTGGAGATTAGATTCAAACTCAGGTCTGTCTGAACTCACCGAAGGTTTTTCGAAAATCTGGTATTAACAAATTGTGGATTTACTCAGGGTCTTTGCTGCATCATCAAAAATCATCTCCACCACCACCATCAAATCACCCATCCACATCCTCATCATCACCGTCACCATCACTATACTATCACTATCATCAGCATCACCACCCTCATCATCACCCCCATCGTCATCAGCATCACTATCTTCATCGCTATCATCACTGTCACTGTCATAACAATCATGATCACCACAATCCTCATCATCGTCCTCATCACCATCCTCATCATCACTGTCACCACCATCATCATCTCCATCATCGTCATCGCTATCACAATCACCACCACCATCCTCGCCATCCTCATCATCCTCATCACCTTCGTCATCACCACTGTCATCATCACTACCATTATCATAACTACCACGGTCACTACCCTCCTCCTCCTCATTACCATCACCCCCACCATCACCACCATCACTATCATAACCATCACGATGATCACCGTCCTCATCATCATCCTAATCACCTTCTTCATCACCATTACCATCATCACCATCCTCCTTATCATTACCATCACTAATGGCTAACGCTTATTTAGCAATTCCTTTCGGTCACTTTTTATATTGAGCACTGTATATGTGTTAACATCTAACATGGCTCTGAAGAAGGTACTGCTACCATCTTTATTTTACAGATGAGGAAGCTGAGGTTTTGTGAGGTTAAGTCACGCATCTGAAGTCACCAGGCCTACCTGAATCCAGAGCCCACCCTGAGCGACTGTGCTCTCCTGGTGGGCAGGGGCTGCACTTCCCATTTCTTGGACATCCCCCATGATGCCTAGCATTGTGCTGTGCATGCAGTAGTTGCTAAATAAAGATCTGCTGAGGTGATGGAAAATGTGAAAAAGATCACAGAAGTGCTGAAAGAGCAAGGGTTAAACGTTCCACTCCAGGCTCTGAGCGCCAATCTCCAGACGCAAAAGGGTCTCTTTCATGTTGGTAATAAAGATGCTTGTCAAAATGCCTTTCGATGTGGGGCCGAGAGGCTGACAGGAGCGTGCCAAGCATCTCAAAGGCTGAGGTTCACTGCTCAGTCCTTTACCTTATCTCCTGGACTGAGCCAGGCCATGAATCAATGCCTGAGCGGTCCTCTCTCACCCCCAATTCAAGCCAAGGAGACAATGAGAAGGGAAAACCACATTTAGTGAGTGCTTATAAGTGCCAGGTGCTGTGCTAAGTACTCGGCTGGACAAAATGAGACAGGCTGAGGCCACCTGATAGTACAGCTCAGTGATTAAACACACAGGCTCTGGAGCCAGACTGCCTTAAACCCTGGCTCTACCACTCACTGCTCTGTAAAACAGGGATGATAGTATTAATAGTACCTTTTTTGAAGGGTTATTGTAAGGATGAGATGAGCATGTGGTTAATGCTTTATAAACATTAGCATGTATTAATTAATCCAATGACCCTGTGAAGTAGGTATCATCAACCCATTCTGCAGATGAAAATACTAACTAAGGCTCACAGCATAAAATTATTTGCCCAATACCATACAGCTAACAAGTGCAGAGACCAGATTGGAATCTAGGTTGTTTGCCCTCCAGTCCTGGGCCCTATGCCATTCATACTGTCATATTATTAGGGGTCATGGTACCCTTAGCCTTGGGGGAGAGGGGAAAAGGTCAAGCCCTTTGTCTTCTGTAGACCTTCCATCACTTCCAATGGCTTAATTTTGTCACACACACACACACACACACACACACACACACACACACACACGCGAATGTGCTGTAGGCACAGAGAAGTCAAGAGGGTTTCTATTGCTCATTTCTTCATTCCCCACATATTTATTGTGCCACGCACTAAGGTGTTTAGAACACAGTGAAGGGCAAGACAGACTTGGCCTCTGACCTCACAGAGTTTGGTTTAGCAAGGGATGCAGCTATGAATCTAAGAGTCATGCACATGTGTAATTGTGGGCATACATGTGCTTAGAAGGAGTGATATTCGTGCTCAGAGGGCCTACACAGGAGGAACTGACCCAGGAAGGAGGTCAGGGAAGATTTCTCTGAGGAGGTGATGACCGAGCTAGGGTATAACTAATAATAATGATTACCAACATAAAGAATGGAGGGAAAGCCATTTCAAGGAGAGGGAACAGCATACGTAAAGGCCCTGTGGCGGGAGGGAGCACAGAAGTAGCAGGGACTGAAGGGTGACTTGTACAGCTGAAGCAGGGAGCAAGGAGGAGTGTGTTACAAGTGCAGTTAGAGCAAGGAAGAACGTGTTACGGGGTGCAATTGATTCTGAAGTAGGCTGTTCTCCAAAAACACTGTTGAGAAACATTGTTCTAGAACATTGCCTGGTACATAACACATGTTCAGTGTAAGTGTGATGAATGAATAAAAGAATAAATGGGAGGACTGAGTCACTGGCTGAAAACAACCTATACCGTAATAAGATGAAATGTTAGAATAGCAAAAGCACATAGAAAGAACTAAGGAAGTGCATATAGGAATGCAATTGCAGGCCCTGGAAGGCTTCCAGGAGGAGGTGACTTTTGAGCTGAACCTTGGAGCCTGTGAAGACATTTTCCAGGTGGCTAAAAGGGGAAGCCTCCCAAGCAGAATACACAGCATTGAATGTAGAGCAGCTGAGAACCAGGACACATCTGGGGGAGCTGCTGGAAATGATGAGGCAGGGGAAGCTTTCTCTGTCTAGATGACCTGACCTGAAGCAAAGTCCATTGCTGGGCTCCATCAGGTTTTTGGTGATCCCTAACCCCAGGGAACCCCCTTCACTTGAATCTCTGCCAGAGACCCCTGTGAGGGGCACCAAGCTCTACCTTACCTGCCCTAGACTAGACTCACTGAAAAGGGAAATGCCATGCTCAACCGCCTTCTCATTGAACAGGTATGAAAGGACAACTGCTGAGCAGAACATCAGCGAAACAAGACAAACTCTCTGGGAGGGAAGAGAGGGAGCAGTTTCATCTGCAGGCAGATGTGGAGCTAAATCTGTCACGTGGCCAAGGTCTAATGCCCCAGTTGGATGGGACTCTACACATGGTAAGGAGACACTGGGTAGATCTGAGATGCTTAAAAAGTGGCAGAGGAAGGTGAAGGGGGCAGTCCCATCACCTGCTATGATGCCCACCACCATCACCAAGCTTTATTGTGTTGCCCAAGTCTTCTAAGGAGGTTGCATTTGAACCAAGATATAAATGACAAGCAAAGAGTATTCTGGATAGAGGGAGCAGCACGTGCAAAGGCCCTGTGGCAGAAAATTCTGGTGGGTCATAGACAGTGGCAGATGCCAGAGGAACCAGTGTGTATTGAGGGAGGGAGAAAAGCAGTGAGGCCAGGAAGAACAGTAGGCCCCAGCACATGCAGTGCTGTGTAGGGCAAATAAGGAGGCCAGATTTTATCTTAAGGCTCAGGCAAAGGTAATGAAGGGTGTTAAGCATGGGAATAACATGATCTGATTTATAAAAAAAGAGAACTCTGGATGGTATGTAGAGGATAATTCATAGGCAAGAAGTGGAAGCAGAGGCCCGCTGGGAGGCTACTATAATAGTCCAGGCAAGAGATGCTCATAGCTTAGACTAGAGTGTTCAAGGAGAAGACGGAGAGGTGTTCTGGCATACTCTGAAGGTGTAACGGTCAAGACCTGACCTCGTATTTGATGCTGAGTTAAGGGAGAGGAAGGAGTTAATGGGACTCCTGAGTTATGATCATTTCATGTTTGATGAGTTAGTCTTATTTTATTTTTTAGGTAGTAACAGGCCTAAAGCAATCATATAAGTCATGCAGAGTAAATAACCACTCAGCTTGGACCAGTCCGACCCAGGCCTTGATCCCCAGCAGTTTGACTCCAGCTCCTGCGCTCATAATCACCCCAGCAAGGCACCACAATTAAACAAGGAGCGCAGGAGAGTCAGGAGACTAGGCCCAAACGCTGCTCGACCACTCACCGTGTGATTCAGACAGACCTCTGTACATGTCTGACCCTCAGTTCCCTCAACTGTACAGCGGAAGTTATAACAGCTTCACCAGTAGGGTGAGGGGAGAATTACGGGAAATTTACTCATTCATCCAATAAACATTTATGAAGCAACTCCCACACGTGCCGGGCACCATCCTAGGCATGTGGAGCATGTTGATGAGCAAGACAGTGGAAGAATCCTGTCCCTGAGCTGCTTACATATCAGGAAGGAGACACAATAATTCTCATAATAAGTACATTATCTAGTATTTTAGAAGGTGAGAAATGTTATGGGAGAACCAGGTAGAGCAGGGTCGGGGGGGAGACATATATAAATGTATCAAATCCACACCTTAAACTTACACAAGATCATTATGTCAATTACATATCATTAAAAATTAAGAGAAAGAGTCTTCGCAGCAATCATGAATAAATATTTGTTGTGTAAATAATTGCTCTTTTTAACAGATCTTTTATTATTATGACTTTCCTTGCTTAGGATAATAAATCCCTGCTCCCTCGGTTAACTCCAGAGGACAAAAGTTCTTCCCACCCTGTGAAATGCCTTTCATCATTAAAAACAAAAGCAGGGGCACCTCGGTGGCTCAGTCGTTAAGCATCTGCCTTCGGCTCAGGGCGTGATCCCAGGGTTCTGGGATCGAGCCCCACACCGCCCCGCACCGGGCTCCCTACTCCGCTGGGAGCCTGCTTCTTCCTTTCCCACTCCCCCTGCTTGTGTTCCTTCTCTCGCTGTCTCTATCTCTGTCAAATAAACAAATAAAATCTTAAAACAAAACAAAACAAAAGCAAACAACACACAGCTCTCCTACCCCCACCGTAAGCACTTGATAAGTGGAAATGTAACCCCTGGTTAAGCAGCTCCGAGCCCAAAAGCACCCTTTGTCCTGAAGGATAAGTTCTCAGTGGGGGTGATGCTGCCCCCTAGAGAAATATCTGGAAATGTGGTGCTGGTAGGGGCATGTGTTTTAGATTGCCACCAGGCTTAGGATATATAGCTATTCACACAAATGCCCTTCCTGCCTTACAGGACACTCCTTACAGTAAGACACTCCATGAAAAAGAAACATCATCATGTGAGCCAAACTCTAACATCTTTGTACATGTAAACAAAACATTATTTCCTGTGTGGTTCAAGCAGTCGTTGAATTTGAAAGGAATAGAACTACCAGGGAAACTGAGCAAAGGCTGTTCTTTGCTTTTGCTCACAACTTTACCAAAGTGCACCGTTTCGGGAAACTGGGTCGTGGGCGGCAGTGCCGTGCGTGGCATTTTTTTGTAGGTGACACCACACATCTGTGAAAGTGTGCCTGTGTAGCTGTGACAGTCACAGTGATTATATATAGAAGCAATTATCTGGCTATATCATTATGTTTTATAGTAGAGTCATATCTAAGCATTTACATATTGAAATATATACTATCTTATTACAGACTCCTTTCACTTTATTCTCAGTTACAATGTTGTTAGGACATTATATTGATTTCTTGAAGTTATGTGTATATATTCTATTATCTGTGAAATTCATTTCTGGATAGTAAAGAGCGTGTTATAAAATTTTTTTTTCTTTTATGAAAAGGGGTATTGAGTCTGACTGAGGACTGATGTCATCTAAATGCTACTATTGAGTTTTAGAAAGTATGCCCTGTGGATTTTGGCATAATGACTATCTGATCGCTCCACATTTCAAGAGAAACTGGGCATCCAGAAATATACATGCCGGCTCCTGATTTTTAGAGAAATGGCACCGGATTTTAAACATAGAATCACAGTAAAAACATCAGCGGTGTCACAGATCTGGATGAAGAGGGGACGAAGAACCAGAGCACTGAGGATTTCTAGGGCAGGGAAACAATTCTGTACGATACTATAATGGTGGATACATGTCATTACACATTTGTCCAAACTCAGAGAATGTACTACACCAAGAGTGAACTTGAAAGTAAACTCTAGTCTTTGGGTGATAACAGGTTCATCGATTGTAAAAAGTGTACCCCACTGGTGGGGCTGCTGATGAAGAGGGGGAGGCTCTGCAGGAATGGGATCGGGGGTCTATAGGAATTCTCTGTACTTTCTACTCAATTTTGTTGGTGAACCTAAAACTCCTCTACAAATGAAGTTTATTAAATATACATATATTTCTATAAACACTATTTAGGCCAAATAATCACATCTTTTGGTTAAAATATAGCCTGACTATGATCTCAGCTTTAAAACTAGATGTATTTGATGGGGAAACCAGAGGGATGCGTGCACGAGCCTCTGCAGGGTGTGTGCAACCATTCAAGTGGTCATTTATTAAACATATACTTTGTGCAGTGTTCTGTACATTACACACTTCATTTCACAGGAAGTCTCTCAGATAAACAGGGTCCATGTCACAGATGAAAAAACCAAGTCTTGGAAAAATGAATCGATTTGGCTCGACTCTTATTAATTACAGTAATTACTGCCAATTGCATTTTAGTGCCCACTGTTTGCCTGACCCTGCGCACAGTGCATTTCAAATATTCTTTTGTCTAATTGCTGCAATCACTATGTTTGGAGGCATATATTTTTATCCCCACTTTATAGACCATGCAGCTGGGGCTCAGAGACCAGCCCTTGCCCAGACAGGCCTTTCTGCTCAAAAGTACCAGAATAATCTCAGAGCAATCCCAGCCAAGTCTGGTTGATTCCAAAGCTCATACAATCAACCACGATGGCTGTGTTTCCTCTCTATAAGACAAACAACACTAATAGTGGGGGTCACTCACTTGTCATTGAAGGAGTAGGAGAAGTGCTTTATTCACTGTGTCTACACCAGAGACTGTCAACCTTGATTACACATTAAGAATCACTTGTACATTGTAGAAAGTATTCATGAATGGGTCTCACTCCATTGGTCTGAGATATGGCCAGGGCATCAGGATTTGTAAAAGTTCTCCAGGTGATTCCAAGGATGGCTTGTAATTCTCATAATCGATAAAAAACCCAGATTTGGGTGGGAATCTTGCCTTCACCTCTGGAACCAAGTCAATTCATTTCTCCATGCCTCAGTCTTCTTGTCTGTGACATGGATAGTGCTTATCTTTGAGGTTTCTGATGACATTAAGTATGACCTCCAGGTGACCTACACACTAGATCAATGGCTTTCAACTCTAACTTTGTACTAGAATCACCTGTGGGGTTTTCTCTCCTGGTTACCGATGCCCAGACCCCATTTGCAAAGATTCGTTTTCAGCTGATCCATTTGTTGGACGCAGATGAAAAAGCCTCCCAGGTGATTCTAATATGCGGCCAAGGGTACCCGATGATGAATATGAATCAAGGGTACCCGATGCCCTATTTTGCTTATGAAGTAACCTAAGCATGTGAGGCTCACAGAAGTAAAATGACTTACTCAAGGTCACATACCTAGCAACTTGTGCTTTTAACCACTATTCTTTGATACCCCAAAACTAAAAAACCTCTTTCCTTGCCACTAAATACAGATTGTCCACCCAGAGAGTCATAAGACCTCAGGTAAGTATGTCCCTTAAAGGCCACCACAGTCCAACTTATGACGCAACCTCTCACTCCAAGTGGTTGGCATGGTTCTACTTGGTTCCTCCAGGAACAGGGAGATCATAGGCCTTACAGCCCACTCCATCTTTGGGCAGTTCTGATGCTTAGAAAGAGCTGCCTTAGCTACTACACAGCTGTGGAGAATTTTGAGATAGATCTGTTTGAACTGCTACAGAAAAAATCTCCAAGATAAATTATTAAGCACAAAAAGCAAGTGAAAGGACTACATGCCTGTTATGATCTAATTATTATGCAAAATGCAAAACCTTCTCAGTGTGTATGTAATTGCATAGGAAAAATATCTGGTATCATAAGAACAAATCAATAACAACGGTTAACTTTAATAGGGAGAGGGGACATTTAGAGGGACAGGTGTGTATTTTTTTCTGAATTGTAATGATTCATACCTAATAGTTTTGAAAATAAAATGGAATAAAGGAAGTAAAATACTTAACATGTGCTTGTCATTATATGCACACTCAGTAAATGTTTGCTAAATATTTTTTAGTCATAGAAAATTTAGAGAAGAATATCAGTGGTGACTGCAGATCTTTTTTTTTTTTGCTTACCCATTTGAAAAATTTTTTTCTAAAATGAGCATTTATTATTTGTTAACAAGAAAGATGAAGAAATCACTTCTGCGTCAGCTCCGAATGCATTTGGCTGCAAGTAACAGAAAATCTTAACAGTGGCTTTGACCAAAAAAGAAAGGGGAGGGGGTATCTCTCAACAAGATACCCAAGTAGGTGGCTGCTATTAGTTCACTCAACAGAGACCCAGGTCCACTGGCCATTCTCTGCGCATCAGTGCTTATCCCTATGCTTTTCCCTTCATGGTTTGAGCGTGACGACTGCATGGGCAGATGCTGCATCCAAGCAGAAAAAAGAGAGGAGAGACGGTGCCAGGTGGGTGTCTTCCCTTTTTATCGGGAGATTCCCTTGTTCCCAGGAGCATGCACAGCATACTCCCATTTAGGCCCCACGGACCTGATCTGTATCACTTCTACCTACAAGGGACGCCGGCAAAGTAAGGAACAAGCGTGTCCTAACTGGCTTTAACTCATCCTGGTTCATAGCCTAGAACTAGGTATACCACTGCCTGCTTAAAACAAATGCTCCACTATCCAGAAGGAAGGGGGTTTCGATATCGGGTACACAAGTGTCTACCACAGCTTCTGTTTATGAAGCCTGGAGCTCTCCCTCCAACATCCACATTGATCCTAGTTGTTATTTACAAAAATACATGCATTATTAATAACTCCACTTGTAGGCTTCTTAGAGTGTGACATATAACTTATTTAAAATCTCAGGGGGAACCCAGCAGGGTCAGGACTGGGATTTACAGACTTCTGCCTGTGGAGATGAGTAATGCTCGTTCCCCCAAGTATTTATTTACCTCCAACTAATAAATAAGATGGGAGGGAAAGAAAACCTTGAATCCTCTCTGTAGTTGGGATTTACATGTGTTCGAACACTGTCTGGCAGGGAAACAGACAAAGGGGAGCAGGTACCGGAAACCCAGTTCTGAGGAGGGATGGCTCAGGTCCTGAGAGAAATTTCATCATAAAGGGTAACAGAGACTGGCCCAGAGGAGACTCTGCAATGAAGTCTGAAGGGCAGAGGGAAGCAGGAGGTTTAGGGAACATGCAACAGCTGGAACTAAGCATAACCCAATGACAGGACAGATGTGTGTGCGTGTGTGCGCGTGCCCTGGGGAGAAAAAGAGCTTTAAGAAATAGTGATGTAAAATCTCAACTCAAGTGTAGAAAGGACAGGGAATTTGTCTTCTCACCTCATGACAGAACACTAAGCTCCCATGGCAGCGTGCGAATCAAGAGCACAGACAGCGACACAGAAGAGGTGGAGAGCTCTGGTTCTGGAATCATCTACTACCTCTGTGGCCCTGGGCAAGATGCTTAGCCTCTCATCAGTTTTGTCCTCTGAAAATAATAATAATAATAATAATAATAATAATAATAATATCTACCTTGCTATATTGTCATGAGCACTAACAAGCCTCCTGCTATTTGTTAGCAATTTAAATTATTGGGCAAAAGACTGAAGACAACCAACAATTACGGGGGTGGGGGTGGGGGGGAGGTCTTAGAACGGTCAAGGCCAACTGTTACAAGAAACCCAGAACTGACCTGAGTGTATGCACGTAACCCTCATCAAACAGGTTCCCTCATGACCATACCTGGAGCGCTACGGAAGTCAAAGACACTCAGCCCCGCAAACACAAGCGTGCCAGGCCAGTATTCTTGCATCTCGTGGTCAGAAGTAATGAGGATCCAATTCATGATCCACTGAAATACTCTTGAAAGGACCCTTTTGTCTGACACTCCAGCTCTCCCCCATACCTCGTCCACACATTTCTCACTACCAAGGATTCCTCCATACCTCCAAAACTCCCTACCCACCACATCCCCTCTCCTCTCATAGGACTCTGCTCTTTTTCCACCCTGACAAGCCCATCTTTTCCGAAGAAAATCCCACCATCACTTCTCCGGTTCTTCATCCATGCATGAGCACATTCGGCATTTGAGCCTGGGGGAGGGAGACAGGGAATGATACCAATGCCAGAAATCATCCCAAGGGAATGAGGGATGGGGAGAATATAATAGTCATACATTCACAAATGTTTCTCCTTTGTTACAGAAGGCATCTTCCCTTTGCTAATTAGGTCATTTGACGGATACTTATTTGTGCCAGGCACAATTCTTGGCACGAATGGTAATACACGGTCCCCATCCTTAGGGGCTCGCCCTCACCTCCTCCTACTACAGC
Organism: Ursus arctos; assembly: GCF_023065955.2. Taxonomy (NCBI): domain Eukaryota; kingdom Metazoa; phylum Chordata; class Mammalia; order Carnivora; family Ursidae; genus Ursus; species Ursus arctos. The sequence continues at coordinate 16,939,982 of NW_026623030.1, forward strand.
CACTTCCCAGGATAGAGGATGCCCCTGATTACCCTGGCCCCAGACCAGAAGTGGGAGCCCAGCCCACCAGAGTTCTCCTAAAGACCCCTGGCGGATGATAGGAATGCAGCTTGAGGACTGTTTGCAGCCTCTCCATAACAGTCTGGGGAAATGAAGACACTGAGTTGACAGTGGCCTTGGCAGAGCCAGAGAGAGATCTCAACACATTTATCACCAGCTGGGGAGCTGCTGTTCAGCCTCACTGACCTGTAAAATCCACACTAAACTCAGGGCTGGCTCTTCAGCTTCTGAATTTGATTTAGACCCCAGGAAAGGCCCCCAAGGCCTGATAGTGACAAATCACCATCTCAGTTCTGTTCTCCTGAATGTGGATGTTTGGGGATTGCTAGAAGCCAGTGGGGAGAGCCAAACTGTCTCACCTACGAGGGACAAGGGGTGACAAGTTTCCCTACCCCCAAAGTGCCTTCTCAGTTTGGCACTTCTCCCCCATATACTCCTCACATTTGGAATATTAGACCAAAATCTGTCTCCTCTGATGGAGTATAAGCTCTGGGAGGGCAGCGATCATATTGGGTTTAATCGTGGATGTACCCTCCAGCATCATGCCCTACGTGTTGGCCATAGTAAGTGCTCAATAAATTCTATTGATTTCATCATATGTGATACCACTTTCATAACATACCTGGAAAAAAATCCAGTCAATACTGAGTCAGTACCAAACAGGGTGCCAAGTAATTTATATTCATCTTCAATAAAAAGGTCAGAGAGACAGGATTTATATCCTAACATAGCCATTTCCCAAATGCATAACTTCAGGCAAAGATTTAACCTCTCTGGGCCTCAGTTTCCTGATCAGTAAGAGGAGTACACAGTAAAAATAACCAGTATATATGTAAAGTGCATAGCATAGGAGCGATTATTTTAAAGAGCCCAGGCTCCTTGCACTTAAAATTTTAACTTCTCATGCCCATTAATTCTTAGTAACTGTATTTCCAGGCATTTCTCCAATAGAAAAGTTTGTGCACCTGTAGGAGGACAACACACAAGAACATTCGCTGCAATGTGGTTTGAAATAGAGAAACCCTACATTAACCTAAATGTCCATCAACCGGGGATGGTCATACAAATTGCAGTACAGTGCATTCACTTCTCAGGGCTGCTGTAACAAACGACCACAAAGCAGGTGCCTAAAAACAATGGAAATGCATTCGCTCACAGCTGGAGGCCAGAAGCCTGCGATGAGGAGTGCTCAGGTCCAGGCTCCCCTCCATAGGCTCTCGGGGGGAATCCATCCCTTGCCTCCTCCAGCTTCTGGTGGCCATCAGCATTCCTTGGCTAGTGACCACATCTCTCTCTGCTTCATCTCCCGTGTGCCTTCCCTGTATCTGTCTGTCTGTGCATCAAACCTCCTCCAGCCTCCCTCTTACAAGGATGCATGTGATCGCATGGAGGGCCCAAGGATAATTCAGGATGATCTCCACATTGCAAGGCTCTTAATTTAATCACATCAACAAGACCCTTTTTTCCAAATAAGGTGACATTTATAGGTTTGTTATGGACTGAAGGTCATGCTCCTACCCCCCACAAATCCATATGTGAAACCCTAGCCACCCCCCTCCCCTACAGTGTGTGATGGTATTTGCAGATGGGGCCTGTGGGAGGTAACTAGTGGTAGATGAAGGTAGAGCCCTCATGATGGGATAGAGACACCAGAAAGCTTGCTCACCCTCTCCCCGCTGCAAGTGCACGCAAAGAAGAAGTCACGTGAACACACAGCAAAGAACAGCTGCCTATAACCAAGAGAGGAGCCCTCAGAATGAAACCTACCTTGCTAGCACCTTGATTTTAGACTTCCCAGCTTTGAAAATGGTGAGAAACAAATTTCTGAGGTTTAAGCCACCTGTCTGTGGTGTTCCGTTACGGCAGCCCAAGGAGACAAAGATAAGGTTCCAGGGATTAGGACATGTACATATCTGGGCCACCATTCAGTTCATGACATCCAGTGTATGAGGACTACAAGGCAGTCATCAAAAGGAACAAAGCTATTTCATTGTTCAGCGACAGATGATGACTTGCACTAGAGAAGAGAAGTGAAGACTGAACAAAGGGAACACATTCTAGATGTTTCTGACAGGAGAGCTGATAAGACTTACTTATGTTTCAAATGTGGAGGATGAATAAAAGAGAAGAAGCCTCCTTCAAGTCGCTGCAACAGGAAAAAGACACCCGGAAGGTCATACAGGATGATTTAAGGGCTAAGCCCAGATTCTGAATACATACATATTTTTTAATTTCTTACTGGAGTATAATGTACGTACAGTAAAATATGTAACCTCTGACATACAGCTCAATGCATTTTTACATTTGTATTCACCACCTGTGAACCATGCAGAGAACCTTCTAGGACACGTTCCGCAGCCCAGAAGGGTTCGTTGTACCCACTCAAAGGCAATGCCCACACAAAGGTAACTATTTTGACTTTTACACATTTAGATATAGATTCTTGAAAATACTTTTATAGTTTGAATCCTATAGGTTTTAGATGTTTTTTTTTAAAGATTTTATTTATTTATTTGACAGAGATAGAGACAGCCAGTGAGAGAGGGAACACAAGCAGGGGGAGTGGCAGAGGAAGAAGCAGGCTCATAGCGGAGGAGCCTGATGTGGGGCTCGATCCCATAACGCCGGGATCACGCCCTGAGCCGAAGGCAGACGCTTAACTGCTGTGCCACCCAGGCGCCCCAGGTTTTAGATGTTTTTGAACCTCAAACACACAGAACTCGTTCACGTTGGGCTTCTCTCACATGTCATTATGTCTGTGAGGTTCACCCACATTGTTGCATGTATTCATACTTTGTTCTTTTTTATTGCTCTGTAGTATGCCATTGTATCACCATGGAACCCATGGGATTTGCTGATGGGGCGTGAGAGGAAAGGATTTGGGGATTTTCTTCCTACTCACTAGAGGGTAGAGTTGCCGTTCACCCGAGATGGATTACGTTGGGGGAGGAGTGGCTATGAAGTGGGTGGAAGATAAAGATCAGGAGCTCGGTTTTGAACGTGGTCAACCTGAATTGCTTACTAGACATGCAAGTGTTGATGGTGAATAGGCCATTAAACCATCAAGCAATGAGGGGTAGGGCCAGTGAGGGAGATAATTACAACAAGGGGGGTAGCAAGCGATGGAGAGAGGACAGGAGATCCAGAGCTTGGGCAGGGAGGAGGGGGAGAAGGACTGGGAAGCAGCATGCATGAGCAAGGAGGATGCCTACCTCCCTTCCAGGAGAATTCCAGGCATAGGAAGCATGTGCAAAAAAAACAGCCACCACCTGAGAGGACTCTGGGGGAAGCCGTGTCCCCAGGGCAAAGCCACATTAGAACAAGGGAAAAAGGATGTCTATAGAAGTACTGTGCCAGACTCACAAGTTTTCCAGGAGCTTCTCATCCATTCAAGAAGCAGACATCCTACACCCACCTGCAAAGGCACATTAACAGCCCCACTTGTTGGGTTAAGGCTGCTGCCCAGCATTAGCCAACCAATCAGTTTTCCCTGCTGTTCATCTCCTTGTTATTCCTAACATCTACAAGGTAATAAATAGGATTATGATGGCATGCACCATGACCATTCCCCACACTCACCGAGCAAATCAGCTCCTCGGGCTTCTGCCCAACACAGAATGTAGCCTTGACCAAGTATCAGGACACCAGAGCTCCAAACCCATCTCTGCTGCTAAAGTGATGTGTCCCTTTGAGGAAGGCCCTTCCCTTTTCTGACCTCAGCTCTTGCCTCATGAAAGGGACAAGAAGAGTGTAGAGAAAGAAAGTATGAGGGGTGCCTGAGTGGCTCAGTCGGTTAAGTGTCTGCCTTTGGCTCAGGTCATGATCTTGGGGTTCTGGGATCAAGCCCTGTGTTGGGCTTCCTGCTCAGCAGTGGGTCTGCCTCACCCTCTCCCTTTGCCCCTCTCCCCCACTTGTGCTTGCTCTCTCCCTGTCTCTCTCAAATAAATAAAAACCTTTTAAAAAAAGAAAAAGAAAGAGAGAGAGAGAGGAAGGAAGGAAGGGAGGAAGGAAAGAAGGAAGGAAGATAGAAATTCATTCATTCATTCATTCATTCATTCTGGGCTTCTAGGTCAAGCAGACCTCATACAGTAAATGAGGTTTGGTTTCATTTGTGGTTTGGCCTGCCCAGCATTCATACCCTCTTCCAAGAACAGTACCATGATTTTCTTTAAGGACCCCCCCACACACACACACGCACACGCACACGCGCACGCACGTGTTCTCAGCCCTTGATGTTCAGATGGGGCTGATGACCCCCCCCCACATCCATGCTTGGCCAATCAAAATCACAGAATTCGTTTTGGGATGTGCACATGACCTAATTAATGTCAATGCACACCAACCCTGGGACTTTAATTGAAACCACTGGGGAACAACATTCGCTTTAACTGTACGACTCAGCCAGTAGACTACAAGCCTATAGCTGCTTGAGGGCATCATGCTTCTTGTAATTTGGGTCAAATTGTGAACAGCCTTTTATACTCTGCTATGAAGTTGAGGGCATCTCCAATTTTTTCACTGAAGTATCTATAAAAACAGAGAACAAACTCAGTGGTTATCCATGCTGAAGTCCTGAGCTCATGAACTCAACCGCAAGATCTCCCCAGCAACATTTGTCTTAGCTTGTGTACCTGCATGTGGGCTTTTTTGAAGATTTTATTTATTTATTTTTAGAGAGAGAAAGAGCGAACACATGAGTGGGAGGAAAGGCAGAGGGAGAGGGAGACAATCTCTAGCAGACTCTGCACTGAGCATGGAGCCTGACACCGAGTTCGATCCCACAACCCTGAGATCATGACCTGAGCTGAAACCAAGAGTCGGATGCTTAAGCAACTGAGCCACCCAAGTGCCCCCATGCATGTGTATTTTAATTATCTGTTCATATAACTACAAACAAAAATATTTGTTTAAATGTGTGTGTGTGTGTGGTTTTCTGCCTCTCTTGGTTCATTGTTACCCATCTTCAGGGCTACAGGTCCCCCAGTTTGAGAAATATGGCCTTAAAAAGAGGCAGCCAGAGAGATTTTTGTGGAGTGGTGTAACCTGATTTTAACTGTATGTTTAGAACATAACTCTGGGCCATGATAACCTTTGCCCACAATTTCCAGGCTCAGGGTTATTAGCAAATGTCCCTGCAATCCCACGTGAATCTTGACAAGAGGTTAAGCCTGTGACCTCATTCTGGAATGTTCCAGGCACCTCACTTCATTGGCTCACACTCAAGGCTTGTTCACACAAGTCGACCTTTCCCAAGGGCACCAGAGTTCTCGCCCCTCCCATCAAATTTTTATTCCTTTGTGGGGCTGCATGCTATGAGGAGATAGCTATGTCCCTGCTAAATTGCTTTGATAAAGTTGATTATGGATCATAGAGTGCTGAGCTTTTGGAAGGAATATTAAGCCTCTGAACTAAAATCTGTCTTAGTATCAACCTAGTATCAACTTAGTATCAACCAGGAAGATCCAACTCTGCTTTCTCAGGGTTACCCTGACATATGTGGACTCCTTACATTTTAGAGGAGTGACCTATAACTATGTGGGGGAGGGGTGGTCACAGACCCCTTTAAGAATCTGAAGGAAAACCCTGGACCCCTCTAGCTGGAAGAAAATACCTTTGCACCAAATGTTAGATACAATTTCAGGAGCACGGTAGACACTCCACAAACCCCCTTCTGAGGCTGAGTTAAAACCCAGGGATAAGAACATCAAGACTGGAAGAAATCTTGGAAATTACCTGGCCCAGCTGGCCCACTGAACAAGAGAAACAATAATTATCCTGATTATAAAGGCAATCATCTATTTAGGACTTACTGTGTACTAGGTACTCTGCTGAGACTTTACATACATCATCATTAAATCCTCACAATAACCCAGCCTATGAGGTACTATTTCATCTGTACTTTACAGAAAAGGCAAGTAAGGATCCTGGAGTCTAAGTCACTGGCTGTGGGTAGGGAAGAACTGAGTGGCGAAGTCAACTGATTCCTGGGTCCATGCATTAGCACCCTTCATTCATAGTACTTGTCAGCCTCGGGAGCAAGTGACAGGAACCCACTGAAGCTAGCTTAAGAACAAAGGAGTGTTACGAGGAAGCATACCAGGGTGTCACAGAATCCGTAGGCAAGGAATTAGCTGGGTTGCAGGAATCACCTGCAACTACACATTGCTTTGCTATAGGAACCAAAAGGATCATTTCTCTGTTATGGATCGAATGTTTGTGTCCTCTCCAAAAATCATATGATAAAGCCCTAATCCCCAATATGACTGTATTTGGAGCTAGGGCCAGTAAGAAGATGATGAAGGTTATGTGAGATCGTAAGGGTCAGACCCTAATTTGATAGGGCTGATGCCCTTATAAAGAGAAGAAGAGATACAACAGGAAGGCATCTGTCTGCTAGGCAAGAAGAGAGTTCTCACCAGCAACAAAACCCTGCCAGGATCTTGATCTTGGACTTTCAGCCTCCAAAACGATAAGAAAATAAATTTCTGTTGTTTAAGCCACCCAGTCTATAGTATTTTTTATGGAAGCCCAACCTGACTAAATAAAACACCATCTCCTTCTCTCTCTTTCTCCCCCTCATACCCTCCTCCTCTCCCAGCAGAAAGAAAGAAAGAAAGAAAGAAGAAAAGAAAGAAAGAAAGAAGAAAGATAATCAGCAAAGGGAAAACTTAGGAGCTGGGTTTCTTAGCATGAAGGCTGGGTCACCAGCCAGAGCTGGCCTCTCAGAACAGCACATACCCCAAATGAGTAAAACCCTAAAGTTGCAAAGGTCTCAAACCTAAATGCACGGAGCAGCCAGGCAGGGAACTGAAGTGAGTGAAACAGGCCGGCTGTGCACGCAAGGGAGAGGTGGGAACTGAGAGCCGGACACGGATAAAAGACACGGATACTTCTCAGCATCAGCCAGCTTTGCCAAGGAGATGTCAAGTCCAATGTTGGCAGATTGCACCCTTTTGTTTCCAAAAACAAACTCATGACCTGCATTTTCATGTGCAGTCTCCAGATTTTTAAACATTGCACACTGGTACTGTCCAATCGAAACACATACATGGAGGCAAGCTATTTCTAGACTGAAGGCAGCCAGTTTGTGGGTGACATGTACAAAGTCCACACAGAATCCAGATGGGAGAGAGGGAAGGCAGCAGAACAAGGACATTATGGAGACAAGGGCCTGGGTTCAAACCCTACATACTCACTTGCTGTGTTACTTAACTGGTCGCTTCACCTCTCTGATCACTCTCAGCTAATCATCTTTTAATCCTGTTGTTTCCAACATTTTGTCAATACAAATACTGCCTCTGTAAATCATGTGGTACACTGGTCATTTGCACTGGGCAGGTGTATCTGGAGGATGAATTCCTGAAGGGGAGATGGCCAGGTGTGTCACAGGTCGGAGTTTTTGGAAGAGACACTATAAGATAGAGTTTGGGTTGCAAAGTGTTTGTTAGGAACATATGTCTACACAAAAACTTGTACGTGACTGTTCGCAGCAGCCTTATTTATAATAGCCAAAAATGTGGAAACGACCCACATGTGCATCAACTGATGAATCGGCGAGTAAGACGTGGCACAATCATCCGACAGAATAGTATTTGACAATGAAAAGGAATGAGCTCCTGACACATGCTACAGTATAAATAAACACTGGAAACAAATAAAATAAGTCCGATACAAAAGACTGAATGGTTCCACGTATCTGAAGTGTCCAGAATCGGCATTTTTTTAGAAATAAAAAGTAGACTCGTGCTTGCCTGGAGCTGGAAGGCTGGGAGGAAATGATGTGTGAAAGCCAATGGGTATGAGGTTTCCTTTGGGGTGATGAAAATGTTCTAAAATTGTGATTCACATTTCTGTGAATACGCTAAAAATGAACTGTATACTTTAAATAGGTAAATTATGTGGTTTGCACAGGATATTTAAATAAAGGGATCCAAAAAATATTGAAGGGAAGTAAGAAGAAGCAGTCTAAACTGCAGGGCAGCCCCATGAAGCCAGTCAACCAGGCAGAGAATGGCTGAGTCCAAACAGCCAAGCCTCCTGCCCTGTCTTGCTCCCTTACGGGATGTTGACTGCTCTGGGAGGCCGTGACCTTGGGCGAGGGAGCTCTCTGCAGCTGTCAAAGGAGCTGACAGCTGGAAGCCATCTGCTGACCACACTCCCCACAGCGGGGCGGCATGTCCTCCCTTGAAGGGGGATCTGAAAAGCACATCTCCACATGCACCTCACCCAGTCAAAAGGCAAACAATGAATTTGGATAACTATGGCCATACCTCGCCATTGTCACTATTATCATTGATGTGGAAGAATTCCCTAACCGCTGGCAAGATTTTTATATCTAGCAGGTGGAATAGCATTGAACAACAGTAGGGGATACATTTTAGAAGGCCACACTGAGGAATAACCATAACCATAACCTGAAAGACTTGTTATTTTCTCCTGGAAGGATTAGGAGCCGTGGTGAGGTTCTGTTGTTTTCCAAAGAGAGCTGAGATGATGTAAAGCTGTATTTTAGGATACTCAGTTTAGTGACAGTATGCAAGATGGATTGGAAGGGGGAGACCCAGAAGATAGGGAGACTAATTCATAGAGTGTTGGAACCATCCACCATAGGGTGGGGAGGGTGGGTGATTGCCATAGAAAGGAAAGAGAAGGGACAGAAGGAGGTTTTAGCACGTGTGGGGAATGATTAGACCAGAGTACAAGGGAGAAGGCAACTCTTTTTAGTTCGAGCCAAGGGGCATTGGATGGATGTCCTGGCCTATCCTGCCATGATGCTGACCTTCTAAAAACCTCCCCCAACCATCCACATCCCTCTATCCCCACTATAACCACCACCACCTCTTGCTTAGACAACTCTATAGCCTTCTTACTGACCTCAGAACATTCATTCTGGCTTTCTGCAACCTAGTTTCCTTAGAGCAGCCAGAGGGACCTTCTTAAAACTTAATTCAGGTCCTCTCACTCCCACATTCACACTCCTCCAAATGCACCTCACTGTCCTCAGGACAAAGCACTATGTCTACAAGGCCCTTCATTAGCGGTCCCTGCCCACCTCTCCAGCCTCATTTCCTACCCCTCCCATTCCCTTCCTTGCTGAACTTCATTCTCTCAAAGTTCCCAAGTTCCCTTTTACCTCTGTGCCTTCACACATGCTATTCCACTGTGCTCCATATTCCATGGTCTCTAACCTACTCCTACTTAAACTGTAGGTGTCCAGTTAGATGTTGCCTATTCCAGGAAGCCTTCCCTGACCACCACCCCTCAAGAATGGATGAGACGCTTGTGACAGAGGGTGCAAAAATGGCACCAACAATTCCTCCATCGCCATATGCACCCACAGTGCTCCATCTCCCAACGTGAGGCGTAATGTTTCCCCACCTGAGTCAGGCTGGCTGTTGACTAGCTTTACCCAATGGAGTGCAACAGAAGTGACTTTCTAGGGGGGCGCCTGGGTGGCACAGCAGTTAAGCGTCTGCCTTCGGCTCAGGGCGTGATCCCGGCATTATGGGATCGAGCCCCATGTCAGGCTCCTCCACTATGAGCCTGCTTCTTCCTCTCCCACTCCCCCTGCTGTGTTCCCTCTCTCGCTGGCTGTCTCTCTCTCTGTCGAATAAATAAATAAAATCTTTAAAAAAAAAAAAAGTGACTTTCTAGGGCTTCAGATTCCAGACCTTAAGAAGTAACAAAGCTGGGGCGCCTGGGTGGCACAGCGGTTAAGCGTCTGCCTTCGGCCAGGGCGTGATCTCAGCGTTCTGGGATTGAGCCCCACATCAGGCTCTTCCGCTATGAGCCTGCTTCTTCCTCTCCCACTCCCCCTGCTTGTGTTCCCTCTCTCGCTGGCTGTCTCTGTCTCTGTCGAATAAATAAATAAAATCTTAAAAAAAAAAAGAAAGAAAGAAAGAAAAGAAGTAACAAAGCCTCTTCAGCCTTCACTCAGGAAGTCCAGGAAAGAGAGAGAGACACCACGGGGAGGAGAACCAGGGTCCCAGACTGTGCGTGAGAACCAACGCCATGAGAAGAAGGGCTCTAGCACATCCCTGGACAGTCAAACCCTGAAGCCCTCCCTGAATTCCTAACCCATACAGTTGTGAAACACACACTGTTTTAAGCCACTGTGTTTTAGAATGCTTTGTTATGCAGCAATGGATAACTGATAAAATGACTCTCCCAATTTCTTCTGCCATGGTATCTACTTTATTATTTTGATGGTTGCTCGTTTACCCCACCCCCACCCCCACACTATCCACATAGACCTTAGCATCAGGAGGAAAAGAGCTGAACTGTGTGTTGTTTGGCACTCTCTCTCCAGGGCCTGGCCGATGGCAGCAGCTCATCAAGTATTTGTTAATAATACAATTGAGCAAGACAGGGATACTCTAAGCAAATCCACCACTTCCCTTCGTAAAGCCAAGCCATCTCTCAAGGCGGCCAGGGAAGGGTGAATTTCCACCTGGCAAGAGATGACTAGACCTCGGTACCAGGCTTTCTCTCCTCCCTTCTCCTACATTTACCCAATCACTGGCTCCTTTGGATAATCTGGACTTTTTTCTATGAAAGGAGCTATGGGTGCCCTTATCTTTCAAAAATTACAACGAACTTACGACTCTTCATTCCGTGTTAAATACATGCCTGGAAGTGTGCCAGCCGCCTGTATGAATTTCCCGAGGTGGTTGTAACAAATGACCACAGATTTGGTGGCTTAGAACCAAGCAAATTTATCCTCTTAGAGTTCTGGAGGCCAGAGATCCAAACCAGTCTCACCGTGCTCAACTCAGGGCATTAGCAATTCTGGCTCTGTCTGGAGACTCTAGGAGAGAGTCCTCTTCCTTGCCTTCCATAGCTCCTGGAAACTGGCTGCACCCTTGGCTCTTGGCCCCTCCTTACATCATCGCAACCTCTTTCTTCCACCATAACATCCCGGCTTCCTCCTCTGTACTCAGAGCTCCCTCTGCCTCCCCTTTTTAAAGCCACTTGTGATTATGATTAGATTTGCCTGGATAATCCAAGACCATCTCCCCACCTCAAGATCCTAAACTCAATTACATCTTCAGAGACCCTTTTGCCATATAAAGTGACAATCACACGTTTTGGGGATTCGGGTGTGAGCATCTCCCGGGGTCATTATTCAGCATCCCACGGCACTGACTCACTCACTGTTCTGAACAACACCATGAGGAAGTTCTTTCGTTCTCTCCATTTTACAGACGAGGAAACAGACTCAGAGAGATCAAGTGACTGCTCTACGTCATGCAGCTAAAGAATGGCCAGGCCACACTGGGATCACGTTGTGTTTGACTCCCGACCACTCTGCTGGGCTGCCCTTGCACCATGGCTGATTACATGGGAGGACAGCAGTATTTAGGGAGAGATCCTTCAGGAGAAGGTGAAACGCATGCAACTCTACCTACAAGGTCCAGCCACCCTTTTCTCTACATAAAAGGTTTGCTGATTTTCTTTGGGGCCACCATGGAGGACTAGGGTGGTGCTTCCCTAAGGAAACCAATGGGAAAGGTTGCCGTCTGGGATATGTTGAGTTGGAGGGGACACTGTGAACTCTCAGTACACTTGGGATTGCTTGAAACATCTGGGAAGCCAGGTCTCCATTCTTATGCCTGTAAACCATGCATATGCAGCAGAGGAATCAGTTCTTGTCTTCCTAAGGGCTTCTGGAACCCCATCCTTTTCCCAGGCCTGCAGCTTAGTCATGAGGGCAAGCAAGGACAGATTTGCCCCCAGGACAAGGGTATCTGATGGTAAAGAATTCAAGGCAGCCAGTGCCTATAGGACAGGCCACTCCTCTCCTATCTCTTGGGGAATCCTACATCCTCGGAAGCACCCCTCAGGCCCTCAACAACACCCAAACCTCAAAGCCTGGAGGATCCTTAAGGGTAAGGATTAAGCGCATTATCCTTTCATTTCTGCACCTGAGAACCCAGCACATCTTGTAGCTCATACTCAATAATTAAGTAATTTGTATATAAGCTAGAAACTGAATAGACTGGATATAAAGGGGGGGGGGAATGGCCATATGGTGTCAACTGTGCAGTGTTGGGCAAGTTACTTAACCTTTCAAAGCATCTTTCTTCCTCATCTGTAAAATGGGCATAATGATGTTCTGATCACTAACATTTACTGAATACTTACCATGTGTCAAACATGGGTCCAAAAGCAACATCTCATTTAATCCTTATAGCCTACAAAGTAGTTAGCTACTCCTAGCTATCTGTACTTTGGTTTTGCTGCCTATATTTATGCCCAAAACTCACCCTAATTTTGTTTTGATCTTTTCAGTTCAGTTATTAAAAAAAAAAAAAATTCACAGATGAGGGGCACCTGGGTGGTTCCATCTGTTAAGCGTTTGACTCTTGATATCGGCTCAGGTCATGATCTCAGAGTCCTAGGATGGAGCCCCATGGGCTAGGCGCTCAACAGGGAGTCTTTTTGAGTTCCTCTCCCTCTGCCCCTACCTCCGCTTGCACGTCCACACACTCTCTCTCTCAAAATAAATAAATCTTTAACAAAATACATTAACATGTGAAAACATCCTCCTTATAATCAAAGAAATAAGGTAAGAACATTTTTAAATGGAGTTGGCAGTATTTGAGCAAAAAAAATTTTGAAAAAGAACTGAAAAATAATTATTGACATATCATTGCTCTATGCTTAAACTAACAGCTCTTTTTCCATCTTGTCTTTAACTCTAGATGTTGAAACTGTAGTCCTGTGAAATCTTGAGGTGTTTTCTTTGGAGACCTCATCCATTCAAAGAGCTTCAAAAGTCTGTCCCAATTTATCTATGCCAATCACTCTTAAGACTCTGAAGAGACAACTGAGAAATTTAGATTATAAAAAGCACACTTTTCAGGGCACCTGAGGGACTCAGTCAGTTGAGAATCTGACTCTTGATTTCGGCTGAGGTCATGATCTTAGGATCATGAGATTGAGCCCCGAGTCGGGCTCCATGCTGGGCATAGAGCCTGCTTAAGATTCTCTCTCTCCCTCTGCCCCTTCCTGCTTACTCGCTCGCTCTCTCTCAAAAAAAAAAAAAAAAAAAAAAAAATTCACAGTTGAGGAAACTGAAGCACAAAGTAATTAGGTAACTCGCCCAGGATCACACAGCTTTTAAGTGGTTGAGCCAGGTTGACCCCAGGACTCTGTGAGCACGTTTGGTGGTTATGAGGACTAAACAGGGTGATGGGTGAAGGTGTGAGTTTGTATGGGTTGTCATTAGGAGTAAGCGAGGCAGCCAGGGAAATGGGGACAACATCAGATCTAGTCTCTAGCCTCTCTAGTTTCCTTCTTGCGCCTGCCTCCCCTTCCCAGGTACACAGAATCAGATTAATCACCAGCTAATGATTACCCCTTTATTAATACTTGTTAAATAATATAATGAACATCTATGAACTCACCGCCCAAACCAAGAACCTAAATGTTAGCAACCAGTTCATCTAACCATATGCTCCTTCCCATTCCAACCCATTTCCTGCCTTTTTCTTAAAGGTAACCATGATACAAAATGTTGGATTAATCATCCCATTGATTTTTTCTTTCATTTTTTTCATACACACACACACACACACACACACACACATACACACACACACACACACACACACACACACACACAGCCCTAACAATAAATTATTTTGCTTTGCTTGTCTTTAACTTTCTAATTTCTAGGTCTTTCAATTATAGGCTCTCCCTTCTTTGGATATAGTTGAATTTTATAAGTTCATCCAGGCCACCTTGTTGTGTGGGCTCTTTGGTGCACAAGGGCTCCCACTGAGGGTGAAGGTGGGGGCTGGAATGCAGCCTGCGGCCCTCTGGCCTTTTTCTGAGCAGAGCAAAGGTGTCACTCCCCTGGCAAGCCATGCACCTGTGAGGCTGCAGCCACCTGAAGGGGGCATCTTTTTCTAATCTGAACAAAGGCACTGTCTGGGCTAACTGGGGCTCTGAGTTTACCTTCCATAGATGGTCAGCAATCCCTCTCAGCCACTCCATGTTCAAGGTCAAGGTTGAGCACATCGCGATCAGGGACAGGAAATGACCCACGGTGACAGCCTCGGGAGACAGCTGGTGTCATGAGACTCACCGTTCCTGCTAAAAGCTCCATCTGTCCATCTCTAACCCATCAGGAGGGATTTCCTAATCAGGTTCCAGGGGCTTTAAGATTTATGTCAAGAGGCCTCGATTTATTGAATTAATGCTGCTGAGCAGAACTGCAGCTGTTAAACAGTGTGGAGATCTGGATTTTACAGCAACTAATAAGGCTATTAACACAAACTGGGCCTGCCGCTGGCATTTATAACACCATAAATCTCTCTTCCCACTGGAAGTATTTGTGGGATGGCCTGCACTCCGAGTCCACTGCCTTTTCTGCGCTCCGCTCTCAGGGCTTGTCAAGGAGGAGGTGTGGCCCAATGATGGGACTGGTCCAGAGGAAGGAGGGAGAGAACAGAGTCTGATTCCCAGCCCCGTCCCTTCTGTCAGCTGGACCTGCCAGCCTTTGCCATAGGCAGACTGTTCTACGGTATTACTTACGTATTTATGGCCCATTTGTGGAGCACTGAGCACGTGCCAAGCCCTTTGCAAACATCTATGAGTCCCCCAGCATCTTCTCAGGAGTGAAAACATGTTAGCTTCTGTGCTCGTGGATGTGAATGTGTTCTCCCACTGAAGTGAAGTTCCATCTTAAGCCCTCCCAAACTCTCTGAAGCAGAACACTTAATCTTGTCACTTCCAGCGAAACACGGTCATTTTAGTGATTTTTATTTTTCTTATTGTTTCAGGTTAAACCAAGTCAGATTTTAGATTTTCTCATGCTGCTCTTCTCACTGGGGAAGAGGCCAGATTCCAGGGGCTGTGCAAATGTTCCCAAGCCATCACTGGGCAGGGGTGACTGGGTCTGTATTTTCATCTGTCCTTGTCCTCTACGGCATCCACTGAGATGTAACCCACACCACAGTGTCATTTTCCACACCAGCTGACCCCTAGGATGGGACACACCTCATCTGGTCCTCACATCCTTTGCTACAGGTCCCTGTGTCCAGGTCAGGGAAAGCCTTGCACAACTCCTGTCTCATTCTCTCCCTCCCTTCCTCCTCATCTCCAAGTCCCACTTAGGGGGGCCAGGGATCATGACATTCCAAGGCCATTGGCAAGACACTCTCTCTCTGGACTTCATATGCCCGGCCAGACCGCCCACCATGTCTATGCGCTCTCCAGCTAGTACACCACGATGCCATGAGGGCACTGGGTGCTCTCTTGCCACCTCCATGAGACCTGCCACCTCCCTCCCCACCCTTCACTCACCCCTCCCTCCCCCTTCCTTCCTTCCTTCCTTCCTTCCTACAACACACTGAGCCTTTCTCAGGCACTGTTCCAAGCACTTTTCATGATCTGCTTCATCACCCCCACAACAACACCCCCTATGCAAGTTAGGATTCACTATTAACCCGCTATCATAGATAGAGAAACTGAAGTTCAGAAGTGTAAGTCCCCTGTGTCAGATCACGCAGCCATTAAGAAGTGGAGCTGGTAGGGGCGCCTGGGTGGCTCAGTCGTTAAGCGTCTGTCTTCAGCTCAGGTCATGATCCCAGCGTTCTGGGATCGAGCCCCGCATCGGGCTCCCTGTTCAGTGGGAAGCCTGCTTCTCCCTCTCCCACTCCCCCTGCTTGTGTTCCCTCTCTCGCTGCCTCTCTGTCAAATAAATAAATAAAATCTTTAAAAAAGAAAAAAAAGTGGAGCTGGTATTTGAACCCAGACAGCCAGGCTTCACCAGGGCAATGAGACACCCACAGAATCTACAACTCATGGTGGGGTCCTGCCCCCTAACACCGTTGTGGAGCTTCACCCTGGGGGAGGCGCTGCTCAGTGTCCCACATGCATGTCAGTGTTTACCTCTCCTCCCTCCCTCCCTCCCTCCCTCTATGGGGTGCAGGGAGTTTGGGGATAAATGGCTCCCCAGGAAATCTTCCCAAACTTCTGTTCCTGTCAAGACCTTAGCCTTCTGGACTTCCAAAGCGACAGATATCACTGTATTCCTTTTTTCCCTTAGGACAGTGGAGGCTAAGGCCCAATCTAAAGAGAGTCGAGGATAAAAGGTGAGCTTGAATATTTCAGGGACCAAGAACCCCCACAAAGGTGGAAGCTTCCCTCTTCATCCACACTCACATCATCACATTCAGCCTCACAGCAGCCCCACTGAAGACACAGTCCTCCCTTCTGTCCAAGGGAACAAAGGCTCCAGAAAACTCAATTCAACGGTTTCTCCAGAAAAAAGGTGAAGTTGACAAGTTGCAGAACGAGAATTTGGATTCAAGTCTGTCTGAGTTTCTGGGGGAATCACTAACCTCTCTTCTGGAAGCAGAAACTAGGTTTGTTTGTTTGTTTCTGTCTACCCAAATAGTGGCAAAACTGGCTCCAGTACAGAGCTGTCCAGAGTTTGAGACTGTCTCCTGGAGGCTAGGCCACGCATGAGGACACGTGTCACAGAAGATGCTCGGCTGTGCACCCTATCCGGCACCTTCTGTTCAAGAGGAATTCGGAAGAGCCACTCTTCTGACACTTCTTAGCTTTCCTCCTTTGCCCCTTCCTCCTTCTTCGGCCCCCGTTGTTTTATTCAAAATAGTGAGCCCCTACTATGTATTAGGCTCTGTTCTAGAAACTGCAGAGAGAGCAAGAAGCAAGCCAGACCCCCTCTCCCCGTCAAAATCTTAGTGCCTCAGCATCACCAAGGGGAAGACTATTAGTTCTCAGAGGGCAAGGTCTATGTTTGCACACAAGGGCCCCACACAGGTCCCAGCACAGAGTAAGTTATCAGTAAGTTGATGAAGGGTTGTCAGACCCCATCAACTACACAACCTAGGTGTCTCAAAGATTTGGACAGTTCTGTGCTCCCCAGACTCCCAGCAGTATAGAGACATCAAGAGTAGTCATGAATAAGCTTCAGGGATGGCTGATATAAAAAGAGACAAAGTCGATATGAGAATATACCCAGACTCAGACCAGAACCCAGACATGAGCCACTGCTAGGGAAGAAGAAAAGGCCTCCTATGTTCTGAGAACCTACTCTCTGCCAGGCCCTGGGCTAGGCACTTATCCTAGGTTTTGAGTCTTACAAGAGACTATGAGATGGGCACTCCTGCCAACCCTGCAAACCATTTCTCATCTATAAAAGAGGGCTCTGTTATTGCTCAGTGTCCTGTGGACGAGGCATGTCCAACGCCCATGGGTGTCAAATTAATCTTCACAAATCAAACTAGGGTAGAATCCTGAGCCAAACTGAATCCAGGGAATGTGGCCCCAAGGGCAGCAGGGACGTGGTTGGCTGGTTTGTTTCCTTCTCTAATATCTGTTTTGTTCAAATACTATGCCGTTTTTCTTTCTTCTTAGTCAATACACATACATGGTATGAAACTGAAAAAAATGCAGATAAGCAAAACACAGAAGAGACAAGCCACCCTTAATCCTATTATTAAGAAATATTCACCCTCACTACTCTGGCATTTACTTCCCAGGTGCTATGCACACATACATACATACATACATACATACAAACATACGCTTACACACACAATAACATATACATATATGTGTGGCACATGACATATATACATCACATGTATGCATCATATACATGAATGTATAGTGTGAACATGTATTCATATACATGTTAATACTCCTATTCATATACGTGCATATCTTCTGTGTGCATGTACATGTGATACACATGCCATGTGCGTATGTGTCAAACATATCTCATGTGCATATATGTGTGCATATCACGTACACATACATAGGCTATATATCACACATACATATCATATACACATACATATTTTTTCAATAGATAATTTCTTACATTATGATCTTGTTCTAAAATTTTCTCATTTCACACAAAAATACATGATAAAAGTATTTTCTGAACATTAAATATTCTTCTAGAACATCACCTTGAAGTCTCCAACAAAAGCCATTACATGTGTATGCCACACTTTGTTTACCCAGTCCTAACTCCTGATTGTTAAACATTTAGCTAGTTCGGTATTATAAAAAATGCTGCTGTGAACATCTTCAGAGCTGTATCTTCGAGTGTATTTGTGATCATTTCCTTAGAATAGATTCCCATTAAGTGAAATTTCACTGTTGGGGGCTTTGCCTATATCTATGGCCTTTGATGCATTTTATCAATTTCCTTTCTATAAAATTTGTGTGAATTTACCCTCCTGCATGGCTGTATAAGACTGCCCACTTCTCCACATTTGTACCTTTACTGGATGCTGTCATTTTTTACATATCTTTCAATTTGAGAGATGAGAAATGATGTTTCAAGGATAGTTGAATTGCAATTTGTATTATAAGTGAGGTTAAATCAATCACCTATTGAGTAACTGCTCTGAGATCAGCAAAGAGAAGGGGGGGGGTTGGGAGAAGTGGTAACACCTAGAAAGTCATTTATCAAATACAAGGACCATACGGTAGGAGCCAGTAAGCCAAGAGGCAGAAAGAATGGATGAAGAACTAAGTGGTAGGGGAGGTCAAGGTTTAGTTCAGGAGGGAAGGGCTCAGTGTCTGTCCTGGAGCTAGAAGGGAGACCTGAGGAAAAGGAGGACCAAGGGAAGGGTAGGGGGAGAGGTAGGGGAGATAAGGGGGGAGGAATTAGGGGGGGAAGGAGAAGGAAAGTGACTGGAGCCCTAAACAACACAGGTACCCCTCACATGCTCTGTTCCTTTCAGTTCCCCAAATGCTCCAAATTCTCTCACCTCTGAGCCTTTGCTCATGCTGGTTCCTCTGCTCTTGCTTTTCACTATGCTAAGTTCTCCTCCTCACCTCTCAGGCTACATCTTAAGTGACTCTTCCTCAGGAGAGGCATCTCAGCCCCAAGCAAGCTCACGTCCCCTATTATCTGCCCTCCCCATGCCCTATGCTTGTGCTTTAAAAATAGGTATTATAATAGTGGGGTGCCTGGGTGGCTCAGTTGGTTAAGTGCCTGCATTCAGCTCAGGTCATGATCCTGGGGTCCTGGGTTAGAGCCCTGCTATGGGCTCCCTGCTCAGTGGGGAGTCTGCTTGTCCCTCTCCCTCTGCCCCTCCCCCCACCCCCACTCACGCTTGCTCTCTCTCTCTCTCTCTAATAAATAAATAAATAAAATCTTTTAAAAATATGTATGTATTATAATGGTAACTAACTGTGTGTGTAGTTAATGTCCTGGGACTGTAAATGCTGGTCTGAAAATGCTGAGCCTGGACTGTCTGTTTTGCTCCCCTCTAGGTTCCTAAAACCTAACATGGAACCTGGTACATAACAGGTTTGATTCTCTTCAGCTCTTGTCCCTCAGCTCTACACCCACCCTTCAGTATTCTACCCTCTGCTACCGCTGCACCTGGAAACTACTTTTCTCCTTTGCCAGCTTGATTTCTTTATCAGTTCTATCAATGGCTTGGGGGGGGGGGCATGAAGGCTGGAGGAGGGGGAAAGGACTGACTCCTTCTTCCTCTTTGTATCCTGTCCCTTTAAGCATCTCCCTAGCAAAGCAATACCTCCCAAACCCCTCATCCCACCCCCACCCCCACCCCCACCCCCACCCCACTTTGGCAAGTGTTCTAGTCTCCAGTTGCTTTCAGCACTCCCCATCAGCCTACAGGTGGCCTTTCACAGGTACCAGCAGCAACCGGGGATGTCCCCTTAGCACAGGTCTAAGCCCCAGATGCATGGGCTTCTTATCCAAGCTTCTAGATTTTTCTGTTTTGTTGGTTTTTAAATTTTTTAAAAATTCCAGTTAGTTAACATACAGTGTAATATTAGTTTCAGGTGTACAACTTAGTGATCCAATACTTACATATAACACCTGGTGCTCATCCAGCTTCTTGGGTTTTTTTAAATTAATTAATTAATTAATTAATTAATTTAGAGAACAAGTGAGCAATCCAGGGGATTGGTGAGCAGAGAGAGAATCTCAAGCAGACTCTGAGCTGAGCAGGGAACCCAACACAGGGCTCCATCCCCTGATCTGAGCCGAGAGTCAGACACTTAACCGACTGAGCCACCCAGGAGTCCCCAGCTTCTAGGTTTTTATAAGCACATACACTTCCCTTTATTCCCCCGCTGTAGGGGCAGTAGCTGCTTCCCTCGTCACCACACCTGGACCATCTCGTAGTTCTGTTGTTGCTTTTCCATCCTTCACAAGCTGTCCATCCAATTCGCTATATTAAACTCTTGCTATTAAAACACCTACTGTGGGGCGCCTGGGTGGCACAGCGGTTGGGCGTCTGCCTTCGGCTCAGGGCGTGATCCCGGCATTATGGGATCGAGCCCCACATCAGGCTCTTCCGCTATGAGCCTGCTTCTTTCTCTCCCACTCCCCCTGCTTGTGTTCCCTCTCTCGCTGGCTGTCTCTATCTCTGTCGAATGAATAAATAAAATCTTTAAAAAAAAAAACAAACCACCTACTGTGATTTCCATCTTCCCAATGATACAGTAGACATTCAGTTAAAATTCACTGAAGCCAGGGACCAGTCTGTGGTTAGGAAATGACACAAACAAATCAAACCAACAAACATTGCATGACTGAGCAACTATGAGCCTGGTATTTTGTGGGGTCCTGGAGGCTCAGAGATGAAACGGAAACAGAATGAACCAAAAGTTCCCAAAGCGCCTTCAGATGGAGAGTAGAACTCCCTTTCCCCCACCCCCACACCTCCATCAGAAGCCTCTTTAAGGGGAGCAACTAAAGCTAAAAATCTCTCTTGCTCTGTACTTTGCAATGCTTTTCAGTGGGTCTCCATTGGCATATAGCTGAGAATTCTTCATTGCGCAGGACTGACTTTGCAAGAAGTTTAGCATTTTTGGCCCCCTCAACTAGATGCTAACACCCCTCCTCCAGTCATTTGGTCTGTCAAAAGTGCCCCCACACATTAATAAATGTACCTTTCACAGTGTCCACCCTCCCTGACCACAACAAGGTCACCCACTGAGAAGATACCCCCAGGGGATGACGGATTTGCTAATTATTTCTGACATTATCAGCCCCAATGGAGAAAGCCTTAATAAATGTGGAAGATGGTGTAGTTCTGCGCGAGATCTGCAAATTAACTGAGACAAGCAACAGAATGAAATCCAACAGAGGGCGTGACAGGGCGGCAGACTGGTAAGGGCGGTGGGTACAAGAAAAAGGCAGCCGGGAACCTAATTAGCCAGGACTGCTCATATTTGAGCTGCTCTGCGCTCAGCTGCCTCCCGACTCCAGACATGTTGAAAATGAATTCATCAACAAGCACTCACATCAGCCCCTTGTTAGAAATGGGTCCTGAATAGGTTTAATTAGAAGAAGAAAAATGGGGTAGAGGTAGGGCATGGAAGAAGAGAAAGAGAGATGGTGGGTGGCAGTTGACTGTCCCCCACATATCCAGTGCTGTCCAAGATGGGGTATTTTTGAAAGAACTGAGATTTCCTGCACTTCCTCCCACCCCCTTCCTTCTGTTCCACCCACTGGTGACTCGTAGAGCACCAGTTCCCAACAAGGTAGGTTGGCACACTCTAATGTATAGAAACTGATAATGAAATGTGGCCAAAATAGCCCCACTGTGGTTGAAAGTTATTAACAACAGTTTAAAAAATATGAAAGTCTGATTATTTTCTCCCCTCTTTTCTTCTATTCCTTTCTTCAATCCTTGAAAAAAATTAATTAGAGTAGATTCAAGTCATCTCTCTAATAATAACATTTTCTGGCACATATATTCCAATGTCCTGTCTTACACGGGAGAGAAAAAATACAGAGTTCCAAGTATGGCACACAACCCCAACAAGTCTCATCTTCCCAACCCAATTATAAATGATATTTGTCCCAATTTACTTCCTGTATCCTTCTCCCTGCCCCCACCAAAAAAAAAAAAAAAATGACTTGACTTTTGAGATCAGCATAGCATAGTTTGATAATGGACAGTGGAGTCAGATAGAACCGAGTTCTAATCCTTTCCTGGACAGGACTGCAGCTTTGGGATCAATAGCAAGTTACCAACTACTCTGAGCCCCACTTTTCCTCCCCATTGCATACAGCCATTGACATACCAGCCTCTGGACCCTGCACGCTGCTGAGAAATGAGGACCCTACTATCTGTGCTGCCAATCTCACAGGATTATTGTGGGGAGCTAGGGACATGAAAGCAACAAAGGTTCTTTGTAACATTAAATCATTACATGCACAGATACTCAAAGGCCTTGGTTATTTACAAATGGCTTATGCATTCCATTGATTACCTATGTCTGCCTCCCTGCTCTGCTTCTCAACTGACCCCACAAAGGAGATCTGGCCAGAGTGGGTGAGTGGCAGGCCCTCTTGATTGCCTACCCAAAAATCACCCACCCTTTTCCTCCTTCCCAGCAGAACTCTGATTTTATTTACTCTCCTAACAGCTAAGTGCTTGAAGTTGGACTGTACTCCTCTCAGATCCAAGGGAGGGGTGAGTCCTGACCGGTCAAAACCAACCATAGTAATTCCACTGCCCCTTCAGTGACTGGTTGGAGCATGGACATGCAACATGATTCCCACCAGTGGCCATGATGGCAAGTCTTCTGGGGGCTCTGGGAAATGCACTCCTTGTTCTTACAAAGTCAATGCCTTTGAGAATGTTGATGTTTTGATGCTTGGAGCTGCTGCAGCCATCTCTGAGCTCAAAGGGAAAAATATAAGGGCAAAAGCTACCCATTGAGACTTTGAGAGCCTCGATGTCTTTGATCCTTGAAATTGACTCTAGAGCTGTCCTGTCTAAAGATATCTGGATATGTAGGATAATTCTGGTGATCATACAACCTTGTCTTCATCAGCTTGGGCTGATATCAGAAATTGCCATAGACTGAGTGGCTTAAACAGTTCTGGAGGCTGGAAGTCGAGGTCCGAATGCCAACATTGTCAGGTTCTGGTGAGCAATATCTTCTGCCAGGAAGATTGACTTCTCCAGAAAACTGACTTCTCCTTGCATCCTCACCTGGGCTAGCTAGTTCTTTGGCCTCTTCTTACAGCAGCACTAATCCCATTCATAAAGGCTCCACCATCATGACCTAATTACTTCCCCAAAGCCCGACCTCCAAATACCATCACATTGGGGATTAAATTTCAACCTATGGATTGGTTGGGGGAGGGGACACAAACATTCAGTTCATAACAATCCTGGTTTTCCTGGAACTATTCCACTTTGCATTCGTGCCAGGGGACTGTCTTGCTTCAGCATTTGTACAGAACAATAGTTTCCTGGCTTGAATGATAAATGATATGGACTCCCTACTCATAATAAATATCCTTATTACTTAAGTCACTTTGAGCTAGGTTTATTCTATTCAGTCAAAACATCCTAATTAATATAGGGCTAGGGAGAGGTACAAAGGATGAGTGTGTACCTATGTGTGCACATTTATGCATGCATGCCAGCACGTGCAGGACTATACTAAAGCTTAGAATGGAGGCTTTATAGTAACCTCTACTTAAAATTTTCCTTGCTTTCTCTTCTTCCCTCCTTAGTAAACATCAGTATTGTGGAAACAAAAAGAACATGAGAGAGAAACAGTAACATTATAATCTGAGAATTCATCCTCTCCCAAATGTGTCGTGAATCTTTAAGGCAGAGCGATGCATGCCTCCCTTCTCCCCACACTTTATATTTTCACTATTGTCTCAAACAGCAAACTCAGATCTGTCTCGATGCATGTATCTCTTTAACTTTCCCCAAAGTGATAAATCCATCGTCAGATAATGCATCTACCAGTCCCTGTTCTCTCTCTCCCCTTCATGTGTCCTTCCCCAGTTACTCCATTAATGGCTTCAATTTGCCAGCTGCCCTCTCCCCTTATGCTGTGATCAGTAGGGTGGGGCTGACTTGGCCACTGTCACAGAGAAAGCTGAGCAGTCTGCTGATGTAGTGTGTCGAACAAGTGCCCCATTAGTTTTTCTATCATCCGGTGTGCCTCATCCATTAGTTTGGCTGATGTGACACAAGGTTTCAAGGTAAACCTTGCAGGCAGACACTCTACCTTAAGACAAAAGCAAGTTAGAACACTCAATGCCTGTCCAGCCTGGAAATGGCTCTTGCAGATAATCTCTCTCTCTCTTCATTCCTCACCTGATGCAAATCTAAACGTCTGAACTCAGCCTCTAACCACCCAAGGTCAGGAGCATCTGGACTTGGAGATTTGGAATCAAGAAACTTGGAAGACACTCACAACTGTTACTATCATTCTCTCCAAATCAATGAAACAGGTACTCCTCTATTCTGACAGCAGGAATATAAAAAGGCACGACATTTTGAGAGAGCAATATGAGAGTTTGTATCAAAAGTCTTAAGAGTGTTCACACGCTTTGATTCAACAGAATTTATTCTTAAGAAATAAGGGGACAAATACATGTGTGTACAACAATGTTCATCACATCATTGTAGTAGAAAAGATTAGGGCTCATTGGCAGGGGATTGATGAAATAACTTATGATACATCCATGCCGTGGAGCATGGCATGTTATTCAAACAAGTCCTGGTCAGTTTCACAGGTAAGAGGATAAACTGACACCCCATTCTGGAGGATAATCTGGCAATATGCATCAGAAGCTTTAAAAAAATGTTCACACCACTTGAAATAGTCACTAACGCTGTTCAGTGTTTCTGGCTTTCTACCTTCCAGATCTGCAGTAGAACTGAACTTCACGGTCTTCTAGTTATCCTCTACTGAGTCATGGTCCATGTGACTGGTTCTGGCTCATGAGTTGTAAAAACAAAAAAGTGATGAGTACCACTTCTGGGCCAGAGCACTGAATTGTCAGTGTAACACCCAGGGAACTCTTCTTCTTCCCTGGTGACCATCAATGTCTGAAACTGGTCCCAGAGTAAGAAGACATAAGCATAACTCAGCTAGATACACAGGATGAGAAGAAAATAGCCCTTTGTTGTTGTAAGATTTTTAGAGTTGTTTGTTACTGCTGCATAACCTATCTATGCTGACTGATACATCCTTTGACCTAGCATGCCCATCTCTTGAATTACAAAGAAACACTTGCACACATAGATATACATGTTAGAGGATATTTTGTATCCATAGATACACATTAAGGATATTAATCACAAAACTGCTTTAAATACACACATGCAAAAGCACACAGAAGTCCTGCAGCACACCCCCAGTGCCAAGACAGCTAGGTCAGAAGGTATGACAACATTATCCATATACTATAATATTTCCTAAGAAGACCTGGGCCCTGAAGTAGAAAACCAAGTCACCATTCCAGCTTCTTCCCTCCCTTTCTCATGAGTTTCCCGTCAGAGCCCCAGAGTCCACTCAGCTGACTTTATTAAGGTTTTCCTAGTCCATCAAAGATGTTCTAATAATATGAACCTCAATCTGTCTTCCCCCTAGAACCCATGAGCTTCCCTATGCAAATTGATCTAATTCCTCCACATAAGCCACCAAGGTCCATAAAATAAGGAATATAGGGAGAAAAGGCTTTATCTATCCTGAAACATATCTGCTAGTGTTCTTCCCCTGGAGCAATGAGTCCTTACTTGCTTTGCGTCTACATAACACACTCAAGCAAAGTCTCCACCTCTACAAATAAAAGCAGCTGGAAATGTAGCAACTTCTCTCAACACTGAGGAAAATGGTTTTTAAGTTTACCAATTCATCACACCATTATTATTAGAAATTATGTTGACCATGTGGACAGTGTTGAGAAATAAGGATGAAGTAGAGAGATGTGACAGGTTTCACCATCCTGATTAGAATCTGCCTTGGGGTCTTCAAGATGCCCCTTTCAGCAACAGATCTTTAAAATTTAATAGCCCTACTGGGTATGGGTATGCCTTCTGAGCCTTAGGAAGTAGTTGATGAAGAGAGTAAGCAGAGTGAGAAGTCCCTACGGCTCCCAAAGGGATGGTTTCTTGGCTACTAGAAGACCTTAGAAAGTTGCTGGTAGTGGCAATTGTGGCCGTGGTGGTAGTATGGGTGGTGGGGGTGACAGCAGTGGTGGTAATGGGTAAACATGGTAAAACTTACTCATCAACCCAATCCTGACCTCTCAATTCACAAGGCTGAATTAATGTGACAGTGATGGGGCATTAATATTTACTAGGATTTAATATTTTATAGCCATTCTCTCACTCTAGAAATGGATTGAAAACAGAGAGGTCAGCTGTCATCAGGGAAAACAAACAACTCAAAGCCAACAAGAGAAAAGGGAAGCAATAGGGGAGGAGGTGGGACAATGAGTAGAGAGCAGGGGAACAGCCAATCCCCCTGTGACAAAGTTGAGGATCTTTGGGCACCTGCCATCATAGGCTCTAAGCCTGAGACAGAAGCATTACCAGAATATCTGGTCAACCACTTTTCCCCTAGTTATCATCTTTCTAGAACATTCTGCCTCTGTTAGTTCACCTATCTCTCCTCCCATGTGGGATAAGAAAGGAAGGAAATATCCCCTTTCATACCTGGAAAGCCAATAGGCAGACTTCAGGCAGCAAATCAAATGGGGCCAAGACTAAGACCTGAATTAGTCATTGGCTGCTCTTGGGATACCTCCTCTCTGGGAATAGGTGAACCCAACTAAGGATCACAGTTTTCTCCAAAGCATATTGAGAGACATGGTCTGCAAGTTGTCCTGGTTGCTCTGTGGGGGCAGGGACCAGGTCTATCTTGATCACCAATGTTCCCCAAGAGCTGGAAAAGTGCCTGCAATATGGTCGGAGCTCAATAATTTTTGTTAGATTAACAAATGAATGGATGGTCCTATGGGATGTTGTACTTAAAAGTTTCCACAATTGAGTAATTGAAGGAAGGATGCAGATCCTAGACTGTCCTTGGAGAATTACAATGTAACATCCCAGAAGCCTCTGTCTAACTCTGTTTACCACAGAAGGTTGCAAATTTACTTGAACATATGTTACATCCCACCTTTTTTGAAATCCTTTAACTCTATTTCTATGGGACATGCTTTGGGACATGTCGGTATGTGGCATTTCAGCATAATGGAAAGAGCAAGAAATCTGGTGTCAGCCCAAACCCAGGTTCAAATCTCAACTTTACCACTCTCTCCAGCTGGGTTGCCTTGGACAAGTTGCTTCATCTCTCTGAGCCTCAGTGTCTTCATTTGTGAAATGTGAAATATCACAGCATCTGCTTTATGTACCTCATGGGGGTTGGTATATGAGTCAAATGAGATACTACACATGGAAAGTAAACCACTTGTACATCACGGTTGTTGCTGTTTCTAAAAGCAAGAATCATATCAAGTTGACATTGCCCAAGGCAATTTCCATTTCAGCTTCAGATTCTGCTAAAAGATGTGCCAAAGTCTGATCTCTGGAAGTTTCTTGGGCCTTGAAGGTAAATTTCTAGGTACAGGTGAATTTTACTATCTCAGAAAATTAATATTAAAGTTTCTTAAAGTCCACTTGAAACATTGTAATAGACACTGGTCATTCACAATATCTTTATCCCTTGCCACCTCCCACTACTGGAAGGTTGGAAAACCAAATACTAAATTTCCAGATGCCCTTGAAGCTAGGAGAGATAATGGCCTATAAAATATAAGCAGAAATATTTAGTGAGGCTTCTGGGAGAGCCTTTGATTTTCTGATTTAATACAGAGTCAGAGAAGACTAGCACAGCCATCTCCCCACTCCCTTCTTGAATTGAGTGCAGATGTGAAGGCTGGAACAGCAACAGCCATCTTGTAACCTTGAGGGAAAATACAAGAAAATTACAAAGGCATCATTCTAAAATTTTTGAGCCAATGCACTAGAGCCAGAAACCACCTTTCCTCAACTTCATGTTATTTAAAAAAAAAAAGAAATTAAATCACCATAGTCAGGTTTATGCTATTGCAGCTGAATAAAATCCTGATAAAAATAGTGGGGAAATAAGGATTTGATTGGGACTTTATCTTTAAAATCAAACTTAACATTATGAAAATATGTTTTTACCTCATATGAAAACAAACTGAAGTTGTAATTAAGATGCTTTCTTCCATGTGCTTGTCCTTAAAACCAAGTATGTATTATTGATTTATTTGGTACAGAGCATAATTCTTCCAGCCACATCACATCCCAGCATAACACAGAGATGCTTCACCTCATGCTGGACTTTCACAGCAAATTTGTGAAGATGAGCTACATCAATTTTACCAGAAATCTCTTTTAATCCTGTGCTCTTCCTCTCCCTCCCCTTTGCAGCCCCCATTCTGGGGTCCTCCTTGCAGACTTTTGTCTTTTTTAATTGCCTAACTTGGCCAGGTGCTCAGCTGTCAAGGGCTTTGGATGAGATGTGAGCAGCTCACCAGGCATCACCGTCATCAGCTTCATGAAATCCCACATTATATGCAAGATTCGCAGTTTTACTTTGCAGTCAGTTTGCATTATATTTTCTTAACACCACTGGATGTTTACAACATCAGATCATTGGGGAAGAGGCTGACTGAGACACTGACTAGACAGTGGGGACAGACTAGCGTTGAGTGAAGATTTCTATATGGGGATCGATGTTTTAAGAAGACAAACCACTGGTGAATATTTTCATGGACTGATGGCATTCAAAAGTCTACAGGTCTATAGTTGATATTCACTTCGATACAGCCATAAAGGCAATAGATTGGGAGTCAGAAGACCTGTGCTCTAGTTCTACCTCTGACCCGATTTGCTGTGTGACATTGGACAAGTCATTTGTCCTCACTGGGACTCGGTTTCCTCAATCGTAAAATGGTGGGGCTGTAATACATTCCAAGATCCTTCAACTTCCAAAATGGCTATTGATGAGGGAATAGAAGGCCGGCTGAAGACAAAGCAGAAGCTGACACCCTGCAACCCCCCCAACCATGTATGCAACATTCCTTGGCACTCCTGGCTGCCCTAAAACTAACGAAAGGACCTGCAGCTCATTGATAGGGACACAGTGATAGTGTAAACAGCCTTGGCTTGACAATAGTGGGGCCTCCAATATCCTGCGAGTTTTCTTTGAAATATGAAAGTAACTGCAGCTCATTGATAAGGACACAGTGATAGTATGGACAGCCTTGGCTTGACGGTGGTGGGGCCTCCAGTGTCCTGGGAGTCTTCTTTGACATATGAAAGTGCTTTCTCAGCCTCCCTTTTTCCTCACCTCCCCCAACCCCACAGTATATAATCAGCCACCTCTCACAACCCGGGGCAGCAGCTCTTTCTGCCCAAGGGTCCTGTCCCCGTGCTTTAATAAACCACCAATTCTGCACCAAAGACGCCTCAAGAATTCTTTCTTGGTCGTAGGCTCCGGACTTCACTGAACCTCACCTATATTCTACGACTTCATCAGCTATCATCCTTGAAAGAATTGACAATGGGTGGGAGGGGGGCAGCAAGCTTGAGTCCAAAAGCTAAGGACCTCTGGAAAGGGTGACTGAAAACCCTAGACAAGGTCCTTTGCTAAATCTGACTCGGCCTACATTTTCATTTTGAGGAGGCCCTCGATCTCTTAGCAGCAGAGAAACTAATTAGATTTAATAAGAGACAAGGCCGCTAAATGAAAGTACATGAGAAATATCACACTGCTGAAGATTAACACATGTTCTGGTCTATCCTCAGAATAAAACCAGGGCCCCTATGTATCCTGAAATCTGTGACCTAGACTGAATGAGAGAAATAAGTAAATAGAAGTAAAAATTTCATCCTAAAGGAAGAACAAGGAACAGGTGCCACTGGAACAGACAATAAAAAGTGGTAAGAGGTCAGTCTTCCCTCCTCACTCCTCTACTCCTTGATGCTCACAAAAGCCCCTAATGATGAAAATTGCTCAGTGGCTCTCCACTGAACCAACATATCCATCCAGCAAGGTGTTCAAAACCAGCTGTGATCTGTCGCCTGCAAGTATCTCCACCCCGTCACTCGCTAGTTCATGGGTTTTACTTTGTACTTCAGCATCAAGACATTTCATATTTTAAGTGTTTGGGAACATTCCGTTTACACTGCACTGTTTTTCACTTCCGTGATTGTATTTCTTCTTCTCTTCTCAGAATTCTCTTTCCTGCCTCCCACCCTATCCTGCAGCCAAACTATTTACAGTTCCCTGAGCATGTGCCTCCAGCCTCCTTAGTTTTGCAAATGCCACGCTCTCTTCCAGGGACACGTTATCATTCACAATACATTTGACTATGGTTAACAAAATATCCAACTAAAAAGAGCTTGCTTAAACAATAAGGAACTTAAACTAATTTGTTCAGCAGCTCAACAATGTCAAGAACATTCTTTTTCTTTCCTCCCTCCCTTCTTTCCTCCCTTTCCTTCTTTTCCCCCCCTACTCCCCAACACTGGGTGACTCTCTGTCATAGACTTCTTTCCACCTTTCTACTCCACCGTCTTCCTGTTGACCTTCAGTCTCAGGCTTAACACTCCCTCACCTCCCCCCAGGTGGCAAAATGGCTGCCACAGCTCCAGGCATCACAACTCATACAACAGCACCCAAAGGTATTCAAAAGAGGCCTTTATCTTCTCAACTCTCTTTTCATAAAGGAGAAAAACCTTTCCCAGAAGCCCCTGCACCCAGAAAAATTTCCTTCAAATTTTACTGGCCAGGAAATTTCTTAAACTTCCCAGGAGTAAAACTTATCAAGCACTTACCATCTGTTCCATTTCTAAATGTCACCAGATCTTCCCCTGGCCTCGCCTCTGATTTTGTTTTTCACTGTAGCGGCAGTCACTGAGTATTACTAAGTGCACTCTGCTAAGCACTCTATAAACATTATCCTATTTATCCCTTAGAACAACTCTATGAAGTAAGCATTATTATCCCCATTCTGGAGCTGAGAAAACCAAGGCCCACAAAGGTTAAGCAGTTCGCTTAAGGATGCACAGCTAGAGAGTTAGAGCCAGGATTCAGATCTGAGTATGTCCAACTCCAAAGCCCAAGCTTCCAGCCCCTCTGGATCCTTCTCACTCCTGTCTCCTCCTGACATTCTTTACCCATCAATGGCTCCTTCTCTTTTACAAAGAAGTCTCCCTGCCCAACCGACCCTTTCCCTCTGCTGAGCCACATCCTCAGATCTTCCCCATAACTGGAGAAAAATGAGAGCCATTTCCCTTCACACGGCTGTCTCCTCAATCTATCAAACCTCTCAAAAGCACCTCTTCACACTCACTGATTCCACATCCTCAGCACGCATTGACTCTTTGCTTAATCTAGCATCCTCCCCCACCTCCCCACTGACATGCTCTGCCCAAGGTTATCAGCAACAGCCAATCGAACGGCTTCCCCCATCTTCCCTCCTCCTAGACCTGATTAATGAGTAGGGCAGCCAGGCAGCAGCCCAGGGCTCCAGTCTATATGGGACTCTAAAACATCACTAGAAAGGGAACAAGATGAAGAAAATTGTGTTTACCAGAACTCCTCTTAGGGATAGTACTGTGTGCAGTTGGAAAGTAAACTTTGATAAGTTACTGGGGAAGACAGTGAGATCTCCCCAAGAGGCGTGCTTGAGTAACAGCAAATGCTTTCCAACTGCCCTCCTCTGAGGGTTGATCTCTTTAACTGCAGGGCTTTTGTTTTCCTGAATAGGAAATGCAAGCCTGGAGCTGGAGCTAAGTGCCTGGATCAGCAGAGCAGAGGCCTTTGCCCTGCACCAGGCTCAGGACCTCCTCCAAATTAAAGCCAAGCAAATATTTAAAGAACACCAGTTTGAAGGGTGCAAAATTATTAGCCTACCCTATGGACCCACACTTTTCAGTCCAGATCTATCTGCTGCATAGAATATGGCTAATGCACTTCTTTCTCTCCTCCATGGTCTGGGCTGCTTTCTTCTGGGCCCCAGCATCCCACTGGTTTGTCCTTTCTCTCTCTCCCTCTCTCCTTCCCCCTCCACTCCCTCTCCCCTAAGGGAGATCATACATTGAATATAGTTAACAACTAGGGCTTGGAATTATGCAGACCTAAGTTCAAGTTCTGGTTTGGCCATTTCCCATATGTGTGACCCCAGGCAAGTTACTGAAACTTTCCAGGCTTCAATTTCCTTCTTTGTCAAAATAGTATCTACTCTGGGGTGCCTGGGTGGTTCAGTCTGTTATGGGTTCTGGGATGGAGCCCCACACTGGGCTCCCTGCTCAGCAGGGAGCCTGCTTCTCCCTTTCCTGCTCCCCCTGCTTGTGCGTGCTCTCTGTGTCAAGTACATACATACATACATCTTAAAAAAAAAAATAGTACCTACTTCATGCAGCTATTTTGAGCATTAAGATAATACAAGTAATCCTCTTGACACAGGGCCTAGCACATCAGCGTTCAAGAAAAGGGAGGTTTTGATGACGACAGATGATGACAATACTGATCATAGTGAAATCTACCCAATTCACAGCAACAATAATCACCAACATCTACAGAGAGCCACTATCTGCCAGATACTTTTCTAAGCACTACACCAGCAATAAATCACTGAATTATCTACAGCTACTCTATGAACTGACATATCATGTCCATTTTATATATGAAGAAACAGAGGCACAGAGAGTGAAGTGACCTCATCAAAGATACAAAGCCAGCAGGGGGCAGAAACAGAATTTGAACTCAGGTCCACTAGCCTCAGGAACTCAACAGAGTTGGGTTTAGGAGCTACCTAAACCCAGTGCTCAGGGAATCATAGTGGTGTGTGTCTGTGTGTGTGTGTGTCTGTGCATGACTATGCATGTATAATGTGTGTGTGTATGACTATGTGGGATTGTGTGCATAGCTATACACAAGTGTTAGGCTGTGTGTATGTGTGTATGTGTTCATGTTCATACTGTGTAGGGTAGAGAGAAGGAAATTTACATTCTGGGTCACAATTTGCATTCTCTTCGCATTTGGGCATGTAGCTTTTGGTTGCAAAAATTCTTGCTTGCTTGTTTTCCTTAGAACTCTCTCCTTTTTGTAAAGCATGATCCCCATTTGTGGTTCAGGGAATGATGAAAAAGCCCCCATTGGCAAAGTGGAGCCAGCCTCTTAAAGGCATATAAAAAGAACTACAAAACTCACTTAAACCTTTCCTACTGATAAATTATAGGGAGATTTCCCCAGTAAAGAAGACAAATGAATTATACAGTATTTCATTCCAACGCACTCTCCTCCTTCACTCTATATATTTCTATGACATTATTGGAAGAAGAATAGCTCTGTAAGAGGCAGGCTCTATAGTCAGCCTGCCAGGGTCCCCCTCCACCACGCCAGACTTGGTGTCTTCCTCACAATGCCTTGACAGCTTTGTCCCCCTCCCCCACCGAGATGTCTCCATCTGGAAATGACTGGTTTTGTCACCTACAAAACCCACCTGCCTTGTCTCTATCTCCTTCACTCCTCTGTGCCTCACCTTAGGATTTTCCCCTTCCCTCCTGTTTCCAACTCTTTCCCTCCTCTCCCTGCTCCTTCCTTCATCTTCCCATCCTCACTCATAAAATTAAGGAGCAGAAGTAGTTAACAGACAGGGAATTGGTGTCAGACTCAGCCCTGCCATTGACTACTTATGTGACCTTGAACAAGTGTTTAACCCCTGAGAACCTCAGGTTCTTTATCTGAAAAATGAGGGTTATGGTAAGGGTTAAATGCAATGTGTAAGGGGCTTAGAACAGTGGCTGACACAGGGTAAGCGCTAAATACATATTAGAAAGACCTATGAAATTCATGATGAATCACAAAGGCGACAAGAAAAATTTCCCCACTGAATAGTTATACATCTGTTAAGAATAGGCTTATCTCCGATCTTAGCCCTGATTCTTGTTCTCTGGTCAAGAATGAATTAGTCTGATATCAAACCAGGGTTCAAATGTGAGCTCTACAACATACTGGCTTCATAACCATGGGAGAGACTAAAACTCTCCAGATACCAGTTTCCTCGGCTGTCAAATGATGACAATAATATTCCCCACCTCTCAGGAAAGTATAAGGAGTTAGTTTAAAGCCCTTAGCTCAGAGTCTGATGCAGAGGAAGTGCTCAGTGAGCATAAGAGTTGGGGTATCCCCCTCCCTCTGCAGCCAATGACCTCCGCTTGCCCATTTTCAACCCTCTTTACTCCCCATTCACACACAAAACTAGGAACGTTCATAAGAGTGTCCATTCAGTACTGTATCTGCCATTTGTTGCTGTCTAACAAAACATCCCAAACCCGAGTGGCCAAAAACAACCACAGTCATTTATTTTGCTCACAAATCTGCAATTTGGAGAGGGCTTGGCAGACATGATTATTCTCTGCTCTGAGCAGCATTAGGTGAGGCAGCTCAACTGGGAGCTGGAAGATCTATTTTCAAGATAGCTCCTTTACATGCCAGCTCATCAGTGCTGGTTTGAAGCCAGGAATTCAGCCAAAGCTATGAGCTGAAGACCTTGGTTTCCCACCAGAGGCTGCTGGGCCTTCCTCACAACATGGTGGCCATCCCCAAAGTGCATATCCTAAGAGAACAAGGAGGAGGAGCATAGCATTTTTGTGAACTAGCCTGTAACGTCACAGAACACAATTTCCATGATATTCCATTGCTCAAGGTGGTCACATGGCTGGAGGGAAAGTGGCATGGACTCTTGATGGGTAGTAGCAAGGCTCCAAATATGCATGTGGGATTGGAGGTACTGTTGTGGCCATCTTTGGAAAATATGATCTGCCATACTTAGCTATTATATACATCCCACGCCCACCCCAGCCTCCACCCTTCAAGGAAAACTTTCGACCTTAATTAGTTATCTCCCCCTTAATCAGATTAGAGCTAAAGAAAGCCAAGCCAGGAGCCCTGTATTAAGACACTGACCTACCTTCATATCCACCTTGAACTCATTTGGACTTTCTGTGTGAATCTGCTGACTTGGGCAGCTCTGACTGTTTTCTTCCTGTGGTCACTCACAGGAGGTGGTTCTGAGAAAGGTGGTGGGGGCAGCACCAGAGAATACCACAAACACTGTGGTCGAGTTCAACCATTCACTCACAATTGTACAAATTCCTTAGGCAATAAGCTTCTATGTGATGTAATGTGAGCCCACCCTTTCACGGACAGCTGACTGGCTTCGGTTTAATCACCTGACCTCAAGGCAGCCATCCCAAGTCCTAGTGCATGAAGATGAGCTGAACCAAACAGATTCTCTCTCACAGGAATGTGCACTAAGAAACAGGAGGAGATATCTGCTCATGGGAATGGAGGGTGAAAGTTCATCAGGCAGAGTGGGGATGGAGCCGCCTTAAAAGTCTTGTCCCAGCTGGTATTTTGGTAAGCAGAAACTGAGTTACAGATGAGGTAGGTCTGTGGAAAGGAGAGTAGAACAGTCCCAAAGTAAAGATAGAGACCATGAGTTAGCAAAGGAAAAGAGGTCATTAGAGCTATTTTAGATTCTGGTAACTTTCCATTCTAGTTCCAGGGACTTTTTGATTAAGCCCCTTTTATTCCCAGAATGGGAATGCTGAATCACACGGTAATTCTATTTAGTTTTTGAGTAACCTCCATACTGTTTTCCATAGTAGCTGTACCATTTTACACTCTTATCAATGTACAAGGGTTCCCTTCTCTCCACATTCTCATCAACACGTGGTATCTTTTGTCTTTTTGACAGCAGCCATCCTGACGGGTGTGAGGTGATAGGTCATTATGGTTTTGTTTTGCATTTCCCTGGTGATTAGCAATGCTGAGAATGTTTTAATATTCTGCTTGGCCATTTATATTTCTTCTTTCAAGAAAATTTATTTAAATCCTTTGCCCATCTTTCAATCAGCGTTTTGGTTTTGGTTTTGGGTTTTTTGGTTTTGGCTTTTGGTTTTTTTATTTTGTTTTGCTATAGATAAAGAAAATGTTGTGTATACACACACACACACACACACACACACACACAATGGAGTCTTATTCAGTCTTTTTAAAGAAGGAAATCTTGCCATATGCAAGAACATGGAGAACCCAAAGGACATTATGCTAAGAAATAAGCCAGTCACAGAAGGACAAATACTGCATGATTTCACTTATATGAAGTATGAAAATAGTCAAACTAATAGAAACAAAGAGTTGAACGATGGTTGCCAGGGACTGCGGAAGAAGAAAATGAGGAGCTGCTGTTCAATGAGGATAGTTTCAGTTACGGAAGAGGAGTACGAGCTCTAGAAATCCGCTATACGATACTGTGCCTGCAGGAACGATACTGTAGTGTGCACATAACAACTTAAGAGAGTATCTCTCATGTTATGTGTTCTTACTACAATTAAGTTAAAGTCTCTTTTATTTACACTGGCTTATGTTCCCTCCCAGTTCTCCCACTGCCTTATCTCACTAAAACATGTAGAGAGTATTCACCCATTTCAGAGATGAGGAAACTGAGGCTCAGAGAGGTAGCCAACTTACCTAAGGTGACACAACCTTTGAGCAACAGAGGAGCCTGGATGAGAGCATCTGGGACGCCCCAAGTCCTTTCCTTCTGTATCTTTTTGAAAGGTCATCCTCCCTCTATGACCTGCCCCTTTCGCTAACCCTACCCTCTCTGAAACTTGCTTCTTGAAGGCTGCCAAGAAGATATTTTTGCAATAACCCTGCCCTTGAAAGATGACTTTGCCTTGGGATTCCATCTTTCTGATGGAATTCTTTTGATTCCACCCCTTCCTCGAGCTGAGTTAATTGCCAAGACTGTGGGGAAATCTCACCAGCTCCTCAGTTGAGCCAGCAGGACCCCCATCCTTAACAACACAACTTTCTGACAAAGTATGATAGATGGCCTCAGACAACACTTTCCTAGCAGGGGACTAGAAAGGAAAAATAATTAAAATCAGAATGGAAGGGGGGAAGAGATTTCTTTCCATTGATTTCTTTGCCAATGAGAAGTCTTTAAAAATCACTTTTTAGCTGTAGCCCATAGATGTGTGAGCTGTTATGCTGAGAGAGAGAGAAAAAAAAATCAAACTCTGAACCAGATCAAACTGTGATCTTTCATTCTCCTGAACAGGTGGCCATCTTGGTAAAGATTGAATTAGAAATTCAAAGAAAAGAAAGAGGGAATGTCTGGGGCAGGCTTGGCTTTGGGTAAAATTGTGAGTTGGCAAAGTCTGACTTCAGAACCACGCGGTGCCCCCATTCTCCCCGTGATCTGATCCCCACCTGAGGCAGAATCTGCTTTGAACTAGGGGAGGGGAGGAGGAACTTGGCTTTGACTCCCTTTCAGCTTCCCCTCCTGCTTTCTGTAGACCTCCTGTCACTTGTCCCACCCACTCTAAGTGTGACCTGTCCCTTCAATGTTCCCCGATGCTATTCACAGACCTGCGGTAGGGGCTGGGAGTTAAACCAATTGTTAATTAGCTCATAATGAAATCTAAACCGTAGATATCCCCTCCCCACCAATCCAAGGATATCTGAGATTTGAAAAAGGGAGCTCTTCAAAACACACTCTGATAAAGGAACAGTAGGCAGTGTGTTGACTGAGGAATACGGCGGATGCTGCGAGGTGCTGCCAAGATCCCCCTTCAGAAATGAAGGGTGTAACAGCTCAACTCCTGAAGTGCTTTTAGGAGAGCCCTTTGCAATCAGCCCCTTTCAGGGATTGCCTCAGCCGGAGAGAGCTGCCTCCTCTAAGGTCATGCTCAAGGTCATGCCGACTTTCCCAGGCAACTGGCACCCAATTACTAATTAACAGTGGGTATGCAGACATAGCCTTCTTGCTGGGACAACTTCAGAGACAAGTTGGGAAGATCACTCCCTCTTCAGAACTCTCCCTAGGGTTGGCTGAGGTTTCTGCTGAGAGGCAACTACAACTCAATTTTCTCCTCTTTTCAATCCCTCTTCCTTCTCTTCCCCCCCATAGGTATTGATCCCAAAAGCTCTCCTGAACAACTCCCCTGCATGCCAGTCCCCATCTCGAAATCCGCTTCCCCAAGGAATCTGACTGATGACAGTGCAGTAGGAGAAGGCCCTTCCTGGCAGAGCCCACATGTTACGTAACTCTGGGGCTCCACGCTTCCAATCCCGCTGTTTAGAAATGGTGTTCCCTAAGAGTATAGCAATCCTGAAGTTCTGCCTCTGTTGGTGCCTCAAATCACGCCATCCAATCACAAGCATGAATTCACGTGCACCCAGCTAGCCACTCGACGAACCTCTATGATTGGCTCTTGCAGGTTCCTGAGTCTTTCACTGTGGCCTGTTTCTGCCACTCAGGGCTTTGCAATGTGCTTTCTCTGCACCACTCCCTGACCTGCCAACCTGTTTTCCCACATCCTGAGGCTTCTCCCACATCTAACCTTCCTCAAAATGTGCACGTTCCATGTTTGCCACTATGTGGCACTGGGCAAGTATTGATCCTTCTGAGCCTCCACTTCCTCACTTTTGATGCGGCACAGACTGCCGACTGGCCCCCAGTCAATACCCATCACTCCCGCCTTCCCTTCCCAGAGCATATGGCCACCCATCTAGATACTTCCCAGCCTGCCTTGCTGCTAATGACATGTGACCACATTCTGATCAATGAAATGTAAGTAGGAGAAACTGCATGGTATGTGGAAGTTCCATATTGCGCCCCTAAAAGCAAGCTGTTTTCCCTCCACATTCCTCTTCTCTTTTCTGCTGGCTAAGAAGTTGCAAGTGAGCAGCTGCGTTGAATTCAATAATGGAAGCCAGCTTCAAACCACCAACCTCCACCAGTACACGAGGGAGAAATAAGCTTCTATCTTGTTTAAGCCACTCTATTATGGGGGCCTCTTGGGTACAGCATTTTAGCACGAACATAATAAATACATGTGAAACAAAGATAATGACCCTTACCTCACAGACTTCTGAACATCTAGCCACCCTCAATGACCTTTCCTCATCCTGTTTCTGTTGAATCTCATCTCTAGAACGAGGGATTTCAAAAGACTGATCTCCGAGTGCCTGGGTGGCGCAGTTGGTTAAGCGTCCAACTCTTGGTTTCAGCTCAGGTCATGATCATCTCGGTGTCTTGAAATCGAGCCCTGCTCTGGGTACAGAGTCGGCTTGGGACTCTCTCCTCCTCTCCCTCTGCCCCTCCCCACTGTCTCTCTCTCTCTCTTGAATAAATAAATGAATCTTTAAAATACTGATCTCAAGAAATACAGAACAACACAAGCAAAGATCCTGAGTTCAGGGCCCAGATAAGCCAGAGTTCACCCTACATAAACTAATACAGGGCCAAGTCCCTTATCCTCTCTGCTTTGTTTCTTTCGCTGTAAAATTAGGATAAGAATTGTAGTTGCCTTACTTGGTTGTTGTGAAAGTCAAATGAGAAAGTAACATGCTTATGTAAATGTATGCTATATCGTAGATGCAAAAATAGACTCTCAACCAAGGACAGCTATTATTACCTGAGAGGCCACTTTGCCCAAGGAATATGAGCATGTGCTCTGCAACCAGGCAGTCTGGATCTGAATCCAAGCTCCCCCACTTGCAATATTTATAAACTTAGATGGGTTACTAAATCTCTCTGGGTCTTAATTTCCACCTCTGTGAACTAGGGATTCTAATAGTATCTACCTCATAGGCTCATCACAAGGATGAAATGAATTGATAATTTTAAAGTCCAAGTAGAGGGGCACCTGGATGGCTCAGTCCATTAAGAGACTGCCTTCGGCTCAGGTCATGATCCAGGGTCCTGGGATTGAGCCCCGCGGTGGGTTCCCTGCTCAGTGGGGAGTCTGCTTCTCCCTCTGCCTCTGCCCCTCCCTCTCCCTCATCAATAATAGCTCTGCTCATGCGCACGCTCTCTCTCTCTCTCTCAAATAAATAAAGTCTTATACAAATAAAGCCTAGCAGAGTGCCTAGCAGGTGGTAAGTGTTCAAAAATTCTACCTATTGATTATCATCATCAAAGACTTCTTCCAGGGCTGATATATTAGGACTCTCCTCACAAAACTGAAAAGCAACGAAAGTCTTCACCAAGGGATACTACTGCACACTCGAATGCTCTATGAAAATGAGATATGCCCTTGCTGACCTGCTGTTAACTGAAATTCTCATTATCAGAACCACATCTTCAAATTGTGGTGTGTTTTTATAAAACTCCTAGCCCCAAACCAAAATATATTAACAGAAAATGAGACTACTTGGCCTGTTTTATAATTCAGCAGAAATACACTAGTCATTTATCCATTTAAACATTTTCTAAGAAGCTATAAGCACAGTTCAAGACTCTTAAAGGTATAAAAACATAATAGAAATCAGTTTCCCCAGACTACTAGCTCTGATTGTAAAGAAAAAGGACAATGGAAGACACCGCTCATTGCCTCAGCAATATCTATTCCCCTCTTTCTTGATAACAAAACCAAATTTCATTTGGAAAAATAAAGTGCCAACTCCAGACCACGGGCTGTCATTGATCTAAGTTGATCTTGACAATCCTGTTCCTTCTTCCTACCTCTCTTGCAGCTAAGGACGGTTATGTGACCCAGGTACAGGGAACAAAGGTATGCAAAATCTGCCAAGGGAGCAGTCTCAAGAAAGCATCTACTTTCCCATTTAGAGGAGACAGAAGCAGCTGGTGTGGTGCCTTTGCCTTTTCCCCTGCCCACCTTCTTCCCGTCTTGAACAAATATGTAATGTCTGAAACTAAAGCAGCTACCACATGATCTTAAGACAACTAACATAAAGGAAAGGCTGAAGAAAAAACAGGTACACTGGTCCTGACATTCCCAAGCCACTCACTGGACCAACACCAGTAACCACTGACTTCCTGACCCCTTGTTAGAAGCTACTACAGATGAGTTTTACTTGCAGCTAAATATATTCCTAACTATACAGGTCCTTCCACAGAATACGGAGCTGTAGTGGGCAAGTCCAGATAGCAGTTTCCAAGACATGGAGCTATGTTCTTGTATCCAAGTTGTGGGGATGATATGAAGGATGTGAAGAGGGTGCTAAAACTACACCATTCCTACTTCATTATTTTACCTGTGACTACCATCTAATTCAACCCGGTCTCTGGTGAATTTCCTAAGCACAGACACAAGCAGCTTATTGATAATCCTAAGAAGGCACAATTCTCCTAACAGCATACAGAATGTGTGGTCCTTGTCCTCAAATAATAGCTCTGCTCAATTTGGGCAGCCACCCTCCCCAGCCCACAGCACTTTTCCTTTCCTATCATTTCTTTTCTAGCACATAGCAATTCTGTCCCACAGGCTTCCGGTGCCTTTTCAACTCTGCAATCACCCAGCAGTTGGTAAGACCTATTAATATTTCAGTTCATTTTTCAATTGCAGGGCCATGATACTCATTGAACACAGACCATCTATTCATCTACCACAAAACACACCCAAGTGTCTCAAAATGCCCTTCTGGTTACAAATGAGATAGTTACAAAATACCCTTCAGGACCTCAGAGAGCACCCTTCCAGCCACCTTCAAGTCAACGTGAGGTCAATTTCTCCAGGATCCCTTCCACGATCCAAGGCATAACACTGCCTCTTCTTGGCACTATTAACCAGGAAAAACAAAAACAAAACAAAACACAGGGTGGAGTTAAGACAGCCATTTCTTTAACCTGAAATACGGCCATCCTCCTCACAATGACCTTCACGATGGGTTAAGAATAATGCAGCTAAAATATATGGAGTACGTACTGTGTTTCAGGCATGAGGGTATTTAAATGCTTTAAACACATTATTTAATTTTACTATTTCATGGAGGTCCTTACAGCTAAAGTGAACACATATTCTGGTTTACATGGGACTGTCCTGATTCACACTTCCCATTCTGGACTTATTATTAATAGCACCCATTTCACCCTCAAAAGAATGCTATTTTACAGTTATAAAATACATAAGTCACGGTGATATCATGTACAGCTTGGGGAATACAGTCAATAATATTGTATTAACTTCGTATGGTGACAGATGGTAACTAGACTTACGGTGATCAGTTTGCAAT
Organism: Ursus arctos; assembly: GCF_023065955.2. Lineage (NCBI taxonomy): Eukaryota > Metazoa > Chordata > Mammalia > Carnivora > Ursidae > Ursus > Ursus arctos. Next base: position 16,981,883 of record NW_026623030.1, read on the forward strand.
CTACAGCCAATGTCAAATCACTATGTTGTACACAGGAAACTGACAGAGTATTGTATGTCAATTATACCTCAATAAAAATGCTTTTTTAGATGGTAGATTATACGGTCATCTTAGGTATGGTCAGACCACCTGGGTTAAATTCTAGTACTTCCATTAAGAGCTTTGTACTATTTGCCTCGGTTTCATCACATAAAATGAGATTCATAATGGAAGTATTTCTCACTATCTAAATTATTTTAATTCAACAAGAACATACAACATAGTAAAATATATCAGTAGGAGTTCATACGATTGTGTGCAGGGGATGGGGGGACATGTGCATTTAAGGTACATATAAGCTTAGCGGACTAACAACATTTAGCAAGTGTTCCATAATGTGGTAGATTTTTATTCCTGTTTCTCCATCTGTAAAATGGCAACAACATCTTATGTTTCTGGCACCTACCTGGGGTTCAGTGAATGGTTAGGATTATTATCTTAACCTTGGGAAATAGCTCCCTCTGAGATGGAAGGCATAAAGTGGTCTAGAGATACACAGTATCAAGGGTTTGCTTAACAGCCTCTTCCATCCTGTCCTCTTCCATTGGAAGGAAACATCAATTCTGGAACATGACATCTGTCCCATGTGAGCAATGCAGAGCCAGAAGAACGTGAGATGACTCAAGGCCCACCTGCCACAGGTTGATGGATGGCAAACCAGTGAACTGCTGAGACTGGCTCAAACACCCATCTGCCGAGTGCCAGGAAAGAAGCTGGGGCTTCTACTGTAGCCATTGATGTCTGTCCGGGCATCTGATATCTTAGCTAAATTTAGACTGGCAATCAATAGAGACCTCTCCCAAGGCCTCATTTTCACAGATTCTTACCTCGCCAGCGTGTCATTTTGCAGCGGTGAAACCTACATTCAGGGCTGTTGACCCTGCTCGTAAGCAATTGTCTGAAGTTACCCAGTTCTACCTCCACTGTCCTCCATGTCTTAATCACTTGCAGCAAGGAAAACCATTTTATTGATGGCCACTTTCCTCAAAGTGGGGTTACAGATATCGAATCATGCAATCATGGAAAATCTACACAGAGCCAGATTGCCTTAAAAGTCTGGCGCAGTGGGCACCTGGGCGGCTCAGTGGGTTAAGCGTCTGCCTTTGGCTCAGGTCATGATTCCAGCTGGAATTAAGTCCTGAGCTGGGCTCCCTGCTCAGCGGGGAGCCTGTTTCTCCCTCTTCCTTTATCCCTCCCCCTGCTCATGCTCTCTCTCTCAAATAAATAAACAAAATCTTAAAAAAAAAAAAAGCTATAAAAGCCTGATGCACTCAATTTACAGATCAAGAAACTGAGATTCAATATGAGCAGAGACTTGCCCAATATAATATGCAAATTATTTTAGCATTAGAATGCGTTGGGGGCAGGACGCTGGAATCAGACTACCTGGCTTCAGATTCTACCTCCACTTTATCTCTCCGTGCCTCAGTTTTCTCAGCTATAAAATGGGACTAATCATGGCACCTACCTCCTTTATTGTGGTGAGGATTAAATGAGACAGTACACATAAATCCCTTAGCAGAGTTTCCTAGGGCTTAGAATTCGCATTAGGTAATGTTGCTTTTTATTATTTTTAATATTGATGGAGCTGATTCCGCATCTCTCAGTAAAAACAACAACAACAAAAAACCGAACTTGTTAGAATCTGGGTGCATCCTCATAAAAAGGGACTTTTTTAGGTCTTAGATTTTTCAATGTTTTTCCTTTATAACATGTAATGCTCTCAAGGTTAATAAACTTGACCAGTATTTCCCTTTTTTAAGACTTATTTATTTTAGAGAGAGAGAGCACAAGCAGGGGGAGGAGCAGAGGGAGAGACAGAGAGAAGCAGACTCCCCACTGAGCATGAAGCCAGACGGAGGCTCCATCCCAGGACCCCGAAATCATGACCTGAGCCAAAACCAAGAGTGGGATGCTCACCCAACTGAGCTACCCAGGCGCCCCTTGACCAGTATTTCTTAAACTGTATTCCTCAAAAGAGTAGTTTTCTTCAAAGCTAGGAATTCTTTGAAATCCCTAGTTTGGTGGTCATACAAGTTTAAGAAATACTGGACCTTCAGTTTCCTCCTCCCCTGGAGATTCATTATGCACATGAACATATTAAAGATCTACAGAGTCCTGCAGGAAAGAAGTTCAAATGACGTTATTTAAGCTGTTATTTCCCAAATACATTTGACCATAATATCCTTTCGACTATCCCCACTGACACTGGTTATCACACAAATTCCTCAGGAATCAAGAAATTCTGAACTAGATCAAAGCTTCTTAAAGTCTCCCACTCAAAATCAGAAGCCAAGCCATATCACCTAACATTCTGTAGCTTCCTAACCTGAAAAAAAACTTTCTAGCTAATAACCTATACTTGACACTGTCTCCTGAGCCCAAGACTCCCATAGGTCACTGAGTCTTGACAATCATGTTTGTAGAACTTTGCCACCCCACCCCTGAGCCACAGCTGATTGGACCAGAGGTGGACACCTGACTGAGGATGAACCAATCAGATCCTCTCCAGAGAGAGACTCGTGTGGGGAGGTGTCCCAGCCCTTAAGTTAAAGACCCCAAACTCCTACTGCTGGAGACCCAACAGCTGTTCTACTTACAGCTTCTTTCCCAACTCTCCCCAGATAGTGGTAAAGATGGTGACCAGCACCTCCAGCCTGCATTCTATTCCTTGCTTCTCACAGTTAATTGAGTCTTGTTGGCCCTGATTGGCCCCACTTAGGTCACTGACTCATCTTGAACCAAGCACAAGGGATGTGGGCTTCTGATTGGCTGGGCCTGAATCACATGACCACTTCTGGCACTAAGATTGACAAAAACCCATCTGAATCTCACAGGACTGAGAATATAGAAATAGTTTCCATCAGGTTCTGCGACCAGAAGATGGGGGGAGAGGGGGGATGATGGTGAGCAGACAAAAATAAAGATGTCCACCATACCCAGGGCCACATTATGACTTTCATGGGTTTTAGGCACTTTTGTCTTTAAGAATCCCTTCCCCCAAAAAAATATATAGATTTAAAATCATATTTTATGACTGTGTTGGTATAAAGACAAATGTAACCCTGGCTGGATAATATTCATGCCTTTCTTCTGACTTTAAATGAAATTAAAACATTTTTGTGGGCCCTAGGTACTGTACCTACTGTGTCAATGGATAAATCAGCCCTGACAACACCTGCTCTCAGAAACACTTTTCAGCAGAAACCTGTGCCCACGAATGCACAAGTATTCTTCCTGTGTCTGCCTTCCACACCATCCTCCAAGCTCAACCCCAGAGCTCATGAGGAGAGGCAGCCAATTTTCCTGAAGAAACAACCTGGAGAAAAGGGGAGCCAAGGAAATTATGGGCTTCTTAATCAGTATAATCTTCCTGCTAAAAGGTTTATCTGCTACAGTGCCTTAATCTGCTTCCAAAGTTCACATTCATTAACTGCCCAGTCTCAGAAAGGTGTTGATAGCCCCCTTCACAAATCTCTCACTTGCCATAACCGGCATTATATTCATGGCTATTATTTTTAGGATTACATGAAGTCAGTGACCTTTTACTTTCTTCCCCCGTAGTCTAAAGAGAGATGAACCAAGGGGATATTTTCATGGAGAGGAAACCAAAGAATGGAACAAGGTGGAAAGAGACCTAAGTGTTTTGGAATCAGAAGTCCTGAAAGGGACTTCCTGAAGTTAGCTGGAATCTCTCTCTTGTCCCTAATTAATTTACCCTCAAGTATTCTGAATAGCCTGGTGTGGAGCACGCATTCCCATCTGTCATCCATTTGCTTACTTTACTGCTCACGGGTTTTGCCATATTTGTGTATCAACTGTAATATTATTAAGCTTTTGTTTAAACCAACTCACTTTTCCCCACACAACTTCATTCTAAACAATACCGTCCAGGAGATCAAAAGTTTGATGAACCAGTTATATTTTTCCTGATACATTTAATTAAATGTTGACTATTCAAAAAAAATATTTGTAGATGTACCTCCTAAAACCTTCATGAGCACCCCCAATGACAGGTATACTCCTGGTAGGATACCTGCCCCTAATTAGCTGTGTGCCTTTAACAAGTCACTTACCTGGGTACCTGGGGGGCTCAGTCAGTTAAGCGTCTGCCTTCCACTCAGGTCCTGATCTCAGGGTCCCGAGATTGAGCTCCATGTTGGGCTCTCGGCTCAGCGGGGAGTCTACTTCTCCCTTTCTCTCTGCTTGTGCTCTCGCTCGCTCACTCTCTCAAATAAATAAATGAAATCTCTGAAAAACAACAACAACAACAACAACAAGTCACTTACCCTCTCTGATCTTCAGTTTCTGGGTCCAGCTGACCTCTAGAGATCTATGATTCTGCAGTTCCAGAGAGGGGTTTAGGCAGTTGAATTTTGCGTAATTGTGTTCCACTCCACCCCCCACCCCCAACTTTATTAGCTTTTAATTTTTTGATATTAATTTTCAAGTGAGGAAAAGCCTATATAAGTTTTGAAAATAAAACATATCTTATTTATAAAAAATAAAATATATTCCCAATCCATTTGATTTTTTTTCTTCAGATTTCTGTCCATCAAGTGCTTTTAAAACTGCAGAGGTTTTGTACATGCTGTTCTCTCTGGAAACAACGTTCTTCCTGCAAGAGTTCACATCTACTCATGCTTCATATCTCAGCTCAAATGCTCCTTGCTCAGGGAAGCCTTTCCAACCTATTACCACCATTTCCACTATAAGTCACATCCTCCTATTAAATGCTTCCATATTATTCTGTTTCTCCAGATGTAATTTTACCTGGCACAAGGTAGGCACCCGGTTTATTGAATGAACATTTCCGGGAGGGGGTGGTTTTGAAATTTCATAGAAAACAACATTTCTTTTGGTAACTTGCTCAGCCTTTTTAGTCCCAAAATCATCCCTAATGTCTAGCCTAAATTCCTCCTCACTTGGCAGAGAAAACATTTTACAAATAGAGTTATACCTGAGTGCTGTACTTTGAGGGCCAAGGAGAAATTACAAGCTGCTTTTCTGATGGAGCCCTGGGAATTTCCTCCCACTCCCCATCCAAGGCAAAATCCAAATGTTCTTGATGCGTGTTAATTGCGAATGGAGCCTACTGTTACCTGGTTCAACACAATTATCTACAAAGCTGGTCAAAAAGGCTCAGATGGTGGTGGTTTAAGAACAAAGAGGAAGGGAGAACATTATTTGAGTAGCAAGTAGGCAAGCAAAATCCATCATGGTTAATTATTTGCTCTTAATTGTCAGGAAATGAAGGATGGATGGAAGAGGGTTTAAATGGAATAATACTAAAAGTGTTCTTCTACCCAAATGCTGTAGCCAAATTTGCAAGTGAGACTTTTCATAATCCACGGGTTGTTAATTATCTAAACACGGGTCCCTTGGAGCTGCCTGAGTGAAGATTAATTAGTTTTTGAAATAATAGCTAAATTGATGCGGGGAAGGAGTTCAAACTCCAAAATAATGGCTGAAAATTAGCCATCCTATTTCTTCATTTCTCTTTGCTGGGTTCCTAGAGGACATTTATCTCTGTTGCTTTTGCAGAGAGGGCTCATTAATCAAACAGGCAGATGGGCCTTCCCAAATTTGTGACGTGGAATGAAAAAGTAGGCCCACAAAGTGCACAGGAAAAGAAAAGCTGATGATTTTCTGCACATACTTCCTTCCAAACTCAGTCATGGCCAGACACTTCCTTGTCAATATGAGCAAGACAAGGAATAAACTCCAAAACTCGATTCTTTTCTCCTGGACTGGAAAATGGGTCTGTGGGCAGAAGGAGGTATTCGTGGGCCCAAATGTCCAGTCCAAAGACTAGACTTCTGATTCAGAGAAGGACTTAGTTTCACATACAGAGTCTTTTTTTTTTTTAACTATAGAAGTAAAATTAAGGTTTTTTTTTTTTTTCTGTTTACTTACCACATTATACAAAAAAAAAAAAAAGGGCAGGTTTTCACTAAATTTGGAAAATATGTTTGGGGTCGATTAACTAAAAAAAATAGAGATTAGGGGCACCTGGGTGGCTCATTGGGTTAAGCATCTGACTTTAGCTCAGGTCAGGATCTCAGAGTCCTAGGATCGAGTCCTGCATTGGGCTCCTGGCTCAGCGGGGAGCCTGCTTCTCCCTCTCTCTCTGCCTCTCTGCCCACTTGTGCTCTCTCTTACTCTGTCTCTCAAATAAATAAAATCTTTAAAATAAATATGTATATTTATATAATATATAATATATATATTTATATAAAATATATATAAAATCTTTAAAATAAATATATAAAATCTTTAAAATAAAATATATATAAAATCTTTAAAATAAATATGTATATTTATATAATATATATTATATATTTATATAATATCTATTTATATATTATATATATTTATATATAAATAAATAGTAGAATAGCACAGTTGGTTGAGCATCTAACTCTTGATTTTGGCTCAGGTCCTGATCTCAGGGTAGTGAGGTCGAGCCCCATGCTGGGCTCTGCACTCAAAATGGAGTCTGCTTAAGTTTCTCTCTCTCCCTCTCTCTCTGCCCCTCTCCCTGCACTCTATCTCTCTTTCTCTAAAATAAATAAATAAATCTTTTCTAAAAAATTGAGTTTATGTGAGGTTGATGAATTCCACTTTACAGATAGGCAGTTGTCTGAGTTTGAGTTTCTCCAAAATCAGGTACTGGACTTGCATGCAGGTAGTTTATTTGGAAGATGACCCCAGGAAGCACAAGTGAGGAACTGGGAAACGTGAGCCAGAGAAGGGTAAGAGCCAACAAAGCACGCTGATGAGCTGAATACCACCATGGGCAATAAGGACTCAGTCTGTTAGAAGTCTTATTATGAGAGGCGCCTGGGTGGCTCAGTCGATTAAGCATCTGACTTTAGCTCAGGTTGTGATCTCAAGGTCTTGGGATTGAGTCCTACATCGGGCTCCCCACTTAGCAGGGAGTCTGCTTGTCCCTCTCCTCTGCCCTTCGCCCTGCTCATGCTCCCTCTCTCTCTCTCGAATAAGTAAATAAAATCTTTAAAAGAAAAAAAAGTCTTATGAGAAATCATGTGAAACACACTTGTAAATGGTCCTTCTGGAGGATGAGGAGGCTGGACCATTTATTTGATGATATTTATGCTGCAGTAGTTGAGGGTTTTGCCTTGGGTATTAAGATCTGACACTGTTCTCCCTGGTACCAGAGGAAGCCCTCGGGCAGAAAAGGGAGATACAGGTGGAAACTGTCCCCAGCTGCAGATGAGTCCAGATGGACTGAGGGGGCTACTGGGGGGTGGCATCAACAGTCGCAGCAGTAGCCTCGCCCCAGAGTAGGCAACACTGGGGTACAAGAAGCTGGTGACTATCCAGAACAAAGCTGTGGACAGAGAAAACACACAGAGGTTTCAAAGATGAGCCTCTAAATGGAAGTTATAAGGGTAGACACTACAAAATAAAGCATGATAGCTTCCCACAGGGGCAACTCTACAAACTTTAGTGTACTTTAGAGAGGATGCAGAAAGATTTATTTATGTACGAATGGTTTTAGAGATTCCAACAACCAAGTCTAGGGGGAAACAGTTGTTACAGAGTTTGTGTCAATATCCAAACAAATATCCCCTATCCTGAATCATTTTCTTCCAAAGCCCCTGGGTTTTCCTGTCTTTTCCCTTCTGCCCTGGAACTCAGACCGAGCCAACTTTGTTTACCCAGCTTATTAGCAAGATCTCGTATGGTCTTGGGTTTGGTTCTCCCAGAAAAAGCCAGAAAGGCAATGATTCAAGGAGTCTGAGAGGTGATCCCAGGAAAGTAGGTGTCGCTGGTTGAGTTCCCCAGAAAGTGGACTCTGAGATGGAGTTAGCATGGAAGATGTTTATTAAGGAATGCCCTTGGAATCAACACCTACAAAAGAAGGGGAAGGAATCAGAGATGGGAAGCAGGAGGAGGTGAGCCAGCATGCAGGCCCAGCAACACCTGAGCCAACCCTACAAAGAGCTCTGAAGCTCGAACGACCCTTATGAGTAGCCCAAAACTTAGCTAGGATGGCTAAGCCTTTATAACGGCACACAAAGCAGTCATTGGGTGTGGGCTTCCCCAGAACCAGGTGCATCCTTGGGCAAGGCAGCTGTCTGCAGCCAGATGATCCCTAAAGGGACTGACAGTTGAAGGTCATCTGCCAACAGCACTCCTGGAAACTGGGGCAACAAGTCTTTCAATCAAGGGACACATCTGCATGTTGTACCAGTGTCCAATACAGTGGGGCAGGGGCGGGAGTGAGCGAGACAATGAAAGGAAATAAGTCAATAAACAGTATGTTATTGAAGAGGTTACCACGGTGGGCAATCAGATTATCCCACCTAGGACAGCAAGGGCGCTGGGGGTATTTCTCTACCAAGTCACATCAGTCACTGGTTGAGAGCTAATCCCATGGAGCATTAACGTCCTGGACACAGGCTCACGGGGCTCCAGTTACCAGAGAAAGTCATCAGGCAGAGTCACTGTGCAGCCCTTTGGGAGCCTTGGGCCGAGTATGGATAAAATGGTGTCATCGGCATATGGGTAGGCACCAAGAGTATCTGCTAAAGCACCAAATGGTTAACCAAAAACAATCCTAAAAGGGTTTTTCTGCCATACAAGACAGCTCTAACCCTCTTCTCAACTGCCCAATTATCGCAGAATCATCCTTTTGCCAAACTGCAATTAGAGTGATCTCCCTAAAGTAGGAAATTAAACATGTCACTGTCTTCTGCTTGAAAGCCCATCCTGCTTCCATCTCTAAGAAAAAGTCCAAATTTCTCACTCTGGCCTAAAAGGCCCACCTCTAAAGCATGACCTTGCCTTACTTTACCTTCTACGACCTACCCAGTTAGACTACACTCATTTACGTCCCTCTGATTCATCATGTTCTCTTCCTTTCACGCCTTTGCATGTGGTGTGTCCCTTGCTTGTAATATTCTTCACTTTTGCCCACTCCTATAGCTCCATCAGGTCTCAGTCTTGTGGTGCTTCTCCCAGGAAGCCTTCGTTCTACCACGGAGTGGGTACAATCCCCTCCTTACAATCTCCTCCTTACAACCACAGCATGCTGAACTTCTCCATTGGTAGTATTTATATACTGCATTTTGGTTGACATATCTGTCTCCCTCACTAGACAGAGCTTTGCAAGGGCAGAGACCATGACTTGTTCACCAATATGTTGTCAGTGCCCAGCACAAATGTTTGACACAAGGTAGTTACTCAATAAATTGTGGGGGAATAAATGTGGAGCCAAATTTGCCCCAAACCCACAATGCATGATGCCCTATATCCTTCCCAATTTGGTCCAGTTCCAACAATCACTTTTTTGTTTGTTTGTTTTGAGAGAGAGAGAACATGTGAGAAGGGGGAGGGGCAGAGGAAGGGGAGAGAGAGAGAATCTTAAGCAGGCTCTACATTCAGCATGGAGCATGACATGGGGATCAAGCTCACAACCCTGAGATCAGGACCTGAGCCAAAATCAAGAGTTGGACACTTAACCAACTGAGTCACCCAGGTGCCCCCCAATAATCACTTTGAAGCAATACAGACAACCTCTTCACCAAGGAAGTCTTTGCTGTCTGATCTACCCTTCTGCCTATTGTATCATTACTCTTCATGCCTGGGTATTACGAGAAAACTGACATTTGGCCTCGGAAGCGGAAGGACACAATGATTCAAATAAGGAAAGGCTTTTACAACTTCCAATTACGGAAGTGAGGTGTGTGAAGGAATAGAGGTTCCTACAGAAGAGAATGGTTTGGTTAATCAAGGAGGAGAAGTGCAGATTTAATGAGGACACTGCAGTGGCTGAGGTGCAGACCTCCTCTTTTACAGCCACCCGCAGCAAGAAAAGAGCAGATGATGAGTCATTTCCAAGCCGCAAAGATCCAGTCCCCACACTAACTGACCTCCAGAAGTGACATTGGAGTTTTGGAATCTGAATGCATCTAGATGTCCAAGCAATCAATAATCCCCAAGGAAGCTAATCGAGTTAACTGGGGCCCAGCAGACATGGCCTGAAAGACATTGGACAGGGCCTAAAGGAAATCCATCTGCAGGCCAGAAATGGGATGGAAATTGAAAAATAAGGGCTTGGAATTGGTACTACAATTCTTCTGACAATAGATGCTTCTTTTTCCAGTAGATGATAAACTCCATGAGGACAGAAATTCTGTCCATCCTTTCACAGATGTATTCTGAGTCTAGTATAGCATAGCATCAGATATGTACCAAATCTTCATCAAATATTTGTTTAAAGAGTGAATGAATAAATAATGAAATGCTCTACCACTTTCTCTTAAAATCTTGCAACATCTTATTGCTGACAGTTTCTCCAGTTTTGTGACTGTCCATTCTCTGCAATGCAATTGAGCCTCTAGCCAAGGCAAAAATGTGGAGGAGCCAAAGCTCTCATCCATTGATGGTGGAAACGTAAATTCGTACAAGTACTTTGAAAAACTATTTGGCGGTGTCTACTAACATTAAATATACATACACGACAAGCTAGAAATCCCATTCCTAGGTATATGCTCAGCAGAAATACACACAGATATTCACTAAAAGACATGTATAGAAAGGTTCATTGCATCACTATTCACAATGGCCCCAAACTGGAAACTACTGAGATCCCCATCAATGCTAGAATGGATAAATATATTGGGGTATGATCATACAATGGAGTGTGATAATGAGATAATGAGTTTCTTCAGAAACTATAGGCAGCAACGTGGATGAATATGACAAATGTTGAGTGAAATAAACCAGACACAAGGATACTAGTGTATGATCCAATTTATATAAAGTTCAAAAACAAGCAAAATAATCTGTTTGGTTAGAAGACAGGGAGTAGATACTCCTGGGGATGGCAGTGACCAAAAAGAGTGATGGTGGATATTGATGAGCATTGCAATGATCCATCTCTTGATCTGGGTTCTGGTTACATGGAGATGTTCAGGTTGCAAACATTCATTGCACCACACATGCTTATGATTTGTGCTTTTTGCTATACTTAGGTTATACTTAATTTTTTATTTTAATTTTAAAATAAATTTTAAAAAATAATTCTAGCCAATGACTTGCAAATGTATGTGAGAGACATGGTTCAGAGGGCCAGGTATGAGGAAAACAAGGAAGAGGTAGGGACTGAGTGAAGAGGGAGTCACGCCCCTCTAAAGACATTTAAATTCGGAATCTGTGCTCACCCAACCAAACATGACTGGTGGCCCAATTCAGCCCATGTATAACCAATTATCAGTCTCTTCATGTCTGCCCATACTCAACCACCCACAGTCTCTAGACATACCCGACAACATGTCCCTAAGCCTTTGCCCTCACCCTGTCTTCTGGCACCTTCTCCTATGGCAATGCCTTCTACTCATCCTCCAAGATCTAGCTCAAATGTTTACCAGGTGGAAAGCCTTGCTGTCTTCTCCTCTCTCAGGCACTAATAATCACTTTCTCCTCTGTGTTGCCATAAGATTATGTCTCCCCCCACAGAGTATAAGCCCAAGAGATTTTGTTCCCAGCTTCACTGCCAGCACCTAGGACAGCACCTTGAACAAGGTAAATGCTTCATCTATATGTTGAAATACAGCTGGAGAAAATTATTTACTATAGCACTATAATTATGTTCTTTATCCAGAAGGGTGTAGTTATAAAGCCCATAAACAAGTAAGCATAGCCCATCAATCCCCCAAATTCCAAAAGACTATAAACAGTCCCTTATTGGGATTTGGGTGGTCTATTCCAATCCCTATAGACTCCAAAGAGGATAAAGATTTTGAAATTGTTTCCTTATTCTATTATAACACTCTGTCAATACCTACAAGCTATTCCAGTAGGTCCAAGGATTCCCCCCACCCAAGGAATAATATCCCATGAGGAATTACTAATTTGGAAGCCTCCTCCACTTGGACCCTCATTCTCTACTTTCCCTCCCTCCTTGACCCTTAGCTTATTCAAGCCATTGCTCAATCTTCTTATGCTTAGTTTTCAGTGCAATTTTTCAGCCATTTGGATCCTCATTTTGTTCCGCTGTTGGGTTGGAGATTGTGGCATGAAGAAGGGGCCCAGATCCTTTGGATGTACTCAGCCTGGCCTCCCTCACAGTGGATTATCAAAAAGTAATCAGATCTATCACACTGCCAAGACTAACATCCTCTACCATCTCATCCCCTAGTCATTATTATGCTCAAAGATATCTATCTCCTTGGTATATGCCACAGGAAGATGGAAGTAGAGGGAGAAAAATATGTTCCCTCCACTCCTCTGTCATAATAATCATCACACTGTATTCTGACTAGATGTATATAATCTGCTTCCTCTAGGAGACTAAGCTCCCTGAGGGCATGAACTATGTTTTATTTTTCTATACATCTAAGTGTCCTCAGGGCACTCACAGAGGGATGGAGATGGGTGCCATATGGTGATACGCTCCATTGGGTAGCAGTTGAAAGAAAAGCTGCTGCCACTGGCAAAAAAAAGGAGCATTTTAAACCAAATTCATGTTTGCCTCCAACAGATTGCATCTGTCCAAAGTTCTGTACTTAGGCTACAGAAGACAAAAGGCACCAAGTGGGAGTTTGGGCAACTGAAAGCTTGGACCACTCAGAATGATGGGTCTACATATAGCTCTCTCAGCTGGAAGCTACGGGTGCCTGCCCTGCCTTCAGTGTTGAGAATACTGCACGCAGGGTAGAGGATTTAAGATGTTATAAATACATTCTCTGGATGGTAAGAGCATCCACAGGCACCACTAGGCACCAGGACCATAAACATGGTGGAGATGGGGGGTGGGCAGAGATTCTTGTTTAATTAAAAATAACTTTTTTCTGAATATAAGCATCATCTATGTGAATTGTGGAAGATTTCAAAAATACCAGGAAGCATAATTTTTTAAATACATGTGATACAAGGACCTAGGAATAAACATCGTAACTCCTTCCAGGCTTTTATATACCAATCCTGGCACTGGTCGCAGAGAGTGCTTGGCTCTGTCTTCACGTGAACTCAATTCTGTTACACATGGTTTCTGCCAGGTGTAATTCTCTCCTCAGTGCCTCTTCCATGCCCACTGCCATGTGCACTTCCCTCCAGCACGGTGACTTTCATCTCTGGTGCGTAGTATGGATTTTTTGCAGCTCATTCTCCATTCTATGTCACATGTGCAGTGATGGCATGAACTCTGTGCCCTGCTCCTCTCCTCCCTTTGGACTATCAAAAGCCTATTTTGTAACATCCCCCCCCCCAAATGTGTTATTATCTTCCTGCTATATCCACCCTAATTCTTGTCAAGGTGAGATAGATGCCTCTGACTAATTAAAAAAGCATACACACTAGGAAAAAGAGAAAATATACACACACACCAATATTTCTGCATTTCATCAAATCCAAGATGCTAGCAATTATAAGACAGATATTTAAAAATTTTATTGAAGCATAGCATAGAGAGAGAAAAGTGTATAGACAGAAATGCATAGCTCAGTGAGTAATCACAAAGCAAACACCTGTGTGACCGCTAGCTGGGTCAAGAAATAGAATGATGCCAGCCTTTCAGAAGCCCCCCCCCCATTGTTATGTTCCCTCTATCCTCTCAAAGGTAACAACTGCCTTGACTTATAACCCTATATCTTGGTTTTGCCTGGCTCTTTTGAACTTTATGTAAGTAGTGTCATACATTATATATTCTTTTGTTTATGACTTCTATCATTCAACAATGTACTTGTGAGACTCATCCTTGACTCACACTATTTTATGTGGTCCTAAGAAAGAAAAAACACCAGCAATTAAACTAGGGCACAAAGCTTTCTTATCACTTATAATTTTTATTTCATACCTACTTAAAGAGCTATTTTAGATTTATTTATTCAGACTTTTATTACATATTATTCTTATGCACTCATAAAAAAGGGAAAACATAAACAAAAGAAATTGGTAGGGCGTTCCTAAGACTCCTATGTTCAGAATCCAATTCTTCTGGGGGTGCCTGGGTGGCTCAGTCAGTTAAGTGTCCAACTCTTGGTTTCAGCTCAGGTCATGATCTCGGGCTCCTGGGATCAAGCCCAGCATCCAGCACCATGTCAGGCTCCACACTCAGTGGGAAATCTGCCTAAGGATTCTCTCCCTCTCCCTCTGCCCCTCCCTTTGTGCTCTCTCTCTCTCTTTCTCTCTCTCTCAAATAAATACATAAATCTTAAAAAAAAAAAAAAAAAGAATCCAGTTCTTCTGAGTCACTTTTGACTCACAAAGATGCCCATTTCTTTTTTCACACAATGACATTCGTCATACCACTGCATTGGCGATATGGTTTTTCTTTGGGGTGTCCCACTATTGTCTCCAGAGTTTTCCTCCAAGCTGATGACCCCGGCCTGCAAATTTGGATGCTGAAAGTTTCTTACCAGGAGTAGCAGTAGGTTTTTAGACAACAACCAGAATTTATAGTCCTTCCTTCAATGGTCCTTAATGGTTGGGTGACTAAAGCATTCTGGAGCCAAGTGATCCATTCCGGCCACGAGGAATAAGAACCAAGTGGGCAAATACTCAAGACAATGACAACCACATAAAAAATGTCTGTCCGACTGGCAGTGATTGTAAGATGCCAATGATTCCCAGATGCACCCCAATTTCTAAGATGACACAATGTTATTTAATGTCTTTTTCAGAAACAATGAAATGCAACAATATTTTAGTGTATTTATCTTGTTTTTGTATACAGTAAAAATTGGTCATGTGGTAGGACTATACTTCCCTAAGATAGGGAGGGAAAAAGCACACAACCAGAGAGGAACAATTCAGAATATCGAGAAAATCTTTTGGCAAAAAAAAAAAAAAAAAAAAAAATTAAGCAACTTATTCTAGTTTAGTGTAAGATGAAGTATAAGGCAGATTTGGCTGAATTTATTTAATTTTCACTAAAGACATTCTTTGATGCTATGTTTTATTTCTCTAATGATTTCATAGTAGCTGGGTTCACCATCCCACAGAACAAACACCGATCTATCCACCCAACTTCCCAAACCAGAAACTTAAGAGATATCTCCCTTGCTCATGACCCCCACATCCACTCTGTGTCTAAGCAGCATCCCTCCACTCATTTGAAAATCTCTCTAATCTGCCTACCCCCCTTCCCTTCATCACAAATATTCCAGTTCAAACCACCATGACTGCTCACTTTGATGACTACAAATGTAGAGATATATTTGTAAGGTCTATCCCAGTCTCTTCTAGGCCCGCTACCATCCACTTTCCACCTAGCAAAGAAAGGATCCTTCTCAAATGTAAGTCTAGTCATACCACCCCATGGCTCTAACAAATATGTCTAAACTCCTTACCACGGCTCTTAAGTTCCTGCATTTTCTGGCTGGGAAATACCATATATGGCCATCCTGAAGGACTTTAGGGCCCATGATTCTCTAGACTCTGATAGGGCTGTGCCCTGTACAACCTGTCTGACTGTACACAGCAGCCCTCAACTTCTCAACCTTCACAGCCTCATCTGTGCCACTTTCACTTTGCTCCCCACATTGGACCCACATGGACCTTCTCTTAGCCCCCAAACACACCAAACTCCTTCCCAACTTTGTCTATGCTGTCCTCTCATTTAGGCACACTTACCCGCAATTCTGCCTTCACTTAAGTAAATAATACCTACTAATCCCCCATGTCTCAGTTTGAATGACACTTCCTCAAGAAAGCCTTCCCTGATTGTCCAGGCTTTCTATATAACCTTTCATAGACTTGGTTAAAACTGTTAACAGATACTTTTTCATGTGCTTTATGATTTAAAAATCTGTATTCTCATCTGGCATGTCAGCTGCCCAAAAGAAGGAACTATCCGTCTCCGCGCTAATATATTCCCAATGCCCAACATAATGCCAGGCACAGAGAGGGTGTTTAGTAAGTAGGGAATGAATGAATGGGTAATGGACGGACGTAGGAAGGATGGATAGATAGACAACTGAATGCATAACTGAATGGATCCCTTTAAGACAAGCAGCGGCAGCATTAATCCATCGGCTACTTGGTATCTCCCCATTCTTCTCTCCTTCCTCTTCCTAACCTGTCACCTACCTAATTTGGTCTGAGAATCAGGACCCTCGGTGAGTCCAAAATGGCTTTAACCTAGGGTAACCACATGTAATAAATGAAACACAAGATATCCAGTTACATATGAAATTCAGACAAGCAATGAAATTTTTTAGCATGTCAAAATGAACAATAACGATTTCATTTTGCCATACTTCTTCTAAAAAATAAAATAATTGTTTATCTGAAATTCAAATTTAACTGGGAACCCTGTGTTTGATCTGGCAACCATACTTCAACCTCTTCAAACCTGGACCTATTTGTCCCACCCCATCCCCTGTCTTCTGCTCACCTTTCTATCACTGGCGGCTGAGACCTCTGTGGACTACATTTCTCAGAACCCATTGCTGGCTGGATTCTGGGATTGGCCAGTGAAAGGCCCAGGTAAGAGAGTGGAGGGTAACAGTAAGAGAGAAGTCAGTCTTTCCCTCCCTTCTTCGCAGCCTCAGGCAGCATCTCTAGTAGCAGCCATGTCGCTTCTGTAAGTCTAGCTCCTGCTAGAAGGCTTTCTGTGGTTCCAGCTTGCAAAGGGTGACCCCAGCTCCTGGTCACACCATCCTATCTGTGTCCCTCGGGCCTGGGACAGAAGCAGCTTCCTGCTATTTCCAATTTCTGAGTTGCTTCACCATTTCACTTCCTTAAGCTTTTCTGTTCTTTGCTCATCTGTGCAATCTATTCCCTACATTAAGTTCTTTTGGTATTAAAACCTCAGAAGGTTTCTGTTCTCCTGATTTGAACACTGACTCATACACCCCAAATCTCTAACTTCTTGTATAGCCTGCTGACCTGATTGCTGGGCATAACTCTTCCTCCAAGACTGTGAGCCAAGTGTAACATCCACAGTACCATCCCCATTTTCAATGCTTCCCCTAGCCTACTGTTTGGGGAAATGGCTTCATCATTATTTTTATGAGTAATAATAATAGAGCTAATATTTATTGAATGGTTACTATATGCAAAGCACTAGACCCACTTGATTTCATTTACTTTCCAATGCAACTTTACGACTTGGTACTTATTATCCCCATTTGGTGGACAAGGAACTTGAGGCTCAGAGACCAAGGTGATGCATTTAGGACAAGCAAACCCAAGCATGTGTGACTCCATGCTCTTAATCGTCCCTCTCTGCCTGGAACTCCAGTCCCATCCCCCTCTCACACCTTCTGTAGGTCATACTCTTAGAGCCAGTGTCAGTTCTTGCAGGAGGTTTGGGTATCTTTAGAAGCTGGTGTGTAGGCTACCTCTGGAGGAGTCTTTTGAGTTCTTCAGCCAGCAGGCTATATCTTGAGGTTGCTTCAAATGAACCACTCTAGGTGGTGTATGTATGTGTGGGGGTGGGTGGGTGAGTGGGGGTAACAAAGAGGGAGTGACCTTGAAATATGAAATGAAGTCACTCTGTGTCAGCTGTCCTCGTGGTGAGAAGCCAGCCAGGCAGCTCCACAGGGGACCCGGAGAGACACAAAAGGCACACAGAGTCGGGTTGAAGGCGATGTTATTAATCAGGCGAGGGACTTTTGGCACCGAGGGAGTATCTGCTCAACAAAATATGAAGCATCATCCAAGTAGCAGCATGAGAAGGCCTCCTGATGTATGTTACCTGAGAAAGGCCCATTTTAGAGCAAAACTAAATAATGAAATGAAGTTGACACCCATCCCTCCAACACTCTTTCATGTTTCCGGGGGAAATTGCAGCTAATAGAGCACTGCAGGACTCTGCACTTCACAATCAGAAGCCCACAGAGGTGCCTCCATGGGGATTCAAGTCCCACAGGACAACTCAAACGCTACAGAACTCAGCCCTGTTAGCCCCCAGCTGCCAGCCTCATGCAGAGCCAGCTGTCTAACATTTACAAACCAATATCTATTTTTAACACAACACAGGTGTCAGGGAGTGGGCAGAAAGCCAGGCAGGGATGAAGTCAGCACAATCTGATTTGACCAAGTTCTCTGATCTGGGGAGTGGTAGAGTAGAAAAGGTATGGTCCAGTCGAGCTGGGAAGCAGACTATATGTCTAGCAGTTTCTTTCCAAAAACTCCGCACATGAAACACCCAATGCTTTCCCAAATCATATTCATTCATTCAGTGTTTACCAAGTATTTCTTGAGCACCTACTATGCCTTGGGCATTGTGCTGGGGGCCATCCCAGACTCACCCCATTAGGAAGGACTTTCCCCATCTTCTGCCCCATTGCAGCAATATCTTGCTTTCAGGTCCTTTGTTTCATTCTGTTCACAAAGTATTAATTGAGCAACTACTCTGTGCCAGGCACTATGGTTAAACATACGGCAGTGAACAAGAGAGACCTAGTCAGTGACATATGGTAGCAAGAGTATCATATATGAAGGCAAAAGATAGACTTTGAAAAAAAAAAAGATTGACTTTGGACAAGTTGGTTAACCCTTTAGAGCATCAGTCTCCTTGCTTTGGAGTGGGTAGGATGATCCTACCTACTTCACAAAGATATGATGAACCTCAGAAATAAGAGATGTAAAAATCACTAATTGTATCTACAAAGACCCTATTTCTAAATAAGGTCACATTATGAGGCTCTGAGTAGATAAAATTCTGGGGGGAACACTAACCCACTACAATTATACTAGGTTATCAACTAATTCATATTTTTAAAGAACTGACTCTATGTTTATGTCCCTTAATACTCACTCCATATACTCCGTGATATCAGGAAATATGCATAATTTTTTTTGGATCCCCATTTTCAAGAACATCTAAGTATCTGGTGAATGAACAAATGGACCAAGGAACAATAAGAGGAGATTGAAAACTCAAGGGCCAGGCTGGTAACATGAATGAGAGCAAGAGTGGGCCCGCTAGAGTGAACTGGAGGGCACGTGACCTACGTGAGGGCATTGTCATCCAACTCCCGCCACCTCTTGCCAGAAGCAAGCCCAGAGTTGTGTGACTTCTGATTTGTTTCAACAGAAGCAGAAACTGTGGCTTTTTATGTGGGATCTCCCAAGTTTTAAACGTTGGTCATAAATTAAACTTTTTTTTTTTAAGATTTTATTTATTTATTTGACAGAGATAGAGACAGCCAGCGAGAGAGGGAACACAAGCAGGGGGAGTGGGAGAGGAAGAAGCAGGCTCACAGCAGAAGAGCCTGATGTGGGGCTCGATCCCATCACACCGGGATCACGCCCTGAGCCGAAGGCAGACGCCCAACCGCTGTGCCACCCAGGCGCCCCATAAATTAAACTTTTAAAACAGAGCACAGAATCAACAAAATACATTGATGAGCGGGATTTGGTACAGGGACCACCAGCTTATTACTTCTACTCAAGATCCCAGGAATGACTCTGATAGAATCATTTCAGGCAGGCCAGTGATACAGACATCTTTGAGATGGCTGGTCTTGCAGGGTTTCTTCTCTGCCTACCTGTGGGGTAAGTGTTTATGGAGCCATGCAAAGATTTACAAGTAGAGGATTCATATCCTTATCAATTCATGCATTCAAGTACTTACTGAACCACCATTCTTTGTGATGCTTTGTGTTAAGCTGGGCACACAGGAGGCAAAAATCAAACATCACACCCACCCTCAAGGAGCATGGAAAGGGAGAGAGAGATCAAATTGATCATTATTCCAAATAACTATTTAATCACAACTGTGGTGAACTGAAAACAAGACAGGGGCAAATTTTTCCTCACTCAGGTGTTTTTTTGTTTTTGTTTTTGTTTTTTTTTTGGTATTTTTGTTTAGTTTATTTGAAGATGGAGCTATGTGGAAGGGGGTCACTATTTTTTGGGCACTCAATGTGGGGCCTGAGTATTCTCATTTGGACTCTGAGCCTAGGTACAACTTGGCGAGTACTTCCTGTCCTCTTCCTTTACTTTCATTTTGGGGGCTTTTCAAGGAGTATAGTCTTATTGGAATACTTTCATGCCAGTTGCTCGGGCAGCAATCCTCTAGTCCGTGGCTACTCTATGGGGAGGAATACAAGCCTGTCCTTGGCTGGAAACAGGTACTCTGGCCAGAATGGTAAAACCCTGGGGCTCCCGGGTGGCTCAGTCAGTTGGTTGGGTCCCTGCCTTCAGCTCAGGTCATGATCTCGGGGTCCTGGGATCGAGCCCCACATCAGGCTCCCTGCTCAGTGGGGAGACTGCTTCTCCCTCTCCCTATGCACCCTCCCAAGCTCATGCGCTCTCTCTCTCTCTCTCTCAAATATATAAATAAAGTCTTTAAAAAGAAAAAAAAAAGACCCAGAAACTTGATGCCCTTTCTTTGCTTCTGTCCTTATACAAAGCTGGCTCTCTGTCTTGGACATGGGATAGCCACTTAAGTCACTAGGACAGCTGCCAATCTTAAGACTCCTGTGTAAGGTTTCCTCCTCATTGGTCTAATGTGATCCCCTCCACATCTCTGGTCTAGCCACTTCTAGCTGTGAGATCTCTGCTTGGAGCCAGCCAAAACCAGTACCTGACTGAATTAAAACCCAACCCGGGACCCTTTCCTAGGGAAGTCAGCTGTAAAAGACTACACGTGTTAGAATGTCACTTAGACCATGATGGATTTCTAACTTTACTCTTCTTTGTCAATGTCCCCTACTAACAACTTAAATTACAACATTGAGTAATTTCCCCCTGTAAAACTTTTCTAGTATTTTCCATGGGTTAAAAATGGCATATTCGGCATGGCACGGTATAGGTCCAGTCACTGGCACCTATTTGTAGTCTATAATGCAGGGGTGTGGGGACGGGGGTAGCAGGGGAGCAATGCCAGCATCCCTCCTACAGAGCAAGGCAGGGTTCACAGCGATTACATTTGAGAGACGCCTTGAGTCGTTTTGACACTAGGAACTTCTGACATCCTGCAAGGGACGCCACCCAGACCTTCTCTACTTTTCTAGGAACTTTCTTGTTAATGGACCTTCTCTACTTTTCTAGGAACATGGGATCTCTTTCTCTCAGTCCCCAAGGAATCTCCCTTGGGGTGCCTTTTAACCCACTGGAAACAAATTGGATCTTAAGATTTAAGAAAAGACTGATCTTCTGTAACACTGAATGGCCTCAGTACTCCTTAGGAGTCGAGGAAAAATGTCCCAATAATGGGATGTTAAGCTTCAATATGATCTATCAGTTAGATCTCTTCTGCAGGGCAAATGGATGGAGGTACCCTATGGTTAGGTCTTCATGGCCCTAAATCAGGAGCCCGACCTAAGAGCCTCTTGCAGAATGTGTTTGGCCACTAACCAGGCTAGTAAACCCCCTCCTGATATATTGGATGATAATTGTCTAAACAGGCCTCCTCCTAATAAACCCAGGTTGCTGGAGGAAACACAGGCCACCCCTGACAAAGGGGGATGATGACTTTCTCTCACTGTTCCTCCTCCTAATAGACCCAAGTTACCTCATTTTTGGTGGGGACTTCTCCTTCATTCATTTCTTGTGTTAATGGTTATGATAATCAGAGCCAATTGTCTCTGGTTAGTCTACCTCAGGATGGGGACTTCAAGGAATATTCCCAAGCAGGTGCCAAAACACCTTTTGTTTCGGAGAAGTTCCCAGTCGTCTCTGGCCCAACACAGACTGCCTATTTTCATTTGTTGGTGGAAAAAAAACAGGCATCTGCTCATCTGTCCAAGCTGATGAGCTTTAGAACCGGGAGTCCTCTTTCTCTGCCCTCGGGCTTTTATCCACTTCCAGCCTCGCTGGTGGCACCTCACACCTCTTCTGCCTTCCCCCTCTCCCCCAACCTGCTTCTGCACCATCCGGGGTGTGGCCTGCATAACTGGTTCCTATACCATCCTCAGTGCCTCCAGCACCGTTAGCTCCCGTTCCTCCTGTCCTCACTATCAAGGAGCGAAGAGTCCAATCAGGAGAAGAGAATTCTTTAAAAAGTGATCGGAGGGGCGCCTGGGTGGCTCAGTTGGTTAAGCATCCGACTCTTAATTTCATCTCCCTGGGATTGAGCCCCGTTTCAGCCTCCCTGCTCAGTGGGGAGTCTGCTTGTCTCCCTCTCCCTCCTGCTCATTCTCCCCCTTTCTCTCCCTCTCAAATAAAAATAAATCTTTTTTTAAAAGTGACTGAAAAAGTCAATAACGGCTTCCATTGAATGAGCACGTACTATGTGCCCATCACTGTGCCAGACACATTAAATGTGTTTTCTTTAGCTTTCAAAACAAGCCTGCAAGGTAAATATTATTTCCATTTTCTAAAGGAAAAACACTAAGGTTGATGGAGATTGAGCTGCCCAAGATCAAACAACTGGGTAAATGGCAGAGGCAAGACTTTATCCCACATGTGTCTCATTCTACAGCTCATGTCTTTCAACTACCAAATGTGCTCTCCCAGCACGGACTACAAGCAACCACCACCAAGTGCGAACTCCCTGTCCAGACTTCCAGCAACAACAGCAAACCACACCCAAAAGTTGTCTTAGCTCAAACATAGTAGAAGTTTATATTTTTCACTCGTGTGATATTCTAAAGCAGTTTTCCCAAATAGTAGGGTAGCTCTTGCCAAACAGTAACTGAGGAACCCAGAACTTTCTACCTCCTGGTTTCACCATCTTCAAAAATAAAATGGCCTCCAAGGTTACCAAGTGGGAAAAGAACAAGAAGGATTGTGGGTGGGAGGTATTAATGGGCCCGTAGGGGGCAGGCCACATCATGTCTGTGTACATTCCACTGGCTACACCTTGTCACATGGTGATGCCTAGAGCAAGGGAGGCTGGGAAAAGTGGTCTATCTGTGCCTAGAAAGAAAGGAAACGAATTTGGTGATCAGCCAGTACTCCTGCCACACTGCTTCCCAATAAATCCATTTATTCTGGTTGTATCTTTTGAGTACTTGCAAAAGTTCACTGAAGCTTCCCTTCCCATCTGGAGCATTCAAAGAGCTTTTATTCATGTGCCTTACAGTTTTATATTTACATTGATAGCTATTTAAAGTCTGTATAACCATTTGACACTATCATTATCGTGCATGCTTCACAGAGGCTGGAGTCTCAGGAAGAGACCTGCTTTCTTTTCCAGGGATTAGAAATGAATACAGCCCCCTATGCAATCTTGCCCAGGACTAAGAAAACGATATAAAGAATGAAAAGCTTTCAAAAGGAAGATATTACTCATGTAGTCATCCAGGGCTAGGTCTGCAAAGGAGATATGAAAATACCATAAGCCAATTTCAGGCAAATGTCATCCAAGACTCTTAAGAGGTTCCCTCTTGTCAAGTTTCCCTTTATGACACATTGAAAATTTTAGGGTACATCAATAAATCATGATTTGCCATTTCCTTCCAAAGCCCTCCCTGTTGTGAAATTCCAAGTAGCTAATCCTTAGAACAATATCTTTTAGATTATACTGGGTACGTCTGGGTTTATTTTATGTTGCCCTTTATATAAAGAAAGAACTCTTGCCCTATTCCCTACAGCGGAGGATGCATGATGAAATGGGGTGGTTTGGGTTTTTTTTTTTTTTTTTTTTTTTTTAACCCATTTGGGGAATAAATTACACATAGCCTTAAATGGCTCTCCTACAAGGGGAATTACTCAAACTGTGTTTCATGGTATACTCTTCCTATGGATGTTAATGTATGTTCTGAAAGAAAACAGGAAGAAAAGAAAGGATTCTAGAGGAAAAATAGGGTGGGACAAACTGGGTTAAAGAAAGATAAAGAGGTTTCTTTACTGCAGGACTTTCAGAACCTTTTGTATGCTAACTGTGAACTGAATATTGAAGAGAGGGCACAGGTTGACTCAGAAGATGGAAACAGCTGTTCTTTCAAATAGACATAAGATACCTCTAAATGCTTTGCATTTACCTATATATCATTCTTCTGAGTCTGAAAAACAAAGTCCTCAGCTCTGCTCAAAATATTCCTAGATGAAATATTGGATACATTCCCTGATCACCCACTGTAAGTTAAAGATCCGAAAAAAAAACCTCTTAATTCTCTTAAGTTAAGAACAGCAACTTTGGGGTCAAAAGACCTGGGTTCAAATACTTGTTCTTCCATTCACCTGCTTTGCAACCTTGGGTAAATTAACTAGTCTCTCTGAATATCACTTCTTCACATTCCATTTGCTCACATGTGAAGTAGGGATTATAACTACCTACATTATTGGCACATTGAGACAATTAAGTGAGACAAACTCTGGAAAATATTTAGTAGGGTTCCTGGCACACAAGAAATATGAGCCATTTGCCATCACTACTATAACATGGTATATTTCCCAGATTTATATGGTACAGTAACCTTTTAAGACAGAATATGCATTAGCATCTCAAGGAACTCTGCAGAACCAAGTCTGGGAAATGCTAAGTAAGAGGGCATCCTATGAAGATAACATCCCATGATGATGACAGACCACAGGGGAGTTCGAGGACCCAGAGGGGATGCACCCAAAAGCTCAACATCATAAACCCGATCTCTCTATCCACCTTTCAAAATCTAAAACGGTACATCTAGAGACGGTGCCAACTTCCCAGGTCCACCTGCAAAGTCCTGGTGCTGGGGGCCTTCTGCTCACCAAGTTCCAATCCCATCCAGGATTTACAAAGTTTGGGGCTGACCTTCCATTGTTCAAAATGAGGATCTTCTGGCTGAATACCACCTGGGACTCTCAGAGCCCAGGGACCACCATTACATCCACCACTGAAGTCAATGCCTCCCTGTCTCCTCCCGAAGCTTATTCTACTCCTGGGGTGGAGGACCCTCTTCCCCTTTGAGTCTGCTCCAGTTTGTCTACTCCAGGTTCTGTGAGAACTGAACTGCCACCAAATGCAGTTATAGCAATTTGAGTTTCAATGCATGCCCATAGTAAAATCATTATAGTCACCTCTCTCTTGAACACTTCCAATATGCCAAGCAGTGTATGAAGTACCCAGAACACACCATCTCATTTAATCGTTACAAGAACTCTATAAGGTAGGGTCTATTATTGTTCCCATGTCACCGATAAAGAGAGAGGTTCTTTTTTTAAAGATTTATTTATTTATTTGGGAGAGACGGAAAGAGCAGAGCAAGAGAGAGAGAGCATGAGCTGGGGGGAAGGGGGCAGAGGGAGAGGGAGAACCAGACTCCCCTCTGAGCAGGCAGCCTGAATCGGGGCTTCGATCCCAGGAATCATGACCTGAGCCGAAGGCAGACACTTAACCAACTGAACCACCGAGGTGCCTGGAGAGAGAGGTTCTATGAGATAAAATGGCTTGCCCAAGTTCTCAGGGTAAGTTATGATCTGAACCCAGGCTAGGTCTCCCAAATTTGGTTCAATGACTTCACACCCTCTCCTTTTTCTCATAGTTTCCCTTGCTCTCCTGCCTGTTCTCTGCAGTGATCTCCAAAAAAGAACTGGAAAGCAAGCAGGGGGAATGCCAATTGGACATATTGGTTTTCAGAAAAAAAGCTTTCTGCTCACTGATGTTCAACAAACTGGCTTGCTTCCAATATCAGAAATGGTAGTTGGTGGGTTATTCAAGAAAACCAAAGTGAAGAATCATAAAACATAATGCATTCATACCTTAAATGTTTTAGTTTAACCTCAAAAAAAGCAATGCCATTTGTTCACCAATCTTTTGAAGTAGGAGAGAAGGTCTTATCTTGGAGTGCAGGAGCCTTAATGGAATTTCCTTCTCTTTTTTTGGCATAAATCACAACCATAATACATTACCTTTGATATCCAATTCCAATCTGTTGGGGTAGTGGACTTTAAAGAAGGCACATGTGAAGTAAATTGAGTGCTGCACACTTCCAGATTTTCATGATTTTCCCTTTTTTTTTTTTTTTTAATTTTTGCTAATCTCTTAGTTTTCATCCCCTGGTTTGACAGCATTTCTTTGCAACTCAACTTTTCAGGCCTTTTCAAAGCATTTAACATAGTGTTCATGGAAACAACTTTCTTTTAACTCTTATATTCATCTGTGATTTGTATATTTAATTAAACTATACACTTAGAACAAAGTGCAGGAGCTGCAATCTTCCCCCAGATGTCTGTCCAGCTCATTCCCTCACCTCCTTCAGATCCTTGCTCAAATGTCATCTTCTCAGTACAATAAAATCGCAACACTCCCTTCTTTGCTTACTTTTCCCTCCAGCCCTGATAATCATCCAAAATACAGAACAGCTTATTTCTTGTGCTTATTGTTGTCTAACCTCATTAGAATGTAAGCGCCATGAAGACAAAGATTTTGGTCTGTTTTGTTTGCTGATGTACGTCTAGAACCTCGCACATAGTAGGTCATCCATAAATATGTACTGAATTAATGAAAAAATGATCCAAAATGGTGGCTGGGATTACAGCTGATACCAAAGAGATCTTGAGAACCTCCATGCTTTAAAATGAGCCACTGAACTTTGAGGTCAGACACCCACCTGAGAGACTCACTGAGAGAAGCACAACCTGACCCCACAATCCCCCAACTCTCCCAGTCTATAAAAGAAGACAGCCACAGCATAGTAAGCAATGACAGGTGACCCCCAGCCCTCCCTATGGTGTGAGGTGATGGGGGGATTTTTTGCCCACCGTGAGGTCAAGGAAGGAGAGATTTTTCTGTGCTTTGACTTCCTATAAATTTTCTGGACTGTGCCTCAATATTGATTTTTTTATATTTATCCTGCTTAGGGTCTATAGGGCATCTTACGACGGCTTGATACCTTTCATCGGTTTGGGGGAAAGTCTTAGTCACTCTCTCTACAAATATCTCCTGCCACATTCTCTTTCTCTGTCCTTGGGACTCCAGTTAGACTTTCTCACCTTCCTTCTCTCCTGCACTCACCATCCTTTTGTCTTTTTATTCTTGATTCACAGTATTTTCTTCCGACTCATCATGTGCATAGTAAGCAGAGCTATTCTCAAGTCTGTCTGATAACTTCAATACTTGGAGGTTCTGGGGGTCTGTTCCATTTGCTATTTCTGTAGTTGTTATTTAGTTTGCTCATCTCTGCACGTGCATTTTGGTTTTACTGCATGCCAGACATTGCATTTGTGAACCTGTTTGTAGAAATAATCTGAGGCTTTAGGACGATGTTATTTTTCTCCAGGGATAATTTATATTTGCTTCTTCTGGGTCCCCACAGGACCTAGCAGTCTGGGTCACCTCGATACAAACACAGGGACTGAGATGAGTGGCTGCTGAACTACAGTCCCTCCAAGAGCCTATCTACTTCCATTTCACCTTTACCCGTAGGATGCAGCCCTTTGGGATTCCAACCAAAAGTAGGGAGGGTTCCTTCCCTGGACAAGTGTGGAATTCCAATCCCCGTGCCTTGACCCTATGATGCTGCTAAAATTCCCATGTAGCCTCTTTACCGCTCATCACACCTGGAACTGCCAGATACTGGTCCTCTCCCCAGACCTCTAGCCTCCCCAGACTCTGGTTTATTTTTACTGTGTCTTAGCTCTGTAACACCTTGAAGCAGTGTGTGTGTGTGTGTGTGTGTTCTTACATGTGTATATGTGTGTGCATGTATATATATATATATCTGCCTAGTGAGGGAACTGGTCCAAATTACCTTGTCCGCCATTATCAAAAGCAGAAGTGTCCCATTACCTGCGTCAGGGCCTGGCTAGGGTGAGGCAAGTGAGGCACTAGGGTGTGACATTTTAGGATGCGCTCACTCTCAGGTCTGTGCAAATGCAGGCCTGGGGCCTGGGAGTGAGCATATCTTTATCCTGTGTGCCCCAACACCTGGCTTGCCTCACCTTCATCCCAGTCCTGACCTATATATGTTTGCAGAGGTTTAAATACCTGGGCAGACACTGCTAGGTGAATTTACATCTGGAAAACGGGCTGGGAAATACAGACTTGACTTGTGCTTTATTCACTTCTAAATTGTTTGGCTGTTCTTACAAAACCAGACATTACTGTTTACTATACGCCAAGTGCCTGACATGTATCGTCTCATGCAACCCTCCTTGAAACCCCGAGTAGGTGCCATCTTTATCCCCAGTTTGCCTACGAGGAAACAAAGCACACAGAGATTAGGTGACTTGTCCGTGTTCCCCAAACTGAGAGAGGATGGAGCCAGGTTTTGAACCCAGCCAGGTTCCTAATCCTCCATGTCTAACCGCTACACACACAGCCACCCATTATGGATCCTGTTAAAAGCACTGAATTACTTTTGCCATTTAAAAATATGGTGCCATCTAAAATCTAAAATAATATTTTAATTCATAGCACATAAATATATTTAATACATCAAAATATGGATATTAAAAGGTATTCTCGTGTCCCAAAACGTAGGGCTTCCAGCCCATCCTGCAACAGGGAAAAGCAGGGGTCCACAGCCCCTCCACACTTCCCTTACCCAGCCTTTTCACGCTCCCCAGCACAGAGGAAAAATGGCCCAGGGCCTGTTCTCAGACGTATCCAGGGCCCAGACTATTGTCCAGGCCACATCGGTCTGCCTGTTGTTACCATGTCAACTCAGGCCTTTGTCCACGACACGGTGCCCAACTCCCATTACTCACTCTGTCCTTTCCTGTCCAGCTGTGCCAATAAAATGATTTATCAGCAGGAGCTCAGGACAGGCTGCCAGGTTCTGGGCAAAGGAAGGAGGCACGGAAACTGCTTTATGAAATAAAGGACCGGCACCCAAAGGACACACTTCACAATCTCAAAGGCCTTTCCCACAAGTTCTGGAAGTTGCATCCATTCATTCATTCATTCACTCATTCATTCAAGAAGTATTTATTGAGGACCTAGAGCTGAGCTATGCCTGTGGAATAGGGTGGTCAACAAAGGTGAGCTCTTTGCCCTCTTGGGAGTTCACGGACTATGGGAAGGCAGGCAAAGAACAAGTTACAGGTACATTCAAGTAAGCAGGTGGTGGTACTAAGGCAAGAAGCAGGGCTTCAACTAGTCCAGGGGTAGAGAAGGCCTCTCTGTGGAGATGATTATTCTTTTTTTTTTTTTTATTTTTTAATAATGATTTTTTATTATATTATGTTAGTCACCATACAGTACATCCCCGGTTTTCGATGTAAGGC
Source organism: Ursus arctos (assembly GCF_023065955.2). Taxonomy (NCBI): domain Eukaryota; kingdom Metazoa; phylum Chordata; class Mammalia; order Carnivora; family Ursidae; genus Ursus; species Ursus arctos. The sequence goes on from NW_026623030.1 coordinate 17,010,944, forward strand.
TCGATGATTCATTAGTTGTGTATAACACCCAGTGCACCATGCAATATGTGCCCTCCTTACTACCCATCACCGGTCTATCCCATTCCCCCACCCCCCTCCCCTCTGTAGCCCTCAGTTTGTTTCTCATAATCCATAGTCTTTCATGTTTCATTCCCCCTTCTGATTACCCCCCTTGAGCTGTGATCTGAAGGCAGAATAGGAGTCAACTTCACCAAGATGGAGGGAAAAGCATGCCAGGTGGAGAACACAGCACAAGCAAAGGCCCTGAGGTCAGAAGGAGCTTGGTCCTCACGAATGGGGATCTGTAAAAGGAAGTATGGCCAGGAAGCAGAGAAGAATGTGGGAGCAGACAGGAGGCGGCTGGGGGGGGGGGGACAAGCAGGGACCCAAAGAAGCACAGCCTCGAAGGCTTTGTAAAGAAGTTGGTCTTTATGCAAAAGAGCTTGCGAAAATCAATGGAAGATTGTAGACAAAGGCATGTCAGGATCCTGCTTGCATTCTAGGAAGAACACTGAGGAAAACAGATTAGGAAGGGACCTATGTAGAATAAGAAAAGCCATTTAGGAACCCCAAACAGTGCTTTGCAGATATCTGCAGGGAACAATCACTTTTCCCCTAATCCATCATAAACCTACGCTTTTGTAAAATACAACAAAAATTCACTTGGATGTCACAGCAATATCAAATGGATATAAAAGTTATAAACCATTCCCCATTTCTTGACTTACTCATTGTGAACCAGTAACAGTTTGCTGACTATCACTAGTACCTCGATGACAGTTTTGAGTGGCACTGGTGTCAATGAATGAGGTCCCCAAAACAGGCTCAGGTGTCCAAGGAGAGAACAACTTTATTTTCTAGAACCTGATTGGGTTTGACACCTGGCCTCTGTTCAACCTCATGTAGAAAACAGTCTCAGGACTCCTGACTAAACCTGCAGGTTACTACTCATATATATTTGAGTGTTTACTCTCCTCCCTCCTCCTCATCCTCCTCCTTGCCCTCCTCCTCCCTGTCACATGCCAGGGAGCTTATGCATATTGCAGCCCTGGGTGGTTTCGGTGGGGAAGAGGCTGTTCCATATGATCTGCATTTGCCTCTGCCCAGTACCTGTTTCTGTCCTGGATGTAACTTGCCACTGCCAGTCCTTGAATTCACCTTTAGTCCTGCGCTGACCTTTGGCCCTGCAGCCTCTTCTGGTCCTCAGCTGTTCAGCTCATCAATACATCCTCTGCTGCACAAGTCACATCATCCTGGGCCCTGCCCTGCCCTCCCTCCCTCCCTCCCCTGGCTGACTCCCTTCCCACCCCCCTTTCCCAAGGCTACACACAACCCCCTGCTTTTGGCCAACTTCCCTCTGCCCAGCACTGCTCCCAGCCACCCCTGACCTTTAGCTCTCTTGCCACTGAAGAGAACAAAGTGCTCATTATCGGAGGAGCAGCAGGCCAAACAAGACACTGGTGTCCCTTGACACTTGGATCCCTGTACTTTGAGAGTCATCCCAAGGATTCGACCCAAGGAGGTGGAGTGAGTGTACTTAGGTAAAATTCTCTTCCTCCTCTTCAAACTCACCTCAAGGTGGCAGGAGGGGAACTGGATCTGGCTGACGTTGATTTCCTGAATCTTTCTGTCTCACAGCCAGATCCAAATTTGGATTCCAGAGGTGATCCGTCATCACCCTTATTATCAGCTCCCATTTCACCACCCACCCCCGGGGGTAAGGATGGGAAAGGGTGGGAGTGCTGCTCACGCTCCAGTTCCTCTTCTTTCATTGTCCCCCTGCTGCTGTGAATTAAACGCAGTCCTACAAGTGCCTGTGGCTAGTAAAATGTGAGCAGGAGTGACAGCCGGCACTGCTGGAGAAAGCAGGTGGGAGCTGCTGAGCAGCTCTCCTCCCGCAGCAATCACAGAGGCATGTCTGCTTGTGTTGATATGGAAGATCCCTAGCTCATAGACGCCGGGAGGACGGCGGCCCCTGAGCATCACCAAACCTGCAGCCAACTTTGCATAAATGCAAAGTAGGTTTCTGTTTTGAACCCACCGGTTTTCTGTTACAGCAGCATAGCACTGCCTGTCCTGACTAACACACCACAGTTCTGGCCCGAACAGAGGATGGCAAAGGCTAAAAGAAAAGCTGTCCCTAGCTAATATCTCAGCAGGTCACCCATCCAGGGGCAGTTGTGGCCATTCCCCAGGTTACAATTAAGAGTGGCCTGGCTGGTAAAAGTGATGGCAGCAAAGATGGCAGGAGTGGCTAGATTGGACAAGTCTTGATGACAGATCAGACAGAGGGGGATGAGGAGAAGGATCTCTCAGGTCATGTCCTAGGGTCCAGCGTGGGAAATTGGGGGAAGTGACAGAGCCATTAAAGGACAGATAAAACGCTGAAGAATGAGCTGACAGCACGTCCCCGTCCCAGAGTTCAGAACATGGCAGGTCACAACAGTTGGGACGAATCGTCTTTATTGGGGTGCTCTCCTGATCCCAGTTTGCAAGCTTGAGGATGAGCTTTCTCAGTGATGTGGCAGACAGACACTCAATGGAACAGCCAACAGGACTCTGCTGTAATCAGTCTCATTTATAATCATCAGGAAAATAGCAAAGTACAAGGAAGGATGCTGTACTCCAGAAACCACTGGCATTTGAGCGCCTGACAGAGCTGCCAGTGCTGAGGGTTTGATGGATGAAGAAGACCGAGAAGAATGTCTGATTTAATTGTTTACTGTATCAACTAATTACATGGTATTCATTCATCAGCACAGGATGGTGAGAGGGTCCCCTAAGCTTGAGACCCAGACATCCGGGTTGGTTCCAACTCTATCATTCATGACCCCAGGCAAAGCACGTCCCCTTGGGCCCCAGGTCTCCCTAGCCCTATAATGCCAAGATCCTTCACAGGGGCCCTATGCACTCCTTAGAGATTCATGAATGGGATAGAGGGAGCCCCAGAAATTATAGCCAGAATATCGTCTGAATGTGCAATGTCTACATACTAGAGAAGTGGGTCTGTGACCTTCATCAGATCCTCAAAGAATTCAATGGCTTGCAAAAAATTAAAAACCACTGAAAGTGGAAATGGACACACCAGAGGATTGTGAGGAATGAGGTAGAAGTTGGCAGGAGCAGATTTGCTTCTAGTTCTCTTTTCCAGGTGTCTCCAAGCCAGCCAAAACACCAAACACCAAAATACTCAGGAAAGGAGCAAGGAGAGAATAATGAATCATTTGTGCACTATTCATCCAATAGGCATTTGTTGGACACCTACTATGTGCCGGGACCAGACACCAGGGGTGTTGTAATAAAGAAACAACGAATGGAAGAGTGACAGAGGGCTGTCCATACGTATGTCTGCATGTGTGTGTGCCTGCATGTGTGTGTGTGTGTTCATGTCTGTGTGTGTCTTTGTGTATATGTCTCTCCGTATGTCTGTGTGTGTGTCTTACTGTGGGTCTATGAATGTATGTATATCTGTGTGTCTGTGCGTGTGTGTCTGTGTGTGTGCCGGCCCTCGGAGCACCTGTGGTCTGGGAGCCCCATCACATGCTCTTCTCCACAAGAACCCGACTCTGAAAAGCTTGGGGCACAGCGCACCTCATGGTTAGGCACAGGTGACACCAGAGCTGCAGGGCAAAGAAGGAAATGCCAGGGAGGAAAGGTCAGGAGCGAGAAAGTCCCTGTGGTCCTAAGATGCAAAACGGGGCTTACTGGGACAGGCACTCCCACCCCCTCCTCAGGAGGCTCCTCTCTCTGCCACTGCTGGGAGCCAGGCACTGCATTACCAGGACCTGAACGCCTGCCGGAAGTGGAATTCCAACATTTCTCCACATCTGCCTAGAAACCCTACATTATTACCTAAAGTCGGGCCTGCAGAAATCCAGAGTGATGGCCACATCTATTTACTGCGAACAGAAAAGACTTTGAATATAGATCTTCCTGGACGTATGATGGGATTACATCCTGATGAAGCCATCATAAGGTGAAAATATTTTAAATCAGAAGTGCCTTTCATACACCTCCCCTACTGAACATCACAGCTTAGCCTCGCCTACCTTACACATGCTCGGAACACTGACATTAGCCTACAGTTGGGCAATATCATCCCACACAAACCCTGTTTCATAATAAAGTGTTGACTAGCTCACGTAACTGACTGAACGCTGTACTGAAAGTGAGAGAACGGCTGCAAGTGTCATCGGTCGTTTCCCTCGTGATCGCGGGGCTGCCGGGGAGCCGTGGCTGGCTGCCGCTGCCCGGCAGCATGACGGCATAGAGTATCGCGTATCGCCAGCCCAGGAAAGGAGCCAAATTCAAAATTCAAAGTCTGGTTTCAACTGAATGGGTATTGCCTTTGCACCATCGTAAAGCTGAAAAATCCTAAATCGAACCATGGCAAGTCGGGGACTGTCTGATTTGGGGCTTTCCCCAGTAAAAAGCCTGGGGATACTGCCTCTACTTGAGACCTGCCAGGCTGGGGTGGTGCCGCACAGAGAGGCAGGGCTTTGACGTCAGAACGGACAGGTCTGCACCAGTGACCAGTATGTGCCTCAGTCCCCTCTTCTGTTAAACAGGATTAAGGAGAGTACACACCGGCTAGGGTTGTGTAAGAATCAAATGAGTGAAAATGTGTAAGGGCTTGCAGTAGTGCCGGGCACATGGACAGCACTAAATAAATACCTATTACTATTATTATTATTTTTCCTCATGAAAAATGGTTTCCTCCCAGTCGTTTGAAACTGTGCACTGCTGGAAGAGAGACAGAGAGAAAGAAGGCAAGAAAATAAGATGTTACATATCTACCCATTAATGATACCAGGCAAGAGAAGGGTGAATCAATTTTTATGACACATTAATATAAATATTTTATCATATTAAAACTAGCTTGGACTTTTTCTCAACTACAAGGCATTTCTTTCTCCCTTCTAAATTAACTATGCCGTGTTTCACTTGGAAGGAAGAGAGGAAGGAAGGAGGGAGGGAGGGGAGGGGAAGTGAAGGGAAGGAAGGGTAGGGAAGGCAGGGGAAGGGAGGGGAGGGGAAGGGAGGGAGGAATTTTGCAGAAATCTGCTCCCCACACAGTGACTGCTGTGTCTGCGCATTGCTTGGATCGAGTCTTATGGGTTCCTGAGCATCTACAGTGGACCCGCTTCCTCTGGCTGCCTGCAAATAGCCCCGTGAAGCCTGTATTCTCAGCTCCATTTTCCAGAGGAGGAGACTGAGGCTTAGACAGGCTGAGTGAATAGCCCACAGTTACCCTTCCCCAACCAAACCTTGCCAGGCGCACTGGGCCCTCCTACCACTGCCTCTAGAAATTCTTTACTTATTCATTCGACAAACAATCCTCGGAGTCCTGCCCCATGCCCGGCCTTGTGAGCAGTGCTGCAGACATCGAAATGAATGGAGGCAGCATACAGTCCCGTTACAGGAGGCATTTCAAAGGGCTTTCTCCCAGAGTGACCTTCCGGGATGTGAGGAATCCCAGAGCCATGGGATCTGGTCGTGCACTCCTGTGGTCAGGTCCTCCACACACTGCTGCGTGATCTTAGGCACCCAAATGACCTCTCTGGGAGCCACTTTCCCCAGATGTCAAATGATGATAGTACCTACTTCACAGGGCTGTGGTGAGTCTTCCACAAAGCAATTCCTGCAGAAATACTCAGCCTGATCTGGGAGAGACTCCCTCTGAGAGGTAAACGTGAAAGAGCTCCTCCCTGATGGGTCTGAATATCTTGAAAGGAGATTTAGACAACTGGCAAAGAGTTGGGGGTTGAGTTTGGGGCAAGCACACTGATAACAAAGCCAAGGGGAAAACGAGGCAATTATTAACCTGAGAGAGAAGGAAAGGTGTTGCAAAAGGGGAAAGCAATCTGAGTTGGCTGCAGAGTCAGCAGTGCACCCCATTTACAGTTAGGGTAATACAAACACTGAATATTGATCCAACAGGAATTACAAAGGCTCTGGGGAAGGGGCAGGGAGTAGGCGGATGCAGGTGGTTGTGCAGGAAGGAAAGAAAGCTAAGTCTTCACTTTCTGTGGAGAGAAGCCAAGGGATAGAGTCTGGCATGGAGTCAGCAAAAAGGTACAACATCAGCAGGCTATTTAGAGATCTGTAGGTAGACAAAATAACCCACCAAAGGGCAAAGGTGGTGGCTTCTGGGGAGGGAGAGGGGAGAGAGGGGCAGAGGGACTGCTATTTTGTACAACATGCTTTGCAAAACTCTTTGAATCTAAACGAGGTTTTCTTTTTTTTTTTTTTAAAGATTATTTATTTATTTATTTATTTGACAGTGAGAGAGGGAACACAAGCAGGGGGAGTAGGAGAGGAAGAAGCAGGCTCCCAGCAGAGGAGCCTGATGTGGGGCTCGATCCCAGAACGCTGGGATCACGCCCTGAGCCGAAGGCAGACGCTTAACGACTGAGCCACCCAGGCGCCCCTAAACGAGGTTTTCTTAACCGCAACACCACTGATGTTTGGGACCAGATAACACTTTGCGCTGGGAGGTGTTGTGTGCACTGTGGGGTGTTTTATCAGCATCCCTGGCCCCAACCTACCAGGCACCAGTAGCAAACTTACCACCCCATCTACCCACACTGGTTGTGATAACCAAAAAGGTCTCCAGACACTTCCAAATGTTTGCTTGGGGCAAAATCACCTCCTCTCTCCCACTGAGACACTGATTAAGTATGTGTATAACTTTAATTTTTAAAAATTCTTTTATAGGGGAACCTGGGTGGCGCAGTTGTTAGGCGGCTGCCTTCAGCTCAGGGCATGATCCTGGCGTTCCGGGATCGAGTCCCACATCGGGCTCCTCCGCTATGAGCCTGCTTCTTCCTCTCCCACTCCCCCTGCTGTGTTCCCTCTCTCGCTGGCTGTCTCTCTGTCACAAATAAATAAAATTTAAAAAAAAAATTCTTTTATAAAATGCTTACACAGTGACCAGTGTATGGTTAGCACTTTAAATGGTAGCAAGGACTGTTATCTCCCTGACCTTGCTGGGGCTGCTTTCTCAATTCACCCACAGATATTTCCTGCTATGCCCCAGTGAGCTCCTAGTCCTTCATATTTGAAGACAATACCACTACTACTAATCATATTAATATTGATAGCAATAACAGTATACCAGGTCTGGGGCTGGCACAGTGGGGATCCCAGAAGAGAGTAAGTACATTCATGCTTCGTCATACCTTGTTGCCAGGCTATCGTACATGATCGGTTTAATTTCATCCTCATATAACCCCAGAGAGGAAGGAGATGATTCTTCCTCTCATGTTACAATGAAGAAACTGAATCAGGGAAGTTAAGCAACTTGCCTAAGGTCACACAGCTAGAAAGTGGAAAGGCCTTAGTTCCAAACTTGATTCTGTCCGAACCCAAAGCAAGCCAGCTCCCACCACACTCGGGAGTCCCAACTCTTGCTATGCGTCAGAGTCAACTGAGAGGTTTTTTAAAATAATGATCCCATGGGATGCCTGGGTGGCACAGTCAGTTAAGCATCTGACTCCTGGTTTCAGCTCAGGTCATAATCTTGAGGTCATGGGATTGAGCCCCTCACTGATGCTCAGCATGGAGTCTGCTTCAAATTCTCTCTCCCTCTCCCTCTCCCTCTGTTTCTCTCCCTGCTCATGCTCTCTCTCTCTCTCTCTCACTCTTGCTCTTGCTCTCTCTCTCCTCTCAAATATAAATAAATAAAATCTTTAAAAATATAAAATAAAATAAAATAAAATAAAATAAAATAAAATAAAATAATGATGCCCAAAGGGATTAAGAGGTACAAACTTCTAGGTACAAAATAAATAAGTCACGGAGATGAAAAGTGCAGCATAGGGAATATAGTCAGTAAGACTGTAATAACATTGTTTCGTGACAGATGGTACCTACATTTACCGTGGCGAACACTGAGTAATGTATAGAATTGTCGAATCATTATATTGTACACCTGAAACTAATATAACACTGTACGTTAATTATACTTCAATAAAAGAAAAAAAAGAAGACTCATATTCCTCCCACTGAGATGATACAACAAATATCTTGCCATATGGCAAATATATGTACATTTTTGTACCATTGGACAGAAAGTGGCAGAATGACTACCTTATTTTCAAAATAACATGTTTCTCTGACCATATAAGTAATATATGCTCAGTACATAACTCTTGTAAAATTTAGCGAAAGAAAAAGAAAATAACATGGTCCCTCTCCAAAATAAAATAAAGAAAAGAAAGTTCACCCCTAACCCCCTCCCCAGCCAAAAACTGATACCCAGACTCTAGCCCAAACCACTGGATCAAAATCTGTGGGGGAGGGGCCCACCCATCTCAAGTTTTTTATAACTCCCCCGGGTGACGCTGACGCACAGGGCAGGTTGACCTGCTGTGGACCTAGACGCGCATGTAAGGTGCCCACGGACCCTCCGGGAGTCTTGTTAAAATGCAGGTTCTGGTTCAGCAGGTCTGGGGAGGACCTGGGACTGCATTTCTAAGAAGCTCCCAGTAATGCTGCTGCTGGTACACAGACCACCCTTTGAGCACCAAGAAATGAACGTGCCGCATGTCCTGTCTTGGTAACCCTGCCTGCCAAATTTACCTCAGGCTTTTCCTAGGCCAGGAGGGAAACTGGAATTTTTTCTCCAGGGAACAGCAACCGTAATGACCCTATTTACTGAACAGCTACTATGTGCCGAAGTCTGCACTGAGTATGCTTTCAGTATGAATATGCTCTTTTAAACCTCCCAATAACCCTGTGTTGTAGCAACTTCTGTTATTCTCATGTCAAGGGTGATGCAAGAGGTGCAAAAAAATGAAGTCACTGTTTCAAGAGCAATAATTTTGACTACTTAGCAAAGTAGTCAAAATTCATACCTGAGTCTCCCTCGGGCCTCTTGATCCCTGCTTAGCCTGCCTACCTTAATTCAAGCCCATTCTCCAGCTATTCTGTATAACTTTGGGCAAGTCACTTCACCTTTCCGAGCTTCACATTTCCCAACTGAAATCTGAGCATAAAGATCATCCCTGGACACCTCCCATCAGAAGACTACCTTCTGACATCAAGTAAGACCACATCCCTGAAGACACAGCACATTACAAATGCCTATTCAGAGAGTGCGGGGGCCCTGTTTTAATTCTTGAGCAGGTGGGTGGAATCTTGGCCTGTGGGGAACACAACAGTGAGGGGGGCTGGGAAGCAGGGAGGCACATCTGCAGAAGGAGATAAGCTCTGCGCCACCTTCAATGACTAGAAGCTTATTTTGGAGAAATGGCTAGAGAGATGCTATCTCCCCACCTGAAGTACCGGCCGGTTTATCTCTGGCAGTGACTCAGCCTGCGCAGGGAAGCAAAGGCAACAGGGCGATCCCGCTCTCTGAGGATGCTAGAGGCACCCCTGGCCCACGCCTGGTGGGGCTGAGCACCTGGTCAGGTGTGGATGAGTGGTGCAGGCCCTCAGAGAAATGAGATGTGATGCAGGTTCAAAGTCTTTCTCAGGGTACGATCTGTATCCAACTGGGAAAATGACGGAGGAAAGAAATGGAACCAGAGGCCTTAGTCCACCACGTTCTGGCTGTGGGAGCCTGGGCAGGTCACTGCACCTCTCAGAGCTTCAGAATCTGCCTCAGTAAAAAAGAGGCAGTCCCCGCTGATCCACCTTCCTCCTGGGGCCGTCTGAAGGTTTTCCGAAAGGCAGTATGTATTTTGCACAGACCTGATGGTATTAGACACATCTAGATGGTACATGAATCAGGACACTTCTATTCTAATAGATATGTATTGATTTTACGTGCATATTTACGTGTATACATATATATTTATTCCTTTGTTGATCTCTAGCACCTTCCTCTGCTTTATTTTACTTCAAATCACATATCACCACCTGACATCACATAAATTTATTAATCCATTAATTGTGTGTCTCCTGTCACTATGAGATCAGGGGTTTTCTCTTTTGGTGTACTCCCAGTGTCCAAAATAGTGCCTAGTATATAGCAGGTGCTCAATAAATGTTCGTTGACTGAATATCTAACCATGAGTTCACTGATACTGTTGCTTAGGGTTAGGTCAATGTTTTATGTTTTCAGCTTTGGTTTTTAAGTGAGCAGATTTAAAGAATGCAAAAGCCCCAAGTCTGGGGGACGAGCAGGTAATAGATGTGGACATACCTATCCACTGGCTAGCCCCACCAGAGTATCCCAGGTCATCAACGTTATTGGCAACAGTGATAGCAGCAGGCCTGGGGGATAGAGAGTGACTCAGGGTGAGTGCCAGAGCCCCAAGTCACTCACCTGCAAAGTAAAGGAATCCCTCTGGGCCCTGTTTCCCAGGTCCTCTCTGTGAAAACCAAGTGAACTAACCAAGCAGACCTGTTTTATACACCTGCAAGAGCTACAGACATGGTGGTGGGATTCTGTTATTATATAAACAGTCTGGGTGCCACCCAACCTGACCAGAGCAATGTCATTCCCATAACACGTGCTTTCCAGAGGAGTCTGCAAGGGGTGTGGAGTAGAGCCAGACCTGGACTCAAGTCCCAGGGCTACCACTTGGTACCTGTGTGATCTGAGCAGTCTCTGGACCTTATTTTCTACACTCAATAAAAGTTTTCACTCCATGTCTATAAAACAGGGATACCATGGCTGCCCCGAAAATGATAAAACAGCCGTTCTGTAAATGACAGCGGTTAGGTCCCAGGTCCCAGCAACAACCTATGATCCCCACGGTCTGATGGGGAAACTGAGGCATGGGGAGTTGGGGATGATTAGGATCACACAGCTTGTAAGAGGTGAAGCCTTGCCTCAAACTCGGGAAGTCTGATCACCAAGCTCCAAGGCTGTCCAAACTAAGCTACACCACCTCCCTTTAAAAAAGGATCTGGGTGTCTATGGCTGGTACCTTCATTCATTCACGGCACAAATGTTCACTGCTATCAAACGAGCATGTATGACATGCTAGGTGCTGGGCTAGTCAAGAACTTGGACAGGTTCCCTGCCCTCATGGAGACGGGAAGACAAGCGGATTCAAGGGTGGAAAACACTACCAAGAACAACAAACGGATATGGGGGCTCTGTGACAGTCAGGGAAGCCCTCTCAGAAAAGGAGACATGAGTGAGAAGAATGGATCAATCTTAGGGGATGGCTTCTGGGAGGAAATTCCAGAAAGAGGGAATAGCTAGTGCCAAGGCCCATGCAGGGTTTGGCACATTCAAGGGACAGAGAGAAGGCCAGGGTGACTGAAGCCCAGGGAGAGGAAGACTGGTTCCAGAATATCAAGAATGGCAGATAGGAGCCAGATCGTGTAGTGTTTTTACAGGCCAGAATAAAGAGTCTGTTTGTTCTAAGTGCACTGGAAGCCTTTGGAGGCTTAAGTAGTCGAGTCGCACAATCTTATTTACGATCACTCTGACTGCTCTATAGAGTGTAGATTAAACAGGGGGAAGAGTGGAAGCTGGGTTATCAGTAATGAGACTCCTGTAGTTGTTAATTCAAGAAATGATGGTAGACATAAGGGCTCATGTCCACCAAAAGATGTGTATAGGAACGCCCATACCGGCATTATCCATAACAGCCACAAGCTGGAAACAAGCCACATGCCCGTCCACAGAAGAACATAGGAACAAATGCAGGACATTTATATGGTGGAGTAGTACAGAGTGGCGAAAAAAGAAGACCTAGTGCTACCTACAAGAACACGCATGGATCTCCCAAACATGATGCTGGGAAGCCAGACAGAATTGTACATTCTGTTTGACTTCATTTGTAGGAAGTCAATACGGGCAGGATTAACCTGTAGTGAAGGGGACTGGGGAGTGGCCACCCCTGGGATGATACTGAATGGGAGGGAGCATGAGAGAGCCAGCTGGGGTGGGCGAAATGCTGTCTATCCTGATCTATGTGGTGGTTATATAAATGTGTTGGAATGTAAAATCCATCAAGCTGCGCACTTATGATCTACGCTCTCTATTATGTGTTAGAACTCAATTTTAAAAGACATTTAGGAACACCTGGGTGGCGCAGCTGGTTAAGTGTCTGACTCTTGGTTTTGGCTCAGGTTGTGATCTCAGGGTTGTGGGATCGAGCCCTGCATCAGGCTCAGTGCAGAGTCTGCTTGGGACTCTCTCTCCCTCTCCCTCTGCCCCTCCCCCTACCCCACACTCTCTCTTTCTAAAATGGATAACTAAGGTCTTTAAAAAAAAGATATTTAAAAACAAAAAAAAAAATGTTCATCAACTAATATAGAGCAGAATCCAAGTCTCCCGACTCCCAGTTCCATTCTATTCTCTCCAAGCCACAAATCCACACGAAATATTTCAGTAATGCCCAAAATTTAGCCCTAATAAATACATAAATCTCTTGCATGCATGCGCACACACACACAGAGAGAGAAGAAACTGATAGAGTGGCTCAGGCTGGCGGCAGAGAATGAACTCAACAGGTGTTCTGGACGTGAAACTGGCCTCCTGGGGCCCCTGACAGCTCTGTTGCATGACTTACGAGCAGCCCTCTCTCCCAGAGCGGAGGCTGTCAGCCAAATGAGCAGTGACTCCGTGGCACCCACAGCCGCAAGGGACAGGATTCCCCAAGAGTACTGGAAATGTCTGGCAAGAGGTCCAAAATGGTGAGCTCCAGCTCTCCCACCCCTGCCAGCTGAACTGGGAAGTCTCAAGCTGCTGGGGGGGAGAAAAGCCGTGACTGGTTTTAAGCAACATTTGATCTCTGTCGACCACAGAGCTACCTCAGAAGTGTTAGAGCTGCAGCAGCAGAGGCAGACTCGGCTCCTTCTGCCTATTTTTAGACCCGGCAGACTGCACTGCGTTCCTTCCATGTCACAGCGAAAGGACTGTAGGTTGGAGCCCTGCTGCCTGGGGAAGCGTCTAGAAAGGGTTCCCACGTGCCGGTGGGATGATGGGCTGGGAGGTACTTTACTTTCATGCAGTTAGATATGTGTCTTTGACGTCTCTTTTAAAATTTTAGGAAACTTTTAAAAAGCAACAAGAAAAAAATACATACATACACATACATATATATTATACACACATGCATGAGTGCACACACACACACACGCACACACACACACGGAGTCCCTTCTCAACTGCCTTTTTTCACTTAATAACTGATCTTAACTATCTTCCAGTGTCATTTAATAGACTTCAAGTACATCTGTTTTATTAGCTCCATAATAACATAATGATCGATAATGCCAGAATTCATTCGCTGAGCACCATTCTAAGTGCTTCTCACGTTTTTGAGCCTTTCATCCTCACCTAAGAGGTGAGTTCTATTATCATCATCCCCACTTTACACACAAGGAAACTGAAGCTCTGCCCAAGGTCAGGACACAGCCCTGGCTTCCACGCAGGTGCATCTGACATCCAGGCCTGTCCTTTACCAGCACGTCTGCTCGCCTCGGGATCCCACCTGTCGAAGGTGCTCGAATGTCTTGAGCAGAGGGGCCCCTCATCGACAATCCAGATGGAGTCTGTGTTTTGCTATTTTTTATAAAGCTGGATTTGAGAACATCCTTGTGACTAGCTAGCTAACTGGGGGTCAGCGTGACCATTTCCTCAGGATAAATGCTTAGTAGTGAGACAGCTGGGTGGAAAGGTATGCACTTACCAAATGAACTGCCCTCTGGAAAGGCTGTATCATTTACTATCCCACCAGCAATGTGGAAACAGTCGGCCTCTGACAACTCCTCCTGCTTCTGAAATCTCAGCCAGGTGTGACTCTCCAGCCACCTTGTCTCTACTCTTCCCCGAGCACGTGGCTGTGCCATCGATTGAGGGTGACCTGGGAGAGTGGGTGTGCGTGCTCCAGCCTCACTGCCGGGACACAGGCTCCTGGAAAGCACAGACCACAACTTCCTCATCTTTAGGACTCTCCCAGGTCCAGGGGCAGCCATCTACTCTGAGAAGAGGTCACATCCCTGAAGTAAAGGACAGTCTCACTCCCAGCCTTTGCATGTGCTGTTTCCTCTGCCCGGATCACTCCCACTCCACTCCCCTAGTTATCCTCACAGGCTCGGCACTGGCCTTGCCACCGTCACCACCTCCAGGAGACCTTCTCTGCTCCCCCGACTGGGCCCGGGTACAATTCCACAGCCGCATCTTTACCCCCGACACAATACTGACCACGTTATGTTTTACCAAATTTCTTCAAATCTAAGCCACCGCCATATTGTGTACGACCCTCAGAAAGACTCTGGCACATGCTTTTCCCTTTTTAAAATTAACAGCTTTACTAAGATAGAATTTGCACACCATACAAGTTGCCAACTGAAAGTGTACAATTCAATGCATTTTCATATAGTCACAGACTTGTGCGACCATCCACAGTCCATTTTAGCTGGTTTTTATCACCTCTAAAGGAAACCCTGTACCCATTAGCTAGTACCCCGTTGCCCCTACCCCTTCACCCCTACCCAGTCATAAGCAACCACTCACCTACTTTCTGTCTCCACAGATTTCCCTATTCTGGATTTTTTTTTTTTTTTGATATGAGAGAAATCATATAATATGAGAGCTTATGTGTCTGGCTTCTTTCACTTAGCATAACATTTTCGAGGGTCACCCACATTGTAGTATATATCAGTACTTTATTCCTTTTTATGGGTGAAATAATATTCCATCGTAGGGAGAGAGCACATTTGATTTATCCATTCATCAGTGGGGGACATTTGGGTTGTTTCCACCTTTTGGCGACTGAGAATAATGCTGCTATAAGCATTTGTGTTCATGTTTCTATGCAGACCTGGTTTTCATTTCTCTTGAGTATATGCTTAGGAGTCACAGTGCTTTCTTATCACCGAGAATGTTTATTTCTACTTATTTAAAAAGTGCTTTTATTTTATTTTTTTTTTTAAAGATTTTTTTATTTATTTATTTGACAGAGATAGAAACAGCCAGCGAGAGAGGGAACACAAGCAGGGGGAGTGGGAGAGGAAGAAGCAGGCTCCTAGCGGAGGAGCCTGATGTGGGGCTCGATCCCGTAACGCCGGAATCACGCCCTGAGCCGAAGGCAGACGCTTAACCGCTGTGCCACCCAGGCGCCCCTAAAGAGTGCTTTTAGACTTATTAAGACATCAGTGTTTTATCACATATCATGCTGACACATACTTAAAAAAAATAGAAGCAAAATATATTGGCTAAGACATTCCAAAAAAATGTCTTCACTACAAAGTTCAGGCCCTCTAAATCATTTTTTAAATCATGGGTGCTAGTGTCCAGGTTTTCGTACAAGACATCATCCTCTGTGCCATTAAGAACATTAGAGATACAAGAATTCCTAAAAGATACAGCCCCACTCCAGGCAAGGCTCACCTCACCCTCACTGCTGCTGGTCAATGGTGATTTTAGACCATTGATTGTAAGATCCATCCAGATCTCAGACAGGTTAACATGGGAAAAAATGTGCATCTTAGATTTCATGAAATAAAATCATTTCCTGCCTGCTTGCCTGTATCCCACACAAAAGACTGTAAGTGTCTTGAGGCCAGGAACCAAGCTTATCCACCCTTGTACTCATTCATGCTTGTAAGTCAACAGAAATATATGAAGTGCCTAGCCCAAGTACGATGCACGAACGAATGAATGCTTTGGAAAATAAAACTCACTCACCTCCTACCTGGGGACCACCACCAATTTGTTCATCTCCCTAAGGTGTTCCCCCATCTGTGAGATGAGGGTAAGGTAGTGCTGAGATTGAAAACAAGCTCATGCGTGCAGGGTACCTAGGAGAGTTCCTGCACATGGTAGGCTACTTCAAAATATTTGTGGAATGAAAGAATAAGTGATGATAAGATAGTTACCATTGCAGCTAAAATTGACTGCACATTTGTCTGTGGGCCAGACCTTGTTCTGTGTGCTTTATGTGTGATAACTCATTCTGCTCATCCTTCGTTTAATCCTTACAACGACCCCACAAGGTCAGAACTTAACAATCTCCCCAGTTGACAGATGAGGCACAGAGGGGTGAATGAATGAATGAATGAATGACTGCTGACCTACGTTAAAATCCCAGACATTTGATTTCTAGAGGGTAAACCTAGTCAGTCCGCTCCCCGTCTGTAAAATGGGGAAGTAAATCACTTGTATCTCACAGGTGGGCATGCAGAGGATGTGACTCCCTGGGTGTGAAGCACCTGACTCAGGTGCACATGCGCGAAATGAAGGCTGACCCATCTGCTAGGAAAAGCCCTTTGCTGCTTGGTCAGGTGACCTTGGGCAAGTCGCATAACGTCTCTGACCTCATTTCCTCATCTGTAAAGCCCCCTACATCCCCAAGGCGGTGAGGATGCCTGAAATTACCCCTGCCAAGCCCCTAGCTCAGCCAGTGACTGCCTTAGAGAAGTTTCACACTTGTTGACAAGTGGTCCTTACCCAGCCAGGTCTGCTTTCCAGGAAAGCTAAACAGCCCACACCAGCTCCTCTCTCTCAAGCCGAATCCAACATGTGCCTGCAGCGCCAACCCTTTGAGCTGTCAGACAGGCTGGGCAGAGCCCAGTGGGTACACTCTGCTTCCCCCAAATGAATAAATCATTACAGGAGAGCGCTATGCATCCCACCAGCATCCATAAGGACCTGAATTATATATAACGAAGCAGCAAAAGCAATTTATCCCAGGCACGTGCAAGTCATAAAATGGGAGTTCTCGGGTGCTGGAGACAATTTTCAGATATTGCGGTTTTTATCAAAGCAATAAGGCCCACCCAAGGAGCCCCCTGCCCTATGGGTGTGGGGATGCCTTAATCAGGTTTATTTATTATCAGAGGAGCAAAATCTAACTCTCTCTCTCTCTTTCTCTCGACTCTGCCACCTCCCCCACCCACCACCCCAGTGTGGCTGCTTCTCAGCCCAGGGGTTCTGGGATCTGGGGATGAGCTGCCAAGAACAACCGCCCTTCTAGTGGGAACCATCTGCTGAGAAGCTGGAGGTGGGACCAGGTGTGCTCCAAATCCCTGGAGGAAGAGAGAAGCAGGAGGAAGAGGTTGCAAGAAGAGAAAATGGTATGGTGACAAAAGCTCTAAACCAGAGCTCGAGGGTCTCACCTTTGCCACTGATTACAGGCAGGGACACTGAGGCACTGAAAGGTCAAGTAACTACGTGTCCAAGGTCACATGTGGAGAGAGGAGAGGAGCTAGAATGACAAGCCAGTTGGGTTCGATAGACGTTCAGTGGCTACTATGTGCTGGCAGCAGGGATTCTCAGCAGAGCTGCCCGTGCACACGGGCCTGCAGACTGCCTTTCCGTCTGCATTTCCAATAGCCATCCTGATCCCTGGGCTTCAGCCCACAAGCCTGCCTCGAAGATGATGCTCAAACATGCCAGGTACATTCTTATCTCAGGGCTTCTGTACTTGCTATTCCTTCTGCCTGGAACACTGTTCCTCCAGATCTCTCCATAGCTGACCCTTCATCTCCTGGCCTCTGCTCAAATGTCACCTTCTCAGACAGGACTTCCGCAACCACCTTATCCAAATCCGCAAGCCCCTCCGTGCCACGACGCTCCATCACCTTGTCGCATGTGGGATTTTCCTAAAGCCAGCACAGAGATGGAGTGTGGCATGTAGAGGGGAAAGCAAGTGTGGACAAAAGATGGAAGATACACTCTGACATCAGTTCAACATAGCTTCATCCACCCTAGCGACAAGCTCTGAGAGCAAGCGTCGCCCACCAGCTGTCTGCTGTCAGGCTGACATGGCTGGGCTTTGGCATCCGCCCTCACATAGGCACCGGATGCAGGTTGCCCTGGGAAAGGTGTGAGCTTGGGCAAGGTGGCTCTCTCCAACTCAAGCAAACCCTGAGGAGGAACAGGTGGGGGCTGTCTGCTGACCACCCTCCCCACAGCCGGACAGCAAGTCCTTCCTTGATGGGGGACATGGGTGGCACACCTCCATATCCTGCTTTATATTTTTTCCCAGCGCTTACCACCACCCAACATTGTGCACAACTACATATTTACTTGTTTGTTGTCTTTCGTGCAACTTTCCATGAGGTTTTCAAGGATATAGGCAATGGCTGTCTTGTTCTCCTTTCCTGGAACAGTACTTAGCACATAGCAGATACCCAGTAAATATCTGCTCAATTAATTAATGAATGAATGAATGCCCTCCATCGCTCCCCATTTAATAGGAGAGACTGACAAGTGAACAATTACATTTCAGGGGTGAACACGGCTGGTATCCTGGGGCAGTGGGTGGTCTCTAACCCAGCCTGGGGTGGGCGGTGTCCAGGGAGGGCTGTCTGACTCCAAGTCCACCGCTATTCCCACTTCGCCAGGACAGGATGCATGAGACAGATTCAGCCCTTACTGCACTCAGGGCTACCCCCTCATCTTGACATGTTGCTCCTGGTTCCTTAACCATTTCGTGTTTTTATATATTGCCTCTCCAACCATGTTAGAACTTCTCTGAGCCTAGGGAGCATGTCTTGCATTTCTTCTCTTTGTCCCGCTCAATGCAACGGTGGTGTTTTGGGCACCACTGTCACTCCTTGAACCATTACTGGGTATATAGGCAGGGCCTGTAAGGATGCAGACAGCGTAGGTGTGGGTAACCAGGTTTTCTAACCTCCAGTTCGGACAGAAGGTCTGTAGAGATATTACTCAGTGAGTACCACGTCCAGCCAGACACTGTGCCAAGCACTCTGCATACATCACACCTGTCAATTCTTATGGCAGCCTTGCAAGGTAGAGGCCTGAATATTGTCTCCATTTTACAGATGAAGAAACTGAGGCTCAAAGGGGGAAGACATCTGCTCAAGGTCACCCAGTCCATATGCAGTAGAGCCAGTGGACACATCTGAGCTGATGATACTCTTAACCATTACACTGACCTTTCGAGGTTAATGAGACAGATTGTTTTAACTCATGATAGACTCATAAAACCTGGGTGGCGAGCTCAACAGCTCCATCAGCCTGAAGTCACCAGGGTTTCTGTATTCCTACAGGGAGCAGAACAAATTGCCACTCGGCCATATTCAATCTCACCTCTATAGTAATTCCAGATGTCTTTGCTCAGTCACCTGTTGTGTCTCCACCAGAAGAAAGAACCAGCAAGCTGTCTCCCAAAGAGATTCATATGTTAGCATGAAGGTTAAGTGATTGTACCCAGATCCTTACAAACAATGGAAACCTGGCTCTCTCAACACACTGAGAGAGGTACCATCCTTCAAGGTTAGACTCACATTAGCCACACTTTGAGACTGATGTATAATCCAGATGAGAATTTATTTATTTGCAAAGAGAGGTTACTATTGCAGAGATTGGTTCAGAAAATCTATACCAGTACTTTCTCTCCCGGTTAGAAGACCAGCCTAGGAAATGAATAATAATATAGTTTCTTGATGTATTAAATTGGGACACGGAGAGATGGATGCATTCATTTAAAGTTTAGTGGCAATAAACTGAAATGGCTGGGAACAAGCATTTTTTTTCAGATAGAATCATAACTATCACAAGTCAACTGGCAATAATATCTGCATCCATCTTGTGGTAGAGATTTTTTGTTGCTTCCAAAAAGCCACTGTCAACCTCCTTTCTCATGGCTGCTTCACACTATAGAGATTAGATGAGCATACATTCACTCTCCTTGGAACTAAGGGTAGTCATCTCTGGCCAATGAGACCT
This sequence comes from Ursus arctos, assembly GCF_023065955.2. Classification (NCBI taxonomy): domain Eukaryota; kingdom Metazoa; phylum Chordata; class Mammalia; order Carnivora; family Ursidae; genus Ursus; species Ursus arctos. Next base: position 17,030,553 of record NW_026623030.1, read on the forward strand.
AATGGTAAGTCATCTGAGGGGCTTCTGGGAAGATACCTGGCTTCTTGGTGAAAGTTGCAGAGGCAAGAGAAGAACTCACAGGTACTAACTCTTTCCCCTTCTTTTTGCTTTAAGTGTGGATGTGATACTTGGAGCTGCAGCAGCCATCTTACAACCATGAGGAAGATGAAAAGCCAACTTGCTAAGGATTATGGAATAGAAAGGAAGACGGAGCATGAGCTCACTGATAACATTGTTGACCTACTGCTCCAGAACTGAAGCTTCCTACATCCAGAATTTCCATTTGAGAAGTACATTAAATGCCTTTCTTGCTTAAGCCATTACTGTTTCAGTTATCTCTTGCGCTATTCCAAATCGTCCCAAAACTTAGTGGCTTAACACAACCACCATTTATCACCTCTCATGATTCTGTGAGTTGACTGGGCTCAGAGGGGTGGTTATTCTGCCCCATTTGGGGTTGACTGGGACATCTGGAGGCTCAAGGGGGAGGGATGCTCAAAGGAGCTCACTCGCATGACTGGCAGTTGGCTGACAGCTCAGCCTTTCTCCACAGGGCTTGGCAGCTGGGTTCCAAAAAGGAATCTTCCAGGTGTGCAAAAGTAGAAGTTGCAGATCTTCTGCAGTTAAGCCTTGGAAATGACACAGTCCCACTTCTACTTCATTCTCTTTTTTTTGAGATAAGTCACAGGGTGAGCCTGGATTCAGGTGGAAGGGAAAGAGACCCTGCCTCTTAATGGGAGGATGTCAAGAAAGTCTCAGCCACCTCTAAATGAGCCACTTATCAATCCGCTTTTCCACAGCTCATAGTGGATAGCAGTTCTCTACATCGAGCCTTGCTGCTGGAACAAGACATAGTCAAAGATCAAGACTCCCTCTCCACCGAAGTGAGTTGTAGTGGCTGCAGTTGAGGTTGGCATTTGCAACTCTCTGTCCTCCAGGCTTCTGTGGCAGATCCTGATGGATACAGCTTTTCTTTAAATATGGTAATACGTTCAATCACATGACAGACAAGTCTTGCAGCCCTCGCCATCCTGTCTCTTTAAGGTGACTTTGCATTGCTCTGCTTTGATCTATAATGTATTGACCTCATGGTGTAACTCTCAGAAGGCAAACTTCACTCCCTATGCTTTCCAAGTGCTTGAGAAAACACCTTGTTGCTCCCTATACCTGGCAGCAACCTTCATCAAGACCCTCCCCCTGTGTATCCCAGGGTTGTTGAAAGAATCTGATGAGATGAAAGCTGGAAAAGCACCTCGAAATGGTTAAGAGGGATTATTGTTATCCTAATCAAATAAGCATGTTGTGTCAGTTATGGCTTTTTTGGTAACAAGTGACCTAAAGCTTGATTTGAACTAGCTTAGCAAACAGGAGCAATGCTGGCTGGAGTCTGAGGGAGTCTTGCCACATTCAGGTATGGCAGGACCCAGCAACTCCTATTTTCTCCCGCCTCTTGGTCCTCATCTCCAGCACATTGCTTCATTTCTCAACAAGATGCCTGCAAGCAGCTACAGGTGCACATCTGCTGGGTTCGCTTTCCCTAACTCTTGAAACAGAGGTCCTTCTCCTGGCCTGAGTTGAGCAATATGCCCAATCCCTTAACCAATCCTTATGGCCAAGGGCACATAATAAGCTGACTGGCCGGGCCTGGATCACATGACGGCTCTAGCTCTGATAGGATCAGTTCCACCCAAATTGTATGGATTGAGAAAATCTGGGGTGCTGTCACCAGGAGAAGGATGAATAGCTGCCCACCATAGATGACATGTTAGAAGAGCACTGGGTAAGGACTCTGGAGCCTGAGCTATCACCTTGGTCCTGCTGGATTACTCACTCTTGTTCCTGAAGCTTGCATTTGGCCCATCAAGACCTAGGAGACTCTCTCTATGTTGTGTCAATTTACTATCAGGTCATCGTGGTATCCTACTAAATCTGACCGTATTCCTTAGAGATTCCTGAGGCCCTTAGCCAGGTTATGGCATAGCTGCCCCTGGTCATGAGCTACCATTGGTCTAACAACCTATGTCTGGGGAGGGAAGACGCATGGTTTATAAAACATGGCTAACTCACCAGGTACACCACAAGTGAGCAGGAAACACAGATGTGACGACAAGCAAGGAAATGGAGCTGTCATGGCAAGAAGTAGAAGGAAAGACTATGCAGCTCCATGAGAAAAGGCAGGAGGGACGCCCTCACTCCCCACCTCCCTGAGAGGAAAATCGGTCCCAGTAGAAGACATTTAGAATGACTCACTTAATACTGAGCCCAAATTTTCATAGCAAATCATGGGGGAGAGAAGGGGTTTGATTTGGAACTTTATCTTGAAAAATGAAACTGAGCGTATCATCATAACAAAATTCAGGTTACCGTTTCAACTATGCATGAATTCTTATGAAGAACGAAAAATGAATTAAGTAGTGAATTTTTTTGGGGGGGGTGTAATTTTTGTGACAAAATCCTTCACTTCAGGTTTGGTTTCCACAGCATGATAGCAAAGAGGTCATTTAAAAAATATTCAAGGGCTTCACCAATTTTTCCTAAGGCCCACTAGAATCTTTTGATATTTAAATCTTTCTCTTTTGAAGTGCTCACCGTGTCACTTTCCTTGTCATTTTTTTTCTTCAAACATTAACTCTTTTTTTTTTTTTACATTGATACGATGTTCAAAATATTGAATAACCAGCGTGATACAGGCACCAATCGACCAGAGCAGTGACCACAACAGCTGGTGTGGCTGACCCTGTGATGTCCAGCTGAATATTGTTCTAAAGCCACCTGATTCTCTTTGATTGTCTGTGATTTTTCTGTTCTTTAAGCAGGTTTCAACACCACTTTCATCTGCTTCCTGGAATCCTGCATCTTGTGCAAGATTTTCAATTGACCAATTGCCGCTGCATTATACTGCGTATGCACCAGGGTCAGACAGTCGGTGAAAGACTGATTCTCTTCGACAGGATTTGTTGGTTGTAAGAACCAGCAAGCCATTTGAGGACATGTGATGGGCATTCACAATTCAGGGTGTCCTTCGGAGAGACGTTCGGAACCCCAAGGAAGTTGACATGGCAGGAAAGGACTCAAGTTAGGGCACATGATGGAATCGGTAAAAGCTTTAATAACTGAAGTTGTATAATTAATGAGAAACATTTTAATGACAAATTTTTGCTTTTCTACACAACTTCATCACATCATGGATGATAAATAAACAGATGATAAATACTAGGTAACAAAGACCCCCGAATTCTGTTTGTGAACTGGCTCGCATGGACTGCCCTTTCTTGCAACCACTGAGACCTAACAAAGACCAGCAGGATTTACAAGTAGGGTCTACCAGATGGTTTCCACAGAAATATCAGAACCACTTGGAAAAAAAATACGATGACCATGTATCGGTCTGACATCCTCTGAATTTGTTTCCTAATAAAACATTCAAATATCAGCCTGCATTTCAAACTAGAAATCCTATTTATAAGATTCAGGACAGATCTCTTACTTAGCTGTAGACTTCACGCCCCCGATTCAGACAGAGACGGTGCTTGCCTAGCTAATCGCGGAATAGAACACACTGTAAACACACAGGAGTGGAAGGAGCAGATGAACTGAGGAATTTCTCCACTGTGTCTTCTTGCTGAGGCTCTGGCGTTCCCATCCTTAGCTCAGGAGTCAGGGTTGGGGTAGGTACAGGCCGCTGGATATTTTCCTGCCCCCAATTTTGAGGAACAACAGCAATTACTTCATGTTCCGCAATGTTAATTAACTTGAATGGGTCAAAGGCTCGCCCACATCAGAAATAGTTCAGAAAATGGACTCGTGAATTCTGCAGACTGTGAATTTTCCTTAATTAACATATTAACATACTTCCTTCCCCTGCCTCAAGTCAGAGCTTTTCAGTCTTGGACTAGAAAAGCAGGAGAATCTAGCTGTCACTGGCTCTCCAAAGGGCACAGTGATAAAAAGCTGAGGTTCTGCCAATAGACAAGTGTGGATATCAATTCTGATTCTGCGACTTGCTGATTGTGTGTTTTTGGGTAAATCACTTAACCTGTGTGGGCCTCAGTTTTCTCTTCTGTAAAATGAGGAAAATAATAGTACCCACCTTATGGGGTTGTTAAGTGTTTTGATAAGGTGTTTCTAAGGCATCACAAATGTCCAAAAATTGTTATGAATCTGACCCAGTGCTAGACAATCTCTTTTTCTTCCTACCAAGTGTCCATTATTCTTTCCTGCAGTAACAGTTCCTTGGGTGTCCTCTGAGTAACCACTCCTCCTCTCTAGGGTGGTTCAAGGGGTACTGAATAAATCCACCTTGATTCCAAGGCTGAACCTGTGTATTACTTTGCTAACGCTACACAGACTGGGTGGCTTAAACAACAAACATTTTCTCACAGTTCTGGAGGCTAGAAGTCTAAGGTCAAGGCATTGGCAGGGCTCATTTCTCCTGAGGTCATTCTCCCAGACTTGCAGATATCCTTCCTCTCCCTGTGTCCTCACACGGTCTTCCCTCTGTGTGCGTTTGTGTCCTAATCTCCTCTTCTTATGAGGACTCCAATCACCCAACCCATAAGACCTCATTTAAACTTAACTATCTCCGTAAAGACCCTATCGCCAAATACACTCACATTATGAGGTCTTCGGGGTTAGGATTTCTACATATGAATTTGGGGGAGTCACAATTTGGCCCATAACAACCTGACCTAAATCCGGCCAAAACATTCCTCTCCCCCTAGTCAGAGTGATTGATTCACTCCATTGTTTTGTTTTGTTTTTTTAAAGATTTTATTTATTTATTTGACAGAGATAGAGACAGCCAGCGAGAGAGGGAACACAGCAGGGGGAGTGGGAGAGGAAGAGGCAGGCTCATAGCGGAGGAGCCTGATGTGGGGCTCGATCCCATAACGCCAGGATCACGCCCTGAGCCGAAGGCAGACGCTTAACCGCTGTGCCACCCAGGCGCGCCTCAATCCATTGTTTTAAACATAAGTACAGGGAATTTCTTCATCTGCAAGATGTGTGATGCAAAGATAACGTGGAATAGAGCTGTTGCTGTCACCATGTGGAAAAGGTCAATATAGAAGAAAATATAAAAGAGAAATGGAAAGAGAAAGACTGAGTCCTGAAGTCATCATCTGAGCCCCTGGATCCTGCTGAGCCTGAAGCTTCCTTTGACAGTTCACTTACAGAATCCATTAAAATCCATTTGAGCCCATTGGGAGCCAGTGGGAGCTAGGTGGGAGTTTCTGTCACTTGCAACCAAAGAAGTTTTGACAGGGAAAGCCCTTACTTAATTATTAAGGAGCTTGTAGATCCCAGGGAATAGAAAGGGAGAGGATCGAGGAACAGAGCTGGAAAGTGGAAGGAATATTTATAGAACAAATTAGGTGGGTAACCATAACCCTATAATGCAGGAATCAAGGTAGATTTAATAACATTCCTTTAACCTAACCTAACGTAAGACGGGTTGACTCCGCACAATAGTGAAGACAAGGAGTTCTTCACTAAACAATAGACTTCTTGAAGGCAGCAATATTGTTTTGTTCAGATGCAATGTAGCCCTTGTGCCCAGCATGAAATGGGCACTCATGTAGACTTGAACGGGCTTACTAAGGAATCTTTTGCATTTTATCGTTCAATATAGACATCCTTTAAATAATGGATTCATCATAGTATTATATTTGCACTCACACACTGATAATCATATAGTGGCCAAGTATTAATTTTAACACCGTATAATAACTCAAAGAAGAAACTTTCAGGTGTATCCCTTCACCACTGGTGGACCTGTAACTGGCCATTTCTTTACCCATCGACTGCATTATAATTTTCTGTTGCAACATGGAACTGCTCTGCTTGGCATCCATCACAACCCCTTGTGAAAGGGGTTTGGATGGGAAAAGAGAAGAATGTGTATTTATGACACTGGATAAACAGCATGGGGTGAACAGAGTGTGACCTTGTTCTATGTAGATTATTATGTGGATTATTGCACCAATGGAGAAGAACCCTGGACTTGCGAGACTCTGAGTTTCTACCAAGCTGCTGGTAACCTGCCTGTCCTCCCCCTGGAGAGAGCTGACTCCTTACCCTGGAGAGGAAGTACATGTCTCTGGGACATGGGGGCCACCTCCAGGTCTACTGCCTCCAAATGTGAGCCAATCTCCTCCAGGAAGAGAATGGAACTTCATCACCTTGGAATGTCTCCAGGGAGAGAGAGGTTCTCTACCTTCACTTTGCCATTCAATCATCTCTAAACAAAGACCATAAAAGAACCCAAGAAATCCAGGCAGAATGGTCTCCCAACAAACTTATGTTGAGATGATGAATGGAAGGAACCCAGATTCCTGAGTCACCAGATGGAGGAGACCCTTTGCCAACCTACATGACCAAGAAATACACTTTTGTGATGCTCAACCACTGAGATTTCAGGTCTTGTCTACCATGGTAGCTAGCATTAACTATTCTAATAAAGATGACTGTAACGTGCACCAGGCAGATGATACTTGCATGAGAAGAGAGCTAGACAACAGGTAGTGAGTTTCAAATGATAAGGATGGTGATGAGACTTGGGAGCAGGCAGAAGATTATGAAGAAATCATCACCTTAATAGTGATAGGGTGAAAGGAAACAGAATTTGAAAGACAAGGCACAGCTGTCCAGGGACACATCCCCCAGGCTCAGCACATCCAAGTGTCATCAGTTCCCCACCATACCCACTCTCGTTCATGAACATCACACTGAGCCAAAGCTGTGAATGACTTTCACACAGTTTAGAGATTTTCAGATCATCTTAAGCTCAATTACAGCTAAACCAATAATATACCCCAAACATCATTATTGGAAAATCACCAGCCAGGCCCACTAATTGTATTTGCAGCTTCTTCATCATATTAGTAAAGTCATAAGTGCAGCATGCTCTTCCCAGGGGACAGCCATTCACAAGGCCAATTTCCTTAGGATGAGACTTTCATATCACATCAGTTTGAACTAATGCGTCTCGGGAAATAAACTGTCAGATCAATAACATTTGCAACCAGAAAATATTTGGAGCAAATAGCAGAGTACAGCCTGCAGTTGAGACTAATATGTTCCTTACCTGACACTTGGAAACTGTCGTGACTCAGAACCTTTGGGGCTTTCCAAGGGGTCAATTTGGAGATACCATGGAGACACAAAGAAGCTTCATTTCAGTACTTTGTGATCTTTTCCTGGAAAACTCACCACAGCATCACTAATCTGGAAAAAGCAAACAACATTTATTAAGCTCCTTCTGTTTTCCAGGCTCCATGCATTGATCAGTGTATGTAATGATAAGCAGTCTCTACAGAAGTCCATAAAGGAGTTCAAATTCTGGATCTAAAACTTCCTAAGGCAAGTTTCTTTACTTCTCTGAGTCTCAGTTTCCAAATCTGTACAATGAAAATAATAATGAATACTTTTCCAGGGGCATTTTGGTAACTGAAGAGAAGGTAGGGGTTGTGCCCATTTTCATGTATGGCACACAGTAGGTGCTCAATAAACAATAGTTATTGCTATGACTCTAGATACCTGTTTGTAACTGAAGTTAAACAAATTAATGTTTCCCCCTTGACTAGGCCATTTGAGGGATGTAAGTTTATAGGTCAGTCTAGATTGACCCACATAATCTTCCCGTGGAAGTATAGAAGGCATGCCATTCTGTTTTTGAAGTAACAGAAAGAAATTTTCAGCTTCTCTTCTTTAGCTTTTCCTATATTTTCAGAAAAAGCCCTTGACGTAACCTAGCATTCTAGGAGTATCAGACAAAGAATGAAAAGCCAATAGAGAAATACAAAAAGCATGGAAGGCCGAGAAGCATTTAACAATCCAGAGCTGGCGTTCCTTTTGAACCAGTGAGGCCTGGGACTGAATTCTGTATCAGGTACTTAGCGAAGGCGTGACGTTAGAAAAATAACGGGATTTCTCTGAGCCATGGTTTACTCTATGCAAAACAGCAACACTGCCTGCCTCCAGGAGGTGAGGTCAAAACTAAATAAGATGAGGGAGTCTGGGTGGCTCAGTCGGTGAAGCATCTGCCTTCAGATCAGATCATGATTCCAGGGTCCTGGGACTGAGTCCTGCATTGGGCTTCCTGCTCAGAAGGAAGTGCTTCTCCCTCTCCCACTCCCCCTGCTTGTGTGCACGCTTGCTCTCTCTCTCTCTGACAAATAAATAAAATCTTTAAAAAAACTGAATAAGATGATAAATAGCAAAACTGTAATGAATGTTAGTTCTCCCCACCTCGTTCTCATCTCCTATCATCACAAGCCTGAAATTAATTCAGTAAACGTGTACTGGGCACAGTGGTGGACACTGGTGATATTGTGTAAATGAGACAGACAAGGTCACTGTCTTCATGGCCCAGACCACATTCTGGAGGGGAAAAGATAAACTACTCAGCCAATTCCACAAATCAGTGGAAAATTACATTTGTGAAGAGCGCTAGAAAGAAAGGATGTAGGCATGAACGAGAGTTCGCTAAGACCACCTGGCTGAGGCGTTAAGAAAGGCCTCTCCCTGAAGAAGATCCGTCTCCCTCGCCCATTCTGGGTGGAAGTGGCACTGAGAGAGATAAGCCAGGGCCCAGACCATGCTGGGTCTTCTGGGGTGAACTTCAGGGCCACCATGACGCACAACCACTGGAGCCACCAGTGACAATGACCACGCAGCCCATGTTGCAGGACCAGCAGCCCTAGAGGCAACATGCAGAAAACAGAAACCTCAAGGGACCAGAAGCATAAATAAAATGCAAAGTGTTTCAGAGAAAGCGTTCAGAAGAAGAAACCAATTATGGAACTTCCAAGTGCAGCTGTGATGGAGCCACTGCTGAGGCCAATGTTCCCACCCCGTGTAACTAGAAAAGCTGATGGGGCACAAACACACAAAAATTGTATTTGAAGTCCCCGGGGGTACCTCCAGGACTTACAGTACAAAAATCCTGGAAAGAAGGGAAGTTCGGTGAGATGAGCCTGACGTTGTGCACATCGCTTTTTCCCTGGGGACACTGATGACTCTTAAGCACCATGGGGTGAGAAGCTCAGAGGCAGAGCAGAGGGTAGCTGCTAAGAGGAAGAGAAGCGGGTGCCTGGGTGGCTCACTTGGCTAAGTGTCTGACTCGGGACTTCAGCTCAGGTCATGATCTCAAGGTTGTGAGACCCAGCCCTGCACTGGGCACCGTGCTGGCATGGAGTCTGCTTAAGATTCTCTCTCCCTCTCCCTCTGCCCCCCACCACCCACAGCTCATGCACACTTGCTCTCTCTATCTCAAAAAAATGAAAATAAAAAATAAAAGACAGAGAAGTCATCAGAGTGGTTAGGATGCTTCATGCGGGCGGGAGACAAAAATTAGTATTTGGGGATGTCAAAACAGCTAGGAGTTGAAGGTCCAAAATAGTCCTCCCAAGGAAAGGAGATAACGAGAAGTGATTCAAAAACACTGTACCTGTTTCCCCACATTTGTGCTGTATGAGGCATGCAGTTTAGGATCAAAGCCACTATATGAGAGCTGACCTCTCAACAGATGTGACCGAAGCAAAAAGGCAATGAAAGGAGGTGATGTCCAAGTTAGAATTCTACACATAATGAAAATAACCTTCAAGGACGAAAGTAAAATAAAGATATTTTCAAACCAATTAAAACTGAGAGAATTTGTCACCAGCAGGTCTGACTAAAAGAAATAACTAAAGGGAGTTCTATAGACAAAAGGAAAACAATCCCAGACAGAAAGATTGAAGAGCAACAGAAAAAAAAATAAATGTATGAGTGAATCTAAATGAATATTGAAAACATTAGCAATAATTTCCTGTGGGGTTTTAAATACATGTACATTTAAGTGAATACAATTAAAAACACAAAATGCGCAAGGAAGATAAATTAGACTGTAATAGGCCCTAGAATTGTCTGGAAAGTGGTGAAAATACTCATTTATATTAGACTCCAATAAACAAAGGAGGGATGTCTTAATTTCCAGGGTAACTACTAAAAGAAGGCATAAGTAACAAGTTAATGAAAGAAAAACTGGTTTAATTTAAAAGTTTTTTTGACTGGTCCAAATTAAGTCAGGAAAGGAAGAAAGGGGGGAAGTAGAACAAATAGAAAGAATAGTAGTATTGTGGGTATAAAACCAAACGTATTAGTAATTACATTACATGTAAATAGACCAAATACTCTAATGAACAGACCCAGCTTATCAGACTATACCAGCACAAAACAGTTATATGCTCATATGAGATACACCCTAAACATAAGGACACAAAAAGGTTGAAAGTAAAAGGAAGGAAATAAAATAAAACACTAACCAAAAGAAAGGCACTGCAGTTATACTAATATCAAACCAAGTAAACTTGAAGGCAAGACACGTAACTAGACATAAAGAGGAAAATTCCAATAAAAAGGTTAATCCACCAGGAAGAGACAATTTTATATTCATAGGCACGTAATATCATACTTTCAAAATATACAAATCAAAAATCTAAAAAGAAAAGTAGACAAATCCGTAAGAGTAGTGGAATATTTTAACAACCTCTCTCAGGAGCTAATAAAACAAGGAGACAAAAGAAAAAAAAAACCGTAGGAGTATAAAGATCTAAGCAACATGATTAATGAATTTGACTTGTCTGACATTGGACTCTTTAGCAAGAGATTGGACATAGCTTTAAAAAAAAAGATTAATGAAACAGGGGATAAGTCAGTGGAAAACATCCAATGCACCCAATGATAAAAGAATACACATCCCTTCAAGTGCACGTGGAACACTGACCCAAAATGACTGGAACACTGGGTCATAAAACAAATGTAAACAAATTGCAAAGATGAATATTATCCAGAATATATATTCTTACTACAGCGCAATTATGGCAGGAATCAATCATGGTAACTTAAAAATCTCTTAAAACCTGCTTGGAAATTAGGGGGAAAAAAGTCACAGGGGTGCCTGGGTGACTCAGTCAGTGAAGCCTCTGACTCTTGATTTTGGCTCAGGTCATGATCTCAGGGTTGTGAGATGAAGCCCCAAGTTGAGCTCCATGCTCAGCAGGGAGTCTGCTTGAGATTCTCCCTCTCCCTCGGTTCCTTCCCCCTGCACATGCTTGCTTGCCCTCTTTCTCTCTAAAAAATAAACAAATCTTTTAAAAAAATTACACAAAAAAAGAAAAAATCACAAAGGAAATTAGGAATATTTTTAGCTGAATGATAATACAAATAAGACAGGAGAAAGTATGGTAAGTAGCTAACACTCTTGTTAAACAAAAACTTAGAGCTTTAAATGGATATACCAGAAAAGAAATGAAGATGGAAATCAATAATATATATATCCATCTCAAGAAGTTAATAAAAGAACAACAAATCAGGGGCACCTGGGTGGCTCAGTCGTTAAGCGTCTGCCTTTGGCTCAGGGCGTGATCCCAAGTCCCTGGGATCAAGCCCCACGCATCAGGCTCCTCTGCTGAGAGCCTGCTTCTTCCTCTCCCACTCCCCCTGCTTGTGTTCCCTCTCTCACTGGCTGTCTCTCTGTCAAATAAATGAATAAAATCTTAAGAAAAAAAAAAAAGAACAACAAATCAAACTCAAAGAACCTAGAAGGAAGAAAATAAGATTAAAAAAAATCAATTAAATTAAAAGAAAACTTACAATACAGAAAATCAACAAAACTCAAAACTGGTTCTCCAAAAAGGCTAATAAAAATTGGTAAGTGTCAAAGCAAGATCCTACAGGCATGGAAAAGATAGTATTATCTTTAATAGTAATGATAGAATAATATAAACAACATTATATCAAAAAAATTTGACAATTTTTTTAAGACCTTTATATTTTATTTTGAGAGAGAGAGAGCACAAGTGGGTGGGAAGGGCAGAGGGAGAGGGAGAGAGAGAATCCACAAGCAGCTCCCCACTGAGTATGCAGCTTGAAGCAGGGCCCATCCCAGTACCTGAGATCATGATCTGCTCACCCAGGTGCCCCAGAATTTGACAATTTAGATGAGATGAACACACCTTACCAAAATTGACACAAGGAGAAATAAAACATCTGAATACTTCTATATCTATTAAAGAAACCAAATCTGTAATCAACATTCCCACAAAGAAATCCCCAGGCCCAGATACCTTCACTGGTGAATTCTTCCAAGCATTTAAAAAAGATGTAATATTGACCTCACAAAATCTCTACTAGGAAATATAAAAAGATGAAACATTTCTTGATTCAGTTTTTGAGGTCAGCATGACCTTGATACAAACACCCAGATACCAAAACTTGACGAGTAAATTACGAGAAAAGAAAATTACAGTCCACACTTTCATAGACCCAGATACAAAATTCCCAAACAAAATATTATGAAATCAAATGTATACTTCCATAAAAAGGGTGCTATATCATGACCAACTCTGGTTCACTCCAAGAGTACAAAGTTTGTTTTGTGTCTGAAAAGAAATCACTAAAATTCTCCATATTAATCAAACAAAGGACCAAAAAAAAAAAAAAAAAAAGGATTCATCTCAATAGATGTGGAAAAGCATTTGAAAAGAGTCAAATACTCATTCATGGTTAATCTCAGCACACTAAGACAGTTCTGATAAAGAGTAGCTACAAAATAACTAGAGCCGTCATACGTAGTGGTGACATATTGAACATTTCCTCTCTCAGGCTGGAATGAGTTAAGGATGCCCATTATTACCACTTCTACCCACCACATCAGAAGTCCTGCAGACCAACCGTTCAGCCCATGCCCTCCTCCTCCTCCTCCCCTCCGCCCACTAAGACCATTTCTGCAGGTCAGTTGTAGCCCACCCCTCCCGTTCACCATCACCAGTAGACCAGACGTTTCTATGGCAGCCACACCTCCAAAGAGGTCTGAATTCCAGCCTTGGCAGTGAGGAGAGAGTCCTAAGTTTCCAAGTATCTTCACTTATTCACTGCCTTCTCCAGTTGCTCCTCTGTACCCCTTAGAATCATGTTCTATCCTTTGAAATAGCTATCCACCTTTTTACTAGTTGAACTAGCTAACATATTTTCATGTGAAATTTTCCCTGTTCAAATTACTGGTCTGGTTTCTGTCTCTTCACTGAACCCTGACTGATACGAGACCTAAATAAATGCAGGAATAAATAACGTTCATGGATTGGAAGACTCAATATTGTAAAGTTATTCTCCCTAAATTAAGCTACAAATTTTAACAAAACCCCAATCAAAATCCCAACGGGTTTCTTTTTTTGCTGGAATTGATATGCTAATTCTATAATTTATATGGAAATAACAAGGGCTGAGAATATCCATGACAATCTTGATGATATCAAGATTGGAAGATTCGCACTTCCAGACATTAGGAATTATGATAGGGGCTCCTGGCTGGCTCAGTCGGAAGAAAATGTGACTCTTGATCTCCGGCTTGTGAGTTCAAGCCCCACGTTGGGTGTAGAGATTACTTAAATAAATAAAAACTTTAAAAAATGAATTATGAAAAAGCGACAGTAATTAAGAACGGGGGGTAATGTTGCAAAGTGGGACAAATGGATCAGTGGAAGAGAATAAAGAGTCCAGAAACAGACCTACAATGTACTGTTACTTGATTTATGACAGACACTATTGGAGTGCAATAGGGAAAAACATTATTTTTGAAAACTGGGGCTCAGTCAGTGGAAATCCACATGGGAAAAAAAAATGAATCTTGCTTCACACTATATACAGAAATAAATTCCAGGTGGATGGTAGACTTAAATGTAGAGGTACAACAAAAAAGCTTTTCTGAAAGACAAACCTAGAATAGGCAAAGATTTTTTTCCACAGGGCCTATAAAGCACTTTCCAATTTAAATGATTCATAAATTAGATTTGGGGAGCCTGGGTGGTTCAGTCGGTTAAGCATCCAACTCTGGATTTCGGCTCAGGTCATGATCTCAGGGTCCTGGGATGGAACCCTGAATTGGGCTCCCTGCTCAGTGGGGATCCTGCTTCTCCCTCTGCCCCTCCCCCCTGCTTGTGCTCTGTCTCTCTTTCCCAAATAAGGAAATAAAGAAATAAAATCTTTTTTAAAAAAGCAAATTTTATATGAGTCCCTATGTATAAAGTTCAAAAACAGGCCAAAGTAGCCTATGGAGATAGAAGTAAAAACAGAAGTAAGGTTACCTGGAAGAGGGCACAAAGGCATATCTAGGGCACTGGCAAGATTCTAGTTCTTAACCTGGGTGGTGATTATATGGGTGCATTCGTGAATTCACCTGTCGGTATCCATATATTTGTGCACTTTCTGTTTGAATGTCACACCTCAGTTAAAATGATTTTTTCAGTGGCTGGATAAACAAACTGGCACAGACATACAACTGAACCCTACTCGGCAATAAAAAGGAATGAACTGTTATCACCTGTAACAACTTGCATCAATCTAAAAGGCATTATGTTGCGTGAAATAAGCCAGTCTCACTAGTTACCTACTATATGATTCCATTTACATGACAGTCATTGAAAAAAACAAAAAAACCATAGGTTGGAGAAGAGATCAATGGTCGCCATGGGGTTAGTTTTGGTTTGCAAACTGGTCCCTGGACACGTGGGGCAAGGAGAGGCTGAAGAAAGAGGCAGGCCGCTCCAGATTGGTAGGTGGCTGGTTTAACAAATGAGGTAACTTACTTAAGAGGCTTGTTTTGAGTGGCCGCAAGCCAAGGAGATACCTACACTACCCGTCAAAACCTTAAACGTTTATATAGAGGTCTTCACTATGAGAGTCAGTGACAGATTTGGTCCATGTAGTCTCAGCACCAGCTTACTCCAAGGCTGTGTGCTTGAAAATGGCTCCCACTGTGGGAATGGTGGGCGGGACCTACATTCCAAAGACAGAAGAGGAGTAAAGAGCCTCCAACTGCCGGGATCTAGTTCTCAGGTCAACTAGCCGTCTCCTCCTCCAACAGTTAGAATGGGTCAGGATGGGACACACAAGAGTATTTTGGGATTATGGGAGAGTTCCTTATCTGACTGTGGCGGTGGTAGTAACACAAATTTATATGTTTTAACATTCACAGAATTGTATACCCATCCCCCAAGACAGTTCTTTGTATAATAATTTTGTTAATGAAAAGTAAAGTGCAGGGTTTTGCAAGCCAGAATTCCTGGGTTTGAATAACATACTAGCTGTTTATCCTGTGATAGGTAACTTAATCTTCCCATTTCCCAATTTCCCCATAAGAATAATGGAAGTCATGGTGACCATCCTCCCCTCCTAGGGTTGTTGTGAACATTAAATATGCTAAAACATACAAGCATTTAGAACACCTGGTACGTAATAAGTGCTCAACAAATACTAGTATCATTATTAGTACACATATACATCATGTGAAATTTTTGTTATAAAGTGTGTAATTTTTAAAAAGTATTACTTTTCCATAACCCAAATGTTCATTAGCTGATGAGTGGATGTGGTATATCCACACAATGGAAGATTATTCAGAAATAAAATGGGGGTGCTTGGGTGGCTCAGTCAGTTAAGCTTCCAACTCTTGATTTTGGCTCACATTATGGTCTTGGGGTCCTGAGATCGAGCCCCATGTCAGGCTCTGCGCTGATCGTAGAACCTGCTTTAGATTCTCTCTCCCTCTTCCTCTGCCCCTCCTCCCCACGTGTGCTTGCTCTAAAAAAAAAAAAAGAAAAAGAAAAAAAAAAAAGAAATACTGACCCATCTTACAACATTATGCATTATGCCAGGTGAAGAAGCCAGACACAAACTGTCACATATTGTATAGTTCCGCCTATATGAAATGTCCAGAACAGGCAAATCCATAGAGACAGAAGGTCAACTAGTGGTTGCCAGGGCATGGAGACAGACTGGAATTAAGATTTTCTGCTAATAGGTATGGGATTTCCTTTTTAGAATGAAAGAAATGTTCCGGAATTTAAAATGGTAATGGTTTCATAACTCGATAACATACTAAAAACTACTGAATTGTATACTTTAAAAAGGTGCTCAATTAGGGGTGCTTGGGTGGCTGAGTCAGTTAGGAACCCGGCTCATGATTTCGGCTCAGGTCATGATCTCATGGGTCGTGAGATTGAGCCCCACATCAGGCTCTGCACTTAGCGCAGAGTCTGCTTGGGATTCTCTGCCTCTCCCTCTCCCTCTGTCCCTCCTACACCTCCCCTTCTCTCTCTAATAAGTAAATAAATAATCTTTTTTTCAAAGGGTGCTCAATAAAGCTGTTATTTAAAAAATACTAATACTTAAATATAAGCTCACTGCTCAGTCAACTCTGTCTACCTTCTGGTCACCTTATATAGTCTATAGAACCTTTACCTATAGTTTGGTTATTTTGCTTCTTAGTAAATTATATCTGTGCATTCTTCTATAATAAATCAGGTTACAAATGACCACAGAGATTTTTTTTAAAGATATCATCTTGACTTTAAAAGATTTATTTTAAGTGTCCATGGATGTGAAATGATGTTTTAAATGACTGAAAATAGTTTTAAGTAGTATTAACCAAAAGAGGTGTGATAAAACCATTTAATGGTTGTTAATCTGAATAAATAGGTTTTAAATCATAAAGTGGCACTTAATTGACCTGCAATAACTGGCTTGTTAAATCTAAATTAAATCATTACCTGAGACACTTTTAAAAAAAAGTAAGAGTTCTTAAAGATTTGCGGGAAAAAATCAGTTAAGTGTGAAAAATAGCAATGCTAGTTGTATACTGAACCAATTGTTGAAGAAGCCTCTCTGTCTTCTAAAAGGACTCCAATTCCACCGTGTGTGGAGGGAGGCATCCCCCACCCACCCACAACCAACAACACATCCAATAATTCAGCTCAATTCTGACACTATCTATCTGGAGATAATAATTGGTTTCACAGGTTAAAGGTTCACTGCCCCCAACCACTTCCGACACCAGTCACTAGCCCAGATTGTTACCTGTACTTCCCACCCACTGGCTATAAATCAGAAGTTCAACTAATTTGCCAGGGCAGCTCACAGAACTCGGAGAAACATTTTACTTCCTGGATCACCACCTTATTATAAAAGGATAGAATGCATAGGACAAGGTATGGGAAGAGGCCTTGGAGCTTCCACGCCCTTTAAAAGGACACCATTCTCCACAAATATCCACGTGTTCACCAACCCAGAAGTTCTCTGAGCCCTGTCCTCTGAGTCTTTAAGTAGGCTTAATTACATGGGCATGATTGATTAAATCACTGCCATTGGCAATTGATTCAACCTCCTGCTCCCCTCCTCTCCCAAGCTCAGAAGTGGGAGTAGGAAGGAGGGTTGGTACTGAAAGTTCTGACCCTCTAAATCATCAGGTTGGTTCTCCTGGCAACCAGCTCCCACCCAGAGAGGTGGGGTCCAAAAGTCACCTATTAACATAACAAAAGACACCTTAATGGCTCTCATCGCTTAGGAAATTGCAAGGGTTTTTAGGAGCTCAGGGCTGGGAACTGGGACTGAGACCAAATATCTGTCTGTTATTATAAATCACAATATCGCACCGTTGCATTACTCCACAGTCCAATGTGGTTTAATAAAGGCTTACTGAACACTTGCTATGTCCAGGCATTGTGCTAGATGCTGGAAACACAGTAGTGAAACAAGAAGACAAGGTGTCTAGCCTTTTGGGTCTTACAGTCTAGCTACTGTCACTGTCCAATAGAAAGAGAATGTGAGCCACATCCCGAATTTTAAATTTTCTACTGGCCATGTTAAAGAAGTAAAAAGAAATTGTTGGGATTCATTTTAATAATATATTTCATTTACCCCGATACAACCCAAATATAATTACAACACATTACAGCATAGAGAAGTATAAACGAGATCTCCTACATTCTTTTATTCATACTGCCTTTGAAACCCAGTGTGCAATCTACAGTCAAGGCACATCTCCACTGACACTAGCTACATGTCATATGTTTAACTGCCACACGTGACTAGGGGCCACTGTCTTGGCCAGTATGGGTCTAGCTGTACCACCATTTCATTTTTGTTTTGCTTTTCGTTTTTCATTCTATTTTCCCTAACATTCTCAATATGTCATTTGGATCCTGGCTTTACGGTTAGAGTTAATATGGAAAACAGAGCCTGCACATGAAAAGTATGTATTACCATGCAAATTTTATAATAATTTATATAAGCATCATCACAGGATATACTCGTTAAATTGCCCAATATTTGGCATCTTGTTCGGCTGTGGCATTTTTGGTACCAGGCACACTGTAGGTGTCCAAAAAATGTTTATGGAATGAGTGCTAGCCCAGTAAGTGCTGTGAGTTTCCAGATGGGAGGATTCTAGCTGGAAGGGGCTGAGAAGACTTCTTGAAGGGCTCATTTATTCATTCAACAAATACTTATTGAGCAACTACTCTGATGGGTTTCGAATGGGCCAAGACATATCAACAGGACGAGAACAATGAAAGTAGTATCACTTGGTTGGTTCTCCCATGTTGATCTAACCACTGCTTCACAGACTTCAGTCTTTTTACCACCTTGACAATTTTCACTAAAACCACAGGCACTATTACAGTATTTCTTTAAACTGACTCACATCTTTTTAGTAAAATTCTAACTTACAAATTCTAGCATATGACATTAAAAAACCACTATTCCTGGGGCGCCTGGGTGGCACAGCGGTTAAGCGTCTGCCTTCGGCTCAGGGCGTGATCCTGGCAATCTGGGATCGAGCCCCACATCAGGCTCTTCCGCTATGAGCCTGCTTCTTCCTCTCCCACTCCCCCTGCTTGTGTTCCCTCTCTCGCTGGCTGTCTCTACCTCTGTCAAATAAATAAATAAAATCTTAAAAAAAAAAAAAAAAAAAAACCACTATTCCTTGTCATTCTTAGAAGGTAACTACAAAAAAAATAAACAATGTACCCAATGCTACTAAATTCTCTGTAGGTACAGTTGCCCACTGGAGACTATCAGGCTATGCCCTGTTTTTTTTTTTTTTCTTGTTCAAAGGTAGACCAGCCGATGTTAGAGAGGTGTTAGAAACATATTAGCACTGTGCTAATACTTTCTCGCCTCTATAATCAGTAGACAAATCATTTGAAAGGAGAATATGTGATTCAACTGTTATATAGTGTTCAGTGATATCTAAAGTCAGCCTGTGCATAACCAGAGGTACACATACCATACTTTGTTCAAAGAACATGAGTGGCTTCCAGAAGGAGAGCAGGGGGCCTGTTTTATAAGTGGGCGAGAACATCACACTTGCCTCTAAACCAGACTCTCAAAGACATCAGGACCTTCGAGGCACATCCTGTTTCCAAAGCAAGCACACTCTCCTCTTCCTCTGCAGTTGGAGGGGTGCCCCAATGTTCACGCCTCAGAATGCCCATAAACTGTATTTCTAATGTGAAGTCTGGCTAGAATTTGTTTTAAAGGGAAGCAGTATGGTGCAATGGTTTCAAGCCCAGGCTTTGGAGTCAGACAAACCCAGATTAGCCTCAGGCTCTGCCACTCTGGAGCTCTAGGATGGCAGTGACTTTGCTAGACCCATTCTCTTTGCATGTAAAATGGGAATGACAGCCCTTGCTTGCAGAGTTATTGTGAGGATTAAGTAAGACAATATACATAGTGTACTTTGCACAGTGCTGACACTTAAAAAACACCCCATAAGTGTTTCTTGTTATAGTTGCTGTTATTATTCTGATGTCAACTAGGGTTCAACCAGAGAAGCAAAACCACTATGAGATGATAGCTGGATCAATTTTCACATATTTACAAAATATGCATATATATAACATATATTTTAAATATACATAATAACATATACTTTGCACATGTAGTTATTATATGTAAATATATGCAAAACAAAGGGATTTGTTGCAAGGAATTAGCTTCATGCAACAGTGAGGGCTAATCAGGCAGCTGCCGTAAGGCTATGGTCTTCATGCCTCATGCTGGAGCTTGAAGTCCTCAGGAAGGCAGGCAGAAAGAGAACAGGGATCTAAGAACATGCCGGAACACCATGAAGGCCGACTGAAACCCATGAAGGTTCCTGGTACCTGTGGTATTACTGGTGTGAGTATCCTGAGGAAGCTGGGCCCTTAGTCATAGCGCTGAACACACACACCTGCACACCTGAGCACATACACCTGAACACACAGGAGTGGGAGACGCTGAAGGTAAAGCAGCTGCAGGCCCAGCTGCCTGCCGCTCATCATGCCCCCAAGACGATTAAGCAGATGCGCAATAACACATACGACCTCCCCTATGGCCTCCAAACCTCCCAAGAATCTCCCTGGAGGCTCACCCAATTTTGCAACAAACAAGAAAAGGATTGTGGGGCTTGTAAATTCTTATCACCCAAGTTGATGGACAAAGCCACCACCCAGGCTGAAAACAAAAGAATTCCCTTGAAGGGATTTTCGCACTGGAGTGCCAAGGAATGTTACTTGCATGGCTATGGTATGGAATAGCATTTTCTAAACAGTCATGCCTGACACAAATCTTTCTCTCTCTCTCTCATATATCATTCACAGATCTGTGCGCTGATGTGGAAGGATCTCTGAGACCTCTTGTTCACTGAAAAGAGCTTGCCATAAAGCAATATGCATAATAAAATCCCCCTGAGGTTAAACACAACATGTGCATACACCAAAAACAAAACAAAAACAAAAAACAAAACTGTATAAGTGTACTTAGTATACATAAGTTCATAGAAAAATGAAAGATCCAGGGGCGCCTAGTTGGCTCAGTTGGGAGAGCAAGCGACTCTTGGTCTCAAGGTTGTGAGTTTGAGGCCCACGGTGGGTGTTGACATTACTTAAAAAAAATGAAAAATGAAAGATCCAGAATGATACATACAGTGCTAACAGTGTTCATTTCTGGAGAACGGGAGAAAATTAGCATGGTGGTGAAGGGGCTTTTCCCTTTAGAATCTGTATATGTCTGATAAACCCACAGAAATTTTATTTGAACTAAGGTTGCTTTTTTTTTTTTAAGATTTTATTTATTTATTTGACAGAGATAGAGACAGCCAGCAAGAGAGGGAACACAAGCAGGGGGAGTGGGAGAGGAAGAAGCAGGCTCATAGCGGAGGAGCCCGATGTGGGACT
The DNA here is from genome assembly GCF_023065955.2 of Ursus arctos. Classification (NCBI taxonomy): domain Eukaryota; kingdom Metazoa; phylum Chordata; class Mammalia; order Carnivora; family Ursidae; genus Ursus; species Ursus arctos. The sequence continues at coordinate 17,051,585 of NW_026623030.1, forward strand.
CGATCCCAGAACGCTGGGATCACGCCCTGAGCTGAAGGCAGACGCTTAACCGCTGTGCCACCCAGGCGCCCCTAAGGTTGCTTTTTAATTTATATGAGTTGCCAAAAGTTAGAGATCACAAGATTTCACATAAAAATCTCGAGTTCTTGGAACACCTGGGTGCCTCAGTCAGTTAAGCGTCCAACTCTTGATTTCAGCTCAGGTCATGATCTCAGAGTCCTGGGATCGAGCCCTGCATCAGGCTCCAGGCTTGGCAGGGAGTCTGCTTGAGGATTCTCTCCCTCTCCCTCTGCCTCCCACGCCCTCCACCCTGCCAAAACAAATAATTTTTTAAAAAATCTCCAGTTCTGGATTTTATTTTTAATTGCAAGGTCTGGCAACACTAGGCCCCCACCCTTGTGGCAACACTGGGCTGGAGCCAGTGGTAGCAGAGACTTTGGACAGAGCACAGGTGCTGCAGGTCTCCACGGTGGCCAGAACTGGCTGCCTGACCCATTGCCCTCCCATTTCTTGTTAAAAAGAAGCCTGATTTTGCTCCTCTATTGAGCAGCCACATGCCCCTCCTTGGTCCCAGGTGCACATGTAAATCTTGCTTGACCTACATCAGTTGTGGTGGGCACACATTCCTCTCCAGGAACTTGCTCAGGCTTAGACATGTGACACAGGCCTGGCCAATGGGACCTGGGATGGGGCATCCGGGAAATCATTCCCTCACTGTTAGGATATCTATGATTAAAAACAGAGATTTCAATCAACAGAGGAGAACACAGCCTCAAATTCATTCACTGGAATGACAATGTGGGAATATGGGAAAAACGACTCCTTGGTGACACTGAGCTGCCAAATTAGCTGCCCTGGAGCCACCTCCCTCCTGACATCTCAAGACGCAACGTAATTTTTTCCTGATATTTAAACCACTTCTGGTAGGGCTTTCTTCTACTCGAAGGCCAAAGCATCCTGATATGGACTCCATCTCAACCCTGCAGGCATACAACTCACTGGTCCCAAATGTGCCACCCCCAGCCTCATCTTCACATTCTTATTCTGCCCCAAGCATCCTCCCTCCACTCCCCCATCCTTACATTCCTGGCTGGCAAATTCTTAGTTGCCCCTGAAGGTCCAAGTTAACTATTACTTTTTCTCCTATAGTTTCTTCAGTCTCCAGCTCTGGGCCAACTTAATTGCTCCCTCTTCCATCTTCCCATAAAATCTCCATTCCAGCACTGTCTTTCCACACAAGAACTATGCTCCTGGTTTTTAGTTCCTAGGTTCCTGGGAATCTTTGAATTCCTAGCAAAGGTTTGCAGAAGTAAATCAAAGTCTTAGGTATTGTCCATGACCTCCAGCCTCACTCAGCTACTCATTCATCCCGATAATGATTTCCTGTGCATTTAGTACTCTGTGTTGGGCATTGTGCTAGGCACTAGGATTATAATGGGAAATAAGATAACTGGCCAAGCCTTCATGTAACTCAACCCTTAGTGGTGGGAAAGAGAGCAAATAAAAATATCATGTGATAAATGCTATGAAGAGCTAGAGTCATACCCAGAAGTGGGACTGCTGGATCGTAAGGTAGTTCTGTTTTTTATTTTTTGAGGAACCTCCATACTGTTTTCCATAGTGGCTGCACCAATGTACATTCCATACCAACATTGTACAAAAAAAGGTTCCCTTTTCTCCACATGCTCCCCAACACTTGTCATCTTTAGTCTTTTTAATCATAGATATCCTAACATGTATTAGGTGATATCTCATTGTGGTTTTGATGTGCGTTGCACTAATGGTTGGTGATGGTGAGCACTTTTTCACATACCTGTTGGCCATATGTAGGTTTTCTTTTGAGAGATATCTATTCAGGTCCTTTGTCCATTTTTTTTATTAGTTTACTTGGTTTTTTGCTACTGAGTTGTAGGAGTTCCTCATATATGTTGGAATATGAACTCCTTATCAGATATATGGTTTGCAAATATTTTCTACCATTCCATAGGTTACCTTTTCACGCTGCTGTTTCCTTTGCCATCCAGATGCTTTCTAGCTTGATGCAATCCCACTTGCCTGTTTTGGCTTTTGTTTTGTGCCTTTGCTTTGGTGTCATATCCAAAATATCTAGTGCCTAGACATAAGCCTGATTGTACTGATAATTTCACAACATATATGTATACCAAAACATCAAGTTGTACATCTTAAATATATAGAATTTCTATTTGTCAATTACGCCTCAATAAAGCTCAGTAGGGCAACCTAGGCCAACCATGAGCACAGAGAAGAGATGCTGAACTCAAGCATGAGAAGGCAGGAGATAGCTCCTAGAGGGGTGCTATCCAAGATAACACCCAAAAGCTGGGTAAAAGGAACTTGGAGAGTATTCCAGGTAGGTGGAAGAACATTTATAAAAGCACAGGGGTGAGAGAGAGCAAGGATGCTTTAAAAAGTTCAGCTTAGCCAGGGTGAAAAGGTGGCCGGGCAGATAGATGGAAGGTCATATTGCGAAGCATGTGGCAAAGCCATAGTAAAGCATTTGGTATCCATCCTAAAGGCAATGGGAAGTCATTTAAAGTTTTAGGCAGGGGAGTGGCACTCTCTGATTTGGTGTGGAGACGTGGTTCGGTTGGACTGGAAGCACGAATGCTAGTTAAATGGACGAGGATGGTGGTGAAGTATTTGAAGGTGAACAGAACAGAAGCACACAGCACATCCATCAGAATCTAGAACACTGCACAGGTGCAAATCACTTCCGCAACCTGGGCACACACACACACACAGAGAAGATTCTACACTCTGGTGTTATTCAGGGAAAGTCTGAAGAATCTTACCACATGTTGTGTGATGTGACAACAGACAAAATTACATGATCAAGTAAGCTGGGAAATTCTAGGTTAACCAAAGTTAAGCAGATGTCTTTATTGCAGGCCATCTCAGAACCTTTAATACGCTACTGTGAATTTACTGAATTTGCTAAAAAGAAAATATAATGGTTGATGTTTTTCAAATTTAGTTGACTATGGACTTCTCCTTCAGTTTTTTCCATCTCAGAAGATAGGACCTTAATTCATTCAGGTCAAAAAAGCAGGGTCAACCTTGATTCCTCTCTCCTTTCTTCATCCAACACAGTGAGTTAATCAGCAAGTCCCGAAGGCTCAACTTTTAAAATAAATGCCAAATGCAACCAATTATAACTGCCTCCATTGCTACCCCCTGGTTCAAACCACTATCATCTTTCACCCAGACTGTTTCCACACCTCCTAACTCTACTCCAGGCTTCCACTCCTCCCTACAGTCTGTTTCCACAACAGCATCCAGAGTGATCCTTAGGACATGTAAGTTGGATTGTGTCACTTCCCTGCTCAAAACCACCCAATGGCTTCCTATCTCATGCAGAGTAATATTTAAATGCCTTATCATGGCTACAGGGCATTGTGTGATCTGGCCACCTGCCGACCCCATGCCTTCTCCGGCACTTTGTCCACTCTGAGCCACACTCTGTCCAACTGTTCCTTAAATCCACCAAGTCATTCACATCTCAGGGTTCCACACTTACTGTTCCCTCTGCTCACCACACTATTCCTCAAGATCTACACAGGACTTACTTTTTCTCATCATTCAGGTCACCATGGATAAAGGGACTCTACCTCATTTTATAACATATCTCCATCAGCTAGAACAGTGCCAGGCAAATGGCAGGAGCTCAAAAAGCACTGAATGAATGAATGAATGTATATTTGAATAGCATGGCACCAAATGACTCACTATTCAGGGGCACGCCGGGCTGGATGAATGTGATAAAATTTCTTTCCTCTTACCACTTTCCAGATGAGGGGGAAAAAAAAATCCTCCAAAATAAATAAAATAAAAAAACCAGTCACCATTCTTTCCTTTGGTGTGCTGAAACTATTTTCTCACATCATTTTACAGGGAGAAAAAAGCACAGCCCACCTTCTGCTGCTTAATTCAAAGCTCCAATATCGGCTGACAAATGATGATTGCTACATAACAGAACTTGTCTGTCTTGTGTCTTCAGCACAGACCTCAAAAAATACCGGAGAGGAGGAGGAAGGGAGGAAGAACTGGTTTACCAGGTCAAAGACTCTTACTCCTTAATGCCTGGAAAGCCCACTCCTTGGCCCTAACTGCTGCTGCATGACGACTCTCAATATTCTCCAGGTGCCTTTAAGAGCCCAGCACTGTGCTAAGCCCAGAGGAACACAGAAGAAGACAAAGACAGGATCCTCAAGGAACATACAAATTGGATCCTGCATAAACCAGAGGTTGGAATCGAAATTCAGGTCCTGACAGAGTCTAATCCTAATCCAAGCACACTCACGTCTCCTCCGTGGATGATCTCCTGCTAGTTTGGGGACCTTGGGAAGATGACATACTTTTTGAGACTCAGTTGGTTCATCTATAAAAAAGGGCTATTATTAACCCCTGCTTCAACGAGTCATTGCAAGAATTTAAAAAGACACACACACACATCAACGTGCTCAGCACAGAGGCTGGTACATACTAAGTACCAAAATGGTCAGCTGTGAACATTAGTAATATGATGAGTGTCCTTCCCCTAATGCCCCAAGCCTCAGTTCCCACATCTTTAACATGGTGGTGGTGGGGTTGGGGGAGGGGGTGGTTCATGGGTTGTTGTTGTTGTTGTTGTTTTTTAAATAAAGATTAAACAAGTAGTTCTGTCTTTGCAGCATCTTAGAATCACCTGGGGAGGATTCAAAGCTACTGACAGCAAGGCTGTCCCCCAAAGGTTACTCCCAATTATATCATAATCTCTCAGGGTGGAAACCAGGCATCAGTTTTTTAGTTCCTTAGGTGATTCCAAAGATTAAATGAATTTGTAAGCACATAGTAGATGCTCAACAAATGTCCCTCCCTTCCACCCCTCAAAGGACTCGGGGGAAACAAGTCCCTTGTAGGGTCTGAAATCTTCTCCATTTTTATGATTATATGAACAGAAATGACAAAGCTTTTGGAAATTAAATCAGGTAATAACTTCACAGACCCAAGAGGTTATTCAAATTATATGCAAATCATCAATTAGTTATGCAAGTGCTCTTGTGCCCCTTTAACTATTATATAGGGCCCAGGTGAGGCCCTGGGAAGACTCAGTTGGACATACCCACATGAAATGATAGCTACAAAGAGAGAAAGTTATTGTCTCAACAACAGATGTTCCCCAAACAAGGCAGCTCACCTGAGTATGACGAAAATGGTGAGACTCCACGAAGAGGAAAAAGGGCTTGTTTTGGCCTAATGAAAGAGTAGCTGATCTTCATCTAGGGTCTAACCCAAAACTAGGCCCTACCTCTTCTTGTTTCAAGAAACACATCTGAAAGGCCCGGTGCAGGGGGACAGTAAATTATTAATAGCAATCGCACAAGGTGTTTTTACCTTGCTTTTATCTGTGGCTTTGGAGGCACTTTATAAATATTAGCTAATTAAGCCACCCAACAGCTTTGCAAAGAATATATTATTATCCCGATCCTTCAGATGGATGAAACCACCTTTATTAGAAGACAGTGCTAATCCATTACCCCAAGATTAGCCATGGCAGTTGTGGCAGAATTGATGACAGCATTAAGAAAGCAGGACTCCCTTGCTCTCTCCATTCATTCATTCATGTAGTCATTCATTCATTCATGTAGTCATTCATTCACTCATTCATATAGTCATTCATTCAGCAGCCATTTCTTGAGGGCCTACTATGGGCTCTGGGCTTGGTGGGGAAATGCTGGACTCTGAGGGCAAAGATTTTGTCTTAGTCTTAGCTGCATGTTTAGGGCCTAGAACAGTGCCTGGCACATAGTAAGTGCTCACTGTAGGTTGATTTTAAAATGAAATGAACATACATGAGTGAGACACAATCCCTGCTAAACACCCAGAGCCTGTAGGAGGGCAGGAGGGATCCCTGCTTCAGGCCTCACTCCCCTGCCTTAGTAACGATCGCTGCTGGTTCCCGTATGCCAGGCCCTACGCTAAGTGCTTTAGGCCCACAAGTCATTTCATCCTAAAATCGACAATAAGATGCTGGGAATGGGACTTCCACTGGGGAGAGGAGGAAGCTCAGCCTTGAGGAGATATTAATGGAAAACCGCTGGAGTCCAGCTGTCCCTGGTGGGAGTCCCAGCTCTGTCCCTCACTAGCTCACGATATGGGGCACGTTGCCTCATCTGCCTTAAGCCTCAACATCCTCATCTGTGAGAAGACCTGCCCTACGAGAGTCATTTGAGGGTTCAATGAGATCGTGGAGGGCTGGCACTAGGAGCAGTACCCAGCATACACCAAGTGCAGAAAAAATGTCTCTACAGCATCTACTCAAGGCCACACCTGGTGGTGAAACCGACATTCAAGCCCAGGTCTGCTACCTATTGTGACTGTCCTGCCCCAGCCAGCTGCTCCACCGCTTCTCTTCTTGGCAAATGACCCCACATCCCAGGATCGTCCGTTAGAGCCCATCCTCCTGTAGCCTGCCATCTTCTCCTCTGGCCAGCCTATTCTGCAGGTCTTGTTGTCACTAACCCAGTTCTGTCACCGGGATGGTCTAGACATCAGCCACAGTTTCCCCTAAGCACATGAGGCGTTCACAGTCTGCCAAGCAGCCACCCTCCTACCCAACTCACAGTGTCCATGAAAACGTGGACCTGGGTTCAAAACCGAACCCTCTACTTATTGGCTGGGTTACTTTGAGGAGTAAATGCAATTCATGAATATGGCTTAGCACAGTGGTGGGCATAGAGAAGCACTCGATGACTGTGAATTTGTAATGCCAGTCTTCAATTAGTTTTTCTAAACCAGGGGTAATTTTTTTCCCTAGTTAGGGTTGCCTGATCTGGTGGGGAGTGGGGGTAGAACAGGATTGCCCAGTATAAGCAATAATAATTTTTAGAGGGGGGAGGGGTAGAGAGAGGGAGAGAGAATAATATTAAGCTAAACACAGAGCCTGATGAGGGACTCGATTTCAGGACCCTGAGATCATGACCTGAACCAAAATCAAGAGTTGGACGGACACTCAACCAACTGAGCCACCCAGGCACCCCAACAATAATAAACTTTTAATATAAGTATGTCCCATGCAGTATTTGGGATATTCTTATACTAAACTTTATTGTTTATCTGAAATTCATATTTAACTGGGGCCTTATGTTTTATCTTGCAACCCTACCCCCAGGAAACATTAAGCAATGTCTGGAGCAACAATTGGCACCTAATGGATAGAGACCAAGGGTGCTACTAAACATCAAAGCACAGAAGAGCCCCCCAGGCCTTTTCTAACCCAAATGTTAACTGAGATAGAAAAGCCCTGCAATAAGCACTATCATCATAATAAAATTCAAGAGGAAAGGGTTGAATGGGCAGGGCTCTACATTCTTATAATGGGTTGAATTTGGCTCCAAAAAAGATATGCCCAATCCTAGCCCCTGATACCAATGAATTTATTTGGAAGTAGGGTCTTTGCAGAAGTAATTGAGTTAAGGATCTCCAGATGAGATCATCCTGCATTTACAGTGAGCCCTAAATCCAATGACTGGTATTCTTATAAGAGAAAGGAGAAGGGGGGTGCCTGGGTGGCTCAGTCGGTTAAGCGTCCGGCACTCTTGGTTTCAGCTCAGGTCGTGATCTCAGGATCCTGGGATCAAGCCCCACATCCACGTCCCATGCTCAGCAGGGAGTCTACCTGAGATTCTCTTCCTCTCCCTCTGCCCCTCCCCCCCCCACACATGCAGGTACATCTGCTCCCTCACACTCACTCTCTGTCTAAAATAAATAAATAAACCTTTTAAAAAAGAGAGACAGAAAGGAGAAGGAAATATGAGGCACAGACAGAAGGCCATGTGAAGGCAGAGGCAGACAGTGCAATAGGAAGCCCCACCGCAAAGTCATGCCAAGGGTTGCCAGTGGTTATCAAGAGCTAGGAGAGAGGCACAGAACATATCCTCCCTTAGAGCCTCCAGAGAGACAAACTCTACGGACATCTTGGTTTCACACTTTTGGTCTTCAGAACCTTGCAAGAATAAATTCGACTCGGTGGTTTTAAGCCACCGAGTTTTAAATAATTTGTTATTGGAAGCCCCAGGAAACTAATACAACCCCCTATGAATTTAAACTCCAGCACCCCCCCTTTTCTTTTTCTTTCTTTTTAAAAATTTTAATTATTATGGAATGCCTTAAGCCTGTAAAAAAAAAAAAAAAAAAAAAGGAGAGACTAATATAATGAGCACCATGGACTCATCAACCATCTTGGGAAATGAAGCTTTACATATACTAATGAAGCCCCAAAGGCACCCCCATCCCTGCCCGCTCTCTTCCCCAAGAGGCTATCACTCTCCTGAATTTGGTGTTAATCATTCCCTTATGAGCTTTTATACCTTTACTACATATGTATGACTTCCTAACAAATAGAATTCTTTTGCCTGTTTCTAAACTGCATAAAAATGGTATCCAAGAACATGGGTCCTGCCTCAGCTTGTATTTTTACTGGACTTTTGGTTTTGAGATACATGCTGATGCATGTGTTTCAAATTCACTTATTTTCATGGTTCTACTCTGTGCATATTATCACAAATGTCCTGATACAGTCTCCTGCGGATAGAACTTTCGGGGTTGATGATGTTGTTTTTTTCTTTTGTTTTCTTTTGGGGCTTTTTTTTTTTTTCCAATTTTTTGTGGTTGTTATTACGGACAATGCATCAGCGAGCCTTCCTGTTTCCTGGTCTGCGTGTATAAGAATTTCTCCAGGGGTCTGTTTCTCAAAGTGTGGCGTGAGACCGGCTGGTGAATAATGAAATCATTTCAGTGGCTTTGCGGTCAATGCAGTGTTTTTCTGTTTTTGTTTTTGACAAAAGGGAAGAGAAAAGACTAGGAGTGCATCGTATAGCAAGGGTAAGTATTGCTTCATAAAACTTTTGTTTCAATTATAGATAAGTGCCTTGTGGGTTGCCATCTAGAATTTATATCTTATTGGCAGTCAGAGCCCAAGAAAGTTTAGGAAACAGTTCCCTCGGGCCTTGCTAGTCAAACTGTGGTCCAAGCATCACGCAGGAGCTAGCCAGAAATACAGAACCTCAGGCCCCTACAGGACCTACTGAATCAGAATCTGCATTTTAGGGGGGGTAACCAGAAGGGGGAATGAAACATGAGAGACTATGGACTATGAGAAACAAACTGAGGGCCACAGAGGGGAGGGGGGTGGGGGAATGGGATAGGCTGGTGATGGGTAGTAAGGAGGGCACGTATTGCATGGTGCACTGGGTGTTATACACAACTAATGAATCATCGAGCCTTACATCGGAAACCGGGGATGTACTGTATGGTGATTAAAATAATATAATAAAAAATCATTATAAAAAAAAAAAAGAATCTGCATTTTAATAAGGTCCCCGGTGTTCCATCTGCCCACCGAAGTCGGGGAACTGGTTCTCTAGGGATATAACAACAAGTGGAATTGCTGGATCACGGAATGTGCCCGTGTCTATTGAGCTTTACTAAATATTGCAAAAATCCTATCCAGAGTGTTTACACTATGGGTCTCCTTGATAGATCCACCCTCCCTGTTAGAGTTCATAGTAAGATTCCATTTGACCAGAGCATCCTGCAGCCCCAAATTTTTATTTTCATTTTCTAAAAAAATCACAGCCCGGAGCGCCTGGGTGGTTCAGTCAGTGAAGCATCTGCTTTCGGCTCAGGTCATGATCTCAGGGTCCTGGGATCGACTCCCGTGTTGGGCTCCCTGCTCAGCAGGGAGTTTGCTTCTCCCTCTCCCTCTGCATCCCCCTCCATTTGTGTTCTCTCTCTCTCAAATATATAAAATCTTTAAAAAAAAAAAAATCTCAGCCCTCCTTTGCTGCTTTCCTGCCACTCCCTCCTTTTCCATCCCTCCTGGCTTTCTCTGGGTAGGGAAGGAAGCCTGGTATAAACAAGGCCCTCTTCTGGAAGAATGGGGGCTTCACCCAGAGAGGGAGCAGGGACAGCTGCTCTCAGGGAACCACCTGAGATGCTGAAACACCTCGTCCTGGAGAGAGACCAGCCCCAGGAGAAGGTAACACGCTGGCTCTCTGGCAGCTCCTGGCTTTCCTCCGGCTAAAAGAGCCACAGCCCTTTTCAGTGAAGCTGACATTGTTTCCTGGCTACAGCAGCCCTACTCTTGGATGCAAAGTTTAATTTGATTTTTTCACTCGAGTAACCAAAGCATTTCTGATGCATTGCTTTTCATGAGGTCCTGGCACTGCATCAGCTGAGCCATTTCCTCAAGCCTCCCCTCTCTGCTCCGGTTTGAATTTTCTTTGCCTGGTGCCTGACTTACTTCCTTATGCAGTATCCACTTCCTTATGCAGAGTCGATGGAATAACACGCCCCTGCCCTGACAGCCACCACCTACCGAGAGTCTACCGTGGGCCCGGGGCTGTGCTGAGGACTTCTACACACCACAGACAGACACTATTATCCTCATTTTATGGCTGAGGTCATCATTCTGAGATGCACACTGTCACACTGAGGAAATGGGAATAGGTCCATCAGAGTATTCCACCCCCAGCCACAGTGATTGGTTCAGAAATTAACATAAGACCCAACTTTGTCCAATGAGACTCCATTATGGTATGTATGAACCACTGGAAAGGAGACCGACTCTTCCCAATGGGTTTGCTGAGCTGGTGACTGGCACCCCATCACCGCTAGTGGCTAACTTGTCATCACTGAATGGCAGAGAACAGAGGAGCTGCCTGGGGGCAAAGCCAGCATGGAAGAGGGAGAAGCCAGCATGGAAGAGGGCGCAGTGGAATGGTGGAAAGAGACTGATGACATTATTTAAACTCCTAGATCCAGCTGTGCCTAATTCCCCTCAACTTTGCCCTTTTGTGAGCCAAAAAGTCTCTTCTCCCCTCGAGCCAGATTGGCCTGGGTTTCTATTACTCACAACTAGGAGAGTCCTAGTATGCCAGTTCCTATGGCTATTGGATGTGATGACATGAGATCGTGCTGTGGGGCACTTAGCACTGAACCTGGCACATAGCAAGTGCTCAATAAATGAGTCTCTTTGTCACCTCCAGCCTGAGCCACCTCATCACCATCAAAATAATTAGCAGAGCAGCAACCATGACCCTGAGGATGGAGCTAATGACTTGGCCTGGCACATCCACTTACTTCTCCCTCACTGCCTCTCGGCTCCCTCTGCAGAAAGCTCCAGTGCCAGATGGCTTGGGGAAGAAGGTGACAGCTGAAAGTTGGTGCAGTGAGGGGGGTAGCTGCTCCCGATAGACAGAGAGGCCTTTGGAGGGGTGAGAGGTGGGTAGGAAGGAGACAGTGAAAGGCTAAATGAGCCCAAGGGACTTCTGAACCCCCAGACCTCCAGCTGCTGGAGGTTTAGCCTTGGCATGGGCGGGTACCCCAGGCTCCCTGGGCCCAGTGACCTCATGCCAACCTCATCCATCTAGCGGGGGACTGAGACAACCCCTCTGGCTTCTCTGCTTCTTGCATTCTTTGCTGAATCACATCGTCGCTCATTTCTGCACAGCGAGTTCATGGCATGTTGCTGAGGACTGTGAGGGACCCTGTGAGGATGGCTACCATCAGCGACAGCGTGCCAGAAAGACAGCGGAGCCGGGGCGCTGGCTTCTTGGTTTCTCCTCCTTGACGCAGACCAGGATAAGAGACCCTCTCATCTGCCTCATCTTCTCATTGGTGCCCATTCCCTCCCTTGCCTCCCCTCCTTCACTCTTCCTTCATCTCCTTCCATTGCAGACAGCTGTGGACTGTCCCCACCATCATGGACACCAGACCCTCTGCATCCCTTTTACACCCCTGAGCTTCTGTGTGCATTGCTGCCAAAGCCTCACGCCTGTGACCTTCTCTAGAGCACTGTCCTTGAAGTACTGGAGTCCCTGTGAACTCACCCAGGGAAACCCCAATACCAATGACTGGTTCATGGGTACATATGGTCAGTTCCTGTGTCTTGAGGTAGGACATATTCTTTTCTTTTCTTTTTTTAAGATTTCATTTATTTATTTGAGAGAGAGAGAGTGAGCATGAGCAGGGTGAGGGGCAGAGGGAGAAGCAGGCTCCCCACTGAGCAGGGAGCCCAAGTCGGGGCTCAATACCAGGACTCCGGGATCATGACCTGAGCCGAAGGCAGATGCTTCACCGACTGAGACACCCAGGCGCCCAGACGTAGAACATACCCTTGAGGCATAAATTATACTCCAGAGCTCCTCACAGGATCTAAGGCTGGCACTTCACCTGAAGTCACACCCTTATTAGCCTCCCTCCCCTTTCCTTAGCCTGCTGCCCCTGCTCCCTTACCAGTTTCTCCCATATGCATCTCCTAATCAACTACTTGCACACAAATCCTTGTCTCTGGTCCGCTCCTGGGAGAACCCAGCCTAACACACCTCTTCAGCACGCATTCCCTTAGAAGAACTGCCCTCTCCCACTCTTACTCCCTGTGGTTTGTCTAAAGCTGATGACCCCAATCCCCCAGCATGACTGAGGGACATGCCTCAGACCTGGACAATCAACTTACTTCGTCCACCATAACCTCAATGATTGGTTCAGGATGGGACATAACCCAAGTTGATTCAATAGGATTCAAGGCCATGGGCTTTGCTATAGCTATAGGGAAAAAGAAGATCCTGCTCCATTGGATTTGTGGGTAGCATATAAATCTTGAGCTACCAGGGATCAACTTGCCACCAGGAGGAGAGGAACTTCCTGAAAGCAAGGCCAACATGAATGAAAGCAGAGCTGAGGGTGTCTGGAATGGGATCAGGGCATGACATCATAAGAGCACCTGGATCCGGCTACAGCTAAAGACCTAATACATGGATTTTAAGTTTTTTGATGCTGCAGAATCTCAATCAGCACCCATCAGCATTAGTAATAACATCTATTTACTGGGTACCAACAGGTGCCAGGCACTATGCTAAATGCTTTCTACAAATCATTTCTCATCCTCACAAGAACGCTGTATACATTATCATTTCCCATTTACAGAAGCAAAAACTGAAGTCCAGAGAGATGCATCAGCTGTCCCAAAGTCACACAACCGTCACGTGGCAGAGCTGGGACTTGAATCCAATTCCCCACAGCCCCTCTACCAAGTAAGTGTTCAATCAATGCTTTTCGGTTTGAATAAGCTTGGCTTTCCAACCTCTCCCAAAACAGCCAGTGTGTGGCACACGGATGTAGTAGTTTGGGCTGCCTAACAGTGGAGGTCACCATGTTCATAAAACCATGCCCATAACATGAACTACGCACGTTTTTCTGTCCCCAAAACATCTCCCCAAACACTCCCCTCAGGGCCTGCATGTCTACCCTGGAGGCTGAGCCACTCCTTGACTCTCAAATGCTGTTGGCTCCCCATACAACCCCTATGAAATAAGAACCATTATATCCCTATTCTTCAGGTGAGGACACTGAGGCTCAGGGAGATGAAGTCACTTGTTCCAGATCACGCCTTTAGCAGAAATTAAGACCCCAGGGAAAAGAGACTCGGTGGGACTGTATCTCATCCTACTCATGCTCAAAGAAAAGGGAACAGTAAATGCTTGCTGCATGCATGCATAAATGAGTGAGTGAGTGAATGAGAATGGAAGGAGAAACAATGTACCTTCCTACTTTCAATATTTTTAAGAAGGTGAGAGATGGTCATGACTGATGAGAAATAATCCTTCCAACCTATAGCTTCCTCACTTGGAGCTCTAAGGTTGGGGGAGAGGGGTTGCTGGCTTGGTGTGGGAGCCAAGACAATTAAGATCTGACTATGCCTTTATTTCCACATCTCACTTAATGATGCAATGGAAAAACCAAAGGCCTTGGAGGTAAATCTGGGGTTAAATCCATAATCTGCCAATTATTAGCTGTGTGACCTTGAGCAAGTCACTTGGCCTCTCTGAGCCATTTCTCTCATCCATAAAAATGGGCAATTCACAGATGCACCTCCCAGGGTTGATAAGTTGCATATAGGAGGCATTCATTAAACACCAACCACCCCTCCCCTTAGCATTTTCCTTATTCCACTGGGAATTTAAGACAGCGATGACTAGAACCCTTTCCAGATGAAAAGAACTGAATATTGCCAAAGCTGTTTCACGTAACAGCCTCTAGCTGCCTCCCTAGGGAACTGGCGGCTTAAATGGGACACTACCTATGAAACGCTTTGAGGGACTTGGAAGAAAAGGGGCGAGAGATCCGGAGGGTTATTATTACACACGGAAACGAGAGAGCCGGAGCCCACACACGCCTCTCTTATAATCAAACTGACATTGAGGTTTACAGTGCATTGAACACTGCGTTCCAGTCCGGGGAGCTAAAAATGGAAATCTGTGAAAACAGCAGCTGGGTTAAAAAGAGAGCAGGTCTGGTGTGGGATGAGCGGGTTCCCTCGGGCCAAGAGCAGAAAGGACGCCAGGCCCTTGCCACCCGGGCTGAGGCAGCAGCGGGCCTCCTGCAGGCTGGGACACGCGCTCCACCGGCTGCAGACCTCCAGATGGGCCCGAGAGCCTGTGGCCTTGCAGGACTCTTGTAAACAGCCAAGACAGGCCAGGGCTGCAGCCTGTCCTTGTGCAAGATATTTCACGGCTCTGGGCCTCAGTTTCCCTGTCTGCAAAGTGGAGATATTCTGAGGATTGTTATGAGAGTTTAATTAGTTCATAAGTGAAGGCGCTTCACAGAGTGCCTGGTGTAGAGCAAGCTTTAATAGGTGTGAGCTTATCCTGCTGTGGGCCTTTTTCATCCTCTTAGCCCCACCTGGATCGTCCCCTCCCCCCAATCTCACCTATTTCTTCCTAACTAAATCCTATCCATCCTATAAGCCTAAGTTCCAGTTCCATGTTCCGATAAAACCATACATGTGCTGGGAGAGTCATTCATTCATTCATTGGGCACCAACTACAGGCCAGAAGCTGTCCCAGATCCTGAGTCTACAGCCATGAACAAAACAAAGTCCCTGCCCTCTTGAACTTCTATTTTAGTGTCTTGTTATATTCTTCTAATTATATTAATATAATTACATAACAACGAACATGTTTAAGTGTGTCCCTGTACCTCTTAGAATCAGCTCATGTACTAGGAGAATCCCTGCATCGAGGCTTCAAATTTGCAAATCTTCCTGCAAAAGAGGCTGCCAAGCTGCTGCAGGGCAGGAAGCACCCTGAACCCTCTCCCCGAACCACTCAACTGCTCCCTGTTCTGGAGGGAGAAGAAATCTGGCTTCCTTCAGTAGAGAAACCGGGCCACTCATATCTCACACTTCTCTCCGCACTTATCCCCAGAACTCCAGCTTCTGCTAAAACAATCCCTTGTACAAGCCTGCCTCTCTGCCTGCGTGTCCCCCAGCACTCTGCACCTCAGGTGACATTTCAGCAGCCTGATCAGCCCTTCCCAGATCTCTCCCCAGAGGAAAGAGGCTGTTTTCGGTGTCTGGCGGGGCCTGGCACAGGTGTGTACCCTTTGATGGAGCTGGCCTTGGGGACCTGAGGGCAGATGTTCTAAATGAACAGCACCCAACTGCCAGTAATCATCTTGGCCTTTTCCGCTCATAGCCCCCGCGGCCCATGGGGGAAAGGAGTCCACGCTCTGCACACGCAGGAGGGGAGGCCGGGAGGCCCAAGATCTGCTGACAGATGCAAAGAGTGTCAGAGCCGATGAACCTAAGGCCCTTCAAGGGGGTGTTCTTCATCCTCACACGCAACCCAACAGAAGCCGTGCAACGGAGGATCCGACCTCCCATCTAACACGGTGGCCACGAACTGTGGAGTGTCTTTACCCTCCATGAAACTCACTTTCCCTGTCTGCAAAGTGGAACCAAACTTTACGGCTTGTCCTGAGAGACAATGAAATGCTGGTCATGATGGTATTCTGTAGCCAAGGTCTGCTAACTGTGTGACCAATTCTCTCTGTGCCTCAGTTTCTTCATCTGCAACATGGGTTTAACAGTAGAACCTTTCTCAGAGATTTGTTGTGAAATAAGTGAATGAGGTCAGTAAGAAATGTGGGTTTAGAGAAGGATTAAATAAGGTGACCAAGCCTCCTGGTTTGCTCACATCTGACCCGTGGGAGCTCTTGGATTGGAAAATCGCCAGCAAACCAGGACAAGCTGATCACGCAAGGCTTCAGTGAGTGAGTGCAGTGGCTGGCACCTAGTAAGATTTGATAAGCATTAATGAGCTCAATGCATGACGCTCAAACCAATGAGCTCAGAATATAGAAGCTCCCAGATGGTTCAAATGTGCAGCTGAGGTTCAGAACCATGCCTGGAGAAAGACAAAACCCCTCTACTCCATGGTTCTCAACCCTACCTGCACACTAGAATCACCCAGGGTACTTCAAAAATTCCCCATGCAGGGCCCCCAGCCCAGACTAAAGAAATGAGAAGCCTCTGGTGTGGATCTGGGCATCATCATTTTTCCCAAGTCCCCTGCCTGAATCCAGTGTGCAGGCAGGGATGGGGACCCCTGCTCTTCCACCCATGGGAAGAGTCCCTGCACGCCTACAGGGTCACTTTGGGGGGCCAGTTATTTAACCAAGGACGTTATGAGCATTAAAGGAGAGAAAGTGGCAGCAAGCAAGAAGCTCAGTAAGGGGTGGGTTTAGGACCATTTGCTTTATCAGCACAACGAGATCATTGAGCCCAGACTCTGGAGCCTGTCTGGATTCCAATCCCAGCCCTGCCACTTTCTAAGTGTGTCAGGTTGAGAAAGCAACTCTGCCTCAGTGTCTTCATCAGTAGAATAAGGATGTTAAATTCTTGCCTTATGGGGAAAGGAGAACCTTCTTACACTGTTGGTGGGAATGCAAGCTGGTACGTTAACAATAGAGCTACCGTACAACCCAGCAACTGCACTTCCAAGTATTTATCCAAAGGATACAAACATAGTGATTCGAAGGGGCACCTGCACCCCTATGCTTATAGCATCCATGTCCACAAGAGCCAAAATATGGAAAGAACCTAGATGTCCATCGACAGAGGAATGGATAAGGAAGATGTGGTATATACATACAATGGAATACTATGCAGCCATCAGAAAGAATGAAATTTTGCCATTTGCAACGATGTGGATGGAACTAGAGGGTATTATGCTAAGTGAAATACTCAGAGAAAGACAAATACCATATGATTTCATTCACATGTGGAATTTATGAAACAAAACAGATGAACATGGAAAAATAAAATGAGATTAAAAGAGAAGGAGGCAAACCATAAGAGACTCAACTACAGGAAAATAACTGAAGGTGCCTGGAGGGGGTAGGGGTGGGGGCATGGGGTAAGTGGGTGATGGGCATTATGGAGGGCACTTGAAGTAATGAGCACTGGCTGTTATATGCAATTGATGAATCACTAAATTCTACCCCTGAAACTAACAATACACTATGTGTTAACTAAATTGAATTCAAATAAACTTTTTTTTTAAATTCTTGCCTCCTGGGGTTGTTATGAGTTTTAAAGGAGTGAAGGTGGGTGGGCACCAAATAAGAACTGAATCAGTGAGGTAAGGTGTATTATTATTCCTCATCACACATTAATGAACCCATTTTGCAGATGAGAAAATTGAGGTTTAAAGGGCTTGTCCAAGTTCACTCAGCTACAAAGCACTGGGGCCAGCAACCGTCAGGTCTGGATCGCTTGCTTTTTCTCACAGCATTCTACCCCCTGGCCACGCGCCTTCCTTCTCCTTGGCCCCCTGACTGTCCCCTGTGTTCTTCCCACCAATCTCAAAATTTCAAGTTCTGGGCCCTGCAGCCATAGGGAGACACACAATGTTAATCACCAAAATGAATTCTAAGTTGAAGATGCAAACAAAAACAGGGTCCCTGCAGGCAACGAGTTTTCCAGGCTCAGAGTCTGACTATCTCACCACCTTGTCCTTCCCTTTGAAGAATCCAGACCCTGTGGATTCCTGATGGCAGTACATGCTCGGCCTGGTGTAAGGGCTTCACACATATTACTCACTGAATCCCCACAGCAACCCAATAAGGTAGGTTGCGGTAGTATCCCCATTTTGCAGGTGAGCACACGGAGACTCATGGAGAATTAACAAGCCCGTTGCAGGAGCCCACGAGCTTTGACTCTGGACCCGTGTTCTTAACCTTATCCTGTCTCCAAAGGCAGACAAGAATCAGTTCTCCGTGGACAGGGTGGCAAGGATTCAAGTCAGAAAGAGAGTGGGAGCTGACTGTTTGGGTTTTTGTTCGTTTTTGTTTTGTCTTTTTGTTTCTTTTGTTTTGTTTTCACTAGCTCCATAAAGAAACCCTGGGGCCAAGAGTAAAAGGAACAAGAAGCAGTTTTCAACACAACACAAAGAAGAGCTTTCCAATCTTCAGGACAGCCCTTAAAATAGAAAGGTTGCCTTGGCCTTTAAAAATGTATCGTCAGAATTATTACATGTAGATAGCCCCAGGGAGGTGGGAGCAGTAGCCCTAAAGAGCCAGCTTAAAACTTCTAAAAGCCCTGAGCTCTGGGAAAATTATATAATTCAGTTTTTAAAAATCCAGAAAATAAGCATAAAGAATGCCAGCAAATGCTTTCTTTGAAATTATCAAATTATCTGTCTCAACAAGAAGAAAAATGGGAGGACCCCCCCACCCGCACCCCTTTAGACTGCTGTTTGGATAATCCAGCAGGAGGAAGTGGAGACACCTTTATTTCCTATTCCACGGACATCCCCCTGGTTGACTTTTGGACAATGAACATGTAATACTTTCGCAGACAAAATAATATATAAAAATTATTTTAAATGGTTTGAAAGGGTACTTATGATAGGGGAATATTTATGATGTCATGGTAAGTGAAAAATGGCAAACTTCACAATGTAACCTTTTTTCTTTATTTTTATTTTTATATACTTAAACATTAATAGTAGTTGGTGGGTGATAGTATTATGGGTGGTTTTTATTTTCGCCTTTATGCTTTCCAATATTTTTTTCCCTACAATCCACATGTATCAGCTGTGTAATAAAAAATAAAGGTGTTTTTGAAAAGGACATGATCCTAGCCAAGGATTGAGCTTCCGTGGCTAGAAAGGTTCACACAGAGGCAGGAAGGGAGGGTGAGGGGGTTCTGCCTGGGGAGTAGCTGGAGACCGGAACTCACAGAGTCCCTGTTGCTGGGGTTCTGAGGTTTACAGAACCTGAACAGCCAGGCCAATGATGGGTGTGCCAATCAAAAAATGGGACGACACAAGAGGAATCTGGAAAATGAAAAAGAACGTTGAGTTTGACAGGATCTCACACATCCATACAATTGAAGGTTAGAGACCTAGGAATCAGGGAAAAGAGCAGGGGTTGGAAACTTAAATTTGGGGATTTCCTTCAAGTGATCAGTGGAGCTACACAGAGAGAAAAATCCTCAGGAAGAGAGTCCTGCCTGGCATTTCTCAACCTTGCATCTTAGCATCAACTGTGTCAAGTCAGTCAAAACTTCTGGTCGTACGGCCTGTGCATCAGCATTTTTTAAATAATAGATTTTTTTAAAAGAACAGTTTCAGGTTCACAAGCAAAAGTAAGCAAAAAGTACAGAGAGTTTCCACATATGCCCCCCCACACACACACAGAGCCCCTGCTACCATCAACAGCCCCCATTAGAGTGGTATATTTGTGACAGTCAGGGAACCAACACTGACATATCATTATCACCCAAAGTACATAGTTTCCATTAGGGTTCACTCTTGGTATTGCACATTCTATGGTTTTGACAAATGTATAAAGACATGTACCTCAGATTCAATGCAATCCCTATCAAAATACCAATAGCATTTTTCACAGAACTAAAACAAATAATCCTAAAATTTGTATGGAACCACAAAAGGCCCCAAACAGCCAAAGCAATGCTGAGAAAGAACAAAGCTGAAGGCATCACACTCCCAGATTTCCAACTATACTCCAAAGCTATGGTAATCAAAACAGTATGGTCCAAAACAAAAACACAAACAAAAAACCATATGGTCCTGGTATAATAGCAGACATACAGATCAGTGGAACATAATAGAGAGCCCAGAAATAAACCCATGCTTATATTGTCAATTAACCTATGACTAGGGAGACAAGAATGTACAATCGGGAAAAGACAGTCTCTTCAACAAATGGTATTGGGAAAACTGGTCAGCTATGTGCAAAAGAATGAAACTGACCACTTTCTTATACCATACACAGAAATAAACTCAAAATGGATTAAAGACCTAGATGTGAGACCTGAAACTATAAAACTCCTAGGAGAAAACATAGGCAGTAAGCTCTTTGACATCAGCCTTAGCAATATTTTTTTAAATCTATCTCTCCAGGTAAGAACAACAAAAGTAAAAATTTTTAAATGGGAGCACAGCCAGGCGACTGGCTGGCTCACTCCATAGAGCACGTGACTCTTAATCTTGGGGTCGTGAGTTCAAGCCCCACATTGAATATGGCGCCTACTTTTTAAAAATAATTATTTATTTAATTAATAAGAAAAAAATGGGACCACATCGAACTAAAACACTTTTGCGCAGCAAAGGAAACCATCAACAAAATGAAAAGGCAACCTTCTGAAATCAGAGAAGATATTTGTAAATGATATATCCAGTAAGGGGTTAACATCCAAAATATATAAAGAACTCATACAACTCAATATCAAAAAAAACCAATCCAATTAAAAACGGGCAGAGGACCTGAATAGATATTTTTTCAAAAACAACATATAGATGACCAAGAGGCACATGAAAACATGTCCATCATCACTCACCATCAGGGAAGTGCAAATCAAAACCACAATGAGATATCACCTCACACCTGTCAGGGTGGCTATTATCAAAAGATAAGAAATAACAACTGTTGGCGAGGATATAGCGAAAAGGGACCCCTCGTGCACTGTCCGCAGGAATGTGAATTGGCACAGCCATTATGGAAAGCAGTATGGAGGTTCCTTTAAAAATAGAATAGAATCACCATACGATCCAGCAATTCCACTTCTGGGTATTTATCTGAAGAAAAAGAAAACACCAATTTGAAAAGACATACGCACCCCTGTGCTCATCACAGCGTTATTTACAAGAGGCAAGATACGGCAGCAACTTGAGTGTCCATCGATAGATGAATGGATAAAGATGTAGTATGTCTATACATATATACACACAATGGAATATTACTGAGTCATAAAATGAGTACTATGGATGGATACAGCTGGTATGATGCTAAGTGAAATAGTCAGAGGGAGAAAGACAATTACTGCATGACTTCACTCATATGTGGAATCTACAAAGCAAAACAAAGGAACAAACAAAACAAAACAGAAACAGATTCAGAGATACAGAGAACAAACTGATGGCTGCCGAAGGGGAGCGGGGTGGAGGGATGGACAAACAGATGAAAGAAATTAGAGGTACAATCTTCCAGTTATAAAGTAAATAAGACATGGGGATGTAATGTGCAGCGTAGGGAACACAGCAATATTGTAAAAACTTCGTAAGGTGACAGATGGCAACTATACTTACCATGGTGATCATTTCATACTGCATATAAATATCAAATCACTATGTTGTATGCCTGAAACTAATATAATATAGTATGTCAATTATACTTCAGTAAAAAAGGAAAGCCACATATCCACCATTGTAGTCTCACACAGAAGAGTTTCCCTGCCCTAAAACTAGGGGCATCAGTATTTTTTTGAAACTCCCCAGGTGAGTCTAAGGTACAGCCAGGCTTCAGAAGCAAAGGTGTAGCCAGCAAGAAGAGTAATAAGCATGAACCCATGAAGAGCACTTGTTCTTGGCAGAGAGGAAGAAATGAGGGTTGTTTTGGTTTTTTTTTTAAGATTTTATTTATTTATTTATTTATTTATTTATTTATTTATTTGAGAGAGAGTGAGAGAGAAAGCAGGAGAGGGGGGAGGGTCAGAGGGAGAAGCAGACTCCCCACTCAGCGGGGAGCCCCTTGAGGGACTCGATCCTGGGACTCCAGGATCATGACCTGAGCTGACGGCAGACACTTAATCAACTGAGCCACCCAGGGGCCTAGAAGAAGTGAGTTTTGAAGGAGAAAAATGAATAAAGTTTATAAAGACGGCAGAACAGTGTCATGAAAAGCAGGGAAAGATTTTTGCAAAGGAAAAGACAGAACGTGCTGCAGGAGTGAAGGAAATTGAGAAGCAAGGAGGAGAATGGAGAGTTGCATTTGCAAGATCTTCGGTGGCCTTTGAAAGTTTGGAAGCAACAGAATAATGTGGGTAGGGTGAGGTGCGGATGCAAATTTACCGGGGCGGGGTAGGGGGGAGTTGAGTGGGCAGTGAAATGGAGGCTACAGATATTTTTTAAGAAGACAAGAAACATGGGAATAAAGTAGCCAAAGAGGAGAGCAAATTTCACAGAAAGGATCCTTCTTTTTTAAAGGATATATATACCTGAACAAGATTATAGACAAAGAATCTATGAAGAGGAGCCAGGACACAGGATGAATTCTGGGATAAGACCTTGGAAGGCAGTGCCTAGAGGTGTGTTGAAGAACACAGGACAGGTGGGTCCACTTGTAGGAAAAACCTATTCATCTTCAAACAAGAGAAGACCTTCATCCAGGCGGAGAGGCTGGGACCCAATGTCGCCACAAACCCCATCGCCGGCACAGCAATCCTTAATCAGGAGGGGACTCAAAACCCAGAGCTGCTCCCTGAGAAGCAAAGGGTTTGAAGCACATGTCAGGCACCCCAACTTTGACTTCCAGTTGAGGGCCAAGCCCCCAAAACATCTAGCTTTGAAAGCTGACATCCCTTAGATCCACAAGACTACAGGGATCTGAGAACGGGCTGGTGGACCCACCACCCCAGGCCCAGTGCACAGGAAGCTGATGGAGAGGTGCCCAGACTTTTTCTGAATGAGGCTCATTTGCTCATCTCCAAGTGGCAGCCTGAAGGGCAGGTGTCTGATTTTGCACAGACCTGCTGGCTGGTGGGTACCATCTTCAGCTCTGCCCTGCCATGCTCCAGAGCACCAACAGCTCCCAGACAGAGCTTTTACGTGCATCCAGTGCCCTGGTATTTGTGCCTGCCCAAGGGACACCTCTTTATCACCTGGCTCTAGAGGCCAGAGGAGTTTGCCAGCCTAGGTCCCACAAGACTGTAACAATCAGAGACATTCCTCGGCAGGCTACCTCCCCCAGAGCACTGCACAGAAAGCAAACAAACACACCCCCAGTCTTTCTGAGAAAGAGGCCTATTTGCTTGCGCAGGAGCTTCAGCCTGAGGGGCAGGATACTGGTCTGGCACATAGCGAGGGGCCTGTGGAGGAGCTCTCAGGGAACACAGGCTGATGGACACAATCTGTGTCTCCCTGCCTTGCTCCACTAGCTGGTATCTCCTGGAAAGGCATTTTACACCCTTGTGTGGTGCCCCAATTTTTGCATGTATTGCTAAGGGACACCTCTACATTGCCTGGTTCTAGTGGCTCGCGGGGCTTACCAGGACTGTATACATTTGCATACCTTAAGAGCTGCTGCCTGATGGTCTGACTTCTAATCAGCCTGAGTCCAGGTGCAGACTGAGATCCTGCCCTTTGGGACACTGACATGTCTTGGCACACCCTCGACTACTGGGAGCCATAAAAATAAAACAGGCTACTTGGACAGTCACACAGGTTTGAGAAATAACTGAGAGCTAGGGCAGGGTTGAACGAGAAGGTTCATATCCTATACAAGGCCACTCCTTCAAGACTGGGAGAGGTGGCTGTTTTATCTAATGCATAGCCACAACACAGAGAGTCAAACAAAATGAAGAAATGGAGGAATATGTTCCAAACGAAAGAACAAAAAAAACTTAATTAAACAAAGATAATCAATTTACCCGATAGAGTTCAAGGTGATGGTTGGAAAGATGCTCACCTGTGTGACCCTGAACTTTTCTCATCTTTAGAGCCCCGGTTTTCTCATCTTTACTAAAGGGACATGACAGTCTCTACTCACAGGGCTGCTTGGAGAATTACATAAGAGACATAAAGCACAAAGCATAGTGGCTGGCACGTGGTAGTTACAATTAATCGGCTGGCTCTTAACACAGACAGAAGCAACTTGCAGTGTGGGTTAGATTCTTGTCTCAGGGGAATGTATGAGTCTCCTGTTGCTGCTGTAACAAATTATCATACACTTAGGGGCTTAAAACAACTCAAATGTGTTATCTGACAGTTGTGGAGGTCAGAAGTACAAAATGAGTCTTACAGGACTTAATTCAAGGAGTCAGCAGAGCTTTGTTCCTTCTGGAGCAAACAGCCCACATTCCTTGGTTTGTGGCCCCTTTTTCCATCTTCAAAAATAGCAGTGTAGCATCTTCAAACCTCTCTCTCTTTCTCTCTCTCTGACCTTTACTTCCAACTCCACATCACCTTCTCTGATTTACCTGTCCCCTCTTACAAGGACCACTGAGGTTATATTGGGTCCACCCAGATGATCCAGTACAATCCTCCATTTGCAAGATCCTTAACTCTACCTTACCTGCAAAGTCTGTTTTGCCATCTAAGGTAACATTTACAGGTTTCTGGGATTAGGATGTGGATATCCTTGAGTGGTGGTGGGAGGTTGGTAGAAGGTCATTATTCTACCTACCACAATGGACAAGAAGGGAGTCTGTTGTTATAATCAAATAGCCACAGCTAATTGTGATACTGGGAACACTCAGCAGACTTGAGGGCTGGAAGTAACTTTAGATGGTTCAGTAGTTCACTGAGCACTTACCACATGCCAGGACCCTCAGTGGGGCCCCAGGGACTGATAAAGAAGATGGGAAGATGTTAGGGTAAGGTTTAGGGATCCTCCCCAGGTTACTAACCTCTTCTACCTGTTTTATATATTGGCTTGCATTTTTAAAAATATTCCACTACATTAAAATATGTTTGAAAAGCTCTGATCTAGCCAAATGCTCTCATCTTCATGATGAACTGAGGTCTGGGGAGATTCGGTGACTTATACCCCATCAGTCACTGAGCACTGAGCTAAACTGGTCAGTTGCCAGGCAATCACCCTGGTGGGAGTGGCACACAGTGGTAAAGAGCATGAACTTCAGGTGCACACACAAGTTCAAGTCCTATGCAAACACATGCTGGGCAGTGTGTTTCTAAACCTATTGCAAGGGCAGATTAAAAGAAATAATGCACAGAAAGCACTTAACACAGCATATGTCCAATGATGTAGGCTGCCATTGGCAGCTAACTGATATTATCATTATTTCTATATATTTCTTATCTCCCAACCTACACTGTAAGTTCTTTGAGGGTAGAGCCTGAAGTCATCTCTCTTGTGAGACAGCTGGGTGCCTCACTCCCTCTGACCAGCACCTATCCACCTTTCAGATCTCAGCTGAAACACCCCTTCCTTGGGAAGCCATCCCAGACCATTTAGAAGGCATCAGGTCTCCTATTTTACACGCTCATAGCATCTCAAATTCTCCTTTGTAGCCTTCACCCCACTTACTGTTAAACAATTATTTATGTAATAATTTGTTTGACCCCAACCTTCTCCTACAATCCAAGCTACAACACAAGCTCTCTAGGGAGAGTTAAGCACACCAAATATTCCATGTGCTCCCTCCACATTTCCCAGCCTCCTTTGCTATTAACTAGGGCCATGTGACTAATTTTGGCCCATAAGCTGAGTACAGAAGTGATACATGTCACTTCTGGGCTAACACATAGAAAAGCTGGCACGGTAACTCTCCAGTTGTCAATTCCCCTATGCAGTGATTGGCAAGATTCCATTAGCCTGGATCCCTAAGTGACTACATGGAGGACTGTCTTCTGTTGATCTACAGTGAATGTGTAGCATGAATGAGGAAAAACACCTTTGTCATTTTAAGCTCCTGGGATTTCAAAGCTAACTTGTAACAGCACAACCTTGCCTATCCTGGCCAACACACCACTATATTCCCAGCATTCACACAGTGTTGGGCACACAGAAAGAGCTCCATAAATAAATATCTGTTGAATGAATGAATGAGCCTCTGAAACAATAGGTAAAAGCCAGAATACATGATATTTCCTAAGTCAGTGGAAAAGGACAGCTTTCCACCACCAAATGCACACACACACACACACACGCACATGCACAAAAGATTAGACCACTAAAAATTAAAATACCAGGATCACTGTCACCTAGAACAGAAGCTAGAAAGTCAATCTCTTTGACCTTGGAGCTGCTGGACTCTGAGTCATTGTCATGTTGTTGCAGGTCACAAAAACATTCAGTGATGCTGAGGACGATTAGGTACTCAACAAAGTGATAAAATCCACTACAACCAGAGCCATTAGTCACAGGGCATTATTTAGAAATTGTTGCAATTTATAATATTTATGAATTGATCTGCAGGAACCCATAAACATTGCTCATCAATGTAACTAATTGGCATTTATGAGCTCATTTGGTTGGCCGATACATTCAGGCTGGTGTCATCATGGTCCTGAGGAAAAAAGGAACACACCCATGCTGGGGCCTTTGGCTGGGGTGTCGGCATTCTGACCATTCTACTAGACTGGACAAGAAATCGAGTGAAAGCGGTACATTTATGAAGTGGAGGAAACACCAGTATAGAAGCGAGGAAACAGCGGGCTACCACAGAGGGCAAGAGGAGCCTAATCCCATTGTTTCTCCATGAGGAGACCCTGAGGACAGGTGCAAAACACATCTTTTCCCTCCTATTCATCGTTCAGGTCTCAGATGAAATAATACGCCCAAGGAGAGAGACAGCTGGGGTATTTATACATCAACTCCCAAGAGTCATTGGTTGAGGGCTGCTCTTGAAGCACAAGGTGTTAATGTTTACCCTCTGGCCTACCTCTCACAGGCAGTTTGAATCCTGGCCATTCTGGAACAGACATGGATTGTGGCAGTCAACAATTGGCTGGAGCACACTGGAAGGTTGGAGGGCTATGGGTCTCTGCTGCATCCACTTCTCTTCCTTTGATCAAAAAACAAAGAAACTCACATAAGCCCACAGCTGCTGAGTGCCTTCACTGTGCCAGACCCTATGCAGGAGGTTGGGGATAAAGTTGTTGTTGTTGCTGCTGCTGTTGTTGTTGTCGTTGTTGTTTGAAGATTTTATTTCCTTATTTGACAGAGAGAGAGAGAGAGAGAGAGAGAGACCACAAGTAGGGGGAGTGGCAGGCAGAAGGAGAGGAAGAAGCAGGCTCCCTGCCAAGCAGGAAGCCCAGACGCGGGGCTCAATCCCAGGTCCCCAGGATCATGACCTGAGCTGAAGGCAGATGCTTAATTGACTGAGCCACCCACGTGCTCCAAAGTCTCAGTTTGAAAGGCATGACCCTGTCATTGTAGACTCAGGGTCTACAATAGAGAGGAGACCTGGTCAATCTCAGTAGAGTGATGTGGTTATAACAGGGTGTTCGGTATGCAGTGGAGAGGCTTCCTGTTCAGTCCGGCTGGAAGAGCATGGTAGGAAAGTCTTCCTAAAGGTATAGAAGGCCATCTGAGTCATGAAAATGAGTCTGAGTTGGCCACCTATAGAAGGTGGTTGTGAGGAGAGTGTCCAGACAGAGGGAACAGCATGGGCAAAGGTATGGAGGCATGAGGGAACATCCAGTGTTTGAGAACCTGCAAATACCTCAGAAGGGTGGAAAGGTAGGATGTGTGTTGGGAAATGATGGGAGGGGCAGATGGAGAGGTAAAGAAATTGTGAGAGGTACCCAATTTGAACAATTTGAGATTCCAATTTGCTAACTGGTTTAGCAGGAAGTAGTCCCAAGTAGGGGTGACTGGAATTAGCATAAACTACCAGCATCCAAATATCTGAGGGAAGGGGAGTCTGGAAGAGCAAATACAGGACTGGAATTAGGACAGCAAGTTGGCCATGTAAACTCAGCCAGGCCCTGCCCCTCCCTGGGCCTCAGTTTCTCATATGTCATCTGCAAGGTCCTGTCTTTTCATTCATTCATTCATTCATTCATTCATTCATTTATTCATTCTCTCATTTGACAAATACTGGTTGAGTTCCTACTATGTGCCAAGTACAGAGGATACAGCAGTGAAAAAGGTCCCACCTATCATAGAATTTACATTTTAGGGGGGAAAAAACACAAAAAGGCAAGCACATAAGTAATACAACGTCACTTATAGGAAACCCTATGAAGAAGAATATAGCAAGGTCAGGAGTGATGGACGAGGAGGCCTCTCTGAGGAAGTGATATATGTGATTAGAGACGTCAGCAAAGTAAAGGAGAGAGTCCTGGGAATACCTAGGGAGAGATCATTCCCATCTTGGTGTGTTCAAGGAATAGCAAAGAGAAGAGAGGAGTCAGAGAGGGAGGCAGGAGCTAGGTCAGGTGGGGCCCTCTGGGCCATGGTGAAAGCTTGTGAGTTTATTCTAAGCTTGGAAGACATGAGGGAGTCAGCATAGGAGTGACATGCTCTGACCTGCTATTTTAAGTGTTCATAGCAACACTAGTCACAATAACCAAAAAGAAGAAACAACTCAGACGTCCATCATCTGATGAATGGATAAACAAAATGCAGTCTCCCTATTCAGCGAAATAGGATTCAGCCACAAATGGAACAAAGCACTAACACGTGCTCTAACACAGATGAACCTTGAACACGTGATGCTAAGGGAAAGAAGGCAGACACAAAAGGCCACACAGTGTACAATTTCGTTTATAAGAAATGCCAGAGTAGGCAAATCTACAGATACAGAGAGGAGATGAGCAGCTACCAGGGCCTGGGGCGGGCATGCTGCAGGGATGAGTGGGGAGGAGCTGCTCATGGGCACAGGGTCTCTTTCCAGGGTGGCTCTAAACATTTCTGGGACCAGGAGTTGAGACGAACTTTCTCTTTAACTCTTTAAAGGGTTCCAAAACGTTGCCAGTCTGTGGGCAGAGATATTTTCCCCCTCTTGTCCACATAAAAGACACTCACCTTAACCAAGCATAAGCGAAAAGGGCAAATTTATTATAAGAATATTGGGGGGTTTCATGGAACTAAAAGAATAGGAAATAGCCAGACCAGGAAGAATTAGCAATCTAGGTGTCTTCTTTCTCTCTCTCCCTCTCTCTCTCTCCTCCCGAAACAGATTGCTTTCTCTCTCTCTCTCTCTCTCTCTCTCTCTCTTCCCCTCCTCCTGAAACAGATTGCTATCTCTCCCAGTCTTCTTGGGCAAAAACCAGCCATTCACCATTTTCCATACATTACAGTTTCAGGTACAAGGGACTGCCTTTCCCTCTCTATTCTCAGGCCAGACCCCCAGGGGACCATTCTAAGGGGCCCAGTGTGGGTCTGGGGTCTATGCATCTAAGGCCAAAGGCGAGGCTCATTGCAGTAACAACAGCTCTCTTGGCGCCCTTGTGATTGGAGTGTGGAATTGGGGTGGGGGTGGGCTTTACTCAGAAGAGAAGAGAAATTTTCCAGAAATCAAGATTTGTTAAATGAATGACCCTTAAGGTATCTTTAAATTAGGGAAATCTTAATATAAAGTGTTTATGGTCGAATGGTAATCGAGTGATTTTTAACGAGGATATGTCTGGCCAGGGCTGGCACCATTCTAGAGCTGCAAGAACAGCATGGCAGCATTTCGTGCCCAGCAGGACCCGGCAGAGGAACTTGGGTTGGGGACAAAGCAGACCTCTAGACCCCTCATTCCAGCCCCACACTCGGAGAACACAGTGACCCCACAGGACACCCACATGAGCCCAGAGATGACATCCCCCTTGCCAGCTCAGCTGAAATGCATTTCTCCAGATCACACAGGGATGGTCCTGGATCTCATCAACATGGCTCTCACTTGAGCCACAGATGGCAAATGGGATGCTCATCCCCGCCCCTTGCTCCCTGGCCTGGCTGCTTCCACATTCCTTGACAATAATGCTGGTTCAGAAGCTGGTACTGGAGCCAAGCCTTGCTAGGCACAGCAGGGTGGGCAAGGCAGAAGGGAAGCTGGCAAGGTGGGAAATAGGGGCTTTTTATTTTATGCTGGCCCCAGCAGTCTGGAAAGTGCTGTGAAAAGTGGGCAGCGGGACTGCAGCAGATGACGGAGCTTTATCAGGTAAGGGGTTGGAGGGTGGGGGGCATGGGAAAATTACAGCCCCACTTGCCAAGTCTCAGAGACACCTGCATCTAATTTAGCATAAGGAAGATATTATGGAAAAGGGCTGCCACCTTCCTCGGATGCAGACTCTAACTCAATCTGGTCTATTCCGGCTCCTAACCCTCTCTAGCCCCACCCCACCTGCTCTAAGCCACCATCATCTCTTGCCCAGAGAGCCATGACTGCCTCCCAAATTCTCTCTCTGCTCCTTCGCCACAACAGTTCATTCTCCACCCAAGGACCACAATCATCTAAGTCGTAGGTCTGATTAAGCCTCACTTTAGCTTAAAAGCCAACAGTGGCTCCCCAAAGGAGAGTCCAAAATCTTTCTCAGTAGCTCATAAGGGGCTTCACATGCTGACCCCAAAAGCTTCAAGCATTAAAGGGGCTTGGGGTGTATAGCAGATGCACTGGTTCCCTGCCAGGTCCCCTCACCTTTTACCATACTGGCCCAGCTTCCAATAGAGCCAGCACCTGCTCTCATTTGCTTGACAGCTTTCTCTGGTGACTGGAATCCACTTTTGCTCATACACATGGCAGGACGGAAGTGCCAGGGAATTAATGCCCCCCAACCCCCACTGAGAGCAGCCCTCCAACAATGACTAATGGAAGGTGATGTATAAATACCCCAGCTCCATCATCCATTGGGTGGGACAACTGAGATGCATGTTTGACACTGGCCCCCACAGTTCCCCACCTGCCCATAGTAGTAACTTTGATTTTGCATCCTTTCCCAGTCTCACCTCTCCATTCAGAATCACCCCCCAGATAAAGTTCTTATATTCAAATCTTTATCTCTGGGTCTTCTTTGGGGAGATCACTGAAAAAACAATTGTTTTCCATAACCAGGTTTTCCAACTATGTACTTATTTGCACATATTAGTAATGAATGTGCCCTATTCTCTGCAGCCTCAGGACCTTTGCACAAGCTGTTCCCTCTGCTTGGCATACTCTCCCCTTGCCCCACCCCACCCTTATAGCCCCTTCTATCTCCTGGGTAGATCTTTAGCTCTATCTTCAGCGTAGATCTACATTCTTGAGTAGAACTTCTTTGACCCCAACCCCCCGCACACACACAAGAGTTTTCATTCCCCTGGAATTTATTCTCCCTGCACACTATTTCTTTTTCATTTCACTCATCTCACCTATAATTATTTGTTCAAAGCCTGTATTCCCTGCTGATATGTAAGCCCTATGAGAACAGGAACTGTATCTGTGGGATCATTTCTGATGCCCAGAGTAGAACAGGAAATAGATGCTCAAAGTGGAGTCAAATAAATAGTGCTTTGACTTCAAAAAATTAGAAAGAGAAGGGGTAAAACTCACACAGAAAGGGAAATGTCAACACATGCAAACTGGATAATCACAGCCACCATGGCTCAGCACATACAACGGGGCAGACACTTGCCAGTGGTTTCACAAACATCATCTTAATTCGCCCTCATAGGCAGATACTGATAAATCCCTATTTGACAAAGGGAGAAACCAAGTCAAAGAGAGGCTAAGTAACTTGCTAGAGGGCACACAGGTAACAAGGGGCAGAGCTGGGATTTGAACCCGGAGAGTCTGGCTATCAGAGTGCACATATTTAACCACTAAGCTCTTTTGCCTCTTACCATATGGAGAGAGAAGCCAATTATTAAGCACTCCACAGCACCTGTATACACAGCTGCCCCCCCTCAGAAGGCGTGACGTGAAGAAAGACAAACAGCATCACTGGCCTGATGGCATTCATTCACCAGACCAGATATTATGAAGTACCTACTACGCACCAGGTACAAGGACAGAGTGGTAAACAAGACAGACACCACCCCTGCGTTCCTTACAGTACAATAGGAAGGGCAGGTACTGCATGAAAAAGCACACAAATAGGTCTGTCATTACCAGCTGTAACTGTGGAGACAGAGGACGAGAAGCACCCAACTTAAGCAGGTCAGAGACAACTTATAAATGAAGACCTGAAAAATGAGAAAAATTGAGCCACCGCAAGGGGGTGGTTCGAGAACATTTTCCACCAGACCATGGGAAATGTTGGCTGTTATTCTAGGTGCAGTGGGAAGTCACTGGAGGGTTTCAAGGAGCTGGAGATGTGCTCTGATTTACATTTTCAAACCTCCCCTCCAGCTGTTGTGGGGAGAGTGGGTGGCGGGAAGACAGAAGCCAAGACCAGCAAGGAAGCCGCTGCCAGGGTTTAGACGAGAGACCATGGTGGCTCCAGCAGGGCTGGAAGCAAGGGAGATGGAGAAACAGGCCTCATTCAGGATACGTTTGGGGGAAAACCAACAGCAGAACTTAGCGATGGGCTGAGTGTAAAGGCTGAAGGAGGTGGAAGGACCCGAGCTGGCTTTCAGGAGCAGGTGATGAAATGTAGCAAACGTGGCCAGAGCCTGGCAGCTTTTACAGTTTTATCCAGATAGTTTGTCCTCAAGTCAACATCTTTACCACTCTTTCCCCCCTTCACCCTAACAACCACATTCCATAATAAGCCCTTGGGGCATTTTAGGAAATCTAAAAGGAGGAAGCTTTCAAATAATAAAAGTAAAAACCAAAGCTGGCAATTTTTGCACACTCCTTATGGACCAGGCATATACTTTACGCAATTCTCTCAAATACCATGATGAAAGGCCTATCATTATCACCATTTTAGTGATGGAACATAGAGAGGTTAACTAATTTTCCCAAGGCTTACACGGCGAATCAATGGCAGAGGAGGGTTCAAACTCAGGACTGGCAGATTATAAAGCCAACTCCCATCCCTTTGCTTCCCATTTAGAGGACCAGCTGGCGGTATTTTCTCCTTCTTGTGGGCCCTGAGGACCCCGGGGCTGCCAATAGTTGTCTGTGAGGCCTGGGAAGATGCCTAGAGGTGCCCCTGCCACCTGGCCCTGAGACCACTGCCTAGAGCCATGTCTTCGCCAATATCCCACAAACACCCCACTTCTGTACATCCCATTAATCTCAGCCCAGACTCAGGAAACCTCAACCGCAACTGAATGATAGATACCACCAAACAGAAAGGGAGAAGAATGTAGGCCTGAAGTATCCACTGATCACACCCCTGTTCTGTTCAAGTAGCTCTCCACTGATTTCCTCCCTCATTAAACTCTTCCACGAACATTATCTCATTCAGTAGATGGGTACATACGACTCTACCCATTCCCACAGATGAGTAAACTGAGGCTCAGCAAAGTGAAATGACCTGCAAGCTCAGAACCAAATTCTGAAGCCAGGGCCTCTCAGCCTAAGTCCAGGAGCCTTTTCAACATCACTCAATAGCTTGCCGTGAAAACCTTCTTAGAAGTCTTTTTATGGATGTCGTTCTACGTGCATTTTTACCACCTCAGTAGCAGCCAAGAACTGGAGGGGAAGGCTGGGAGGGGGTGGGGTGAGAAGACAAGGGAGACTTGAAAGCAGTAAGGGCATGATCCCAAGAGGAACTGTGATTTGAATTGAGAGAAATTGGTTTCCTGTTATCTTCGTAGCCACTGTGTTTGCAATTCGGGACCTGACGCCCATGTATCAGGCCAAACACTGCCACTGTTTTCTGATCAAATCTCCTTCCCAGGAAGATACCGCTAAAAAATTCTCTATAACCTATCAGGCAGCCTAAGCTCCTCTAAAAGACCCACACTGCTGAACAAGTTCACAGAGAACTCCCACCACAGTACAGCCAGAAAGAAGCCATGTTTGCAGGGGGCCGGGTATTAAGATAATGCTCCAAGGCCTGTGTGGAGCCAAAAGGAAACACGGCGATACTAAGTTGACACTAATCACAGCCCCTGCCGTCCTGTGGGCTGCATGACTGACATCCAGCCATCACACACAAACACAGGGATACTAGAGGTTAACACATTGAAATCTTTCTGTGCACATTGGCAAATTACCTCCTTGAATATGCCTGACAAACTCCATCTAAAACAATAAGGAAATGTGTCATCTTATCCATCAGGAAGTCCATATGTAAGGAGGGTTTCAGGTCTGGTTGATTCAGCTGCTCAAAGAGGTCTTAAATTCTTGTCCCCAAGCTCTGCCATCCACAGGGCAGATTCCATCCAGAGTCTGATGCCTGCCGTGGTTGTAAGACGGTTGTGGGTAGCACTTGGTGCTGACACTTTCTTGTGTAAGTCTCACGGGAGGGACACAGAACCTCTCCAAACTGTGGACTATAAGCCCTTTACCACTTGGAATAGATCAAGTTCATATGACTACCCCAAACCAATAACAGTCACCAGGGAAATGCCCCAGGGACATTTGGCAATGCTCCAAAACATTTTTAGCTGTCACACTGGGGGTGAGAGGCTACTGGTGTCTAGTGGGTAGAAGTTAGGAGTGCTGCTAAACATACTATAATGCACAAAACAGTCCCTGACAACAAAGAATTACCTGGTCCAAAATGTCGATAGCGCTGAGATTGAGAAATCCTGCCCTAGAGTAATCTAGATCAGGGTTGGCAAGCCACAGTTTGGCTCACTGACTGATTTTATAAATAAAGTTTTATTGGAACACAGCCACACTCATTCATTTACATATTGTCTATGGTTGGTTTTACACTACAACACAGTTGTCACACAACTAGTTGTGACAGAACCCATATTCAACCCCTCTCACCACCAAAAGCTTAAAGTATTTACTCTTTGGCCTTTTTCTGGAAAAGTTTGCTGATCCCTGATCTAGGTCTACTCTTAAAGCTGTCGTTGGAAGACTATATAAACAAAATTAGGGTTCTGTTAAGGAGAAAAATTTATATTGGGAAGTAATAAACAGTAACCACTACCAAGATGAGTCTATTTTTAGAGGTTACACACCATAGGGCATAGCTCTCAGCTGGGGCTTTCCCAACAAAAATTTATTTCCACATAAAAGATTTATATTAAAAACTATTAAAAACTAGGAACATAGGTCTTACACAATTGTTAAGTTGGTGAGAGGTGGTAAAACATCCAATCCCCACCACCACCTCCACCACCAAAAAAAAAAAAAAAAAAAAAAAAAAAAAATCAAGATTTTCCTTTATTCAGTTCCTACCACAAACAGATATGATCATCAGGGATTGGTGGGGTCTGAGCCCACAACGCCTGAGTCAGGCCTGGTGTGGGCTCTATGGCAGGCCAAAGCCATGCTGAAATCAAGAGAGAGGAAAATGCAGGAGAGGAAATTACTGAGTTAAACAGACTGCAGTACTCCTAGGAGAGGAAATTACTCAGCAGAAAGAATCATGGAAGAGATGAGAGAACCATCTCTAACAAAATGGAGGCCTGACAACAATCCTGCTCCCTAATGCCCTGGGGTCCTATGAGATTTCACAAAGTCTGCCCAATAAGTCCTTTTCCCTCAACAAATCTAATTGGGTTTCCGATCCTTGGAACCAAAGGATTCCTGAGAAAGACGAGGCCCCTTGAGTCACTGCACACTGTTTCCAGGACCCACCCCTCATTGCCTCAGGGTCAGGTATATATTTGCCCTTGAGTTGACTGGCTCCTCCTAGCTCCTTCCATCCCAGTCACCCAGGGATTCCTGACCTGCCTGGCAGGCAATTGGGCAGACCCAGAGGGCTGACAGAACATTCAGGACTTAAAAACTAAGAAACCCAGGAGGGAAAATGGTACCTGACTTTTCATAGTTATTTTAAAAGTTTCTTTTAATAGCAACTATAAATGGTTACTAGACATGTCAAATATAAGTCAATATCAACTCCTACAAAAGACTAAGAAGGGAAAAAACTTTCTTAAGTGGAAAAAAAATTCATGGCCATGTCTTTCCCACATGAGATAATAATGTTGCTTTGATCTTCTGCTCACTCAGCCTGGTCTTCATCTGAAGCCCACCACTAAACACCCTGTTCCTATTACTTTCCCATTTGCTATTTTAATTGAATGAGAACCGTCATATCATGCCCAATATTCATTCCCCATCTGCTGCTTCTCCAGTTTTTTCTGGAAGTGCCTGGGGCAACACTCCTCTCTGGAACAGAATCTACTCTCTAACTTCCTCTGGAATAGATTCTCTTTCCTGAAGCCAGACCATTCACCTCCTGGATGCAAATCTGTCCTGGAGGTGTCCCTCTGGGGGCCACCATCTGGGTTTCTGGGCCGGCCTGATGGGGTGGAGAGTGGTGGTGCGAACTTTTTTGCTTCTGCGGTTTCCAACCCACCCTCCCGAGGCTGAGGCATGGGAAAAGGAGTACCCCCCATCTGAACCACAATCAAGGCAAAAAATGAATCAAATGATGATTCTGAGTTAAACAAACTACAAGTAAGATCACAGTGAAGCCAAACATTTCATCAAGAACATATTCAGCACACATGTCCTGACTAAGCGTAGACTGCACAGAGATTAGGAAAGTACAGTCTGTATGCTCACAGCAACCAGTCTTGAACAACACTGCCCAGTGTAATTAGAGCAGAAGCCACTCTTGCAATTTGGAAGTTTCTAATAGCCACATTAAAGTAAGTACAAAGAAACAAGTATTACCAGGCACTTCACATACAGTATTTTCTAATTTAATCCTCATAACAAGCATATGAACCAAGAACTTTTATCTCCTCATTTTATAGATGGTAACACTGAGGACCACAGAGTAGTTAAAACTGTGCTCAGGGTCTCACACCGGTAAGCGGCATAAAGGGAATTTAAACTAGACAATTTAGTTACAAAAGCTATGCTCTCGGCATACTTGATTGTTGTAGGGAAGTTGTTATTTAAAAAGGTCAAGAAGCCCTTTTTCTTTCATCCTCTAATCTATTCCTGGCTTCCAGATTCAGATTCTGAAAAATCTGGGGTTTTTTCCTGTGGCAAACATGTCAAGCCAGGACATTAAATTCAGACCTAAATAAATATGCTTTTATCAACGCTACAAACCAGCTCTGTTTGGACCTTGTTTGTCTGCAAAACATTTTCCTACCAGCCTTCTATCTTGTTTGTACCATCCAGTGGGGGCAAAGGGAAATGAGTAACTAGCTGAGTCACGCTTTCCCGGGGTTTCTAACCCACACTGGGTCCCAAGGCAACTCCTCTCTGAGCTACACAACCTCTCAGAGAAGAAGCTTTTCCCCCAGAGAGAAACGATTAAAACAGGGATTCATATATTGAGCACTTATTATGTGCCCACCACTGGACTGGATGCTGGGGTTAAAGAGAAAAGCCAAGACCCCATCTCCCCCTCATAGAACTCGCATTCTCTCAGAGGCAGCAGACACAAAGTGGACAGCTGCAGTCCCGCATGATGAGAACCATGATGGAAAACGGTGGGGACACAGGGGCAAAGCTCATGACCCTGCCTTGGGGGGGGGCGCGCCAGGGAATGGGGAGGACTGCGGTCAAGGAAAACTTCCCAGTGGAGGTGAGCATGGACTGAGCTTTGAGGAATGAAGGTAAAAAGGCAGGAGACAACAAGGTCAGCAAGACATGAGGCTGGAAAGGCCTTGAGTACCCAAATAAGGAGTTTGGACATTTCCTCGAAAACAATGAGGGATTGTGCCTCAGTTTTCACATCTAAAATAAGGAAATTAATCATATTCACTTCCTATCCACCATTAAAGGGCTCAGCATAATAGCTGGCTTCATATTAAATGCTCAATAAATGCTCGATGATCATAATTAGTATCGAAAGGCTTTAGAGAGACTGATAATATTAATAACTGTTAATGACAACTACCATTAATTTAACATCTATATGTGCTAGACATGGTGCTAAGCCCTTTATGTACATCACTGTTTTTCTTCTAAACACGTCGCTATCTGAAATTGCACCGTGCGTTATGTGGTTACCACCTGTCTTGCCCGTAGAACAAAAGCTCCCTGAGGGCAAGACCTGTTTGTCTTGTTTGCTGCTCTCTCCCCAGTGCCTATAATGGAGACTGACCCCTGAAGTAGGAGCTCAATACATTGCTGTTGGATGAGTAAATGATGATCTCATGTACAATAACCCATGTACAATAATTACAAATGAGGAAATGGAAGTGTAGAGAAATCATTCAAGCTGTACAATGTGGACAAAAGATGCAAGATGGGACAGGCTGGAGGAAAGGAGACCAGGGAGGGGGCTACTGCAGACATGCAGGGAAGAAAAATGGGATGGAGAAAAGTTACTAGATCAGAGAAATATTAGGAAGGTGGGTGATTAGGTGGGTGGGTGTATGGGTGATGGATGGATGGATGGGCATGTGGATGGACAGGCGAGTGGACAGATAGGTGGATGGGTAAATGAGTAGGTATATGGGTGAATGGACAGGTGCGTGAACTGATGCATGGGTGGGCGGGTACCTGGATGGGTTGGTTATGAATGGTTCCTAATATACTTGCGTGAAGCATTTTAGACATAGAATAAACATTTTTACTAACAGTTACCAGAATGAATATTAAAATATCGTCAGGTAGGGGCGCCTAGGTGGCTCAGTCGGTTAAGTGTCAGACTCTTGATTTCGGCTCAGGTCATGATCTCAGGGTTGTGAGATTGAGCCCTGTGTCTGGCTCTGTGCTGGGCATGAGGATGCTTGCTCGCGTGCTCGCTCTCTCTCTCTCTCTCTCTCTCTCTCCCCCTCTGCCCTTCCCCTGCCCTCTCTCCCTCTCTAAAAAAAATAAAAATTAAAAGTAAGTAAGTAAATAAAAAATAAACTACTGTCCGGGTAATGAAGGCAGAGCCTGTAACATCCCGAGATTCAGGAAATATAACAATCCTTTCCAATATGCTTTTATACCAATTTTGTCCAAGACTCATGTGCTCAATTATTCTTTCCTTTACCGCTTCAAGACAAATAAGGCATAAATCAGCCCTTAACTGTCATTCCTTCAGCTGATTTCCAAATCCAGAATGCTGAGGCTTTAAATTATTCTGTACCTAACTTGGTTAGCAGTACCTGGGTCTACATAGGATGATCTTATTGTCAAGGAAACAGAGTTGGTCTGAGCTGCAAAAGCTCCTGCTGATGCGGTTGCTATTCCAGAGAGAGAGTTAAAGGCAACTCAGAATGGCTTTGAAAGATGATTCCTGTCCAGTTGAGTTCAAACAGACATTCAGTCATAAAAAATCCCAGTTGGGTCACTCTTCCTTATTAAAGGCAAC
The DNA here is from genome assembly GCF_023065955.2 of Ursus arctos. Taxonomy (NCBI): domain Eukaryota; kingdom Metazoa; phylum Chordata; class Mammalia; order Carnivora; family Ursidae; genus Ursus; species Ursus arctos. The sequence goes on from NW_026623030.1 coordinate 17,090,671, forward strand.
CATGGACAGAAGAGTCTGGTCTGTTCTTTTTTCTTCTTCTTCAGCCCCTTCTTTCCCCGTGTCTTGAAAATATACACACAGACTCACACACATGACCATGTTCATGGCCAGGGTAGGTGAAATATAGTAATTCAATTTAAAAGAAAGCCTCACCCAAATCTGTACCTTCCCAATCTTTCCTTGAAATTCTCCCAGGAGCAACATATTCTTTTGTGATAAATATTACCCACTTGAGACCTGACGACCTCTTTTTAAATAATATTCAAGAATTCCAGAGAAACTTCCTTTAGGCTGTAAATTATTTAAGTTACCCAGCATACTAGTCTGCTAGGGTTACCATCACAAAGTACCACAGACTGGGTGGCTTAAACAAGGGAAATTTATTTTTTCACAATTCTGGAGGCTAAAAGTCCAAAATCAAGGTCTTCTCTTTATACGTGTCTGTGCCCTAATCTCTTTTTATAAATAAACATACCAGTCACATTGGATTAAGGCCCACCCCGATGACCTCACTTAACCTCAATTACCTCCTGAAAGACCCTATCTCCAAACATAGTCACATTCTGAGGTACTGGGAGTTACAACTTTAACCTATGAATTTGGGGAGATGGGGGGTACACAATTCAGCCCATAACACCTGGAGACATCAAGCAGTCCAGGGAAACATCTTGTCTGACATTCACATCTCAATGCAGGATGGTGGTAGAAGAGGCTGTTCTTCAATGGGATGGGTGTCGGTTGACCCTGTTGCTTGACATCCCAATGAGAAAATGGAATGTCATGCTATGACTGGCAATACTGGGTCACTCTGCAATGGTCTCTTGTTGGACCAGATCCTGGACATGGCTATTCTCCTTCCTATATGGAAGACAGCGTCACTCCATCATGCCAATCTGGCTGATCATGCCACCTTGGATTCCCTCTTGAATTACTCACCTCATCTCAAACCAGTGCTTTCCAGGGGCGGTAAGGTACGTAGGTCAAGAGGAAAATTTTTTTTATCATGGTAAAACATATATAACATAAAATTTACCATTTTAATCATATTCAGGTGTACAGTTAGGTGGCATTAAGTGCACTCACAATGTTGTGTAACCAACTGCACTGTCTTAATTCATTGACGCTGCTGCTATAACAAGCTATTATAGATAAGGTGGCTTATAAACAACATAAATTTATTTCTCACAGTTCTAAGGCTGGGGAGTCCAAGATCAAGGCACCAACATAATTATGTTCTGGTAAGAGAACCTCTTCCAGGTTTCAGCCTCACTGTGGTATCCTCACATGGTGGGAAGGGGCTAGCAAGCTCTCTGGGACCTCTCTTCTAAGGACAGTAATCCCATTCATGAGGGCTCAACCCTCATGACCTGCTTACCACCCAAAGGCCCCACTTCCTCATACCATCACATTGGGCATTA